>NW_028249872.1:1063422-1663422 GCF_964263255.1 Lissotriton vulgaris | reverse complement strand
ATCCATTGGTCCAACAATTTCAATCCCTACATGTTCAAAGAGGGCCCCCACCACACATAGTGGTATAAGGGGATCTTTTGTAGTGCCACCTACGTTGCTATTGGCTTGGCAAGTTACACAGGAACAACAAAACTCCTTTGTGTCTTTTGACATGTGGGGCCAGTGAAAGTGAGGGACAATTATGTCCCAAGTCTTGTTCTGGCCCAGGTGTCCTGCTAAGGGAATATCATGGGGTAGTGTCAATAGGAAGCCCCTGAATGCCAAGGTTTTGACCAGCCTCCTGGCTGCACCAGTCTGGGGGTATCTACTCTCTAAATACAGGAATACATTGTCCCAATAGATTTTATGGGTGCCACTAGCATTGCCAGCAGCCTCAGCAGCAGCATGCTGTCTAAGGGGTTCAAGAGAAGGACAGGTCAACTGCACCTGACATAGATCTGCCTTGGAAGTGCCCCCCTGTCCCCAGAAACTCAACCTGATCAGGTTTGAGCTCTTCTGGGACAGTTCCTTCTTAAGGCTCACAATCAGCTTCCTCAGAAGGTTGATCCTCACTCTGTGTCGGGGGGGAGTCACTGCCTTAACCCTACTGCTCCTTTTCTTTGTAGGCAACTGGTCCCTTATTCCAGAATCCAGTGCCTGTCCAATGTTAGACTTTCTAACCTGTGACCTAGTCACTGCAAGGACATGTGCTAAGATTCCTAACATGTCTGCATGGGTCCTAAACTCCACTTCAGACCAGGCTGAAATCTCTAGGTCATTTCCAAGCAAGCATTCCACAGCGAGGTCTGCACTTATCACAACATTGTTAAGGCCAGTTACCCCTTCCCAGGAAAACCTAACAACTGCCAGCCTATGAGTGGTCTTGACATTGCTAGCGTTGATCACTTGGTAAGTCTCTCCAAATATGACTTGTCCAGGGTGCACAAAGTCTGGTATCACCATTGTGCCCCTGTGTCCCTGTAGGCCATAGCCTTTTTCTCATTAATTAAAGGTGTTTGTCTGTACTTGCACAGATTACTGGGCCTCACAGAGGAGGTCATATCTATGACCCCATCACAGACCAAAACAGCTTGGGTTGGCACTCTGACTAGACCAGAGTCCATCTCAGATCCCATGGTTAACCCTACTACACCCTTCTGCTGGGAACCACCACCTGTAGCTGTCCTAGAGGGAACAGTTGCCTTAGGGGCAATGGTTGCTGGACCTGTCTCCTTTTTGGTACAATCCCTATTCCAGTGGTTATTATTCTTACAAACTTTGCACCATGGTTTCTTTGGGCCTACTTTCTTTTTACACTCGAGACCCCCCCATTAAAAGCTTTTGGGGACCTTCTGAAGACTTCTCGTCTTTACCCTTCTCCCCACCTTTTTGGTCTTGCTTCTTTTGGTCACCACCTTGGTTCTATACATTCTGCTTCACCTTGGTTCTTATCCATTTGTCTGCGTTCTTTCCCAATTCTTGGGGAGAGGTCAGATCAGAGTCTACCAGGTGCTGATGCAACAGCTGGATATGACTGTTATTAAGAATGTGTTCTCTCTTGATCAGATTATACAATCCTGTATAGTCACACACTTTACTGCCCAACAACCAGCCCTCCAGAGCCTTAGTAGCACAATCTACAAAGTCAACCCAGTCTTGAGTCTGTAACTTCTGGGTGTCTCTGTACTGTATTGTGTACTGTTCAGTGGTTAAGCCAAAGCCATCTATTAGAGCACTCTTCAGGACTTTGTAATCATCAGCATCCTCTTCTCTTACAGTAAGGAGCTTATCTCTACCTTTGTCTGCAAAGGAGAGCCACAAGATTGCTGCCCACTGCTCCTCGGGAACCTTCAATCAGATCCACAGCCCAGCTGTTCTCTCTCTAAATTTTTACCATGTACTTTAGGTACATACCAGATTGGTTACTGGGTCACCCTTGTGAGCCCCTGTATAGTGTACCCTAGGTACCCAGGGCATAGGGGCACCTTAAGCCTACCAGGGGCTGCAGCATGTATTATGCCACCCCTGGTTTGCCTTCCAAACTGACACCACAGGTCTGTTCACACAGCCTGGGTAAGGTGGTGTAATCACCCCTTACTTAGATATAGTATACCTATATCTATATGGATCACTGAAATAATATCGAATACACAAATATAAAATTACCAAAATATCAAAGAAAAAATATAGAATGCAAAAATATCGAATTCCTATCTACAAACATGTAAGTACAAAAATATTGAATTAAAAATATTGTTTTAAAAAATATAGTTAGTCAAAATATCGAATTTTTAAAAATGTCTTAAAATTAATTTAAAATTAATGAAATAATAAATATAATTAACTAAAACATACTTAAAAATACTTAAATAACCTTAAAACTATTAAATAATTAATGTAAGTTATAAAAAATCATACAATTTTATTCTTTAATACATATATATATATATATTTTAACATAATATTAATAACAAACATAACATATTTTTACCGTAGGATAACGGAGGGTAATATTTACTATTACCACTCGAGTGAGTGGAACAGTAGGAAACACATTGGATTGCGTAGTGGTAAAAATTACTATTCCCACTCCAGTGAGTGCAACAGTAGGGAAAGCGTTGGAAAGCGTAGAGGTAAAAATTACTATTCCCACTCCAGTGAGTGCAACAGTAGGGAAAGCATTGAATAGCAGGAGGGTAAAGATTACTATTCCCACTTCAGTGAGTGCAACAGTAGGGAAAGCGTTGGATAACGTAGGGGTAAAAATTACTATTACCACTCCAGTGAGTGCAACAGTAGGGAAAGCGTTAGATTGCGGGAGGGTAAAAATTACTATTCCCACTCCAGAGAGTGCAAAGGTAGGTAAAGTGCTGGATAGCAGTAGGGTAAAAATTACTATTCCCACTCCAGAGAGTGCAACTGCAGGGAAAGCGTTGGATAGCGTAGGGGTAAAAATTACTATTCCCACTTCAGAGAGTGCAACAGTAGGGAAAGCGTTAGATTGCGGGAGGGTAAAAATTACTATTCCCACTCCAGAGAGTGCAAAAGTAGGTAAAGTGCTGGATAGCAGTAGGGTAAAAATTACTATTCCCACTCCAGAGAGTGCAACAGCAGGGAAAGCGTTGGATAGCGTAGGGGTAAAAATTACTATTCCCACTCCAGAGAGTGAAACAGTAGGGAAAGCGTTGGATAGCGTAGGGGTAAAAATTATTATTCCTACTCCAGAGAGTGTAACAGTAGGGAAAGCGTTGTTTAACAGGAGGGTAAACATGACTATTCCCACTCCAGTGAGAGCAACAGTAGAAAAAGCGTTGGATAGCGTAGGGGTAAAAATCACTATTCCCACCCCAGTGAGTGCAACAGTGGGAAAAGCGTTGGATAGCGGGAGGGTAAAAATTACAATTCCCACTCCAGAGAGTGCAACAGTAAGGAAAGCGTTCGATAGCGGGAGGGTAAAAATTACTATTCTCACTCCAGAGAGTGCAACAGTAGGGAAAGCGCTGGATAGCGTAGGGGTAAAAATTACAATTCCCACTCCCGAGAGTGCAACAATAGGAAAAGCGTTGGATAGCGTAGGGGTAAACATTACTATTCCCACTCTAGTGAATTTATTAGTAGGGAAAGTAATGATTTAATATATTAATAAAAATAAATTAAATATCAATACTAATAAAACATTAATTAAAATAAATTGCCAATTTAATATTATATAATAATCAATCAATTATAAATACAGATAAATATTAGTTATTATAATTATTCACCTATTCATAATTAATTAACAACTAATTAATTTTCAACAACAAAAACTAATTAATAATAAACATTAATCCCAGTTAATAATTAATAGTAAATTAATTATCAATACACAAAAAATATTTTTAAGGTCTATTTAATTACAATTGATTACTTCCCACCCTATTCCCCTAAAAACCTACAATCAGCCACAGAAAATAAATTGATACAATTATCGTAATTATCAATTTATAAATTAAAACAAATTAATTACGAATTAATAACAATTAATTACCAATTAACAAATAATTACCAATAAATAAAAAATCAATACCAATAAATAAATAAAAACGATTTACTTAATTACAATTAAATTACTTCCCACCCTATTCCCCTATAAACCCACACCCCTGCTACAGAAAATAAATGAATACAATTATCATCATTATCAATTATTTAATTAATAAAAATTAATTACCAATTAAAAAATAATTAACAATTAATTCAAAATGAATACCAATAAATAAATACAAATGTTTTATCGATCACATTTAAATTACTTCCGACCCTATTCCCCTATAAGCCCACAACCCGCTACAGAACTAAAACGATAAATTAAATTAAAAATAATTAGTAATATCTAAAAATGTATATTTAATTTAATATAATTAAATTACTTCCCATCCTATTCCCCTATAAACCCACAACCCGCTACAGAAATAAACTAAGCAAAAATTGGATAACATAAATTTAATTCCTTAAAATAAATTACAACAATAATATACACTTTTCACTTACATACTAACTAGCTGACCCGTCGCGCATTGCTGCGATCTCAGAAGAAAGGAAATTTAAGGAAACTTGTTATGATAACATTTAATTTACATTGTTTCATTTTCATTGAAACATATTCATCTTATTACGGAAAACATTTTAAAGTGTTGTTTTAATTCTGCTTATTTATTTGAGTGCTTGTGGAAACATGGTATTTTTTTTTTTCCGTCTGGTGCCTACACAAATAAATCAGAAGGTTTTCTGATGCGTGGGCTGGCCACATACAGCTGTCCATGTGAGAAGCACGGATTCTCTAAATCTAGTCCAAACATTTGCAGCGATTGTCCTTGTGCTTTGTTGATGGTCATTGCAAAAGCGAGTCGCCCCGGAAACTGTAAACGTTCAGTATTGGACAGATTATGAGGGCTTGGGGTCCTCAGGTCCAAAATTTAACACAAGTTTCTTTTTTTTTTTTGCCAGAAACCATTGCGGGAGTGTACTCAACAACTTCCCAAAGTTTCTTGCCGATCGGAGGAATGGTGTAGTAATGCATGAAGGACAAACATACATACTTTTATTTTTATATATATATATATAGACATACAAAATACTTTACAAAAATCAATATTATTAAATAATCGATATATTTTAATACCTATATTATATACTTTGATATTTTGACTTTCTATATTTTAAAACATCGATATTATATTACTTACCTTCAATTCGATATTTTTCACCACTATATTCTGTCCATTCAATATTTTTTTCATTCTGTATTTTGACTTCGATATTTTGGTTATTCTATATTTTGAATTTGATATTTTGTCTTGTTACCATCTATATATAAATATAGACATGAAACAAAAGTCCTGACCCTCCAAATGGGAAGAGGGGTTACTCGCAGGCACAGACCACAACAGAATATTCTTCAAAAGCTGGTTTTAAGGTTCCATCGTACAGTTTATTCTTCACCCAAAATAAACAGACAAGTGTCCGCTCAGACGCGTTTCGATCGTCTCCGTGTTCTTGATCACCTGACTCGCTGAGACCGGACCACCATTTTAAAACAGTGGGTAACTAATGATACAAAAGTTTGTAGAGATGTGCAATAGATATAGAAGACATACATAGTCAAAAAGGAAGCACTGAATTGAAAAACAATTGTTTATTAATCATGCAAATTGATTGTACATATTCTAAAGGCAGGCCAAAGTATGCATATATAATACATAGCATAAACAGGTCCATATCATTTATAGTGGCGACATGTTGGAGGACATATGAATATTTGCAGGACACATCTATGGCTAAAATT
Source organism: Lissotriton vulgaris (assembly GCF_964263255.1). NCBI lineage: Eukaryota > Metazoa > Chordata > Amphibia > Caudata > Salamandridae > Lissotriton > Lissotriton vulgaris. The sequence continues at coordinate 1,657,616 of NW_028249872.1, read as the reverse complement.
AAGGCAAGTGCCTAATAGTGCCATGCAGTCATACTTGATATGTCATGTGACTCTAATGTAATGAACCATTTTTTTAAACCTATGACAAAAGTCATAAGATAATGACAGGCTGCCAAAACTTCTCCTAAAAGTGTCAAATAATGTTCAAAAGAGATATGTAAAGCCACCATAATAAAATACGGTAAAATTACCCACAGACAGTGGGGCTAGTGCAAATGACGGCTGGATAATGTAAACAATTTGTGATAAAGTGCTAGTGCTGGCAAATGCCCTACCACATAAGAAGTCAGAGATAAATGCAAATTCGCAGTATCAATAATAGCACAAATCAGAAACAAAGTCTAGGAAAATAAGTTTTTCTTTTTCTTTCATAGAATTTCTACACATTGATTGCAAGTATAAACCACTATGGTTTTAAAACAGTAGACAAATAATACAGTTTCGCAAAAGGATTAGACAAAGATTTATAAAAAATTATGGAGATTTTCGCTGGAGTTTAATCCATTAGGTATACTAGTATCTAACGACAAAATAAAGAAAGACTCCAACTGGCGTAACTTTTTCTCCTGATTGCCCCCACGAGTGCATGGAGGGACAGCTCCTATTAAAAAGTAATTGAGATCTCAGACTTTGTTGGAATGGACAGCTTTGAAGTGTCAAGCAACTGGATAATTGGGATCTGAATTATTAATTGCACAGAGATTTTGTAATATGCGATAAAAAATTGGTAGCTTAGTGCTGCCAATGTATTTGAGATGGCAAGTGCACTCAAGAACGTACACTGCAAAGTCTGTACGACATGAAAAATGGCTTTTGATGGAAACCACAGTGTTACTAAAAGCTGTGCAATACACAGAAACATTTCTCCCAAATGTACATGCCCGACAAGATGAGCATTTGAAGAAGCCATTTCTGGTAACCATGTAGATTTACAGGTAAGCTCTGGCCTGGATCTCACTAGGGCGTCCCTCATGGAGGGTGCTCTCCTGAAAGTAATAGCAGGGACAGTAGGTCACAAAAATTTGAGAGTTACGTCAGTTAAAATGTTTGTAAATAATCTTGCGAACAATTTTATCCTGTTTACAGTACATGGTGATAAGTCTTATGGGTTTCAATTCTTCTGTTGGGGTCTCACAAGTACTGATTGCATCACGTTGTGGCTTTTCATAAGGCAAGATTCATGAGAACGGATATTAGCCTTTTTCAATGCTGTCTCTAGATCACATATTTTGTAACCTCTGGCTAAGAAGCAATGGAATGCTTCTTTCTGACAACTTTCAAGATCAGTCTCACGGCTGCAGATGCGCTGCAAATGGAGGAATTCACCATAAGGGATATTGCGAATCAAGTGGGGTGGGTGGGCACTGCTGTCATGCAGTATAGAATTGCCAGCAGTGGATTTGTGATGTAATTTCGTTTCCATATTATCACCCAAGATGAACACTTCCACATCCCAAAACTCTACCCTCTGGGAGCTAATGGTAGCTGTAAACTGCAAATTCATGGCGTTGTTGTTAAGCGAAGTTACAAATAGCAGTGCCTCTTGTTCAGTGCCCTCCCATATGATAAAAATATCATCTATGGACCTGACATAGTATTTGATGTTTTGGTCCTAAACTGTCTTGTGCGTCACTTAAGGACGTGCTCCTCCCACCAAAAAGCAGTCATAGGTAAGAGAAAAGCACGCCCCCATTTTAATCAAATAAAAATACATTGTTGTGCATTCTAAGGTCAATCATCTGGAGAAGCATCTCATTGTGGTCATGGAGGTTAATTGCACGTGAATTTAGGAAGCGTTTGACAGCTTCCAAGCCTTGTGTGTGGATAATGCTAGTGTATAGGAACACTATGTCAAGAGTGACCAAAAGATAGTTGGCTCTCCATTCTATGGTTTTCATCTTGTTGAAAAAATCTCCTGTATCTATACTACTATAATAAAGGAAGAACTTTCAGCCTTTGAGGCGGGTAAACTCGGGAACCACAGCGCCAATCCATACACCCGATACACCGTCTGAATCGTCAGGGTGTGTAGATGGTTATAGGCTATATATATATTTTTTTAAAACGTTATTTCAAAATTTACAGTAAAAAAAAAAGTAGTCCCTCCGAAGTAGCGCCGGCCGCGACGTGCGTGCTCACGTCTGGAGTGCGGGGAGGAGTGGCGTCCAGGAGCCAGGCGAGGAGCGGCGGACATGGCGCGGTGGAGGAGCGGTGACGTGAGGAGCAGCGGACAGGCCAGCGGCGGTAAGGTGATGAAGAGCGGTAAACTGAGGAGCGGACAGGCCAGCGGCGGTGAGGTGATGAGCAGCGGCGAGGAGCGGTAAACTGAGGAGCGTGGGGGAGGATTAGCGGCTGAGGTAAGGGGACCCATGTCGGGTCGGGCGGGGTTTGGGGCAGGCGGGGGACGGGTCGGGCGGGCTGCTGGAGGGGCAGGGGGGGTTTGGGCAGGTGGGGGATGGGCCGGGAGGGGGCCGGGCTGCTGGACAATGTCGGGGCGGGCGGGGGTCGGGGAAGCCTGATTGCTTGTTTGGGCAGGTGGAGGACGGGCCGTACTTTACTTTACTTAACGCGCTCCACTAATAGTGTGAACAGTTAAGATTGTGTAACTTCTAGCGACAGAGGTTACACACTATGAAGCCACTCAATACATCACGAAACAGTTTGTGGGCCATACATAAGGAATGGTGAGGTGATCCTATGGAAGCCATGTGTTTGAGCTCCGCTTCCGTGTCGTTGCTAAGGGGACCCATGTTGGGGCAGGCGGGGGACGGGCCGGGAGGGGGCCGGGCTGCTGGAAAATGTCGGGGCAGGCGGGCGGGGGGCGGGGAAGCCTGATTGCTCCCAGACTAGGTCGGGACGGGCTGCTAGTCTTCAATAATAGAAGGCAGGGACATCATATGGGGCTGGTGAAAGTAATCAACATATTTTGACATGGCCTCCTTAAGATGGTTTCTAGCTGATATTATAGGTCTACCAGGTACTGGGGAGGTGCCCTTGTGGATCTTTGGAATGAAATACATGACAGCCGTCGTAGAAAAATCATTTTTAAGAAAGCGAAATTCATTTTTTGACCAAAGGCCCTTTCTTTTTCCATTGAGACAGCTGAGTGGATTTAACCTGGTTTAAATATTCACGGCCAACCTTACATTAGCAGTTGGAATCAGTAAGATGGCGTTGTGCCTCTAAAAGATAATCACATTTAGGCCACAAAACAACGTTTATCCCCTTATCAGCACTCATCACAACAATATCATTTTTCTCACGTCGTTTTTTAATCAGTGCCCAATAGCTTCTCATTCTGTATGATTGTTTGCGACCTTGGGATCGAACTGATACATTGAGTTTCTTTAAGTCTTCAGTGACCATATCATTGAACACATCCACAGAGTCTTTGGGCATCATGGGATAGAATGAAGAGGGAGGACAAAATGGACTGGCAGCCGCCATACCCATATTGATTTCTTCAGCGCCCTCTGAAATCATGTCTGATGCAGCACAGTCCAGACTCTCTTTTGCAAGTGAGTGTAAGGTTTGCAACTCAACAAGATTGCGAACTTGTAAACTGTCATGTGGAGTTTCCGCAACGTGGGTGACATTGGTGGTTTTGTTCAGTTGGAAAAACTTTCTTAGCTTGATCTTTCATATAAATTTGTAAATGTCAATGCATGACTGCTCATAGGAAAAGTTGGACTCGGGACAAAAAGACAAACCTAAAGTTAACAGTTGGTTCTCTGATTTAGTTAATGTTGTATCGGTAATGTTGATGATAGTGTTATCCTGTGTGTCTAGCGATTCCATCTTGGCTTCCCGTTTCCTCTTTTTGATGGATTTGAGCTGTTGTCTATGCCTCAAAACCGGACTCCAGAAAATTTTCAACTGGATGACTACCAACCAGTTGAAACGGAGATAAAACTGAGGTACTCCTACTGGGAAGAAACAAGGAACTCTGGAACCCATCCCACTGGCCGCCTGAGCTGGGTAACATTCCCCCGCCAGCTACTCAGGTGAGAAACCTAGGGGTCATTATAGACAATACACTGTCTATGAAACAGCAGGCAAACAAAGTCGCAGGGCTCTGCTTCACCATAATAAAATGGTTAAAAAAAATCATTTGGATGCTGCCCCCTGACACGCAAAAAAACGTAGTCAACGCACTAGTAACATCGCGTATTGACTACGGAAATATCCTCTACCTTGGCTCTAACTTAGGAGTAATCAAGCGACTCCAAATGATTCAGAATTCCGCTGCAAGACTCTTGTGTAGGATTCAAAAGTCTGAAAGAGTATCAAAACATCTGAACAAATTACATTACATTGGCTCAGGGTCGAACATCGGATCAGCTTCAAAACCCTGAGCTACATGTTCAAAATTAAAAACAAAACGGCCCCCACTTATCTACAAGCCTTAGCCTTCCCCTACCTGCCAACAAGAAACCTCCACTCCCAAACGGCCTCGAACTTTGCCGTCCCCATATTTAAATTACAAAGAACTGGCGGGAGATCCTTTTCTGTCAGAGGACCTTTTATGGAACTCACTCCCCCTTCACATCCGGAAAGAGAATAGCTACACCAAATTCCGGAAATACGTAAAAACCTGGCTGTTTCAGAAACAACTGTGCTAAACATCCAACTCCGCATTATCCTTTGACCAATCTTTTGACCAACTTAATGTCAAGGCGCCGGGAAACCCTTGTTGGGTAGCTGAGCGCCATACAAATGCAAAAAATAAAATAAAATAAAATATCTTTCCGGCACTGGCTGCTACTGTGCTCATTGGGTTTTGAGGTTTTCTGGGGCAAAGAGTGACATACCTGTCCATGGTTAGAAAATTGAGCTCCTCCCTCAATGTGTGTTTGATTGCAATCCTATTCAGGTTACTCATGGGGGGCTCTTCCATCATCAGATTCACCACTAGATAATGAGATTGCGTCAGAGTCCTCTTGGACAGTGCTGGTACTGGCCCCATCAGTTGCATCCTTGGGTGATAGTTGACTGGTCAAAGCTTTTCTTCTTACATTGTTATATTTGCGTGAAAAGGTGAACACCCTTCCTGCCGCATACTCATCGCGATCTCTGGTGAATTTTGAAAGATTTGCGAGTCTTGATAGTTTCCTCATACTGTTTTAGTCTAGTCAGAATATCCTCTCGCCCCTTGGCAATCAAATCCTTTTGGTCACTAGCATTGATAGTGCAATTCAATTAATCTATTTCTTTGATGATTTTGTCTCTATCAATGATTGCGTATTTGATGAGGATGTTTACCATGTTCATAGATGATTGAAGATTATTAGTGGCCTATTCGGAAAGCATGTCGAGGTGTGGGTTTTCGTATGAGGGTGCAATCATCACTCTTAAACCCCAAGGCACTCTACCCACATCGCGATATTTTTCTAGCGATTTGCTTTCCCACCACTTGCTAAATTCATATTTTTGTCGCTTTTTTCAATTTTCTTAACAGACTTCTGAAGTCATAAGTATTGCTGTTGTTTGTTTGCTTCTCGACTTAGGTATTGGTGGTAGGCAAATTATCAAACAGTGTGTCAGCCTCCTGGTTATGCAGCGTGTCATAGGCTGACATCGTGAAAGGGGAAGACTTGTGGAGTACGTGAAAACCAGCTTCTCAAACAAGTTTGTGGAACAGTCCTGAGGTTAATTCAATCCCCACACCAGTACAAATTCTACTTCAATAACTGCAGGCAGTAGTCGCTCCTTACCAGCGGCGGATGGCATAATCCAGGGTCCTCCGACTCCAAACGCCAACAAGCTCCAGCCAGATACTCGGAGAAACAGGAGCCCTCTGCTACAGAGAGACGGGGTGGGTGGCAAATAAAAACTCCTTCCGAGTTAGTTTCATTCGCTTGCTGAATACATGTAGACACATTTACACCTATAAGTCACTCCTATGGCAGACCTTAACAATCCTGGAGGCACAGTGATTGGTTTTATGTGAGAGGGTGCCCTAGCATGAGGTGAGCCCCTCTGCAGCTTTTGGAACCATCTCTTTATAGCTGTTCTATGATATAGCCATACCATATACTCTTAAGTGCATTATAATCCTCGCGGTTAATGCTAACTTTGTGTAGGTGACAAACACTTTAGAATACTACCCCCCACCAGTCCTAGTGGCGGGGGTAGCATTCCACTCTTCTAGAGGGAGAAGACATGAAGTTACTGGTTTACCTGGTTAAAGTTAAACAGAGCCTCAGCATCACAAAATGGATGCTGCTGCCACAGACATGAGTCTGACCTCCTGTTGCTTGACGAAACTCCGGCAGAGGAGGCCTGGACAATAGGTTTCCTGTCCAGGGAATTGCCATCACCTCTCCAGACAGGTTTTTAGTGTATTGGGGCAGGGAGGGCTGCATTCAGTGAATGTTTTCCAGACACTGCCTGGGGCACACAAGGTGCTCCATGCATAGCCCTGTTCAAACCAGTTGCTGGGGCACTCTGTCCCAGCTCTGGCGTGAAACTGGACAAAGGGAAGGGGTGTAACCACCCCCTGCCCCAGGTCCACCCATAGGAGGGACCTTCCAGGTAGTCCAGCTCACAACCTTAGTCTAAGAAAATGAGCTGTGTCCCTAGGACTTTAGATTACCCTGGACAAATCTTTGAAAAACATATCCTGGACCTTCGATATTCCATTCTGACTGGAAGACGGAAGATATCTCCCTTGTGGTCAAGGAGTGATCACCCTGTTTAAACAGGCACCAACAGCAACTTTGCTGGTCTGCATTTTTGAGGCTCCCACCAGATCCTGAAAAATCTGTGACATAGGACATGGACTTTCAGACATCTCTGACATCGACCCACACCCACAGAAAAGCTGAGACACGTGGCGGACACAAGAGACGTGGGACCGGAACTCCTGGACATCCTTCATTTTGCTACTTGCACTCCTTTTCTGAAGCCTCAGTGTCTTGTACATTGGGGTACAAGAATCTCCAGACCCGAGCACCATTTGCACCAAAGCTCAGGCCTCCACACTCTAGGAGTGTCCCGTGAGGCCCTCTCCTGCATTTCAGCTTGATGAGTCTTCCCAGTTCCTAGTCCGTTGGCTTAGGAGCCCACTAAAGACTCCAATTTCCATCTAACATGCTTTCCTAGTTGCTCCAGGCTTGCTCCAGATTCCCTACAAAAGAGAAGTGCCACAGACCTTGCTGGTCATTCTCGACATCCTGCGTGGGTTGCTTTTGCCAAGGTTTGTTGGGTCCAGTACGGATACCGCTACGGCAGTCAACTAGATCCTTCTTGGAACAGCTTAAATCCAGCTCCTGGTTTGTTGTCAACACCTCCTGGTCCTCGTGGCTGAAGAGACAAACTTCACTTCTTCACATGAAATCACCCAACATCGTCTGGTTCCTTCCTGGTCACTGCCAAGTGACCCAGACTCTGTCCCTTCTGCTTTCAGGTTCTTCGGATCTTCGGTCCACCCTTGGGGGCAGAGACTTGGTCACTAGCCAGTGACCAGGATGTTGACAAGAAGATGCCAGCTGATGTTGGGTGCCCCTAAGTGAAGTAGGTGAAGCTTGACTCTTCAGCCACAAGGACCAGCTGCATCGTCAACAACCAGGAGCTGGATTTGGGCTGTCCCATGGAGGATGTCGAGTGCTGTAGTGTCAGAATCCAGATTGGATCCAACAAGCCTATGCAACAGCATCCCATGCAAGATGCAAAGGTTGGCTTTGGTGCAGACCAGAAAGGTCTGAGGGACTTACCCTTTGGATGGGAGTCAGAGATCATCTAGCGTAACCAGGAAAGTTCAAGAAAGAAAGGGTTGTCCTTCATGGGGACCCACTAGTTAATGGACTAGAGATCGCAAAGGAGACTTGAGCTGCCGTGAAGAAAGCAGGCCCACGGAACACTTGTGGAGTGTAGGCCTTTTAGCTTCAGAGCAAAGGGCGCTCGGGCAAGGGCAACAAATAACGCAAGGCATAACTTCAGTAAAATTTGGGAAATAGGTGCACTTGCAAACTTGCAGGATGGCCAGGAGTTCCAGTCCCACGTCTCTCGTCTTGGGTGCGGGTCTCAGCTTTGCTGGGATCTCATGTCGGACTCAGAGATATCTGAAAGTCTGTGTACTGTGTCACAGATTCTTCGTGATCCAGCGGGAGCCTCGAAACTGCAGACCAACAAGATGCTCTTAGGTGCCTGTTTTAACAGGTAGGTCACTCCTTGACCTCAAGGGAGATTTCTTCCATCTTCCAGTTGATATGGAATGTTGAAGGTCCAGGATTTCATCTTCAGTGTTTCATCCAGGGTAATCTAAATTCTCAGTGACCGGGTTCCTATACTTATACTAAGTTTAGGGGTTTGGCAAAGGTCCCACCTATGGAAGGACTTGGGGAGTGGGTGGTTACACCCTTTCCCCTATGTCCAGTTTTGCACCAGAGCTGGGCTGAGTGCCCCAGCAACCGGTCTAGGGTCCCACCTATGGAAGGACCTGGGGAGGGGGTGGTTACACCCCTTCCCCTTTGTCCAGTTTTGCACCAGAGCTGGGCTGAGTGCCCCAGCAATCCATGAATTGGGAAATGCATAGAGCCCCTTGTGTGCCCCAGGCAGTGTATAAAAAGCATACACTGAATGCAACACACCTTGCTCCAAAACACGAAAGCCTGTCTGGGGAGGTGCTTGCACCTCCCTGGGCAGGAAACATATTGTCCAGGCCTCCCCTGTTGGAGTATCGTCCAGCAGCAGGAGGTCAAACTCGTGTCTGTGGCAGCAGCATCCATTTTGTGATGCTGGGGCTCTTTTAAACTCTTACAGGGAAAGTAAGTGTGTACATGTCTTCTCCCTCTAGAAGGGTGGAATGCTTTCCCCGCCACCAGAACCGGTGTTGTATTCCAAAGTGTTTGACACCAAACACAACATGTTTTGATAAAGCCAAACCACAGTTAGCATTAAGGAATACATAACTCATTCCTTTTTTTACGATTGAATACTATACGAAAAACTCAATAATGAAAGCTTCAATGGGTCCTAACTAGCTATAACGATTGTACCTCGAACTATCGCTTACGTAAAAGGATTGTCGAGTAAAGTTTGTTGACATCTAGCCCCATTTCCTATCCTTATAAAAAACTGTAGGATTTGTAGAGCACATGACGACTATCAACCAATGAGGTATATGTTCAATTACGTCCAATCACGCTAGCCGTTCTATTTAAAGGGCAAGATAGCTGAGACATGTGATAATTTTGATCTACAAACAGAAACCCAAAACGCTGACTGTGGAGGAGCGGGGAGACTGACATACTGAGACCGTGTAAGATTGGCTGAAAGCGAATTGTATTTGCGCTTATAGTACTAGTGACCGGAGATAAATATGGTTTTAATTTATAAAAGCAATCGTTATGATGAGTCCATTTTTTGAATGGGCAATCTGAAGTTAAATTAACGAGGCATATTTCCCCAACATTTTTTCGCCATTAGTTACACCATACATGTTGTAATGAAAGTTTGTAGAATAATAGTAACATAGGTAAAATTATGATGCACATTTCAATTAACTAGCACAATATCATATGTCAGATGCACGCATCTCTAAAGCACTATACATTTTTGCATTAATCACCCTGATGATTTGCATAATTAACGTCTCCTGGTTTATAGATAATTTAGGAATGTTGCGATTTGTAAGACTATCACCTTTAATGAAGAGGTCATGAACACCTACTTAATGTAGTGGCACCAGATAAGGGCGCGCTTAGTGATCCAGTTTAGTTAGGATTCCAACAAACAATAGTGGCCTACATTAGATGATATACAACTTCCACAAAATGTCAGATTAATGTTATTAATAATGTACCCTTTATGTAAATAACAGTGCTTGCGCCAAGTCGTAGCATAGTGACAATGTGTAATCTCAGAAATTCCGACATTAATACACGCGCAGAAACTATACATGAATCGTATTATACATGAATGAAATGATACAAAATTGGCCCACTGTTATTATAATATACCAACCACTGGGTGCCTAACATTGTCACTTAGATTGGAGCCATAAGCTGTTTATCCTGACCTCTAAACATTTATTAACAGCAGAAATTATACTTCAATACGCACTTAATATTGTATACACAATGGAGTCACAAGCAATATGGGTCACGGATAGTACTCATTAATGGTAGAAATAGCGATGAATATAGACTAAAAACTGATTGTCTAAAATCCTTAAAACTGATAGCCAGATTAGATATATCTATAGGCTGTTTCTATGTGCGGTTTGCTAATCTAGCTAGATTTTAATAGCTAAACATCTTCCTCTTTTCAGATCGCCTATAAACCTGGGACAGCCCTGAGTTTATTATTGCCTAGTATTCCAGCATTGCAGGTCCAGCAACAGTGATTCCAATTGAGTCAGGAAATTGGAAGGTAGTTGATCTTATTATAAAATTTGGGTTACGGATAGTACTCACTATTGGTAGAAATAGCGATGAATATAGACTACCAACTGATTGTCTAAAATCCTTAAAACTGATAGCCAGATTAGATATATCTATAGGCTGTTTCTATGTGCGATTTGCTAATCTAGCTAGATTATAATAGCTAAACATCTTCCTCTTTTCAGATCGCCTTCAAACCTGAGGACAGCCCTGAGTTTATTAATGCCTAGGATTTCAGCATTGCAGGTCCGGCAACAGCGATTCCAATTGAGTCAGGAAATTAGTGTGTAGTTGAGCATATTATAAAATTTGTACATAATAGATAATGTAATGTGATCAATAGAGGACTTAGTTTGATATATGTACCATCCTCACATACCTGATAGCCGTATCACGATTGGCGGCTCCTCCCAGACAGTAGACACTATATATGAGTATCTATACAGGTATTTAGGATTACCTTCTATAAATAATGAATATCCTGGTAATTGATACATCAGTTATTTCAAGCAGTATTAATGTTACCCTTAATATTACCTATTTAGAAATCGACTCTAGTACTCCATAGAATTATTGGTGTGGTTATTCGAGTAGTGTCTGAACGCCCGAGCAAGACGCGACACCGCATAGTGACTCTGAGTGAATCCAGAGCCCTAAAACTTAAGGTACGAAAAGTAGCAACATTATGTGACTCAGTTTCTGTATGGAATTAATTCCAGAACCTCTGGAACTTCATAATATAGTACCATTTAGAACCTTTTGACGTGTACTGAAAATATAGGGGTAGAAACTAAAATCTGAATTGTATAAAACAACTAGTTAATTGTTCGTTTCTAGAACAAGGGATCTATAAATAATTGTATTAATGAACTATTAGCTGGACAGAATTCTTTAACTTAGGCATGTACTATTTAATTTTGCAACTATTATGTTGCTGTATTGTAATTGTGTGTCTCTTTATAGAGAAACAGTCCTGAAGAAGTTGCTCATTATCTACACTGAAACGCTGCGTCGACATTTGTTCTCTTGAACAACTTTTAAATCTGAATGTGTAAACTTTTTTATTCTAATATTTTTTTGCTGACCATTGTGATGTATTAATTATTATGTATGTATGTCATTTTTATTGAATATGATTAACTGCATGTAGCAGAATAAACAAATTGTTTTATACATTTTAACTGAATACGTTCGTGAAGACGTTCTTATTTTCTTTTTGTTTCCATATTTGCACATCTAGAGTTCTGTCTATTTGCATTGATGAATTGTCATTATTATTGATTTATGTACTTTATAGTTGTTTTACCCACATATGAGTAAGTTCACAGTAATGGTCATTGTCAGCTTGACTCAAAAATTAGGGTTTCTTCCAATTTCCATCTTGGAGGCAGATATTGTTCTGGTCTACATCAGCTGTCCAGTAGATATATGCTTTAGGGACCTTCTAGACTTTGTCCAGTATCTTTTCCCCTGGTCCCTTTATTGCTACCTAAGGGGACCTCCTGCGTTTTCTTTGTGGTAGTTAGATGACTACATGTATAGTGTATAGGGGTTTGAAGCAGTCCATGTGCTAAGGCCTGGCTCACTACATAAGTACTTGGGTACTGACTGAATGATTAGAGTACTGCAAGGACAGTGCCTGGGTGAATTTACAAGTGGTTGGGTTTTGGCGCAGTGAATAGATTAGTACATGGTGCTGAATGGGTCATTGGAGGAGTGCAAGGGGAGTGACAGGTTGTTTGGTGCTGTGTATGTATACTGACTGGGTAATTAAAGGTGTGAAAGACAAGTGCGTAGGTGGTCAGAGGACTGCGTGCATAGTTAATAGGCGTTTCAAGCAGTCCATGTGCTAAGTGCATGAGTACTTGGGTACTGACTAAATGATTAGAGTACTGCAAGGAGAGTGCCTAGGTGAATTTATAAGTGTTTGGGTTTTGGCGCAGTGAATGGATTAGTACATGGTGCTGAATGGGTCATTGGAGGAGTGCAAGGGGAGTGACAGGTTGTTTGGTGCTGTGTATGTATACTGACTGGGTAATTAAAGGTGTGAAAGACAAGTGCGTAGGTGGTCAGAGGACTGCGTGCATAGTTAATAGGCGTTTCAAGCAGTCCATGTGCTAAGTGCATGAGTACTTGGGTACTGACTAAATGATTAGAGTACTGCAAGGAGAGTGCCTGGGTGAATTTATAAGTGTTTGCGTTTTGGCGCAGTGAATGGATTAGTACACAATGCTGAATGGGGTCACTAGAGGAGTGCAAGGGGAGTGTCAGGTAGTTTGCTGGAAACGTATGAATACTGACTGGGGAACTGAAGGTGTGATAGACAACTGTGTAGGTGGTTAGAGGACTGCATGCATAGTGGATAGGCATTTGAAGCAGTCCATGTGCTAAGGCCTGGCTTACTGCATGAATCCTTTGGTACTGACTGAATGATTAGAGTACTGCAATGAGAGTGCTTGGTTGAATTTATAAGTGTTTGGGTTTTGGCACAGTGAATGGATTAGTACATGATGCTGAATGGGTCACTAGAGGAGTGCAAGGGGAGTGACAGGGTGTTTGCTGGAAGTATATGAATTCTGAGAGGGGAATTGAAGGAGTGAAAGACAAGTGTGTAGGTGGTTAGAGGACTGCATGCATTATTCCATTCTTCACCGGGGTTGCGATGGAATAGCTCCTTCTTGTCTGCACAGAGGCACTGAACTGCTTGTTCTTGGGCAGTCACCCAAGTGTCACCATTAAGAATTCTTGTAGGCAGACTTGAAGGTATAACAATGGCCAGTGTTACATTAGAATGGGCACCTCTCATGCCAGATCACTCCATTCATCCAGGAATCTCCTTACATCCAGCTTGGGCATCCATGCGGTGCTGTGAGGCAACTGCCTCAAGGCACCTCCTAGGGGTCAGCTGCAGGTGAAGGACTGAAACTGTAAGATGCAAACAGGTCTAATTGTAAGGGTTGAGAATGAAGGCAAAAATACATTTTAACCTGTCTCAAACATGCCCCTTGTACCCCCTGCTTACTTAACAATAATTAAATGTAAGGTTGGCAGTGGGATATTACTGGACAGGAGGCTGCGGATCACAGGGCCTCCATCTCCGCAAGAAACTGCAAGTTTCAGCCACACACCATTATGAGTATAATCTGATATGTTTTGTTTCAATTCAACTGGAATGATTGCATAAGCAAACGGTTACCAGCATGTATTCATGAGAAGCACTCTGATACCCTCAGGTCATGCTAGCACTATACAAAACTCCAAATAAATAAATAGATAATGAATATATAAACGTCCCAACTATAGAGGCATCTTTTCCCTTTCCACTCTTATAATCCATGCTGCTCTCCCTCCCACACAGCTCCACCATCAAGTGAGGCCTTCCCCCGAGCCCCTGCACTCTTGAGTGTTGTGTTCAAGGCCCTCCTACACCCGCAGGTTTAACCTGAGCCTCATCCCTAGTGGTCCAGTGGACCTATCGCTCCATTCTTTTTCTCTGTTTTCACCCGCACCTGAAAGGCCAGGCACCAGCAACAACCACCTCAAGTGCATCCTGTTCAAAACCCGCTCCGTCCACAGACACGCCAGCAAACTCTGAAACCTGCTCGACACAACATCACCAGACGTCGCCTTCCTGACGGAAACCGGGATGAACGCCTCCTCAGCCCCGGCATCGCCATAGCCATCCCAGACGGATACAAGATCACCCGGAGGGATCGCGTCAACCACACTGGAGGAGGCATCGCCATCGTCCACAGGAACACCATCCGCATCACGACCAACTCCGATGACACCCTCACCGCCGCCGAGCACCTTCACTTCCAGATACACACCGATCCCAAGACCACCCTCAGAGGCACTCTCATCTACAGACCCCGTGGACCACGCACACAATTCAGCAAAGCCATCGCAGACTTCATCAGCCTGCACGCCCTCACCTCCTCTGACTACATCATCCTAGGGGACCTCAACTTCCACTTGGAAAACAACAATGACAGCAACACCACCACCCTACTGGACAACTTCGCCAACCTCAGACTCAAACAACTGGTGAACACCCCCACCCACTACGCCGGCCACAGGCTTGACCCCGTCTTCTCCTCCAGCAAGCACATCTCCTTCAGCCACTCCACCGGACTCCATTGGACTGACCACAGCTGCGTTAACTTCAACTTCAAGAGAACCACGACCCACCACCAACCTCAACAGGTTCCCCGCAGGAGATGGAACAAGATCACCGCCGACCAGCTCACCACCTCCCTCAGCCAGAACCCTCCCACCAGTGCAACGGACCCCAACAAAGCAGCCCGCAACTTCACATAGTGGCTCACCAACTGCGCCGATGACCTTGCACCTCGGAAGAACCCACCCAGCAGACCCGGCAGCAAGAAAGCCTTGTGGTTCACCAACGAACTCAAAATATCCAAGAAAATCTGCCACGCCCTTGAAAAAGACTGGCGCCACAACCAAACAACAGAAAACATGACAGCACTCAAGAACGCCACAAGCATACACCACCAGCTGATCTGCACCACCAAAAGAACAACATTCAAAGAACGACTGGACAACAACATCCACAACAGCAAGGAACTCTTCAGCATTGTCAAAGAGCTCTCTAATCCCAGCGCCGGAAACAATGACATCACACCCTCGCAAGACCTCAGCGACTTACTCGCCTCATTCTTCCACCAAAAGATCGCTGACATACACACCAGCTTCGGCGCACAGACCACGCACCCAACCACCGAACCAATACGCCCCACCACCACCCTCTGCAACTGGACCCCGGTCAGCACCGAAGACACCACCCGCACAATGAACACCATCCACTCCGGATCCCCTACCGACCCCTGCCCCCACCACGTCTTCAACAAGGCCAACTCCATCATCGCACTCCAACTCCGGGACATCATCAACATCTCCTTCATCACCGCCACCTTCCCGGAGAGAGCTGGATGCATGCCGAGCTCAGCGCCCTCCTGAAGAAGCCAACAGCGGACCCCACGAACCTCAAGAACTTCCGCCCCATCTCCCTCCTCCCTTTTCCCGCGAAAGGTCATCGAGAAGACCGTCAACAAACTGCTCGCCCCCTTCCTCGAGATGAACGGATCCCTCGACCCCTCACAGTCCGGTTTCCGAGCCAACCACAGCACCGACACCGCCCTCATCGCAGCCACCGACAACATTAGTTCCCTGCTCGACAACGGGGAAACAGCTGCCCTCATCCTCCTGGACCTCTCTGCAGCGTTCGACACAGTTTGCCACCACACACTAATACAACGCCTCAGCAACACCGGAATCCAAGAGAAGGCACTGGAGTGGATCATCTCGTTCCTCGCCGGAGAGTCCGCCTCCCCCGTTCTGATCCGTGGCCACCGAAGTCACCTGCGGCGTACCGCAAGGATCCTCGCTCAGCCCCACCCTCTTCAACGTCTACATGAGCCCCCTCACGGCCATCGCACGCCAACACAACCTAAACATCATTTCCTACGCCGACACCCAGCTGATCCTCTCCCTCACCAACGACCCAGTCACCGCCAGAGCCAGCCTACACAGAGGAATGAAAGATGTCGCTGAGTGGATGATGAACAACAGCTTGAAACTGAACTCAGACAAGATGGAAGTCCTCATCCTGGGCTCATCCCCTTCCTCCTGGGATGACTCCTGGTGGCCCCCTAACCTGGGCACCACCCCCCAAGCCAACAAACCACACACAAAACCTGGGCTTCATCCTGGACTCGTCCCTCTCGATGGCCAAACAAGTCAACGCCATCTCGTTATCCTGTTTCAACACCCTGCGCATGCTCCGAAAGATCTTTCGATGGATCCCCACCGAAACCAGGAAGACAGCCACCCAGGCACTCGTCACCAGCCAACTGGACTACGGGAACACCCTCTACACGGGAACCACAGCCAAACTACAGCGCATACAGAACACCTCCGCACAACCTGTCCTGTACATCCCCCGCCACAAACACATCTCTGCCCACCTGAGAGACCTGCACTGGCTCCCCGTCAGCAAGAGTATCATGTTCAGACTCCTCACCGACGCTCACAAGGCTCTCCATGACCTGGGCCCCAAGTACCTCAACAACCACCTCACTTTCTACACGCCGACCAGTCAGCTGTGTTCGACCAGCCTCGCCCTCGCCACCATACCATGCATTCGCAGAGCCACCGCCGTAGGAAGATCCTTCTCTTACCTGGCGGCCAAGACATGGAACTCCCTCCCCATCCACCTACGGCTGACCCAGGACCATCTCTCCTTCAGGAAGCAACTCAAGACTAGGCTTTACGAGCAGTAACGGACCCCCCCAGCGCCCCAAGACCCTAGCAGGTGAGCAGCGCGCTTTATTGTCTTAATTGATTGATTGATTGATTGATTGACACACTGAACCCTCAACTACCACCCTGACACCCTGAAGCCAGGAATCAACAACTAGCCAGCCCTCAACACCGAAGACACACTAAAGACGATGAAGTCAATCTTTACCGGGGCCCCACGAACCCCTGCCCACTCCACATTTTCAACAGAGCCTCCAACACCATCGCACCCATGCTCTGCCACACCATGTACCACTCCTTGGCAACCACCTCGTTCCCTGACGACTGTAAAGACGCTGAAGTCAAACCCCTCCTGTAGAAACCCTGAGCGCCCCCGACCTAAAAAACTACATTCCCATCTCCCTGCCCCCATTCAAAGTGAAAGTCATCAAGAAAGCCATCAACAGCCAACACACCACATTCATCGAAGAGCACAACATCCTCAACTTCTCCCAATCCTGCTCCAGAAAAAACTACAGTATGGAAACCGCCCCCTCACCACAACAGACAACATCCCCACCCTACTGGACAAAGGAGAAACAGCAGCCCTCATCCTCCTCGACCTCTCAGCGGTGTTCAACACAGTCTCTCACTGCACCCTAATGCGCAGACTCCACAACACAGGGAACGAAGACAAGGCCCTCGACTGGATGAGCTCCTTCCTCTCTGGCAGAACGCAGTGGGTCAGACTCCCCCCTTTCCTCTCGGTCCCCCAGGAGTCATCCCTCAGCCCTATGCACTTCATCGTTTACATGACTCCGCTTACCCCCATTGTCAGAACCTACGGTCTCAACATTGTGACATATGCAGACAATCCCCAACTCATCCCCTCCCTATCCAACGAACGCAATACTGCCAGACACAACTTTTGAGAAGGTATGGAAGTAGTCACCAAATGGATGAATAACAGCTGCCTACAACTAAACACCAACAAAAGAGCAGTACTCATCATGGGCCCAAACATGAATGCCTGGAATGACACCTGGTAGTCTCCCTACTCTCGGAAGCCGAACCACCCCCACGGACCACGCACGCAACCTTCGAATCATCATGGACTTCAAGCTAAAAATGAGCCAGCAGATCCACTCTGTCTCGTCCTCCTGCTTCCACAAACTCCGCCTCCGATATAAGACCTTCAAATGGATCCCCCTCGAACAAAAAAAGACAGTGACTCATGTCCTGGTCACCAGCAGATTCAACTATGGCAATGCACTCTACGCCGTAATAAACAAAAACTTTACTCACAAGTTACAGAACACCACCGCAAGACTGGTCCTTGAGCTGCCAAGACACTACCACATTTCCCAGCTTCTGCACACACTCCACTGGCTCCCCTTCGAAGCTAGAGTCACCTTCAAGATGCTCACCCACGCCCACAAATGTAAATGTAAATGTAAATGTCCATGTATTTATATAGCGCAAACCACCCACATCGCAGGCATCTAAGCGCTTGCTTAGGGAACCCATCCTGGTATTCCCCTGTGAGATAACCCCGGCAGGGTATCCACAAGGTGAAAGCCAGGCATCCCGCCGCGAGGGGCCGTTGTGGAGATTAAGCAAGCTATTGCCCAGAGTCGCAGAGTGTGAACCCGTGAGTCG
Organism: Lissotriton vulgaris; assembly: GCF_964263255.1. Taxonomy (NCBI): domain Eukaryota; kingdom Metazoa; phylum Chordata; class Amphibia; order Caudata; family Salamandridae; genus Lissotriton; species Lissotriton vulgaris. The sequence continues at coordinate 1,639,311 of NW_028249872.1, read as the reverse complement.
AGTAGGCACCAGAGCGAGAATTATCGAGTCCGTGGAATTATTGAGCCCAAGACCCGCCAAGGCGGGGAATCGAACCCTGGTCCACGTTCGATCTCAGCTTCCGGGTCTGCCGCCTCTAACCCCTGAGCCACACTTCTCCACAAGGCCCCCACAACACCGGACCAGCATACCTGAACAGCTGACTTAAGTTCCACGAACTCCAGAGGACCTTACGATCATCCCAGATCTCCTACGTCGTGGTCCCCTGCATCAGAAAGACCAGATCGGGAGGCCGCTCCTTCTGTTTCCTCGTGGCCAGAGCCTGGAACACCCTTCCGCTCCACCTCTGACAGACAACATCGCTCCCCATAACTGGCTCCCCATCTTCGCAAGAAATCTCTAAACCTGGCTCTGTGACAGCCCCCCCTTCATGGAATGGATCCTGCTAACCCCCGCTAACCCTCCAGGTACCTTGAGGTCCTTACGGGTGGGTAGTCGTGCTTAACAAATGCCTGATTGATTGATTGGAGATTGAACCTAATATATTGTGCCGAAAGGAAACATAAATGCACTTTGTATTGGTTTCAGATTAAAGAATGTCCAACGCGTGTCTTATAAGTAAGCTTCTTACCTGCAGGTGCCTGTAGAGCCCAGTGATGGTTGCCATGGCAGCGGATGTGGTTGATAACATGTCACCAATAACAGCAGCCAGGACCCCTCTCGACCAACATCTGTAGTTAGGGACTGTGACCGAATCTTCTCTTCTTGATAATAACCCAATGGTGCTTAGGGTCACTTGGGCCACGCTGAGAAATGAACTAAAGACCTCAAAGCCCAGGGTGATGTTGGGCAAAAGGTCAGGGTTCTTGTTAATCTCCTCAATGGCAGAAACAAAGGCGAAGAAATGTCGAAAGTAACGGTGAGTAAGGCTGCAAGGAAAATACATTACTTTGAGTTACTTATTATTCAGGTGGCTTCTGAAGACAATGTTCTCTTTTATAGAGGTGTCATTTTTGATATAACAATATAACAATTGACCTCACTCTTCATCATCCCTTTTATCCCCTTGTGATTAGGACTCTGTAAACACCCTTCGGGGTTCCACAAGGATCTACCCCCCATCTCCTTTAAATTCTATCTGGAACCTCTTGTGGATTTCTTCAACTTATGGAGTCTCCCTTCCCATCAATATGCAGAAGATATGCAGATTTATATAAGACTTAAAAAAACAACTTGTTTGACCGGATCAAAGACTACCACTCAAAAATATAAAGCTGAGTGTCCTGACAGTATCTGAAACTGGATTAAAACACAACCGACCTTTTGATTTCATTAGCTGGGACCCTGAAACGACACAGCTAAACAGAGGCAGTTTCTCATCAAGGGCAGCAGAGCTCTGTCTTTTTTACTTTTGCCTCCGTTGCCAAAAAGCAAAGTTGTTGTTACAAACGTAAAAAATTCCATGCAGCGCTTTTTCCTGCACAGGCCATGGACGCTGCACACCGCCATTTAAGTAATTGTATTTTCTATCTTGTAAGTGTTGGTAATACAGTTATTTTGTACAGGAACCACTTTATGCTTTGATATTTGAGCTAAGTGATGAAATCTGACTTAAACAGAAGAACAGGTCAATATATGAAGCGGTTAATTGATTTATCCTATCATCAATGATCCAATGGAACTGAAGCATAGATCATGAGAATGGTAGTATGAGTAAGTCAAGCATAGTATTTACACACCTACACCTAGAGTAAAGATGTGGTATATTAGTAAGTGTGGTGAGTATATGGTTCTCAGTGGCATTGCTTTATTTTAATAGTGTTGGATTCCAGCCCCCCATCTCTGAAGTGGACTGAACCCAGTTTTGCACTGCACACTGCCAGTATGCTTCTCACCGTGAGTCAATGACACTGAGTGATGCTTCTGTCCTAGCAAGACCCAAAGTCATCAACTCAGCAAACACATAACCTAAAGGACCAGTTTCCACCACCGATTGACATAGGGATAAAATCAGTCACAGGTGTTTTGACTGAAGCCTTGTAGTACTGGGGCTACACGTCAATCAGGGAATGGATACATGGTAATCCCACCTTTTCCCAACTTGTCATAGGGTCGAGTTTTCCCAACTTGTTCCAAGGGGTGGGGTCCTACCCGGTGATGAAGTGGGAAAGGGAGGGATAGAAGCTGCAGGCAGACGGGAACCTGGGAAATCAAGCCTGTGCTGTTTCTCATCAGGGCTTTGAAGACCCTGTGCAGATCAGGGTGTCTGCTTTAAGTGCTGTACTTTGTGGGGGACTCTATTCGCTCTGGAGCATCATACGTGTATGATACTGCACAGTGACTGCCTGTCTAGCAGCCAGGAGCAGGCATGTAGACCTTGTGGTGGTTTGGAACAGAGGTAGTGCTGGTACACTCTGCAGGTGTGTGTGACATGCTTGGAGTCTCCTGACAGTGCCCTGCAGCCCTCAAACTTGTGAACTGTGAGGTGAGAGGTTTATGCTATATGGGTGCGCCTGTCCCTGAAAATGTTTGGATCACCAATTGGGTGTGTTTTGGTTTTGACTTCTTTGTGCATTGCTATGCAGTTTTTTAGTGAGTGCAAGAACTCTACCAGTCTTTGTCCAAACTGCATTTGCAAACATATTTGGAAGTGCTTTCATATGTTTACGATAATAGTTTTTTGTGCAGATTGTAGCCTGAACTCACATATTTTTTCTGTCAAATGTGCTTTATTTTCATAATACACCAGTAAGTCATCCACATCACATAAGAATATTTTTTTTTTATGGTAATATTTTACAAGTTGATTAAAAACAATGAATACATGTCAAAACAAATTCTTATCATAATTCTGCTGCATATCACAAATATTTGGTTTAGTACTTTAGAGAAACATCATGTGGTATTAGCAACAAGTTACTAGGGTACTCGAATGCTGTATTGGCGAGCTCAATTTGAAGCTGGTTTCTCATTGCAGTATCTTGTCATGTTATGTTATGTTATGATAACAAAGTTTTATATAGCGGTCGTACACCCAGAGGTTTCATGGCGCTGACTGACAGATGATCTAGAAACAGGGGAAGATTAAGCATGAGCCTGGACGAACAGCCAGGTTTTAAGTTGTCTTCTGAATATCAGGAGGTTGGAACAGGAGCAGATTTCTGAGGGAAGGGAATTCCATAACTGGGTAGCAAGGATTTCAAACCTGCAGCCTCCCTGGCGTTGGAGTTTGTAAGGGGAATGTTCAGGAGATTTTGGTTGGCAGACCGGAGGCTGCGGGAGGGGGTGTATCTAGGCAAAAGGTCATGGATGAATTGGGGGCTGTGGGCGTGAAGGGATTTGAAGGTGATACAAGCTGTTTTAAATGTGACACATTGAGAGATGGGAAGCCACTGAAGTTGTTTTAGTAAGGGCCTTGCTGATTGCCAGCATGGCAGTCGATGGATCAGTCTGGCTGCCTGATTCTGGGCCATCTGGAGGCACCTGCCAAGGGTGATAGTAAGGCCCAGATAGATAGCGTTTGCATAGTCCAAGTGTTATAGTACAAGAGCTATCACCACCTGGATCAGGGCTAGCTGGGTGAGCACCCGGCTTATCTTCTTAATCCTCCGGAGCTGAAAAAAGCAGGTGGACACAACTGAGCTCAATTGGGTTTTTAATGACAGGTCTTTGTCAATGAACACCCCCAGGCCTTTAACCAAGCTGGAGGGAGTGGGAGGGGAGCCAAGCTCTGGTGGCCAATAGTGCGGGCCCCAGAACAGTTGGCTTTTACCATTAAGAACCAGTTTGGTCTTGCCGGGGTTTAATTTCAGCTGGTTAGAGTCCATCCAGTGGTGGATATGGAGCATTGTGCTTTGAAAATCCTGAATCGATTCAGAGGAATTGTCAATGGTGAAGATGAGTTGGAGATCGTCAGCGTAGTTGAAGGTGACGTCTTTAAATGTTTTTAAAGACTGAATCAGAGGGGACATGTAGATGTTGAATAAAATAGGGGACAGCGAGGGGCTTTGGGGAACCCCGCAGGAAGTGCGGGGTTTGGGGGCTGAGAAAGGGGCCAAGCAGACGGCTTGGGTACGGTCACTAAGGAAGGACCTGATCCAGTCATGAGCTGAGCCACAGATGCCGGCTTGTTTGACACAGTCGAGAAGGATGTTATGGTCTAATAGCACCAGGACCGGGAGAATCCCTCTGTCAGAATTATGACGGAGGGAATCCAGGACAGCAGTGATAACTGTCTCAGTGGAGTGAGCAGGTCGAAATCCAGCTTGGAAGGGGTCCAGAAAGTTGGATTGCTCAATGAAGTTTGAAAGGTGTGACATAACGTGGGCCTCCAATACGTTAGCCAGGTAGGGGAGGAGGGAGATTGGCCTATAATTGGATAGAGTGGAGGGGTTGGCTCCTGTTTTTTTAAGAGGGGTACAATGACTGCCTCCTTAAAGGTTTTGGGGACCACGCCTTGAGATAGTGATGCATTGAGAAGTCTCAAGATCGGAGGGAAAGTGCAGAAAATATATTTTTTTAAATGTAGGTGGGCCAACATTCTCGAGGAGGGCCAGTTTTTACCCGGGTCAGGAGGGCTTGTAAGGAAAGTGCATTGAGGGGTGGAAAGTGATTGAGGGAGCAGGTGCTGGAGGCAGCTGCAGGCGGAGGAAGTAAAGGATCCATGACAGGGATACTGGCTTTGATGGTGACAATTTTGTCGAGAAAATATTGATTAAGGAAGTTGCATAGGTCCTGGGTAATCAGTGGCTTGGGCAGGATTCTTTCAGAGTTGGAGAGTTTGTCATTGATAGCAAAGATATCCTTGGATTTATTACCTGAGTGTTCCATTATGCTGGAAAAAAGGCAGCTTTAGCTTGCATGATGGCTTTCATATAGTCTACTCGAGCAGTTAAGTAACAGGTTTTTTCAAGTGGGTCGTAGGCTCTCCTCCATATCCGTTCCTTTTGGCGGGCGACTAGTTTTTAGGCCCTGAGGTCATGAAAAAAACATTTATGGGCGTCCAACCGGCGGATGGTTTTGAGCTTTTTTAATGGGGCATGTGTATTACTTGCTGCTAAGAGCCAGTTAGAGATATCTGCCTCGGACTGATCGAGGTCTGCATTGTAGGCGGGCATAGAATTCTCTAGATTATCCAAAAAGGCTTATTTGTCGAGGGTGCCCCATTTTTTAATGAGGCCCCCCTTAGTATTTACGTGTTTGCTATGCATACAGATGGAAATACTAAATTTAATCAGACCATATGCAAGGAGAGATGATGGGCAAGGAGATAGTGAGGTTAGTGCTCCACACCTGATCTAATATGTGTCCCTTGGTGTGGGTAGTAGAGCTAATGTGATAACTGAAATTGAGGCCCAAGGGAAGCTTCGTTAGTTCGCTGGCCTGAGGGCCACCTAAGTCACTGTCAAACCAATAGTTGAAGTCGCGGACTAATAAGATTTAAGTATAATCGGTAACCATAGCGGCCAATTGGTCATGACAAGAGCAATATGAGATTAAGGACAAAATACATCCCATAGAACTCTGGTCTCTAAAAACGTATATAGGAGTCCACTCAAAAATTCAATAGATTGCAGAGCAAAATGTAATATCATCGTATCCATCCATTCATGATCATAGCCTGCAAGCCAATATAATATTACGAGATGGTTACTAGATTGTTATGGTGGTCACAGACTAACAAGTCAAAGAAGCCTCAGAAATATAAAAGGGACCCATATTTAGGAAGGAGAAACCCTCCTATCGAACAGCGTTTTGTTACATGTCCCATGTTACATACGTTTTGCCTGAAAGGCGTGATACCCAATAATAAGGGCCTGGTGTCTGCTCACATATAATATACCAAAAAACAAAAGAGGGAGTGAAGAGGGAAAAAAAAGGTAGAATCGTCCTCCCCCAAAATATTTAAAACAACAAAAAAGATTCTACCTTTTACTACTAACGTTAACGTATCCTTCCTAATCGGAAACTCTTATATATAGATGGATGGTGGGAATGAGTGTAACCAAATGAACTGACCAGGGAAACACTATGGGCCCTATTAGGAAGGCGGTCAAAAAACCACTCCAACTGCCATGGTAGCGGAAATCAACTGTCCGCTGGTACTGCGGCAAAATTCTGATTAGGATCAACCGCCACAAAATTCGACCACTCCTTAAAGAGGTCACGAAAGACCACCTTGTTGTGGGCAGGGCTTGTGAAACTCCAACCGCAGCGGTTGGATTTGCAGTGGAGACCCACAAACCTGCCGCGAGGCCAGCGGAGTGACAGCATGGAAAATTAGGATTCCATTGAGGTGACAGCAGGACGATCCGCTGTTCCAGACTGCCGCAATCGCAAACAGTGATGAATGGGAGAAGTGGCGGAAGGGCAGTTGCAAACCCAACGCCGCGGATGCTCCATGACAAATATAGCAGTCAACACCAAAAGCATACATCAAGGCCACCAAGTGAACACATCAATCTTACTCAGCCCCCAAAAACACCTAGCACGCCATTACAACCAACTAAACACAAATCCCATGACAACCCACACAACACTTATAACAACATATATATCGGAGAGTCTAACAAAGAAGTACGCACAATATACCCCAAAAGGGTACCCTAAGACAACCTCAACCTAAGTGTATCCAAAAGGGGTCACCCCACAGTGGTCAGAGAAGGATGCCCATCTGTCACCACACGGAACCGCCCTTCATCATTTGGGATTCCGTCAAGACCACCACTGGGATAGCCAGTCTACTACCACAGGCGGGGGTCCAGATGTAGAAAGGAACTCCACCGCCGATCAGTAAGGTCTAACTGTGGTCTTGCTACTCAAGTTCTGAGGATTCTAGTATCAAAACGGGGGGACTGATGTTGCAGTGCTCAAAAGGTGTGAACAATTAGAAAAATAAGTGATAGTAAAATAGGATGGGGGTACTAATAACTTTATTCAGGTGTTACCCACCCTCCCAGTGTTAAAAAGTAGTCAATGACAGTCACTAGTATAAGGACTGTCTGAATGTTCTATGTGGTCGACATGTTTCAGCAATTTAGTGACAGTTTCGTCATTGCTTTCTTCAGGACCATAATAACTGGAAGCTACTGCAAAATAGTGATATATAAACAAATGGGTGCTCAAAATCAAAAATAGATACAGAGATCACCTGACATCACTAGGTGTTATACTCCCTCTTTTCAAGTTGATTGGCTTGGACGCCGGTTTTGAAGTACCAACTGACAGAGCGGTGCTTCCCCTTTCCCTGAGCCGCGACCAGGTGGGGTGAGGTCCATACCTCTTACAAGTATGCACAACTTGAAAAGAGGGAGCAGAACACCTAGTGATATCAGGCGATCTCTGTATGTATTTTTGATTTTGATCACACATTTGTTTATATATCACTATTTTGCAGTAGCTACCAGTTAATATGTTCCTGAAGAAAGCAACGACAAACCTGTACTGTCTTGCACAACTACAAAGCCACAACTCCTAGGCCCAATCCCATTTAACTGTATCGCCACACTCAACACAGGTCTCACAGATGTAATATTCACCCCTTCTGATTCACCCCAAAGGTAGCCAGCCACATTCCCAGCGTTGTATGTTTACAGGCAGCCAGCACTACAACTCCCAGTAGGCCTCCTATCCCTCTCCTGAGCAAGATGGAGCACTCCCCCCACGCATGTTGCAGCCACTGTATCTCACCACAACAACACTCACATCCCACCAACATTGGCGCAGATCAAATATCCAATTACAGTGTGCAGACAGCCAAGCATATGTAACAGTCACAGAAACCAAAGTGTGACTCACCAAATATAACGTTGAAGAAATTCAGGTCACAATTATGCACACCACTGAATGCTATCTGTAAGTTCCATGGGGGCAGAGCATGAAGGGTCATATGAAGACAAAGCATGCATGGTCTGTAGAGCAAATGAAGGAAAGCACAAAACATGAAAAAGGTATGCATGAGAGAGCAATGGCTAGTTCAGGTGCAGCTGTAACACCTGCCAGGCAGAGTAATCAGCAAAGATGCTTCACATCAAGGCATAGCGCCGCTAGTCGTTAGAAGACCCATTATGAAAATGGGGTACAACCCAGATAAAGTCAAAGGACCTGGGTATCGGATAGCATAGAAAACAAAAGGGTCCCAGACACAATTTATTCAACACATTTTGATGTAATACTCATTATGAATCTGAGTAGGTTCTTTGGATTTGATCCTGAAATATGAGGAGAAAAACAACATAGAAAACCAAATGCGCTTATAGTTCTATGAATGATACTCAAAACACAGCAAATTACTAACTTAGACACAAGTGTGTATGGTAATTCAGTTAGTAATTTATTTCATATACATATATACATATTTATAAACAACAAGAGGTTGGGAGAAGTCTGCAAAGTGCAGTAGAAAGTGCAAAAGTGCGTGCTCAAGTGAAGCAAAAGGAATAAATGAAGAACATAATCCAATGATTAGAGAAGCTAAGGTACTATTCCCTTAGTGTAGAGCCCGCCCCACGTCTATCAATCATACGATTTGTTCATAGTCTTTCAAAGCAGGGACGGGGGAAGGGGTGCAGGCATCAAAAATGGGGGGAGATCGTCGACGTTTCTACCCTTACGCTGCAGAGGGAGGATCAACACCTCAGCTACGGGTCTTCCTCAGGACGGAGGTTAGGGAAGGGGGAGGACCTAAGGGGAAAAACCCATACGACGAATCAGACAACCAAGGTCTATTAGGTAAAAATACTCCGAAGGGGTGGGTATCTTACCTACACTTTAGAAATAAAACGCCCCAGAAATGAGGTAGGCCACCTAAAGACAGAAAAAGCGCATAAGGCTGACATGCCCATAAGCTAATTACTGGCAATAAAAATGTACAATTGCTTGGCATAGAGTCCAAGAAGTACAGAAAATAATAAAAACACACAAAACAGACTCACCAGTCAATGGTGTCTTCCAATGTTCCAAAATTAATTAAACGGTCTACTTCTCATCCACAGAACGGAGAGGTCACAAGATGAAATGTATTCCAATTGCTACAAACAAACATGAGCACACAATGAGACAGGTTTCCGCCGTAAACAACAACACACTGTACAACATATAAGCTCCTAACATCCAATGTCACTCACCAGTAGGTGAAACTTGATAAAGGCAATCACGGAGATGAAAGGATTGAGCAAACAACACGTCCTCGATTACAAGGAGTGGTTCTGAAAATCAAAAAACCGAGGTACTGAAGTAAGCTCTCATGTGCCCTCAATCACACACACAACATAGCGCCTCGCTCCTCGCACCTGCCCAAGCCTGCGCCACTCGTACGTCCAAATAAAAGTCCTTAGGATCTGCGCGATGCTTTCAAAATAGCAGTCGGGCTATGGAGTTAGCGGTTAGCGTGCTGGAGAGAAGGTTTAAAGACAGCATGCCCGAAGGTATAAGTGTGACACGGAATACGAGGCAAATATTCAAAGAACATCAAATAACAGAACGAATTACATATTTTAGACATTTGATCATTCAACCCGAGGCATGCTCACAGAGCATGTGAAGTTCCATTTACAAACCAGATTATATTCCGGTTGGATAATAATGACCACTGCAAAGATCACAGACCCCAGTGATCCAAGCAGGAGGGGTCACAATATCATGTGCTGGAAAACATTAAGGTACCTCTCTATATATATAAATGCAAGCCAGTGTTCACAGTAATAATACATGCATTTATACATAGCCAGACATATGTATACACAGCAATAACACATGAAATGATACAGACACAGTTAACCATGATGTAAGGAGGCCATCTGTCTGGTGACTTCAGGCCCCTGCTTACTGTGTCAAATGCATGAATCCATTTGCATTCACGGGTGCTCAAGACGCTGGCAAAGTTGCCACCACGTGGATTCCTGGTAACCTTCTCGATTACCCACCATTAAAGACTTTCGGGGGGATGATCAAACTTCACGAAGTGTTCCACAAGGGGGGCTCCCTGCACCTTACAGCGTACTCGACTACAATGCTGCTGAATACGTGTTTTGACCTTCTGCACCGCCTGCCCTATGTACATGAAACCACAGGGGCAAAGTATAGCATATGTGACTCCCATGGAATTGCAATTAGTGTGATGTTGTAACACATGGTTATGGTCATTATAGGCAAAACTTTTCAGCTCCACAGCCAAAGTGCAGGCCTTACAGGACCCGCATTTGTGACGTCCTACCACTGGGGGCATATTCCAGAGGGTTGTCTGATTATCCATACTCTTTTTAGGCAGGAGCGACTGTACCACAAAGTCCCTCACACTCCTACCCTTGCGGAAGGCGTGCATTGGGGGTTCAGGTATACCAATTTCATCTGCAACTAAATGCCAATGGTTATTAATGAACCATTTTATCTCAGTACTCCGGGAGTTAAAGGTGGTAACACATGTCATCCTTTCATTGTCCTTAGCTTTCTCAGGTTTTGGTTCAAGAAGGTGTTCTCTATGGCAGAGCCATGCTCTTTTCCTGGCTTTTTTCAAAAGGCTCTTAGGATAAGCTCTGTCCAGAAGGCGATCCATTAGGACCACTGATTCCGTAAAAAAATCTATTTTCCTGCTACAGTTCCTACGCAGCCTCAGGAATTGTCCACAGGGAAGATTGTCCCTGAGGTTGCGAGGATGATGGCTAGAGTATCTCAGCAGTGTGTTTTTTTCTATGGGCTTTCTGAGGAGAGTCGTGTACAATTTACCTTCCTCCTCCCTGATTGTGATATCTAGAAAGTTAATCACCTTATTGCTGTAGTCAAGAGAAAACTGTCATTAAGGACATGTTCATTTTCAAAAGCATTCATATAGATTATAGCCAAATCTGGGGCAAAACTTGCCACCATGGCTACACCATGTGTCTGCACATAATGATCCTCCTCGAAGTAGAAAAAGTTTTTCCGCATGGCAATCTCGAGGAGATCAATCATGAAACTTGTGGGGATTTTATGTGGTCTAGGCCTTTCATCCAATACTTTTTTTATCACATCAAGTGCTGCTTTCTGTAAGATGTTCGTGTACAAGGACGTGATGTCCATAGTGACTAACAGGTCCTGTTCATGATTAAAGCATAGTTCATCCACTAGTTTGATAGCCTGCATGGAGTCTCTCAAATAGCTTGTAGTGTTTTCCGCAATAGGTTTAATGAAGATATTGATGAACTTACACAAAGGCTCCAAAACAGAGCCACACCCGAATATAATAGGTCTGCCGGGGGATTATTCGGTCTTTTATGAACTTTAGGGGGTGTATATATTGTGGGTAATCTAGGAAAAGTGTTGTTCAAATACTCCTGTTCATGTTTGGTGATGTAGCCCTAATGTAATGCTGCCTCAGTGATAATCTTAATAGAGGCAGCAATTTCCTTTGTGGGCTCAGCCTGCTGTTTCTTATAGTTACCTTCAACTGCAAGTTGTGATAAGATTTCAGACTTATAGTCATCCCCATTCTGAATGACTATTGCTCCCTGAGGTTCGTCGGTTTCTGACTTCGTCCCGTATTTAGCCGCCATTTTGTGTCTCGTGGCCATTTTTTGTTGCCCTCACTCAGGCAGCATGGCGAACGGAGTGTTTTTGCTTTTCTCAGCTGCTACGTGTCCCTTCAGTTAAAGAGTAACTCCCTGTCCTTGTTTACAAAACTGATGTCAGGGTCTGGTCGAGTTCGCTAATCCATGTCTGGGTTGATTGATCCCTGTCTCGACTGACTATTTGGCTTCCCATATTCTTTCCATACATTATCTTATCCGACTGGCCTTCTCTATTCTCTCCGTGTGTTCTCTTGTTACATATCTATCCTTTGAGGCACACAAAAACGTCCTGCCACCTGCAAAGTGGATTGTCGGTACTTGCACTGATTAATTTGATGAGAGGGGTAACACACAAGGTGTTAGAGATGGGCGTGTTTGGGACATCTGATAGCTTGTTTTCCAACTTTTCCCATTGGCTTGCTTTGTGTGTATTGGGAGTAAACTTTTTAAATACAGCGGCCATATTGGGTCGGGCTGCGCCGTGACGCGCTCCAGATTGCTTTAAAAAGGGGTTGGGCCTCTCCGCGTAGCGGACGCGCAGCGGATGCGCCGGATGCCCGCCGGAGTCACGCCAGAGTCCAGCCAGTCTGCACCAGGCCGGGCTCTGGGCTCTGGCATACTCTTCTTTTGGTGAGTAAAGCCACTATTTCCATCATGGTTCTCTCATACTCCTTTGAAGAGTTACTTGCATTACGTGGCACTCCCAACAATAACTGCTCCATCTACCCTTACCCCCCTACTAAGTTTCGCTGTCCTTACTGTAACTTCTCATTAAAAACCCCTACCATGTGTAGATCCCTGCGCTACCAAGGGAGACGAAATAGACAGGTATGCCCCAGGATACTCTCCCCTCGACCCCCGCTAAGTTTTTGGAGTATAAACTGTAGATCCCTGCCACAACACAGATACAATATCCATGACTTTCTTGTTGAACATCAACCTGATGCGATATTCCTGACCGAATCATCTCTATTTCAACTGTTCATAACTCCTCAATTCACGCTGTCAGGTTTATTGGTATACCATCCCCCTGGGACAGCTAGTTCATGGATAACTTCATTACCGGACCTCTTAGCTCCGGTTATGCTCAAAGCGTCTAATTTTACTATTTTAGGGGACTTAAATATACATTTAGATGATAACGAATGCCCTCACAGGAATCAGCTCCTCTCTACCCTGGAAGCTTTTAACCTCCAATTACACAACACAGGTCCTACACATTGCGCTGGACATTTACTTGACCCAATTTTTTCCAATTTGCCCCTAGACTGTTCCCGTGATGCTCTACAAATTGCCTGGTCCGATCACTCAGCTGTCCCTTTTTCCTTAGACATGGCTGAAACAGCAACAAGATCTGAGAAAGAAAAACTGAGGCCATCTCGGAATTGGGGGAAGGTTAGCATTCCAGAACTCAATAAATTACTGATTAAAACACTCCCGTCCATTGACGCACCGGTCACTGCTCTTAACAGTGTTACCGAACTCTGGCTAACCAATGCTGTAAATCGGGCGCTACCAATGACGTCAAAGCCCGCAGTTTCACACCATCCTCCGGCCCCATGGTACTCGGAACAACTTAAGAGTCTCCGCTCACAATGTAAGACCTTGGAGCGTAAATGGAGACAAGGCTACTCTCCTTCACGTAAAATCATATATAAAGAAGCCTTAAAAAAGTACCACAATAGCTGCAAAACTGCTAAAGCAAACTACACTACAAAAACAGTGACTGATGCACAAAACTGTCCTAAGGTGTTATTCTCCGTTGTGAAGAAACTGACCGGTGTAAATTCCACTCCCCCTCCTCCGGCTCTTGATGCCGTCCAGTGTCAGTCCTTAGCGGATTATTTTATAAACAAAGTGGATATTATTTATGATCATTTTTCTCCACCTCCAGAGACCACTTTCACCGCCCCCATTACGGTCCAGGAATTGGCGAATACCACCACTGATGCAGTAATTACTACCTGGCAGCCTCTAGATGCCACTTCTTTTGTGTCCTGTTTAAACAGCGTGCGATCAGGTTCCCCACTGGATGTTCTCCCGGCCAAAATATTAAAACAACTGGATCCCCTTACTCACCCCATCCTTATTAAATTACTAAACACCTCTTTGAGCGAGGCCCAGGTCCCCCAACCTTGGAAACACGCCATGGTGGTACCTTTACTAAAAAAATCGGGTGCAGACTCTTCCAACCCTGCCAACTTTCGCCCGATATCTCTGTTGCCAATCTTTTCGAAGATATTGGAGAGACATATAAATTCCCAGCTCTCTAAACTGGTCAAAAACACCGCCTTTCTCCATCCTTCTCAGTCGGGTTTCCGGCCTACGCACTCAACTGAGACAGCGCTCCTGGGGGTAACGGAGAGTCTGAGGCACGGTGTCGACCAAGGTAACACCATGGCGCTCATCCTGCTGGATTTGAGCGCAGCGTTCGACACCATGTCACATTCCATCCTCATTGACTCTCTGAAATCTCTAGGTGTGGCTGGCCAGGCCTTGGCCTGGCTGGTGTCTTTCCTCAAAGACCGAAGTTTTCAAGTGTTCTCTCCTAAAGCAGCTTCCACCATCTGTCCATCTACCCGCGGCATTCCCCAAGGTTCAATCCTTAGTCCTTTATTATTTAATATTTATGTTAAACCCTTGGCATCTATTGTTGAACAGGCTGGGCTAACCCTGTTTTCCTACGCAGATGACACCCAGATTGTCTTCTCCCTACCAGGGAGAGACGAGAACAACATCTCCGCACTCAAGTCAGGCCTCACTCTTGTGGCCGACTGGATGCGGAGAAACTGTCTCAAACTGAATGGGGAGAAGACTGAGGTGGTCATCCTGGGTCGGAATAAACATCTCTGGGGTCCCCGCCATTGGCCCATCGAACTGGGTAATGCGCCAATACCATCTACCGCAGTTCGTAACCTGGGTGTCATTATAGACGACAGGTTATTTATGAGACAACAGGCCACTAAGGTTGCGGCCATCTGCTTTTCAACGCTGCGGTGGCTTCATAAGATCCTGTGGATGCTTCCACTCTCCTCCCGCAGAACCGTAGTCCAGGCGCTTGTAACATCACGCCTGGACTATGGTAACATTCTTTACTTGGGCGCAGATAAAGCCACCTTACAGGTGTTGCAGGTAGTGCAAAATGCGGCTGCGCGCCTGTTAAAAAACATCCACAGACGCACTTCTGCCAAGGCCGCCTTACGTGACCTTCATTGGTTGAGCATCCCTGAACGTATTAAATTTAAGGCACTCTGCTATATGTTCAAGGTTAAGCAGGGCAGTGCCCCAGCCTACCTCCAAGGGTTGATAACACCTTATAGACCCCTACGTCCACTAAGGTCATCGGACATGGGAAACTTCACTATGCCAAGATGGAAGCTGACAAAAATGGGAGGTCGCTCCTTTTCTACTCTGGGCCCCAAATATTGGAACTCTCTCCCACTGTCTCTAAAACTAGAGACCAATTTGCTTCGCTTCCGTAAGGCTTTGAAGACTTTGCTTTTTACTCAACGTGCCCAATAGTCTGCTGTGGCTCAAGTTAGGTGAAACTCCCTCCTTTCTTCTACAGTCTATCCCTAGCGCCGGGAAACCCATTGTGGGTAGCTGTGCGCGATACAAGCTTAAATAAATAAATAAATAAATAAATAGTATAAGAGATTGTGCGCCACGGACTGAAATAGTAGTCGCCTTAGAATTTAGATTCTGTATGTACTTCTGGACAACTGTGCTTAGCTGCAGCTAATAAACCTGGTATTCTACGCCCAACAGAGTGTCTCGGGTCTCTGTCTGACAAGGCAGGTGAACTCGGGGATTTAAGGCATGCCCTGCGCCGCTAGGCCCATAAGGCCCGGTTCTCCATCCCCCTTATCCGCGGGTTTGATGACAATGTTAGTATTAGTTTTTAAAGACTCAAGGGCCTGTCGTTCCTGTCGTGTAGTGTTGTACTTAGTGTATTTTCTTTCAGTCAAAAGTTTATTCACATCCCTAATGACCACTTGTTCGTAAGCCAGAACCTTCTGGGGCATCATGTGTGATGGTGGCGTAAATGTTAATTATGTTATATGGGTATTTATTACGCGCGCAACTACTCTTGAGTATCCTGGCGCGGAGCAGAACCACAAAGAAATTGAGAGAAAACAGCATTTTTTGTAAGTTTGCTTGAAGAGGTGAGTTTTAAGGAGCTTTTTGAAGCAACTAAGGTCTCTGGTATCCCTGAGAGTGAATGGAAGGGAATTCCAGAGGAAAATGTGGATGGTGGTCGAAGCCCAGTGCTACTGAACACTGGCTCGTAAGGAATCTTAAAGTAGTGTTTCAATCTGACCTCACGGAAGAACTGTTGGAGTTCAATCCTCAGGTTGAATGTGTTGGGTAGGCTGGTCGGTACGAAAGATAGACCCTTGCCTAGAATTTTCTCTTCCTCAATCGTCAGATTATAGTTAGACAGGTTAATCAGAGGGCTATCTGATCGTATCCCATTCTGCGGGGTCACCACCTGTAGTGCTGTTTGCAGGTCCTGATGTCTCCGTGCACCTCCTGTTAGAAGACAACATGTTCACGTATTCACAAAATATGCACGTGGGGCATGGTATCCATTGACATGTTACACCATGGACAAGTAATGTATGTACCTTCACATCATCTTATGAGGTACATCACTGTGCAGACATACAATGTGAGAACTAGGAAACTGTGTGGTGCATAACCTGCAAATAAGATACATTAAACACCAAGCTTGAGGTGTGCACGTCAATGACCATTTCCCCTCTGTCCCACAGGTGACCAAGAACTGACTGCAGAGGATGACAACACCAACCTGCAGATCCAGTCTCCACCCCCGGAACATGCACTCTGATGATGACTCCCTGGATTTTGAGGATGCAGAGAGTCATAGCCAACTGGACACTGAGACAGAAGCCCTAGACAACAACACCAGAGTCCTTGGGGCCTATGAACGGGCCCAGGGACAAACCGTCCAGGCTCAGGAAGATTCCCATGAGCTCCGCCCGCTGCTGAGGTCCATAGACACCCACATGGGCAAAATCATGGACCTCCTGGGCCAGCCTAGAGGCCGTCCTGAGGGACAGGCATGAGGCCCAAACAACACCTCCACCTCTCTCTGGTGGCCCGTAGGATGACAGTTCCACATCCTCCCCTAAAGCCACAGAGAGCGGGGACTCCTCAGAACCCCCTGTAAAATGACCAAGGGGCCATCCTAAGAAATCCAAGGAAGGATCTTGTGGCAAAGCACCTGCCAAACGCCAGTCAAGAAGCCAGCGATGATTGCACACGTCTTCACTATTGCATTGAATTTGTTGACTATCCTTCCCCACACTGCCATGTTAATGGCATTCGTCTATTTGACTGGGTCACCGCATCAATGTGATGACTACTCAATTGTCTCAACTTCCATCGCTGCCAACTCATTGATTCACTATTCACTTTATTGTAAATATTCAAACCCCTGCCACATGTACCCATTGCAAATAAACACTCCTTACACACCTAGGTTGTTGTGTCTCCTCCACGTTTATTAAAGGCTGTACAATACTCACCATGATTACAATGTACCAGGAGCACAGATTTTTTGTAGGCAAGGAGAACCTGAAGGTACCTAGGAAAACAGAAAAGAACAATATTCACTAGGTAGGCGGTGGCATCACAACCATCACACAACACTTGTCATCAAGGTACCCCAAACTGCACACATAACAATGAGCAACTGTTTTAAAAAAAAAAAAAAATGTTATCCTCATTTGCGTTCAATGGCTCCAATCTGTCAAGACAGAAAACTACCGCGGAGCAAAGAATCA
Organism: Lissotriton vulgaris; assembly: GCF_964263255.1. Lineage (NCBI taxonomy): Eukaryota > Metazoa > Chordata > Amphibia > Caudata > Salamandridae > Lissotriton > Lissotriton vulgaris. The sequence goes on along the minus strand of NW_028249872.1, from coordinate 1,621,979 downwards.
GGCAATGCCTCTGTACTGGCTCAGCATCAGCTGGCGGGGATAGCGTAGGAGGGGTGGTGAACCAAATCCCTTCAGTGTCAACTGACAGGCCTTAAGATTCTTGCAAGCGGGCTGTTCTGTTGGACAATAATGCCCGGAATACCGAGGCCCTTAAAGAGTCGACTCAACTGTGACGGAGCCAAAAGGTGAGCCATGACTGCATCAATCATTCGACCTGGGGGGAAAAAAAAACCCAGGTATCAATCCAGCAGCTTCCAAAAGAAATATTTTGAAATCCCTTCTAAGTTAATGAAAGCTGTCGGTGCTCCCAAAGAAAAGTTAAGCCAAGGTAAGGGCAAAGATTAAACCAAAGGCCCCGGGAAGGCAAAGTGTCCTCGCAAAAAGAAAGGCAAGAGAGCAGAGACACCTTCACCGGAGAAGCTTTCAAGCAGTGCTCTAACAGCATCAGATCCTCCAGAGGTGCCGGGTTCTGTTTCTGGTGGGGTTTCACAAGTTTTTACTCATTTACCCCCCAGCTTGAATCTAGAGAAAGCTTCCTTGTACCTCTCACTTGAAGTAAAGCCCAAAAGGGGGAGAAAGTGTAATAAGACTGTTAAACCACCTCCTGTTTCTTCATCCAAAATAACCCCCTCTCTTCGTTCATATTTTAAGGTGGTCCCTCAGGTGCTGGAAATTGGTCAAGAACGTTCATTGAAGGAAATTAGTTCTTTAGAACCACAGCCTGTAAATAACATAATGGCGTTAACAGAGCAAGGCCAGGAGTTAGATCTGATGCAGGAATTACACAAAAGTCCAGTGGGGGGAACACAGGATAAGGTCTCTGACGCCTTTATGCACCTTAACGAGGGGCTTACAGAGGGGCTATTAGCTGTATCAGTTCCAGAACCAGTCCGCAAGATGAATGATTTGGATATAGCATTGGTTCCTACTTCAGCTGTTTCACCTCCATTCCCGTCTACATCTTCTCAAGGAGAATCTTGGAGTGAAGATCACTCAAAAAAAACAACGGACACAGACAACATAAGTAGGGAAAACAACGGGGTAGCGGATAGGACTTTGCCTTGTAGGCCCTTCCTAGCCCCCAGCACTACTGAAGGTACTATCCCCGAGGCCTTAGATTCCAGCTCCGTTCCCATCTCCATAGCTTCTATACAGCTGATGTTCGCAGCACTATCAGCTGAGATTAAGCGCGGTTTCGAGGAGTCCGCCTCAAATCAAAGAGAAATAAGAACCTTTTGTGAGTCTTTGGACGAAAAGATTGTTGGCCTCTCAGCAAGAACACAATCCTTAGAAGAGACTGTGGGGCAGATATCTATGCGCGCATAGAGTGTTCAGGACGACATATTGAAATTGAGAAAAGAGGATACCGCGCTATCAAAGAGATTGGAGATTGTGGAAAACAATGCTAGGCGTTGCAACATCCGAATATTAAATGTACCGGAGGGTAGTGAAGGCACGGATATCAAAGGCTTCATTATTCTGCTGCTATAAAAATCTCTCAACCTTCAGCTCTCAAATGAGGATCTCGCCAGGGATATACAGCGTATCCATAGGGACCCATTTAGGTGCAACCCACAGAGAACGAAACCAAGAAAAATCCTGGTGAATTTCCACACATATACCCTGAAAGAACAAATTTTGAACCTAGCACTAAAACAAAAATCGATACCAGGCAAAGGGTTCAACTACCAGATTCGCTCTGATTTGTTCAGATTTACTCTAGACAAACAATGGGAGTTGGGTAAAAGAATGGATGCTTTTCGTGGCCTGGGCGCCACCGTGCAGATGGGCTTTCCCGCTTCCCTTAAAATAATGCATGATAATAGAATGTATAACATACGTTCAGTTCAGGCAGCAGACGAGCTGCTATTGTCCTTGGGAAGTAGAAAGTAGAAAGTAGAAGTATCTGAGTTAACAGGGTTAATAGGGTCCCACAAGGACTAACAAGTTCCCCTTCCTACGTCTTCTACCACAACAATGGTGGAGAAGAGAAAAGGGGGAAAAAATTCTAAGAAAGATTAACTTCTAATATTGTCCCGAAATAACATCAACATTTCTAAAATTTGAAACAGAGTATACAGGAGCTAAAAGTAAAAAAAAAAAGGATGAAAATATAAAAAAAAATAATAATAATAATAAAAGAAGAGGAAAAAATAAAAAACAAGATAACAATAAGGGAGTGAAAAGGGACACATTAAAGTAAAAATGGAGGCACTCAATAGGGGGTTCTGGAGGAGTAGGGGCACTTACTTCCGGTATTCCGGATAGTGAGTACAAGGGTTTCCCATGGGAGGGAGGGCGGTGTGGGGAGGCACAGAGGGGTGGAGGGGTGGGGTGATAAAGCAAAAAAATACTTATTCTCAATAGTGCTCCAATCATTACTATTTTCTAGGGTTTCTAACTCTAAGCAACAGTTAAATGGCGGTTTGGATAAGCTGGCGGTATTTTCTATCATCATCTATTCCCAGGGTTATGACGAAGCTTAACAATTTTTCCTGGAATGTTAATGGTCTCCGAACCAAACCGCGTGCAAATAAAATCCTTCAGTATTTGCGGGATGTTGAAGCGGACATTATCATTCTGCAGGAGACACACTTAGTGGAGGGAGAAATTCTTGAGCTGGTTAAGAACAATAGATGGTTAGACACTTCTGTTTCTACCTCCCAAACACTGAATATAAGGGGTGTATCTATCTTGTTCAAAAAATCCTTGACTATGAAAATCACCCAGCAAAAGGCCGACACTGGAGGCAGGTGGGTCATTGTGGCAGTCGAGATAGGAGGTGCAGTGCTAACATTAGTTGGGTACTATGGGCCGAATTGGGATGACCCGTCGGGGATAGAATCCTTATTTTTCCATCTGCTGCAATTTCCCGAGCCAGTTATAATTTCCGGCGATTTTAATATAGTACTGAATCCCTCACTGGACAAGTCTCCAACTAGTAGACAACAACCCCTTTCTAAATCTAGAAACTGTTTACTCAGATGCATGAATCAATATGGCTATGTTGATATCTGGAGGGTAAGAGAGGGGCAGAGGCAGGGTTTTTCTTTTAGGAATCTTAAATATCGTCATCGGTCGAGGATAGATTTTTTCTTAATTAGCCGAGAGTTGGCCAACTTAGTCAAAAATGTAGATTATTTTCCGTCGCATCTCTCCGACCAGGCAGCCATGAAGTTGGTACTTGAGTGGGGAGGCAAACCTCCTACAAGGACGTGGTCTTTCGATCGATCTTTTCTTACCTCATCTGAGGACATAGAGCACTTACAATCAGAAGCAAGGGCTTTTTTTAAATTCATACAGGTTCAGCATCTCTGGGTGTTGTCTGGGATGCTTTTAGGTGCACATTAAGAGGGATCATCAAGAATAAGACCGTATACCAAAGAAGGCAGTACTTGGAAGAGGTGTCTTCTATTGAAGAGAATATCAGAGCTACCCAGGCAGATATCGAAAGCTGTAGGGATGTCAGTAATCACGATTTATCTCAGAAAAACGCTAAAATAATGGAACTGAAGAATGCATTGACATCAGTATTAGATAAACGAATTATGCAGAGATGGGAGGCGAGCAAACTAGCTCATTTTCAATACGGGGAGGGGGTCGGTAGGCTCCTGGCTTGGAAACTGAAATCGGACCGAGTACGTAATCATATCGACTCGGTGATAACCGATCGTGGCACTTTTACAAATGATGCTGACATTAGGGAAGCCTTCAAAGATTTCTTCCAAACAATATATCAGGAAGACTTAAATGTCACTTCCGAAGATGCTGTCAATTGGTTGAAAGATCTTTCCCTACCATCTTTGACGGATGAACAGAGTATGTTGTTAGATGGTGAAATTACTAAGGATGAGGTAGAGCAAGCTATACAGCGAGCCAAGGGAGGTAAGGCAGCAGGAACAGATGGCCTACCGTCAGAAATCTACAAAAACCTGTTATTGGCGGTGTCTCCTGTTCTGGTGGAACTGTTCAATAAGATCTTGAGGGAGGGAGAGGCCCCCCCATATTCCTGGGATAGCGCCTCTATAACACTAATCCTCAAGCCAGGAAAGCCCCCATCTGATTGTGGTTCGTATCGGCCAATATCAATTTTAAATGCCGATTATAAGATCTTCGCGGCAATATTGGCTAGAAGACTCGGTCAGGTAGCTCCAGATATATTGCACTCTACTCAAAAAGGTTTCGTAAAGGGGAGGCAGTTGTTTGAGCTCACATATGATCTGGTGGGAGCTATAGATCTGGCGACTAAGGAGACTATGCCCCTCTCTGTCCTCACCTTGGACGCCACCAAGGCCTTCGACAGGGTAAACTGGCAATACCTGTCGGAGGCCTTGTCGAGGTTCAATGTGGGAGACAAATTCCGCAGAGCAATAAGACTGATATATGTTAATGTATTTGTAAATGTAAATGTATTTAAGCTTATATAGCGCACAGCTACCCGCAGTGGGTTTCCCGGCGCTTGCTTAGGGAACCCGTCCTGGTATTCCCCTGTGAGATAACCCCGGCAGGGTATCCACAAGGTGAAAGCCAGGCATCCCGCCGCGAGGGGCCGTTGTGGAGATTAAGCAAGCTATTGCCCAGAGTTGCAGAGTGTGAACCCGTGAGTCGAGAAGGCACCGGAGCGAGAATTATCGAGTCCGTGGACTTTTTAGCCCAAGACCCGCCGAGGCGGGGAATTGAACCCTGGTCCATGGCCGATCTCAGCTTCTGGGTCTGCCGCCTCTAACCCCTGAGCCACACTTCTCCACCCTCTGCCTCTATTTTGATCAACGGAGGTTTGTCTGAGCCATTTAGGGTAACGAGGGGTACGCGACAGAGTTGTCCCCTGTCCCCCCTACTATTCGACCTGTATATAGAGCCATTCACACAGAAACTGAGAGAAAATCAACAAATCAAACCATTTGACTTCCGCGATTGGATCAAAAAAGTGGCCCTCTACGCAGATGATATTATGATTTTTACACCAGATATAAATACTGCGTTTCCAGAGGTATAGATCTTGCCTTGAAGTTTGGAAAGGTGTCAGGATACGAGGTGAACGCCTCTTAAACAGAGTCAATGTCATGGAACGATAACTTAAACACACATAGTGCGACATCGAGGGCCAACTTGAGATATTTGGGGCTAGTCATAGACAAAAATATAAACAAGATAGCCTCTCTAAATTTTGCAAAAGTTGCAGCGCAGTGCCGAAAATTGATAAGAGCATGGACACATCTCCCTCTTACTATTTTGGGGAAGACAAATCTAGTTAAAATGTCTATACTGCCAAAGATTTCATTTTTATTTAATTCAATACCGCTGTTTTTTTACCCTAAATTAATTGTAAAACTGCAGAGCGAGATATCCTCTTTTATTTGGAACAATAAGAATTGAAGAATTGCTTGAAAAAAGATAAGGCGTCGGAGGGAGAAGGGCGGGCTGGCAGGCCCAGACCTTCAGATTTACGCATGGGCATTCCAGCTAACACATGCACGTACGCTCTTAAAATAACCACTGATTCAGGCCTGGGCCCAATGTTTTCCACTCTGCTGAGCTGCGAGGGAGTCGGGCAGGCTAACTTCCTGTTTAAGTTTGGAGATCCCACATTTTAAAAAAAAAATAACGTTGAAGATACTACAGGGGATGGCCAATACATGGTTCAGAGTGAGATACTCGATTAATCTTGGTTATTTTTCAATCAGAGCTCCAATATGGGACTTACCTACACCCCCTCCCTGGGCAGAAGACGCATTGGGGAGACTTATTTTCAGATGGATCTCTGCTTCCGTGGAACTATTTGTCTAACAAAATCGGACCGAGATTTTCAAGATTTAAATATCTACAAATCTCAAGTTGGGCTCAGGCACAAAATACATTGCCCTCACGCAACAGCAGGCTTTCTATAGGGGGAGTGAGTGAAGTAGAAGCATGACAAACCATCTATAAAAAAAGAGATCTCGCTATGGTATAACATGATCATAGAGGAATCAGATGGTACATATTGTCTTCCAACGCAATTGTGGGCGGAGGTCATGCCAGGAGAAGACGTGGAAGAACTTTGGTTAACCTCATGCAGGGTATTGTGGGATTTGGTTAAGCCCGCTTGGCTATGAAGGAACCACATATTTACAATACATAGAGCTTATTACTCCCCGCAGAGACTGTCAAGATTCTCCCAGACAGGGCCTGTTTCCTGCCCGAGATGTGACTTGGCGGCAGCCTCAGACATTCACATGTTTTTTGAATGCCCACAAATCACTTTATTTTGGGATTCTATAAGTAGTAAATTGTCTTTGATTTTGGAATGTCAGGTTACCATCGACTTGGGCTTAGTCATCTTTGGCTTCAGTGGAAAAACTCACAACGCTGCCTCCAACTTAGTGTTCTATTCCATCCTAGCAGCCCGCAGGGAAATCTGTATACACTAGAAAGACGCATTGCCTCCCACTTTCTACGAATGGCGTTCTTCAATCCTCCAGATTTCTAAACTCGACTTAGCAAGGGGAGGAAATCAGGTGAAAAAAACATTGAGCAACTGTTGTCCAGTGTTTAAGGACCCTAGTTTAATTTTCCAGATTCATGCCCTTATATAGGTATAAATCACATTACCCTTATATAGGCATTGAAAACATAATCATTTTAGACATAACCCATCCAGTCCAAGTACGGCATAGCTACTTCCACTAGTTCCAAAAAGCCACAACGATTTCTTGTAACACTCAGCTTCAGCAGTCAGGGACATCCCCTTTCTTAAATATTGATTTGTCCTAGCAATCATAGTGTTTGCAAAGAACTACTATTCCCTTGGGATTCTTTGGTGAAGTTATTATGTCCGACTTGACGTCAAACAAGGCAGCTTCAAGGTATAAATATGCCTACACTTGCCCTTGCAAACACACAGTGGTTTGGAGCAGGTACACTATCTACTTCCCCGACGCAGCTCGCTACAGCAAGTGCCGAAGGAAGCCAACCCTCCAGTTGACGCACTGACAGAGAAGCTGTCCTTTCTCTCGCTGATATTCCAGCTCCAGTGTTTCCAAGCTCCCCTCTCTGGGTGTTGGGAAATTGATTCCCGAGACAGAGATACCAGACCTCTTACACTCTAAAACCAAGGTATGGAGCTGATTAGACCCTAAGAGAAATCTTGGATAGATTCTTGGCAAAGAAAAACTAAAACTATGCTATACCTCACTTACTTCTTCCCTCGTACTAGACTTAGGTTGGGTACATCAGGGTAGGTGTGTATTAGAAGCACTAGTTGAGTACTTTTAGCTTTGTTATTTATGTATGTATTTTTATATGGCTTAAAAAAATACAATGTTTTTACAGTATTATTTTATAATACTCTTTTTACTGTACGCATTATACTTTGCAACCAGTATTACGATTGTAGCAGTTCACTTTACTTTCTTGAGAAAGAAGACTGTTGAATAAACCTTTTTATTGAAAACGCCTGTCTCTCTATTTCTCTGCAACTCTGATGAAACGAAGCATGCATGATTAACTGAGTAAAATATCTATTTATTGTTTCCATGACTTTGAAGATCAGTTTTTATTCTTGGGGAAACAAAGTTGTCATGTTTATGCGGTTGTCAGAAACAAATCCCTTCTTGTTTATTCGAGAAAGTTTCTAGTGACCTCTGAGCTAGCTGGCACTCGCAATTAAGTCTAATATATTTAATAGAGATGTAGTCGACCTAAGTCCTACGTCACATCTATAGGATATATTATTCCAATGCACAAAGCCTATTGGGAATATAAAGGAACTCCACTACACAACAGTACCGACATAGACATCCTGTAGCTGTATTAAGCTATCCTGCCCCAGATATATTAGCAGCCAGCACTGAGTCAACAACAGGCTATAGTCACAAATCTCACCTAGACCTTTTCACCAACAACGACAACAGCAGACAATTGCCCCGTTGTACATTGTCACTCACCTTTAACACCTTGGCTGCTAAGGGGTTTTCCACTCCTGTGCTGCAATCTCAGATTCCCCATTGCTCATGACAAAGTCAACTCGTCATAAGCACAGGGCAGGTAAAACCCATGACGAGTTGACCTTGTCATTAGCATGGAAGTGGTTAAGAGGAGTAGTGGTTGATGAGCTGTTGACGCAGGTCGACACCTTCCTCCTCTCCCCTATCCTCGTCACTGGACATGAGTTTGTATGCAGGCGGGGCCTTGGCTGCTCAGCACCATCCAGGAGCAGGGGGAGTCCCTTGCGAAGGCCAGGTTGTTGGGCATGCAGCATGCAGCTACAATCTGACACACCTTTTTGAGTGAGTACATCAGTGCACCTCCAGTCTTGTCCAGGCAGCGAAATTGTGACTTCAGGAGATCAAAAGTATGCTCCCACACACGACGTGTCCTCCCATGGGCATCATTGTAGTGGACACACAGACACTGGATGATGTCATCAGTGATGTCATTTGAGATGTCACCAGTGATGTCATCAGTGATGTCACTGACCATGTCATGAATGATGTAATATGTGACATCATCAGCAGTGGATTGTGGGCGCGCGAGTTGTAGTGAGTCCAACTAACTATAACATGGGAATTTCAATGGTTTTGTATGAGTAAAATGTCCAGCTAACTATAACTGGTGTTAAACCTATGGTTTTTTCAGTGAATTTCAAAGGTTTTTTCAAAGGTCGCGCATTACTGGTGTTACATAGACGACATTTGCATCATCTGGAAGGGCTCCCAAGACCAAGCCCTCTCATTTGTATCAGTTTGCAATGATAACACCTTAAATCTGAAATTCACTGCTAACCTTAGCAGCACTGAAGCTGAGTTTTTGGATGTACAGCTGTTCATCAGGGACAATACCCTCATGACCAAATTACATCGTAAGAGTACGGCGGGAAATTCCATCTTGCACGCACGTAGCTCCCATCCTGCCCATACCATCCGCAGTATCCCGTTTGGTGAATTTATTCGCATTCACAGAATTTGCAGTGACCCTGATTCCTTGGCAATGTGCCTTGAAGAATCTAAACAACGCTTCCTGCAAAGAGGATACTCAAGAGCAATACTTGATCAAGCTTTGGCTAAAGCTTCATCACTAGACAGGGCCACACTACTTAAGCCCAGGGAGCACCGCATCACTGGCACCAATGACAACCAAGATGATTCCCAGCGTACTGTCAGGCTCATAACTACTTTCAGCTCACAGGAGAACAAAATCAGGCGCATCATTGGCACGGAATGGCCGATCATTCTTACAGACCCTGTTTTAGGTCCAATGCTTAGTGAAACACCCACCATTACGTTTCGGCGTGCACCATCCATGCGCGATGCGCTTGATAGGATCGCACCTGAAAATCCTCCCAAACTCACCAAAACCACCAAAATGGGCTTTTTTAAATGCACCTCCTGCCGTGCTTGTAACTTTGCCACGAATGCCACTCACTATGTTACAGCATTTAGCAACACACCCATCCCCATCAGGGAACATCTCACGTGTTGATCTGAGTTTGTGGTCTATAAGCTCAGGTGTACATGCGACTTGGAATACATAGGCAGTACTAAGCTGCCTGTCCATCAAAGAATATTGCAGCACATAAGGGCCATTGTCAATAGCGACAGCAGTTACCCAGTGGCGAGGCATTTCGGAGCAGTCCACAACAAGAAACTCAGGGACCTACAATACACGGTTCTTTGTTCAGTGCCTCCACCCAGCCGGGGTGGGGACCGTGAAAAACTGCTCAGACAGCGGGAATCCCAACTTATTCTGTCCCTCGACACCAAAGCCCCAAACGGTCTTAACTTGACTGAAGATCTGAAAAGCTTCCTGTAATATACCATCTTTTCAGTTTTGGTGGTCTGGTCTCTGTAGAAATTTCCAATTTTTTAGTTTTTCCTTCTCTCGCTCAGTCTAGGCGTCATTTATTGTCTGTGGCTTATTGCCAAATGTTTAGCATGGCGTTACCCTATAGTCATGATTCTTGTTCTAATTTATTCTGACCAGGATTTGTTGCCATGTTTTCAAATTTTATATGATGCCGATATATTGACTATATGTTCTGTTGTTTTCCCTTTCTTCTTACTTTCTATTTTTCACATCTGTGGTTGGGCTCTTGCATCTTTCTTTATTTTTTTCACTTCCTTTTAATTTATTGTGTTTTCCTCATCCTTTATAATTTGATTCACATGTCTCTTGCAGTATTTTCACTTGTGCCATGAACATTAATTTTTTTATTATTGTGATGACTTTTTTCTCCGTTTCTGAGACACATGTGTACTGCTGGATTTTTCAGGCACTTTGCCTTGATTGTCTTTAGCGCTCTCCTATTGTGTGGTTGGCTATCATCGTTCTTGTGAAGCATAATACAGGCACTATGTCGTGACACAAGCTATATTGCTTTCTCATACATATTTTTTTCAATACCCAGCCACATCCTCTCACTGTCTTTGGAGCGCTCTTTTATGATCATGTCAGTATTTTACTACATACCTTACTCAGATTGCTTTAGATCACTTATTTAAATATGTAATCTTGTGTGGTACATGCTGCTTTTCATGTGAATTTAACATGTAAAAAAATGCAAAAAAATGTAGACACTGTTGCTTTATTTTCTGTTTTACCTTTTGGGCGTGTCTTTTCCCCAATCAAGCCCCTCCCACACCTTGTATATATATCTTCACTTTTCTTGAGTGCATTTGTGTGATTAAGCTCCCCAGTGGAGTGAAATGCGTTACCTTCCAATAAACGTTTTGAACCTGCTACTCACTTGAGTCTGGATTATCTGTGAGCTCGACTTCAGACTGTCTGTTGTGGCGCTGCGAGGTCTGCACCCTGCTGCTGCCTGTCACTCATCGACAGGCTGGGATTCCTTTATATATATATATATTCACTGAAAAAACCATAGGTTTCACACCAGTTATAGTTAGCTGGAAATTTTACTGATATAAAACCATTGAAATTCCCACGTTATAGTTAGATGGACTCACTATAACTTGCGCGTGCAATGCACTGCTGATGACATCACATATTACATCACTCATGACATGGTCAGTGACATCACTCATGACATCACTGATGACACCATCCAGTGAATGTGTGTCTTTCTGAAAAATAAATATATTTTATATATGTATATGTAAAAGTTGATGGAAGAATAAATGTTTAAATAAGTGTCTAAATGGATGGTTTTTAAAAATTGATTGGTTAACTGGCTTAATAAGACATCATCAGCAGTGCATTGCATGCGCAAGTTATAGTGAGTCCATCTAACTATAACGTGGGAATTTCAATGGTTTTATATCAGTAAAATTTCCAGCTAACTATAACTGGTGTGAAACCTATGGTTTTTTCAGTGAATTTAATAGGTTTTTTAAATGCTAATTCCTAACTATAACTGGTGTGAAACCTATGGTTTTTTCAGTGAATTTCATAGGTTTTTTAAATGCTAATTCCTTTGTATATCGAGTTTCTAACCTTTTTTTTTTTTTACAATTTGCTGTTTTTTTTAAAGTATTCATGGTTTTTTTATATAATTTTTTTCTTTTGCGCTCTGGGTGCGCGCTCCGGGAAGCTTTCAGCTAAGCTCTCCGGTAAGCTTTTCCGTGAGCTCATCTGAAAGCGCACCCAGAGCGCAACTGTCGTTCGTGAAAAAAAATATGAATGAAAAGTTAATAATAATGCAAAACATTTCGTACCATACAAATAAAATTAGTTTTTTTTAATAAGGAAAATGATTATGCATTTCTATAAAAGATTGATGACGTCACTTCGGCGCGCAACGTAAGTGCCCTCGGAAGCGCCTACGTTCGCGGCGCATAAACGCACGCAAAAGCGCCTACGATCGCGCCACGTTTGCGCCCCGGAAGCGCCTACGATCGCGCTGCGTAAACGCACCGGAAGTGCTCCGGAGCGCGCAGCGTAAACGCGTCGGGTCATGTGACCCTAAAATAACACTTTTTATTGGTTGCTAACAGTTTTTTTTTACAATGAATGAAATCCCCACCCATTTCCTTCACTTCTTCTTTCACTTTTGTGACTGAAAGACCTGCCTTTTTTGCTGCTCCATATTCCTGGATTAATCATGGCTGCCAGACCATCCAGCAGTGAAGATGACTCCAATGATTTCATTGATGAAGAGCCTCCTCAGCCGAAGGTCAAAGAACATTTCATCTGGAAATTTTTTAAGTTTCCAGCAGACCAGAAGAAGGTGAATGCACCAAAAGTAGAGTGCAGGATCTGCAAACAGGTCCTGTCACGGGGTAACCCCCCAAAAAAATACTCTTTTGGCAACTTCACCATGATTCGCCATGTGGAGAGGAGGCACCCCCAGAATTTTGCCCGGGAAAGTGTCAGGGCTCTGGCACAAGAGGTTCCCAGAGATGGGGCCTCTACATCAACAGGAGGAGCAACTTCTTCTGGAAGAGAACAATCACAGGAGCAGGTAGCAAACATACAACCTGCATTTGACCATGGGGTCGTCAAATGCAGATACTGCAATCAACTCCTCACCTATGGGGAGCAAAGTGTCCTGCTCATGGTTCGGGCATTGGAGAACCATCGCTGCCCTTCCCACCCCTAATTTTTTTCTTTTCTTTTTGCTCCTGTTGAGCAGTTTCTATTCCCTGTTTTTGTTACTGTTCAGTTAAAAGAAGAAAACCAAAAGTTCTATTCAGAACTACCTCCAATTCTCATCAAAGAGCTATTTTCTTAAAAAAATGAAGAGTAAGTGAAATATAGTGCATTGATAATTGAAAGGAGAATGAGTAAGAAAGAACAGAAAGGTATGAGAGGTGAAAGGAAGTGAAGTAGGAGGAATGAAAGAAGGTGAGTGTTAGAAAAGAAAGTTATGACACAGTGAATAAACTGGAGGCCTCATTTCTGAAAAGTGACGCATCGCTACGTGAAAACAGCGATGCGTCACTTTTCTGGACGCACTCCTTATGACATTCCAGATATGTCATATTTAATATATGACTAATCAATTCGCAAGGAGTTACAGATATGTCAGTATTTCTGACATATCTGTAAACACAAAAGTAACGCATTGCAGGAGTGCGTCACAAAAGTGACGCAACTCCAGTAATGTGTCCTTTCACATGGAAAAAGCACCATGTGAAAGGTTTGCTGTGAAGCAGGCGCAAGATTTTGGCGCAACAGCATCCTAAAAGTGACGCACTGCGTCATTATTACCAAGCTTTTTGCAAGGAACACCCCCTCTGCATGCATTATACCTGACACTATTTTTTAAAAAGTGACGCTTCTAGGTACATGGGTCACTTTTTAAACCTCTGCGCCACATTGTATCTGCATCAGGTATAATGTATGCAGAGGGGGCAATCCCTCGCAAAAAGCTTGGTAATAACGACGTACTGAAATCTATGAGATTTCTCTGAGTCACTTTTAGGATGCTGTTGCGTCAAAATCTTGCGCCTGCCTCGCGTCACTTTCATGTTTACAGATATGTGAGAAATACTGACGTATCTGTAACTCCTTGCAACATGATTCGTCATACATTAAATATGACACATCTGGAATGTCATAAGGACTGTGGACAGAAAAGTGACGCATCACACCAGCAGTGTAATAAAATGTGCCTCGTTGCACTATATTTAAAGGATCCAACAGCATCCTAAAAGTGACGCAGTGAAATCTCAAACATTTCACTGCGTCGCTATTACAAAGCTTTTTGTGGGGGAACACCCCCTCTGCATGCATTATACCTCACGCAGATATAATGTGGCGCTTGATTTTAAAAAGTGACCCATCTACCTAGATACGTCACTTTTTAAATATAACGCAACGAGGCACATTTTTTTACACCACTGGTGCGATGCGTCACTTTTCTGTGCGCACTCCTTATGACATTCCAAGTAACGCATTGCTGGAGTGCGTCACAAAAGTGACGCAACTCCAGTAATGTGTCCTTTCAAATGGGGAAAGCAGCATGTGAAAGGTCTTGCCTCAGTCTAACACCTGCTGTAAAGCAGGCACAAGATTTTGACGCAACAGCTTCCTAAAACTGACGCAGTGAAATCTCAAAGATTTCACTGCGTCGCTATTACAAAGCTTTTTGCGGGAGAACACCCCCTCTGCATGCATTATACCTGACGCTATTTTTAAAAAGTGACGCATCTAGGTACATGGGTCACTTTTTAAAACTCTGCGCCACATTATATCTGCGTCAGGTATAATGTATGCAAAGGGGGCATTCCCCCGCAAAAAGCTTGGTAATAACAACGTACTGAAATCTATAAGATTTCTCTGCGTCACTTTTAGGATGCTGTTGCGTCAAAATCTTGCGCCTGCCTCGCATCACTTTTATGTTTACAGATATGTCAGAAATACTGACGTATCTGTAACTCCTTGCAACATGATTCGTCATACATTAAATATGACACATCTGGAATGTCATAAGGAGTGCGCACAGAAAAGTGACGCATAACACCAGCAGTGTAATAAAATGTGCCTTGTTGCACTATATTTAAAAAGTGACGCATCTAGATAGATGCGTCACTTTTTAAATATTACATAACAATGCGCATTTTTTTACACCGCTGGTGCGTCACAAAAATTGACGCACAGGAGGCGCAAAACTAACAGCGCAAGGCCTTCATAAATATGGTCCTGGATTTTCCCCGTGCTTCGCCGGTGCGCGTACCATGCGCTTCCCCCGCGCAAAACGAAAATTTTTTTTTAATGCCCTGCAGGACCCTATTTTAGTCCCTACATCAAACCTAGGGGGTCAGAGGGGGTCTACTCTTCCCCCTTATGGTCATTTGCCCCTTTTTTTTTCAAACCCCTTGTGTCTCGATTTTACCGAGACACAAGATGGCGGCCGCTCCAGACTGTTTAGAATGTTTACAGACACCCAAGAGCCAATCAGCTTTCTGCGCGCAAGTCGCGTGTCGCGCCAGGAGCGCACTCCGGTGCGCGCACCGGAGAGCGCCTATAGATATATATATTTTTTTGAACCTAAATTACTCAAAATCCACTGGAGCACATATCTTGAGACATAGCAAAGGCACATCGGGCTACCAGTCCCTACAATTTTGCCAAGTTTGGTGTAAATCCATTCAGCCGTTCGGGCTAAAAGTGAAATTGACCGCCCTATGGAAATTAACATGGGGAAAATGCGTTTTGGGACCCCCCTTTTATCTCGGCCCCCGCTTGACGTATCCCCCCCAAACTTTCAGGGAAGGACCGGAGCTTGACGAGGCCATTTTCAGGAAATTTTCAGGCAGATTCGTCAACCGGTGCCAAAGTTATTCCAAATAGAATTTTGAGATTTAACATTGAAAAAAATCCTAACTATAACTACCTACTGGCGACCGCCAGTAGGTAATATATATATATATATATATATATATATATATATATATATATATATATATATATATATATATATATATATATATATATATATATATATATATATATATATATATATAGATATATAAAAACCAAATCCTGGATTGAATAAAGCAAACTCCTTCACCAGGAACGGACCACCACAAAAGGTTTAAAGTTTAGTGCAATTTATTGAGGCCTTCTCACAACATGACGCGTTTCAGCCGGGTTGCCCCGGCCTTGATCACATGACGTGCCAGGAGAAAACACCACCCATAAATACTATGAGACATTTTAAAACCCTCCCATTTTTTGCATGGAAAGAGTAAATAGACTATCAGTCATTTAGAAAGTGCATAATGCCATCGTACATAATCAAGTCCTAAAGTCTTATCAAAACTGTAGTTCAACAATTAAAATTGTACATTGTTAAACATGATTAAATATTTCTACAAATATTTAGAAAAAGGAAATTACAAAATTATTTCATTATAATCAGGAATATATATATTACCTACTGGCAGTCGCCAGCAGGTAGTTAAAGTTAGAATTATTTTGTATAGGGAATTCGCAACATTCTATTGGGAATAACTTTGGGGCCGGTTTAGGTATCTCCCTGAAAGTTTTGGGGGGGGGATTCGTCAAGCGGGGGCCGAGATAAAAGGGGGGTCCCAAAACGTGTTTTCCCCATGTTAATTTCTATAGGGCGGTTGGACTCACTTTTAGCCCGAACGGCTGAATGGATTTCCACCAAACTTGGCAAAATTGTAGGGACTGGTAGCCCAATGTGCCTTTGCTATGTCTCAAGATATGTGCTCCAGTGGATTTTGATTAATTTAGGTTCAAAAAAATATATATATCTATAAGCTCGCCCCGGGACGCGCACCGGGGCGCGCTCCAGGCGCGCTACGCGAGTTTGCGCGCGGAAAGCTGATTGGCTCTCGGGTGTCTGTCAACATTCCAAACAGTCCGGAGCGGCCGCCATCTTGTGTCTCGGTAGGATCGAGACACAAGAGGTGGCAAACACAAAGGGGGAAATGATCAAAAGGGGGCAGGGTAGACCCCCCCTGACCCTCTAGGTTTGATGTGGGGGCCATAAAAGGGCCCGTGGGGCAAAAAAATAATCTATTTTTTTTCAATTTTCGCTGGGGAAGCGCCCGGTACGTGCACCGGGGAGCGTATCGGGGAGCGTGCCATGGTGAAAACCCAGTGAAACAGTAAAATAATAATTTAAAGTGCTTAGAGGTAGGGTAGCTCTGAATAGAGTTGTTGTGTTGTGTGGGTGATATAAGTACCAACATGTAGGTAGCAATGCAGAGTCTTAAATTTAATGTACACCGTCTCCTCTGTAGATATCTTGCATGTTGTTACAGAAGTTATTGTGGTATATGGAATCCATACTATAGTCTGTCAGGAAAGCAGAAACAGATCCTTTAAGCACTCCTTGAGAAGGCCTAGGGGATCATGGGTATTCTATCCTGCTCCCTTATGATGCAAAAGAGATGTGAAATACACATTGGAGATAATATAGTGGGAGAAAGGAAGTAACTATGAGCAAACTTACTATGTAACACAAAAAAGTTGCACAGTATACTATAAGTCTCACTATATATTATAATCATTTTGGTACTACTTCATGAATTACATATAAAAATGAATAATGTCTCAAACAATTTTTAATTATTAAATATAAATTTATTCTTCAGATTTTTCAAAATTTAATAAAACTTCCAACATTAGATTGTCTGGAATTTCCTCATAATTTTCATTGCATGATCTATTTTTTCCAAACAGTCAATTAATTGTTGGTCCAGAGAGTCATCCATGAAATCCAAGTTTTCTTCTGGATTGTTCTCAACCTTAACTTCGAAAGAAATAATATTGGATTCTTCTTTCCCTTCCATTTTCTTTCTGTAAATTGGATAAAAAATAACTATATCAGTAGAGTTAGGGTACTGTTGGGTTTAATTTCAGACAGGTACTTCTGAGTTTTTAACAGTGAAGTAATTTTTGGGCAGTGTATGGTATCAGGCAGGAAGTAGAACTATTAAAAAGTGCATGTGATGAAGCCTAAGTAAATTCATAATTATACCAGAGAAGCCTAACTCAATCCATAACTAGAACAGAGAAGCCTATCTCAGTCTATAACTATAACAGAGGGACAGTATATAACTATCAGAAAACGTTTTTCCAAATTAACTTAAAGTGCACAACATAGTTCCCCTTCCAAATTAACAACTTACCTTTGTCAAAGCAGTTGAAGTTTTGAGTAAAAATCCGTTCCAAATGTACCTCAGGTAGTACTAGTTAAAATGGCTGTGTTTCCCTCTCATTTTTCATATATATTCATGTACATAACCAATCAAATGTCAGCACATAAAAGTACAAAATGAAAGTAACATTTTAATTGGTTGTAAATTCTAACACTTTCATATGTGTTTTTGTCATGTAATTTACCTCAGGATATTTAGACAGGGCTACAGCCCAAATGGCTCAATGGAATTCCACCAAATTTGGGAAAATGGTAGGGACTGGTATGTAGTAGGGCCTATTCTATATTTGATGAAAGTGTCTCCAGTGGTTTTTATGTAAATTAACTTCCCAAATTTTGGGGAGCGCTTACCGGTGCGCGCTCCAGTACGCGCACTGGGAGCGCTACGGGAGTCCGCCATTTTGTGTTTTGGTAGAATTGAGACACAAGATAGAGGACAAACAAAGTCGGGAATGGGTACAAGGGGGCACGGTAGACACCCCCTGACCAGCTAGGTTTTCTGAGGGGAGTTTAGGAGGCCCATATAGGCCAAAAAAATAATTGTATTTAAAAATTTCGCGGGGGGAGCGCCCGGTACGCGCACCGGGGAGCGTACCGGGGAGCGTACTTTGGGGAAAAATAGTGAAAAAAGTTAGAGTAAGATAATCATTTTGAGTGATCAGAGGTAGGGTAGCCCTGAAAAGAGCTTTTGGGTTCTGTGGCTGATTTAGGTACCTACAAGTAGGTTCCAATGCACAGTTTTAAGTTCAGGAGGAATATTCTATTCCCCTCATCTGAGAAGTGCACAACATCTCCTCTGTAGATATCTTGCATGTTGTGACGCAAGTTATTGTTGTATATTGAAGCCATTCCATAGTCTCTCATGTAAGCAGAAACAGATTTATTCACATGTCAAAATGTGACGCACCGGTGGCGTAAACGTGATGGATGGCCTCATAAATGAGGCCTTCAGTCTTCTACTCATGCGTCATATTTAATGTATGATGCATTATGTCACAAGGAGTTACAGATATGTCAGTATTTCTGACGTATCTGTAAGCGCAAACGTGATGCATTACTGGAGTGTGTCACAAAAATGATGCAACTCCAGCAATGCGTCCTTTCACATGGGGCCAGGCCTATAATAAAGAACCTGCGCCAGTGTTACGCCTGCTGTGAGGCAGGTTCAAAAATGAGGCCTTCAGTCTTCTACTCTTATTTTTTCTTTCACTTTCTCTGTTTCTTCACTGCCTTACTTACCTGGTCTCACACTTACTTGTCTTTATCCAGTCTGTATCTCCTCTCTTTCCAAAACATCACTGCTCTTTTCTTACCCTTCCACACCCCCGTTCCTTTACTACATTTTCTTCGAATATCCACATTCCCCATGTTCACTCTCCTTCTCCTCACTCTCCTTCCCCACACTCACCTTCTTTCAGTCCCCCTACTTTACTTCCCTTCTCCTCTCGTCCCTTTCTGTGCTTTCTTACTCATTTTCCTCTCCTTTATCAATGCACTCCACTTCACTTACTCTTTTACATTTTTTTAAGAACATAGCTCTTTGGTGAGAATTGGAGGTAGTTCTGAAAATATCTTTTTTTTCTTCTTTTTTCTTTTTTTAGAACAAAAACAAAAACAGGGAATAGAAACTGCTCAACAGGAGCAAAAAAACAAAAACAAATTTCGGGCTGGGAACGGCAGCGATGGTTCTCCAATGCTCGAACCATGAGCAGAACACTTTGTTCCCCATAGCAAAGTAGCTGATTACAGTCTCTGCTTTTTTCTTTTTTTAGAACAAAAACAAAAACAGGGAATAGAAACTGCTCAACAGGAGCAAAAAAACAAAAACAAATTTTGGGCTGGGAACGGCAGCAATGGTTCTCCAATGCTCGAACCATGAGCAGAACACTTTGTTCCCCATAGCAAAGTAGCTGATCACAGTCTCTGCATTTAAGAACGCCTTTGTTAAAAGCAGGCTAACTGTTCGGAATCAGCTCTTGTGATCGCCCCCTCACCGAAGTAGTTGCTCCTCTAGTTGAAGTAGAGGCCCAATCACTGGGAACCTCTTGTGCCAGAGCCCTGACACTTTCCCGGGCAAAATTCTGGGGTTGCCTCCTCTCCACATGCTGAATCATTGTGGAGTTCCCAAAAGAATATTTCTTAGTGGGGCACCCCGTGACAGGACAGTGTGACAAATCCTGCACTCCACTTTTTGAGCATTTACTTTCTTCTGGTCTTCAGGAATTGAAAAAAACTTCCAAATAAAATGTTCTTTTACTTTTGGCTGAGGAACCTCTTCATCAAGGAATTCATTGGAGTCATCTTCACTGCTGGATGGTCTGGCAGCCAATCAATCACTCAATCAGAAATATTTATAGAGTGCACTACTTACCCGGAGGGTCTCAAGGCGCTTGGGGGGGGGGGGGGTTGTGCTGCTACTGCTCGAAGAGCCAGGTCTTGAGCTTCTTCCTGAAGGAGAGGTGGTCTTGGGTCAGGCGCAGGTCGGTCGGGAGGGAGTTCCAGGTCTTGGCGGCCAGGTAGGAGAAGGACCTTCCTTTTTTTTTTTTTGGAAGTAGCAAGGACCCCCTGAACCACTCATAGGTTGATTCCTAGGACAGGGAAAAATTCAACAATGTATAAACACTCCTAGGCAATCTGTAGCATATAAAGGTGTATGAACAACTATACTATAGGTCAGACAGCATTAATATATATTATTATCTAAACCAGATATCATTAATGAACAAAGTGAAAAAAAGAGATCAAAATAGATTATTTTATTTGTATTAAAAAATTAATTAAAAAATCCTCACTATAGGATTAGAGAAGAAACATACATTCTACTGAATATATAAAACACAAAAAGACAATGTAATAATAAACAATGTAGTACTGTAAAACATAATGAAAAATTGTGGCAGACAAAATATTCTTTACGACGCGCGTTTCGGCGTAGTGGAGACGCCTTCTTCAGGAAGCCACGTATCTTTTTGTTTTGGGTAGTGATGTATAACTTTATAGAGAATATGTTCTATTTCTGATATTCATATGGCATCAGTATTGATAGAAGAATATTTAATATCTTTCGTGATACATCTTTTATAAAAGGTTAAAGTCTTCCTCTTCGTCTGTCTCTATACAGCCTGGACGTCAAAATTACTTTTGATGCTAAATTGGTCCTGTATAACCATCGTAGGTAACCTTCTGAATGGAGTCTATTTTCAAGTCGATATATGCATTAGTTAAAGAGGACTCTTAGTATGCATGAAGATTATTAAGAAGGATTGTGGGCGGGAAATGGAACCATGCATCTGATAAAAAATGTAAGGAATCAATTCCACCTGAGACTTTGTTTTGTTGCTGTGTCCGCTGATAATGGACGAATCGGGATTAAAAACTTGCAGACGAGAGTGATTATCTTATTGTCTAATTTAACGGTGTTACTCTCCTCGTCTGATGGCTCGTTATGCGTCCGTGCTGATCAATCATTCGTCCATTATCAGCGGACACGGCAACAAAACAAAGTCTCAGGTGGAATTGATTCCTTACAATATTCTTCTATCAAGACTGATGCCATATGAATATCAGAAATTGAATATATTCTCTATAAAGTTATACATCACTACCCAAAACAAAAAGATTTTAAATACGTGGCTTCCTGAAGAAGGCGTCTCCACTACGCCGAAACTCGCGGCGTAAAGAATATTTTGTCTGCCACAATTTTTCATTATGTTTTACAGTACTACATTGTTTATTATTACATTGTCTTTTTGTGTTTTATATATTCAGTAGAATGTATGTTTCTTCTCTAATCCTATAGTGAGGATTTTTTAATTAATTTTTTAATACGAATAAAATAATCTATTCTGATCTCTTTTTTTCACTTTGTTCATTAATGATATCTGGTTTAGATAATAATATATATTAATGCTGTCTGACCTATAGTATAGTTGTTCATACACCTTTATATGCTACAGATTGCCTAGGAGTGTTTATACATTGAGGAGAAGGACCTTCCTCCTGTTGTAGTTCTTCGGATGCGGGGGACGGCGGCAAGGGCGTGACTGGCTGATCGGAGTTGGCGTTTGGGAGCGTAGAAGTTGACGCGGTTGTTGAGGTAGCTCGGGCCTTGATCGTGTAGGGCTTTGTGTGCGTGGGTGAGGAGACGGAAGGTGATTCTCTTGTTGACGGGGAGCCAATGCAGGTCTCTCAGATGTCTGGAAATGTGGCTGTGTCGTGGAATGTCGAGGATGAGTCTGGCTGAGGCGTTCTGGATCCGCTGGAGTCTCTTCTGGAGCTTCGCGGTGGTTCCGGCGTAGAGGGCGTTGCCGTAGTCCAGTCAGCTGGTGTTGAGGGCCTGGGTGACCGTCTTCCTGGTCTCGGTGGGGATCCACCGGAAGATCTTCCGTAGCATGCGCAGGATGTTGAAGCATGACGAGGAGACAGCGTTGACTTGTCTGGTCATGGAGAGGGAGGAGTCCAGAATGAAGCCCAGGTTGCGTGCGTGGTCTGTCGGTTTGGGTGCGGTGCCCAGGGCGGGGGGCCACCAGGAGTCGTCCCAGGCGGAGGGCGAGGAACCATGGATGAGTACTTCCGTCTTGTCTGAGTTCAGTTTCAGGCGGCTGGTCGTCATCCACTCGGCTACGTCTTTTATCCCTTCGTGAAGGTTGGCTCTGGCGGCGGCGGGGTCGTTGGTCAGGGAGAGGATCAGCTGGGTGTCGTCAACGTAGGAGATGATGTTGAGGTTGTGTTGGCATGCGATGGCCGCGAGGGGGCTCATGTAGACGTTGAAGAGGGTGGGGTTCAGCGACGATCCTTGAGGGACGCCACAGATGACTTCGGTGGCCTCTGACTTGTACGGTGGTAGGCGGACTCTCTGTGTTCTTCCAGCGAGGAAGGAGATGATCCATTCCAGAGCCTTCTCCTGGATTCCGACGTTGCTGAGGCGCTGTACTAGGGTGCGGTGGCAGACAGTGTCGAATGCCGCGGAGAGGTCTAGGAGGATGAGGGCCGCTGTTTCTCCGTTGTCCATCAGGGCTCGGATGTCATCGGTGGCAGCGATGAGGGCGGTCTCGGTGCTGTGGTTGGCTCGGAAGCCAGACTGTAAGGGGTCGAGGGATCCATTTGTCTCGAGGAAGGCGGCCAGCTGTTTGTTGACGGTCTTCTCGATGACTTTGGCTGGGAACGGGAGGAGCGATATGGGGCGGTAATTCTTGAGTTCGGTGGGGTCCGCTGTAGGTTTCTTTAGCAGGGCGCTGAGTTCTGCGTGCTTCCAGCTCTCCGGGAAGGTAGCGGTGTCGAAGGAGGTGTTGATGATGTCCCGGAGGTGGGGTGCGATGATAGCGTTGGCCTTGTTGAAGACGTGGTGAGGGCAGGGGTCGGTTGGAGATCCGGAGTGGATGGAGTTCATCGTGCGGACGGTGTCTTCGGTGCTGATTGGAGTCCAGGCGCGGATGGTGGTGGTGGGGGGCGGTGGTTTGGTCGTGGCTGCCGTCGGTTGCGTGCTGAGGCTGTTGTGTATGTCCGCGATCTTGTTGTGGAAGTAGGAGGCGAGGGAGTTGCGATGGGGTGATGTCGTTGTTTCCGGCGTTGGGGTTGGAGAGCTCTTTCACGATGTTGATGAGTTCCTTGCAGTTGTGTGCGTTGTTGTCCAGCCGGTCCTTGAATGCAGTTTTCTTGGAGGCGCGGATCAGTTGGTGGTGCTTCCGGGTGGCAAGCTTGAGGGTGGTCAGGTTGTCTGGTGTTGGTTCCCTTCTCCAGGCTTTCTCGAGGGCTCGGCAGTTCTTCTTGGAGCTCTTGAGTTTGTCGGTGAACCAAGGGGCCTTCTTGCTGCCGGATCTGCTGGGAGGGGTCCTTAGTGGGGCGAGTTCGTCCGTGCAGCTGCTGATCCACTTCGTGAGGTTGTCGGCGGCCTGGTTGGGGTTCGCTGAGCTGGCGGGAGGGAGCTGGCTCAGGGAAGCGGCGAGCTGGTCGGCTGTGATCTTGTTCCAGCTTCTTCGAGCAACCTGTTGCTGGTGGTGGTGGATCGTCGTTTTTCTGAAGGTGAAGTGGACGCAGCTGTGGTCCGTCCAGTGGAGTCCAGTGGCGTGGCCGAAGGCGATGTGTTTGCTGGACGAGAAGACGGCGTCGAGTGTGTGTCCTGCGAGGTGGGTGGGGGTGGACACCAGCTGCTTGAGTCCGAGGTTGGCGAGGTTGTCGAGCAGGGTGGTGGTGTTGCGGTCGTTGTTGTTCTCCAGGTGGAAGTTGAGGTCTCCCAGGAGGATGTAGTCAGCGGAGGGGAGGGCATGCGGGCTGATGAAGTCGGCGATGTCCTCGCTGAATTGTGTGCGTGGTCCCAGGGGTCGGTAGATCAGGGTGCCTCTGAGGGTGGTGTTCGGATTGATGTGGATCTGGAAGTGCAGGTGTTCGGTGGTTGTCAGGGTGTCATCGGTGTTGGTCGAGATGTGGATGGTGTCCCTGTGGATGACGGCGATGCCTCCTCCCATCTGGTTGGCGGTGCGGTCCCTCTGGGTGATCTTGTAGCCCTCTGGGATGGCGATGGCGATGGCGGGTGCTGAGGAGTCGTTCATCCAGGTTTCCGTGAGGAAGGCAACGTCAGGAGCTGTGGTGTCGAGGAGGTTCCAGAGTTCGATGGCGTGTCTGTGGACGGAGCGGGTGTTGAGCAGGATGCACTTGAGGTGGTTGCTGCTGGTGTTCGGCTTGGGGGGTGCTGGTGCAAGGCAGGTCCGGATGCAGGTGAACTTGCAGGCGAGGCAGCTGAAGGGTCCGTGGGTGTGCTTCGGAGTGGCTCGGTAGCATTCAGGGATCCCGCCGGTGTTGAGTGCGATGAGTGTTGCGGCGTCGTAGGTCCGGCGGATCGACTTCCGTCGGTGGGGGCCAGGGGTCCTGGCGCTGGGCGCGGTCCGGTCGCGAACGGGCGCAGACGGGCTTACCTTTGGCGCGCCTTCGGCGCACA
Source organism: Lissotriton vulgaris (assembly GCF_964263255.1). Classification (NCBI taxonomy): domain Eukaryota; kingdom Metazoa; phylum Chordata; class Amphibia; order Caudata; family Salamandridae; genus Lissotriton; species Lissotriton vulgaris. The sequence goes on along the minus strand of NW_028249872.1, from coordinate 1,597,470 downwards.
ATCGGCGCGCCCGCTGCTCGTGACCGCTGCGCGTTCCCACGGTCGCCATATATGGTGAAGTGCGAGGGAGGGCGGAGCAGCTGGGAGGCGGGAGCGGGGAGGGTACAGAAGAAAAAGGGGCGTGGTCAGCGGAGGTGGCGGGAAGCGGGGAGCGAGAGTCAGGCTGCAAAACAGTAAAACATATAGACAATTACACAATATCAAAGCAATACAAAAGGGCCAAATAACACTCAAGCAGGGGGGACACAGAGAACAACGGCAGCAGGTTAGGCGAGCACAGCGAGGCCACGCCGCTCGGTGGAAGGGGGCGTGGTCACACGGAGGCGGCCGGGGCAGTGAGGCAGGCAGGCGGGAAGCACACGCATCAGCTGGTGGCCGTGCGGCGCGGGGTGTCCTAAACTAGGTCACACTCACCTGCGTCGCACGGTCGCCATATATGGCCAAGTGCGGGGGAGGGCGGAGCAGCTGGGAGGCGGGAGCGGGGAGGGTACAGAAGAAAAAGGGGCGTGGTCAGCGGAGGTGGCGGGAAGCGGGGAGCGAGAGTCAGGCGGCAAAACAGTAAAACAAATAGACAATTACACAATGTCAAAGCAATACAAAAGGGCCAAATAACACTTCAAGCAGGGGGGACACAGAGAACAATGGCCGCAGGTTAGGCGAGCACAGCGAGGCCACGCCGCTCGGTGGAAGGGGGCATGGTCACGCGGAGGCTGCCGGGGCAGCGAGGCAGGCAGGCGGGAAGCACACGCATCAGCTGGTGGCCGTGCGTCGCGGGGGTGTCCTAAACTAGGTCACCATGATAATCCAAGATATTATTGCAACAAAGAACCGACAGCAAAAATGCAGGTCTTGCAGTCACAAAAGTGAAAGAAAAAGTCAAGGAAATGGGTGGGGATTTCATTCTTTGTAAAAAAAAAAACTGTTAGCAACCAATGAAAAGAGTTATTTTAAGGTCACATGACTTGACGCGCTTATGCTGCGCACACCGAAGCGCTTCCGGGGGCGCTTACTTGGCGCGAACGTAGGCGCTTCCAGGGGCGCATACGCGGCACGAACGTAGGTGCTTCGGGGGGCGCTTACGCGGCGCGCCTAAGTGACGCTTGGATAGTTTCACGGAAATGCAAAATTATTTTCATTTTGTGAATCAAAAATACTGCTTTTATAAGTATGGTACTAAATGTCTTGCGTTAATATTTACTTTTCATACATATTTTTTTACATGATCGCAGAAAAAGCGCTCTGGGTGCGCTCTCCGGAGAGCTTACCCGTACGCGCGCCCAGAGTGCCCCAAAAAAAAATGATTTAAAAAAAAACATTTACATATTTTTATTAGAAAAAAAATTATTTATAATTAATGTTTACACAAAACAGCAAATAAAAAAATAAAAAATCGTAGGTTACAAACTCGATATAGAAAGGAATTAGCTTTTAAAAAAACCTTTGAAATTTAGTGAAAAAACCAGAGGTTTCACAATCGTTATAGTTAGGAATTAGCATTTAAAAAACCTTTGAAATTCACTGGAAAAAACATAGGTTTAACACCAGTTATAGTTAGCTGGCCATTTTACTCATACAAAACCATTAAAATTCCCACGTTATAGTTACTTGGACTCACTATAACTCGCGCGCCCGCAATCCACTGCTGATGATGTCACATATTACATCATTCATGACATGGTATGTGACATCACTGATGACATCACTGATGACATCTCAAATGACATCACTGATGACATCATCCAGTGTCAGTGTGTTTCTGTAAAGTTAAAATGCAATTAAGTTAAAGTTAATAATTTACATATTGAAGAATGAGTGGATGTATGAGTGTCTGGATGAAGGATTTAGTAGGTGCGTGACTGACTGTATGAGTGAGTGATTAAATGTGTCTTACTGAATGCATTGGTTAGTGACTAAACTGTCTGAATATGTGCTTCAGTATGTCTGTTGCTGTGTAAGCTGCTGCATGTGTTGATCAGTAGCTATATGAGTGGCTATATGGGTTATTGATTTGTTGTTCAAGTATTTGTATGTGAGGGTGAGGGTGTGTGTGGGTGGCTGGGAGGTGTGTGACTCTGTCCATATACGCAACTCCAGCAATGCATCCTTTCACATGGGGCCAGCCTCATGTGGAAGGGTTTGCGTCAGTCTTACGCCTGCTGTGAGGCAGGCGCAAGATTTTGACGCAACGGTGTCCTAAAAGTGACACAGTGAAATCTCATAGATTTTACTGCGTCACTTCTACAACCCTTTCTTGCGTCAATACGCCCCCTTTGCATACATTACACCTGGCGCAGGTATAATGTGGCGCAGGGGTTTACAAAGTGACGCATTTACCTAGATGCGTCACTTTGTAAATATGACTCAACAAGTTGCATTTTTTACACCACTGGTGCATCACAAAAACTGACGCGCCTGTGGCGTGAAAGTGACGGATGGCCTCATAAATGATGCCTTCAGTCTTCTACTCATGCGTCATATTTAATGTATGACGCATTATGTCACAATGAGTTACAGATATGTCAGTATTTCTGACGTATCTGTAAGCGCAAAAGTGATGCATTGCTGGAGTGTGTCACAAAAGTGACGCAACTCCAGCAATGCATCCTTTCACATGGGGCCAGCCCCATGTGAAAGGGCTTGCGTCAGTCTTGATAACTTAATTGTATTTTAACTTTACAGAAACACACAGACACTGGATGATGTCACCAGTGATGTCATTTGAGATGTCATCAGTGATGTCACTGACCATGTCATGAATGAATGATGTAATATGTGACATCATCAGCAGTGGATTGCGGGCGCGCGAGTTATAGTGAGTCCAACTAACTATAACATGGGAATTTCAATGGTTTTGTATGTTGTGTTGTGTTGTGTGGGTGATTTAAGTACCAACATGTAGGTAGCAATGTAGGTAGCAATGCAGAGTCTTAAATTTAATGTACACCGTCTCCTCTGTAGATATCTTGCATGTTGTTACAGAAGTTATTGTGGTATATGGAATCCATACCATAGTCTGTCAGGAAAGCAGAAACAGATCCTTTAAGCACTCCTTGAGAAGTCCTAGGGGATCATGGGTAGTCTATCCTGCTCCCTTATGATGAAAAAGAGATGTGAAATACACATTGGAGATAATATAGTGGGAGAAAGGAAGTAACTATGAGCAAACTTACTATGTAACACAAAAAAATTGCACAGTATACTATAAGTCTCACTTTATATTATAATCATGTTGGTACTACTTCATGAATTACATGTAAAAATGAATAATGTCTCAAACAATTTTTAATTATTAAATATAAATGTATTCTTCAGATTTTTCTAAATTTAATAAAACTTCCAACATTAGATTGTCTGGAATTTCCTCATAATTTTCATTGCATGATCTATTTTTTCCAAACAGTCAATTAATTGTTGGTCCAGAGAGTCATCCATGAAATCCAAGTCATCTTTTTTTTCTTCTGGATTGTTCTCAAACTTAACTTCGAAAGAAATAATATTGGATTCTTCTTTATCTTTTTGCTCTTCTGGATTTTCCACCTTTACTTCGATAGAAGTAACATTTGCTAATTTTTCTCCTTCCATTTTCTTTCTGTAAATTGGATAAAAAATAACTATATCAGTAGAGTTAGGGTACTGTTGGGTTTAAGTTCAGACAGGTACTTCTGAGTTTTTAACAGTGAAGTAATTTTTGGGCAGTGTATGGTTTCAGGCAGGAAGTAGAACTATTAAAAAGTGCATGTGATGAAGCCTAAGTACATTCATAATTATAGCAGAGAAGCCTAACTCAATCCTTAACTATAACAGAGAAGCCTATCTCAATCTATAACGATAACAGAGGGACAGTATATAACTATCAGAAAATGTTTTTCCAAATTAACTTAAAGTGCACAACATAGTTCCCCTTCCAAATTAACAACTTACCTTTGTCAAAGCAGTTGAAGTTTTGAGTGAAAATCCTTTCCAAATGTACCTCAGGTAGTACTAGTCAAAATGGCTGTGTTTCCCTCTCATTTTTCATATATATTCATGTACATAACCAATCAAATGTCAGCACATAAAAGTACAAAATGAAAGTAACATTTTAATTGGTTGTAAATTCTAACACTTTCATATGTGTTTTTGTCATGTAATTTACCTCAGGATATTTAGACAGGGTTACAGCCCAAATGGCTCAATGGAATTCCACCAAATTTGGGAAAATGGTAGGGACTGGTATGTAGTAGGGCCTATTCTATATTTGATGAAAGTGTCTCCAGTGGTTTTTATGTAAATTAACTTCCCAAATTTTGGGGAGCGCTTACCGGTGCGCGCTCCGGTACGCGCACCGGGAGCGCTTCGAGAGTCCGCCATTTTGTGTTTCGGTAGAAGTGAGACACGAGATGGAGGACAAACAATGTTGGGAATTGGTAAAAGGGGGCACGGTAGACACCCCCTGACCCTCTAGGTTTTCTGAGGGGAGTTTAGTAGGCCCATATAGGGGACCGTACTTTGGGGAAAAATAGTGAAAAAAGTTAGAGTAAGATAATAATTTTGAGTGATCAGAGGTAGGGTAGCCCTGATAAGAGCTTCTGGGTTCTGTGGCTGATTTAGGTACCTACAAGTAGGTTCCAATGCACAGTTTTAGGTTCAGGAGGAATATTCTATTCCCCTCATCTGAGAAGTGCACACCATCTCCTCTGTAGACATCTTGCATGTTGTAACGCAAGTTATTGTTGTATATTGAAGCCATTCCATAGTCTCTCATGTAAGCAGAAATAGATTTATTCACATGTCAAAATGTGACGCACCGGTGGCGTAAACGTGATGGATGGCCTCATAAAGGAGGCCTTCAGTCTTCTACTCATGCGTCATATTTAATGTATGACGCATTATGTCACAAGGAGTTACAGATACGTCAGTATTTCTGACATATCAGTAAGCGCTAAAGTGATGCATTGCTGGAGTGTGTCACAAAAGTGATGCAACTCCAGCAATGCATCCTTTTATATGGGGCCAGCCCCATGTGAAAGGGCCTGCGACAGTCTTACGCCTGCTGGGAGGCAAGCGCAAGATTTTGACGCAACTGTGTCCTAAAAGTGACGCAGTGAAATCTCGTTGATTTCACTGCGTCACTTCTACGACCCTTTCTTGCGTCAATACGCCCCCTTTGTATACATTACACCTGGCGGAGGTATAATGTGAAAGGTCTTGCATCAGTCTTTTCTTACCCTCCCACACCACCGTTCTTTTACTACATTTTCTTCACTTATCCACATTCCCCATGTTCACTCTCCTTCTCCTCACTCTCGTTCCCCACACTCACCTTCTTTCAGTCCCCCTACTTCACTTCCCTTCCCTTCTCGTCCCTTTCTTTGCTTTCTCACTCATTTTCCTTTCCTCTCCTCTCTCACTGCACTCCACTTCAGTTACTCCTTTTGAATTTGTTAAGAATATAGCTCTTTTTTGAGACCTGGAGGTAGTTTTAAAAAGAACTGTTTTTTTTCTTCTTTTTTTATGTCTTTTTCAGAACAAAAACAAAAACAGGGAATGCAAAACTGCTCAACAGGAGCAAAAAAAAGGGTAAAAATTAGGGCTGGGGAAGGCAGCAGTGTTCTTGCCTCTTGCGTGCAATGTGCTTGATGCTCTGCTCACCATAGCAAAGCATTTCATCGCGTTGCTTGCACTTTATAGTAATGTCACTAAAAACAGGTTGAATGTTCGGAATCATCTCCAATTCCGCTGCATGTCCTCTCCCTGATGTTGTGGCTCCTGTAGATGTAGAGGCACCATCCCTTGGGAGATTACGTGCCAGGTCTCGGACACTCTCCCGGGCATAGTTCTGGGGGTGCCTGCGTTGGACCTGGTGAATCATTGTCGAATTGCCAAAACTGTACTTCCTTCTTGGGTCTCCTCGGGAAAGCACAGTTTGGCAGATTTTGCATTCAACTTTGGGAGCATTCACCTTTTTCAATCCTTCAGGTATTGAAAAAAACTTCCAAATAAAATGCTCCTTGATCTTGGGCTGAGGAGGCTCTTCCTCAATGAAGCCATCTGAGTCCTCACTACTGCTCGATGGTCTAGCTGCCATTCTTTGCACAAAAAGGTAGGACAGAAAAAAACAGGTCTTACTGTCTCCAAAGTAAAAGAAGAAATGAAGGAAATGGGTGGGGTTTTCATTAGTTGTAAAAAAATGGATAACAACCAATGAAAAGAGTTATTTTAAGGTCACATGACTCGACGCGCTTACGCTGCGCGCACCGGAGCGCTTCCGGGGGCGCTTACGCGGCACGAACGTAAGCGCTTCCGGGGGCGCTTACGCGGCAAGTACGTAGGCGCTTCCAGGGGCACTTACTCGGACGCTGACACGGCGCGTCTAAATGACGTTTTGCTAACATTACGTAAATACGTTAAAAGTTGTAATACGGGTATTTACAATCAAAAATACTACTTTTATAAGTATGCTACTGAATGTCTTGCATTATTATTTAGTTAAATACATACTTATTTTTTTACACACGAAGAAATGGCACTCACGCTGCGCTCTTGGGTGAGCTTACTGGTGCGCGCACCCTGAGCGCCCCAAGACAATATGATAAAAAAAATGAAAAATACATTGAAAAAAATATTCTTGTGAAAAAAAATAATAATAATAATAGTTATAAAAATCAGTTTAAAAACACAAAGGAATTAGCTTTTAAAAAACCTTTGAAATTCACTGAAAAAACCATAGGTTTCACACCAGTTATAGTTAGGAATTAGCATTTAAAAAACCTATTAAATTCACCAAAAAAACCATAGGTTTCACACCAGTTATAGTTAGCTGGAAATTTTACTGACATAAAACCATTGAAATTCCCACGTTATAGTTAGTTGGACTCACTATAACTTGGCGCCTGCAATGCACTGCTGATGATGTCACATCTTACATCACTCATGACATGGTCAGTGACATCACTCATGACATCACTGATGACACCATACTTGTGACAGACTGACAGACCTCCTTTCAGTGTAATGTAACCCTTGAAACACATATTCAAAAATAGAAACTAACATTTTCCAAAAAATGGAGATACCCATACTAGTTACACCAACCAATTCAGTAATTCCACCATCTATATACACATCCACTCATTCAGCAACAGTTCTATATAGTCACTCATACATATACTCACTCATAATATGTAGTGATACACATATACATCCTGTTACATACTGACAGTCATCCAAAAGTTACTCACACACATACTCACACATGCAAATAAACTATTGAACATCCATTTATTTGCATATACAACTATACACACACTACCACCTTACTTCTAAGGAAACTTACACATACTTACTCTCTTAAACAATCACTTATAGAAACAGATACTTATTTAAACAGGAACTCTTACAATCTCTCACTCTCACATATACTCACTTATATACATCAATACTCACATATACTAGATTAAAACATATGTAGTTACTGATAAAGACACTAGTGAGACAGTCATTCACTCACTAACACACACATATACACACTCATCCACCCATACAGTCCTGCACATATGCTGTCTTCAAAACACATACAAACAGTGAGTCAGTCATTGATGTATCTATGTGCTAAGTAATACCCCCACCAAACCATACAGACACTCATACTGATACTAAAAAATCTGATAACCCATACACACACACATGTAGCTACTCACCAACGCATCCAGCCACTTATACACAAAGTGAAACACTGATACATATATTTAAATATTTAAACTCTACACACTAATATATGTATTCACTAAGATACACTTAATAAGCCAGTTAACCAATCATTTTTATTTTTTAAAACATCCATTTAGACACTTATTTTAAAATGTATTCTTCCATCGACCTTTACAAATACAAATATAAAACATATTTTTTTACAGAAAGACACACATTCACTGGATGGTGTCATCAGTGATGTCATGAGTGATGTCACTGACCATGTCATGAGTGATGTAATATGTGACGTCATCAGCAGTGCATTGCTGGCTCACAAGTTATAGTGAGTCCAACTAATGTCAGAGTCCACGAATTCCAACTCTTGGGTCTCTCTTGTCGACTTGCACAGGAACAGATGATGCTAACTTTCCGACTCCCTCTCTCCAATCGGTCGGAGTCAGAATGTAATCATAACTCCAAGCAATCAGAAAAAGGGAAGGGGAAACGTGGAGAAAATAACCATAAGACAATAAAGCACAGAAGAGACTGGTCCTGGTCCCTCGATGCTCCAGCGAATCTTCCTCAGGCTTCTAGACAGCCTACCGAGATTCCTGTGAATACTAAACACATACAAGATACTATAAGTCTTAACAATTCCTCCCTGGTCTACTTTTTCTTCCAAAGTCTTTTACACATACCCATGGGACTAAGTTGACCTGCTCCTCTTCTTATTACTCTGGGAGGTTCCCTTTCAGGATTGCTTATAAAGTCTTAATCTCACTGTAACAAAATTAATACCTTATTAGTACTCTGCTCTACTCTCTCTTCTTTGGCTCTAGTATGGAATAAGGTTTTATTTAGCCTACCGCTATTTGCAACTCCATATCTTTAAATATTTCTCTGGTAGTGATGTGTAAATGTAACCTCCTCAGATATAGTACTGTCTCTGGTTTGAATGGAATTCAATTCGAAAACTTATGAGTTCCTTCAGGGATACTGCCTTTACAGTTGAAGTGATTCTGCTCACTACATTCAGCAAGCGTCTTTATCCTCTGAAATTTGCTTCTTGGTTAAACTTATTTACAACTACTTTCACTAGTAGACTTGAAAAGTTCTTGTAGACGATAAGCAAGAGAATTCTCTGTCTGAGCTCTACCCAGACTACTTAATGCTATAACATTGCACTGTACAGTTCTATGATTGATTTTCATTTAGCTCTCAAGTACTGCTTCTCTCCGACTCGCATGTCTTCGTGTAGTCTCTGCGGCAACCGGCTCTCTCAACGAAGTTTCTTTCGGTCACACTGCAGACGCTGCGACCTTGTCGGATACGATGACTGAATCTCTTGATACGTTTTTCCAGTCAGAACTTTTTTCATTTACGACGTTAGTCGCTATTGGAATAATAGCACATGAATCTCCCACTCGCAGATAGCTTACGAACTCCAATAACTCTTAACTAAATGTTGCCAGAGGTTTTTCTTTGCTCACTAAGATTCCTCGACTGACTCGGGCAAGATACGCGGTGAAGTGCGCAGTTCTGAGAGAACGCGCGCCTCACCTGAGCTCCACTCTAGAATGTCCTGAAACACTAGACTGCTAACTCCCCGATGCCGTTCGCCATCTTGGAGTTCCACGAATTCCAAGCTTCAGACCAGGAAGTGATTGGGGTCCCACTCTGTGTTCTTGACCTTAGCACACTTGCTGATCTTGTGTTAGGGAGAATCCCGACAGTACCCCCCACCAAGATAGGCCCTCCCAGTCTGGGCTTGGTTGGATACCTCTGGTGAAAAAGCCTTACTAATCTGGGTGCATGAACATCTGACTCTAACTCCCAGGAACACTCCTCTGGTCCATAGCCCTTCCAATCTATCAAATAGTACAGGTTCCCTCTCACTATTTTTGAGTCCAGGATTTCCTTTACTTCGAACTCCACCCCCGTTTCCAGCTGCACTGGTGGTGGAGCACTCTCTCGTCTCAAACCTGGAACTGCCTTCTTTAATAAAGATACATGGAAAACTGGGTGAATTTTGAGTTTTGTGGGTAGTGTCAATTTATAGGTTACTGGATTAATCTGTTTCTCAATTGGATATGGACCAATGAATCTTGGCTGGAACTTCCTATTCCCTCTTAACCTGAGGTGCTTAGTATTTAACCAAACCTCACTTCCAATTTCTAATTGTGGGCAATCTCTCCTTTTCCTGTCTGCATAACCCTTATACTTTTTCTTGGCCTGTTCCAAATGTTTTGATGCAGAATCATGTACCTGACACAGATGAGTAACTAAATCCTGAACTGCAGGCACGGGTAGAGAAATATCCAGCATGGTGAAATTTGGGTGTTTCCCATAGTTCAAATAGAACGGTGAGTAACCTGTGGAGACATTTATGGCGTTATTATGAGCAAATTCTGCTGCCCACAAATAGTCCAGCCATTCTCCACCCTGTTTTAAGGTGAATAACCTCAAGTACTGTTCAACTTCTTGGTTAACTTGTTCAGTCTGTCCATCCGTTTCCGGATGGAAACTGGTGGAAAATCGTGTCTCAGTTCCAAGGGCCCTCATGAAGACCCTCCAGAAGTGAGACACAAACTGGGTCCCTCGATCAGAAATGACTACCTTAGGAATTCCATGCAACCGCACCACCTGTTCACTAAAATGAGTTGCTAGCTGTTTAGCAGTTGGTATTCCTTTCATGGCTACAAAATGCGTCATCTTGGTGTAAGCATCAACCACTACTAGAATGGTATTGTAACCCTGACAGGAAGGAAGGTCTGTAATTAAGTCTAAAGTGATTGTGTGCCAAGGACTAGGAGGGGTGGGTAAGGGTTGTAACAATCCTTTGGGTGCCTGTCGTTCTGCCTTTCCCTGCGCACATATCTCACAGGTTTTCACGTACTGTTCAATGTCATTATTCATATGTGGCCACCAGTAACTTCTCCTCACCAAATCTGTAGTCTTCAATTCTCCTTTATGGCCAGCCAGTAAATGATCATGACATTCTTTCATGACTTGGTTCTGCAATGTGTTTGTTGGTATGTACAAGGCTCCCGAGTGGTAGGGTAGGCCACCTATTATCTCTCTGCCATCTTCCTGTTGAGCCCACTTTAACATGTCCTCTGCGGTCAAGGCCCGAGTTATCTGTTCCTTCACACTCAGTGTTTCCACGTCGCCTATAACCTTGGATTCAGGGATGATTGGTTGCGTCTTAATTTGGTTCTTCTCCTCTCCGGTTCCCATCCGGGACAAGGCATCCGCCTTGCCATTTTGTGCCCCTGGTCGATACGTTATGACAAAATCATAATCAGCAAAATACAACGACCAACGAAGTTGTCTTGGAGTTAAGGTCCGGGCGGACTTCAAAAACTTTAGATTCGGATGGTCAGTGAATACCGTGACAACATGATGAGCACCCATCAAATAATGCCTCCATTCCTTGAAGGCGTCTTTTATTGCCAACAGCTCCTTTTCTGTGATCGTGTAATTGATTTCTGCAGGTGACAACTTCCTTGATCTATAGGCCACCGGATGCAATTGCCCAGTCTCCTTGTTTCTCTGAGAAAGAACTCCCCCAACTGCCAGATCTGAGGCGTCCGTTTCCACATAAAAGGGCTCTGATGGATCTGCATGAAGAAGGATTGGAGCTGATGTAAATTCTTCCTTCAGAGCCTTGAATGCTGCCTCGGCTTCTCCTGTCCACTGAAACTGCACCCCTTTCCTCAATAGCCGTGTGAGAAGAAGAATCCGCCGAGAAAATTCGCTGATAAATCTTCGATAAAAATTTGCAAAGCCAATAAACGCTTGTACTTCTTTCACACTAGTTGGAGACTTCCACTCCAGGACTGCTTGAATCTTTCCTTTATCCATGTGTATTCCAGCTGGTGAAATTACAAACCCCAAGAACTCCACTTCGGTGACATCAAAGGCACATTTCTCCAACTTGACGAACAACTTATTTTCTCTCAGTTTTTGTAAAATTCTTCTCACTTGCCCCTGATGTTCTTGTGTGTTGGTTGTGTAGATCAAAATATCGTCTATATAAACGATAGCGCACTGGTCTATGAATTCACTGAGGACATCATTTATAAAATGCTGGAATGCAGCTGGGGCGTTGCATAGCCCATAGGGCATCACTTGGTATTCAAATAGTCCAAATCGAGTCCTGAAGGCTGTCTTCCATTCGTCACCAGCTCTTACTCTAATGAGGTGATAGGCCCCCCTCAAATCCAGTTTGGTAAATATTTGAGCCCCTTTTACCTGGTCTAGCAAGACTGAAATGAGAGGAAGAGGATATCTGTTCTTCTTTGTGATTCAATTTATTGCACAATAATCTATGCAGGTTCTCAACTCACCTTTTTCCTTCTTTGGCACAAAAAACAAAGGCGAGGATACCGGAGATTGGGATGGACGGATAAATCCGTTGGCCAGGTACTTGTTTATATATTCCTTTAAATGATCATGCTCCTTCTCCGTTAGGGCATAGACTCTGCTACATGGCATCGTTGCTCCTGGTTCAAAGTCTATTTTACAATCGTACACCCGATGAGGTGGCAATTGCTCTGCTTCCTGTTCATCAAATACATCTCTAAAATCTTGATATTGCGATGGTATGGATTGGGTATTAATTACGCACACTACAGCATTCGCGAAACACAGGGCTTGAGCTGGATTTTCCTGGTCATTTTTCTTCTGATCTCCAAAGCAACAATTCTTACAATAGTCTGAAGTCATCTCGATTGTTCTTGCTGCCCAATCCACAGTCGGATTATGCTCGGTGAGCCAGGGTAGTCCTAAAATTAGCTGGAATTGAGGAGCGTCTATTAGGTTCAACTGGATTTCTTCTTGATGTCCATCTTCCCTCACCATCTGCATCAATTCAGTATGACTGATGATGGGTCCTGAAGATAGGTTTGTTCCATCAATGGCTCTAACTGGTTCGCTCTTCTCTTTCGGTATCGCTCTCAAACCTATCTTGGCTGCAAATCGTTGGTCACAAAAATTTCCTGTCGCCCCGGAATCCACCATCACCATCACGCCTTTCGAACCTCCTGGCGGAATTTTATGGTCATAGATAACACAAGATGAGGAGACGATGATTGCAAGGTATTGGCCAGTTGATGTTCTAGTGGAGTTGATTCTTGACTCGCATCCACCTGTACAACTCCTTCTACAGGTGGTGCAACTAGTTTTCCTTCGGCCTGTATGTTCCTTTTGGCTTCTTTGGACAATTTCTCACAAAATGTCCGCTCGAACCGCAATACATACACAAATTATTGGTTTGTCTCTTCTCTTTTTCTTCTTTAGTAAGCGGACCCCTTATTGCTCCTATCTGCATTGGTTCTAAGCCGTTTGATCCTTCCGCTACCTTTCCAACCTCAGTCTTGACTCTGTCATAACGAGGAACTGTGCTTCGAAATTCTCGTCTTCTCTCTCCTCGTCTTTCCCCTTGCCGGAAATCTAACTCGAGAACCAGGTCTACAAGGGCTGATATCTCTGTCGGTCGGTTAGGGATTTGTGCCAATCCATCCTTTAGTTCATCTCGTAAACCTCGATAAAAAATTGCTGTCCTTTTATTTTCCGGCCAGTCCGTTTCCATTACCAACTTATTAAATTGGGCCAAGTACGCCACCAGATCTCTGTTTCCCTGCTTTAATTCCAGAAGCTCATTATCTACAGCCTGAGAAATTCGCCTTCGCTCAACGATACGCAAAAATTCCTTCTTGAATTTGTCATAATTTTGCAGGAGAGGGTCATCTCTAGAAACGATGGGCATTGACCAAGCGGCAGCGTCTCCACTCAGAGGGGACAAAACAAAGGCCACCTTGGATTGTGCGGCGGGAAAGACAGAAGGACGACACATGAAGTGTAAAGTGCATTGTGAAATAAACACTTGTGCCTTCTGTTGGTCCCCACTAAATCTCTCTGGTGCTGCTAAAGGAATAACTGGAGACAGTGAGTGTATCACTTGCGTGGTTAATCTATTCGTTTCTCCGGTGTACGTTGTGGGAGTCTCTCTATTGCCAGGAAGTGGTTGTCTAATTCTCTGCGCTAACTCTGCTGTCTCCTTTCTAGCATTTATTACCTCTTGTCTCAGACCTTGATTCTCTTCTCTAACCGCCACTAATTCCTTTTGTATGGCATCTAATACCGCCCCCAAGGTCTGCAGATTAACCCCTTCAACCATTCTGTTCGGGTGCAAATTTACAACGTGGGCACTTCACTCTGTCAGAGTCCACGAATTCCAACTCTTGGGTCTCTCTTGTCGACTTGCACAGGAACAGATGATGCTAACTTTCCAACTCCCTCTCTCCAATCGGTCGGAGTCAGAATGTAATCATAACTCAAAGAACACAGAAAAAGGGAAGGGGAAAAGTGGAGAAAATAACCATAAGAAAATAAAGCACAGAAGAGACTGGTCCTGGTCCCTCGATACTCCAGCAAATCTTCCTCAGGCTTCTAGACAGCCTACCGAGATTCCTGTGAATACTAAACACATACAAGATACTATAAGTCTTAACAATTCCTCCCTGGTCTACTTTTTCTTCCAAAGTCTTTTACACATACCCTTGGGACTAAGTTGACCTGCTCCTCTTCTTATTACTCTGGGAGGTTCCCTTTCAGGATTGCTTATAACATCGTAATCTCACTGTAACAAAATTAATACCTTATTAGTACTCTGCTCCACTCTCTCTTCTTTGGCTCTAGTATGGAATAAGGTTTTAATTAGCCTACCGCTATTTGCAACTCCATATCTTTAAATATTTCTCTTGTAGTGATGTGTAAATGTAACCTCCTCACATATAGTACTGTCTCTGGTTTGAATGGAATTCAATTTGAAAACTTATGAGTTCCTTCAGGGATACTGCCTTTACAGTTGAAGTGATTCTTCTCACTACATTCAGCAAGCATCTTTATCCTCTGAAATTTGCTTCTTGGTTAAACTTATTTACAACTACTTTCACTAGTAGACTTGAAAAGTTCTTGTAGACGATAAGCAAGAGAATTCTCTGTCTGAGCTCTACCCAGACTACTTAATGCTATAACATTGCACTGTACAGTTCTATGATTGATTTTCACTTAGCTCTCAAGTACGTCTTCTCTCCGACTCGCATGTCTTCGTGTAGTCTCTGCGGCAACCGGCTCTCTCAATGAAGTTTCTTTCGGTCACACTGCAGACGCTGCGACCTTGTCGGATACGATGACTGAATCTCTTGACATGTTTTTCCAGACAGAACTTTCTTCATTTACGACGTTAGTCGCTATTGGAATAATAGCACATGAATCTCCCACTCGCAGATATCTTACGAACTCCAATAACTCTTAACTAAATGTTGCTAGAGGTTTTTCTGTGCTCACTAAGATTCCTCGACTGACTCGGGCAAGATACGCGGTGAAGTGCGCAGTTCTGAGAGAACGCGCACCTCACCTGAGCTCCGCTCTAGAATGTCCTGAAACACTAGACTGCTAACTCCCCGATGCCGTTCGCCATCTTGGAGTTCCACGAATTCCAAGCTTCAGACCAGGAAGTGATTGGGGTCCCATTCTGTGTTCTTGACCTTAGCACACTTGCTGATCTTGTGTTAGGGAGAATCCTGACAACTAACTATAACGTGGGAATTTCAATTGTTTTATGTCAGTAACATTTCCAGCTTACTATAACTGGTGTGAAACCTATGGTTTTTTCAGTGAATTTAATAGGTTTTTTAAATGCTAATTCCTAACTATAACTGGTGTGAAACCTATGGTTTTTTTAGTGAATATATATCTATACTACTATAATAAAGGAAAAACTTTGCAGGTTTGAAATAGGTAAACTCGGGAACCACAGCGCCAATCCACACACCCGATACATCATTGTAATCGTCAGAGTGTGCAGATGGACATAAGCTATATAAATAAAAAAAATATATGGTATTTAAAAAATTGACGACAAAAAAAAAGTAGTCCCTTGCAAGTAGCGCCGGTCGCGACCTGCGTGGTGACATCAGGAGCAAGGGGTGGAGGGGCGTGCAGGAGCGGAAGAGGAGCGGCGGACATGGCGTGGGGGAGGAGCAGTGATGAACAGCGGAATGGCGGGGAGGACCAGCAGACAGGCGGGAGGAGCGGTAAGTGGCGAGGAGCGGCAGAGCGGTAAAATGAGGAGCGGCGGCTGAGGTAAGGCTCCGGGCAGGCGGGGATCGGGGCAGGTGGCGCACGGGGCAGGTAGGGGCCCGAGCTGCTTCACAATGTCAGGGTGGGCGGGGGGCTGGGCTACTTCACAATGTCGGGGCGGGTGGAGGTCTGGAAAGCCTCATTGCTCGCGGGGGACGGGGCGGGCAGGGGCCCGAGCTGTTTGACAATATCAGGGAGGGTGGGGGGCCGGGCTGCTGCACAATGTCGGGGCGGGCGGGGGTCCAGGAAGCCTGATTGCTCCCGGACAAGGTCCGGGAGCACACCAGTTATAGTTAGGAATTAGCATTTAAAAAACCTATTAAATTCACTGAAAAAACCATAGGTTTCACACCAGTTATAGTTAGCTGGAAATTTTACTGATATAAAACCATTGAAATTCCCACGTTATAGTTAGTCGGACTCACTATAACTTGCGCGTGCAATGCACTGCTGATGACATCACATATTACATCACTCATGACATGGTCAGTGACATCACTCATGACATCACTGATGACACCATCCAGTGAATATGTGTCTTTCTTAAAAATAAATATTAGTGAGTTATGTTTAAATATTTAAATATATATATTAGTGTTTCACTTTGTGTATAAGTGGCTACATGTGTTGGTAAGTAGCTACATGCGTATGTATATGGGTTATTAGATATTTTTATTAGTATCAGTATGAGTGTCTATATGGTTTGGTGGGAGTGTTACTTAGCACATAGATGCATAAATGACTGACTCACTGTTTGTATGTGTTTTAAAGACAGCATATGTGCCGGACTGTATGGGTGAATGAGTGTGTATATGTATGTGTTAGTAAGTGAATGACTGTCTTACTAGTGTCTTTATCAGTAACTACATATGTTTTAATCTAGTATATGTGAGTATTGATGTATATAAGTGAGTATATATGAGAGTGAGAGATTGAAAGAATTCTTGTTTTAATAAGTATGTGTTTCTATAAGTGATTTTTTAAGAGAGTAAGTATGTGTAAGTTTCTTTAGAAGTAAGGTGATAGAGTGTGTATAGCTGTATATGCTAAAAAATTGATGTTCAATAGTTTATTTGCATGTGTGAGTATGTGTATGAGCAACTTTTGGAAGACTGTCGGTGTGTTAACGGATGTATAGGTGTCTCACTACATATGATGAGTGAGTATATGTATGACTGACTATTTAGAACTGTTGATGAATGAGTGGATGTGTATATAAATGGTGGAATTACTGAATTGGTTGTTGCAACTGGTATAGATATCTTCACTTTTTTGAAAATATTAGTTTCTATTTTTGAATATGTGTTTCAAGGGTTACTTTACAGTGAAAGGAGGTCAGTCACTCTGTCACAAGGACGGTATCATCAGTGATGTCATGAGTGATGTCACTGACCATGTCATGAGTGATGTAATATGTGATGTCATCAGCAGTGCATTGCACGCGCAAGTTATAGTGAGTCCGACTAACTATAACGTGGGAATTTCAATGGTTTTATATCAGTAAAATTTCCAGCTAACTATAACTGGTGTGAAACCTATGGTTTTTTCAGTGAATTTAATAGGTTTTTTAAATGCTAATTCCTAACTATAACTGGTGTGAAACCTATGGTTTTTTCAGTGAATTTCATAGGTTTTTTAAATGCTAATTCCTAACTATAACTGGTGTGAAACCTATGGTTTTTTCAGTGAATTTCATAGGTTTTTTAAATGCTAATTCCTAACTATAACTGGTGTGAAACCTATGGTTTTTTCAGTGAATTTCATAGGTTTTTTTAATACTAATTTTTAACTTTTTGTAGGGCTTCATACCTATGTACGTTTTATTGAATTTCTAAGCTTATTTTTTCGCAAATGTCTTTACCTGAGAAAGGTATGTTTTTCTAAAAATGAACCCTATAATGTATATTAAGATACTATTTTTATTTTAAAAAATTTTTTTCCTTTTTTTTTTATATTTGACTCTGGAACGCTCCCGGTGCGCATACCGATAAACGCCCGGGTGCGCGCACCGTCAGCGCATCAACAAAAAAAAAGAAAAAAAAATAATGAAGGAGTGACCATAAGAAATGGGGACAGAGAGAGTGGTGTTAAGAGAAAGAGAGCTAAAGGGAGGAACACAGAGGGACTGTATAATAGATAGTAAGACAGATAAAAAGTGTAAGAGGAAATAACTGAGAAAAAAAATGAATAAGGGAGCAAAAGAAAAGAAGAAATAGGAAGAAGACAAAAGCAGAGGTTCCAGGAGAATGTAAATGGATGATGAAAGTAAAAGGAAGGACAGTTAAGCATGTGAATAACAGGTAGTGACGGAATGAAAGAAAAGGAATAGTAGTGATGGAGGGATAGTAAATAGCAGTGAATATAAGCAAAGAGGGGTGAAACAGGGTACATGTAAGTGAATAAGGGTAAGACATGGGGAATAATACAGCGAAAGAAGAAAGAGAGTAAAAGAAGGAGTGTCACAAAGGAACTAAGTGAACAAGAAAAAAAGGTAAGTGAAGGAGTGTGCATAGACAGAGGTACTGAAAGAAGTTGAATGTGGTAGGAAGTAAATATGGAAGAAAAGAATAAGTGAGAAAAGCAAAGTAAGGAAACAGGGGTGAGGTAGGGTGAGAGAAAAATAGTGAAAATAAAACCAAAGATGATAACAAAAAAGATTTTGTAAACACACTTACCATATAATCAATGCAAACTTGTATCTATGAAAGATAAAAGAAAAAACACGTTATAATTTTTTAAAAATATATAATAAAATAGAAGCAACAGTTCATGAGGTTTAAAAATCTACAAAAGTTTACTAAGAAATGATGCAATAGTGAAGGATACAAAAACAGAAAGAAAGTAATGTAGAAAGAGAAAAAAAAGGAAAAAGAAATAGAAAGAAAACAAATTCCTAAAGATAAATAAGATACTAAAAGAATGTAAGATATCAAATCAAAATCAGTAAAGATAAGAAAATAAAAGAAAAATGAGTGAAAAGGAGAGAAATCTGATTGAGAAACTATAAATAAAAAAGAGGAATAGAAGATGATTGAGAGTGAGTGAAGTAAAGTAACAGAGTGAAGGGATGAAAGGAATGAAGTTAGTATAGAACGATGGATAAAACAGGAGTGAGAGAGTAAGTACACAGAAAGACAAAAGGAAGAACTAAGTGAACTACAGTACAATGGATGCGAAAGAAAAAAAATGGAGAAAAAGAAAGAGAGGGTTAGGAAACTAAAGCAGTGGTACTGTGAGAATATGAAAAAGATAAAAAGTGGTGGAAGGAACAGAGGAAATGCAGACAGTTCCTATTAGATTGAGAAGTTGTGAATGAAGTGCACTAAAGAAACAGCGATGAAAAAAAGAGTGTAAATTAGTAAAGAGAGGTAAATAAGGGTGAAAAAGAAAATGAGTGTAAGACAATGTGAACACAATATAAATTACACAATGCAAACTACACAATAACTTCTACAATATGTTACATTATTTATTTTTGCTGTTCTCAGAATATATTGAATTTCACTTAAATTAGTGAGATCAAAGTCTTCATCATATAACAGCGGGAAAAAAAACCACAATCTAAAAGATTGTGTTTAAAAAAACCCATTCAAACATACATCTCATATAAGTACACTAATCTTTGATTCACTTACTTTTCCGTGAGACCAAATTGCAGATAGTGAAGGTCCTTTTGGTGGAAAAAAGTCTGCTGTGCTCTATAACTTCCATTTCATCGACTTCCTATGAAAAAAGATCTAACAACATCATATGTTACACTTTCCTCACGGCCAATTTGTGTCAGATATATCAGTATTTTTTACTTTGAGATCCACTTAAAGTATCTACATGAGATTGCAGATAGTGAAGGTCCTTTTGGTGAAAAAAAGTCTGCTGTGCTGTATAACTTCGATTTCATCAACTTCCTATGAAAAAAGATCTAACAACATCATATCTTACATTTTCCTCACGGCCAATTTGTGTCAGATATATCAGTATTTTTTACTTTGAGATCCACTTAAATTATCTACATGAGATAAATAATTTAAAATATTAGATTAACTAACTAACTAACTAACTTTTATTAACTATTCCCGTCTTCAAAGGCCAATTCCCTTTACTAAAACTTTGGTTTTAAAAACACTAGATAAGAATTTGTAGAGTCATAAGGCAAACGTTGTTTATAAGTTAAATGAGAATCATTGCAGTAACTCCATCCATTTTCAGATTTTAAGTAGCATGTATAATGTCCTGAGGTGGTCGAAGATCCATCATGATAAATAATAGCTTCAGTTGTAAAGGTCCTTCCAGAAATTGATAACTGAGAAGCCACAACATTTTTGATAGAAGTTGTCAATTTAGTTCCATCAGGTCTACATCGTTGGAAAACTAAAATAATATACTGCCCATACGTTTGTATAAATAATGTGGACAGCATTGTACAGTTACATTGGGTACACACCATATTATGATCTGCTGCTTTAACTAGATTTTTAAAAGACACTGATTTACAGTCTGGTAAAGTCAAATATATAAATCTTTCAGTGTCTATTCTAGTAGTACTTGATAAACTACAATTGTGGCAGTCATGCTGCCATTGATAAGAAAGACTGAAAAGATTATCTACATCTACACCTTCATCTTCCAAAACACCAAACATATACATTAAAAATTCCTGACAATCCTGCTGAATGTTCTGTGAAAATTTATCTTGACCAGAACACAAATCTAAAATATTTCGAATTTCTGTTACACTTTCTATTTGTGCTGTAACACTGCTACATTTCTGAAACACAGAATTCAATAAACCACACAATCTTTGATCCCGATTTTCAACAATCTGTTCTTGTAAACTTTTAAGAAGAAAAAACAACATTAACCACTACATTAGCATAGCAGTTGACACCAGAACTATTTTCAAACTGAAATCCAACAACATTTTCTCCACAATTCTTTTTCTTCCTGTTTTCAATTACAGTTTTCTCTACTTTTTGTCTTTTTGCAACTACCTCACTACAATTATCCTCATTTCTTCTTTTTCGGCCTACCACACGTTTTTCAAACAGAGGATATTGAGGCAAATGTGGAGCATACTCTCTTCTTAACCTATTGTATTCTTTAACACAATCTAGATCGGCAGAAATCTTTGTCTCATCACACGCAATCAAGTACAATCCTGATAAAGTTCTGACTCGAGATAATGCCACATATGCCATACCCTCTTTAAACACAGATCTTCCAATGTTCACCAATGCACTATCTACACTTAAACCTTGAGATTTATGAATTGTCACCGCATACGCCAAACAAACAGGAAACTGTTTTCGGCGAACATATAAGTCTTTTACAAGTAAAAATCTAGCAGAACAACAACTTATTTGTTGTACTTGTTCAATGCCATCAAATTTTATTTTTAAAAATTCAATTCCATCTCTATTTCTGTAATTCACAAAATCAACAACATAACCCATTGCTCCATTTACCAGACCTATTTCAACATTTAAATTCCTTCTCAAAATGATACGACAATTTAAACACACATTCAGAGTCTTTTCAAAACCAGCTGTTTTTGAAATACTTTTCTCCAATGAATGCAATTTAGTTTTCAAATTTTCTGACAAAACAATTGTTGCACCCATATGCTCTATGTTATCTATTGCTTCCAGTTTCACAATCTCTTCATTTTCTAAGTCTAACATTTTTTGGTTGAAGACAGAACATTCTTGCAGAGTTGGCATCAAACATATCCCAGATTTCTTCTCAGTCATTTTTTTAAAAATATTCTCTGGAAGAATGTTTTCATTTGCATACAAATTTGAAATTAATCGACTATGCAAAGCTTTTTTCCCTTTCTCAGTCATTTTTCCAATTCTTACATCTTGTAGAATATTTTTATAATCTTCATCCTTGGCCTGTCGCATATTTTGAAGCAGTTCAGCATATTTAAAATTTAGCCATATATTAACATTTCCAATGCTTCCAAGGGACTTCCTGGTATCTTCATGCGTGAGCATTTTAAACACTGGTTGTCCTTTTACTGGAGTCAACTGCAATAGATCTCCAAAAACAATAATGTGTTTTCCTCCAAATAACACATCATAGTCTGTTTTAAGAATTTCTTGCATTCTCAAATGCACAAAAGCAAGCATTAGATTTGAGACCATGCTTACTTCATCTATGATAAGAAGTTTCATTTTCTTCAAGACTCTTGAAACTTCAGAACACGCATCTCCAGATAGCTTGTTGTAATACAATTTATTATCATGTTCAACTGGCAGCATCAATAAACGATGTAGAGTAATCCCTTTAATGTTATGTGCTGCCAGACCAGTTGGAGCAGTTACAACACAAGACAGTGGTGAATCAGTCCTTTTCTGCAGATAACTTGCAACGGCTTTAATTAGAAAACTTTTTCCTGTCCCCGCTTCTCCACTTACATGCAGTCGGACAGGGTCAAATAATATACATGAGCACTCTTTTTTCTCATGTCTGAATCCATGTTCAATCTGCTCTGTGACTTCATCATATATCTTTTTCTGCTCAATGTTTAGTTGCTTTACCAAATCTTCTAAGTTAACTCCATCCTCTTGAGCTTGTTCCATAGCTCTTTCCACCTCATCCATAGCAGTGGCAGCTTCATTTTGGATAATTGGTCCTCCTAGTGGATCCTGGCTCAATGAAGTAGAACTCTGACTATCTTGAGAACTGTTTCTAGCTATCTCTTCAGCAATTGTGGTTTCTTGCTCCATTTCTTCATTCAACATTTGCAGATAATTTAGAAAAATAGGACATTCTATGGTATCCTTAGTTGCATTAAAAGAGTCTTCATAACAGAGAAAATCTCCAAGTAGTTCCTCTTCTGTACGCCATGGCTTAAAGAGTTGCAAAAGAGCTAAATAGTAAAATTCTCTTTTGTCTAGAACTTCACAACTCAATTTTCGATGATTAATCAAATGGCCTTTTTTCTGCTTCACTAGACATCCTTCATAGCCAATGAGTGCATATTTTCCATTATTGATATCTTCTGTGATGTTCCTCTTATAACTGTAGTTTTGAAGAACTTCATACAAACATGTGTTCTCAAGGTGAGTACTTCTATTTGGATAGTATGTATCCAACATATTTGTCTTCAAAATATCTGTACTGTTTGGTTCTTTTTCCGCCAAATATTCAATTTCTTGTACAGATTTCAAAACTCGGTTTCGTGTTGCAGCAAGACCAAGACTCACCCAAATGATTGTTCTTGATTTGGCATAGAGACTTGCTGATGATAACCGATCAGAACATTCATATGCTCCAATTTCTCGATGCAACAACATCTTCAGACTGAAACTGTATAATTTCTTGCTTAGACTCTTTTCATGTGAAATGTCCTCCCACATTTCCTTCAGTTCTGTCTTTTCTTTTTTGGTGATGTAAGATGTCACATATCGAGCCACAGCAATAGAGTTGTCAGCAACGAACTGAATATCCATGTTAGCATTCCACATGGACAAAATCACTGGGTTGTAATCGTTGATGTACTTAGATTCTTCATTTCTTTTCAAATTATATGTGTTTTTGGGAGATTTTCTCGTCACAGTATGTCGTAGAGATGACATCAAATTATTTACTCTTCCCTTAGTAATCACTGGTCGAGGAAATGCAAAACGACATTTCGTGTAGTACTTTTCCTTGTTTTTAAATTTTCGACGACAGTACTTTCCACAACGATGAGATTGAAAACGTAAAACTTGTTGCCTTAAATTGTTTTCTTCAGTAGATTTTGGAACAGCACATGTTGAATACTCTTCAATGAAACTCATCACTGTTTCATCTGAATCTGATCCAAATTTGGGTGCATCTTTAATCCACAACAACATATGTATATGAGGAGCACCTCTCGCTTGATATTCCTTCCTCCAAAAGAAATCCAAAACCTCTCCAAGGGGAGGATTTTTTTTGTTGGTAATAAAAGACATCATAGCTTCAAATCTATGATTAAAATATCTGCAAACATTCACTGGATCTAAAGAACACAGTTCTCCTGGTGTTTTCAATTCTATATTTGGTATGTTTTCATTTGCCTCTCGTAGAAATTGAAGTAAATCGTCCCATGCATACTCAGCACAGCTAAGAGTGAGGAACCATGTAGGAGTTCCTAAGTTTCTTAGCATACATTTCAATTCTCCATGACGACGAAACCAATACTCGTTGGTTCCACGTTGACATGCCATGAGATTGATTAGCTGAGATTCCAAAATACTGTCTTGCAGATTAACTTTCTCCATAAAGTCCCTTGCACAAACATTCTGCAAATGAGGTCCACTTTTTAATATATGATTAACTGCATAAGAAAGCCCAGACAAATCACTTTCAAACAGTAGATGAAATAAATATGGAATGCATTGACGAAACCTTGGATCTTCTGCATATAATCTTAGAGTCCGGTATTCAGCTGCAGGAATTTGAACTGGTCGATCATCATATCGTCCACCACAACCTGTTGGAAATAATTGTGGAAAACAACGAGCTTCCAAACTTTCTTCCCATACACTAATGGGACTTCCTTTTGCTGCTTTCATTTGAAACAAGTCAATTGCATTTCCCATTACTTCTTTGGAATGCAAAGGATGAACAGTATAATGTTCATATATTTCTTCAGTTCTAGACACATCAACTTTTTCAATTTGACCAACTGAAGAATCACTATCTTCTTCTGTAGCTGTTTCCTCTACTCCAACACTTACATTTTTGTAGTACTCATTGTTTTAACTAAATACAACGTTGCCTTCTTGACTTTTTTAACATCCACTAAATCTTGCCAAATTTTCTTACTCTTTGTTGGAACCCCATTAACTAGAATAACTAAAGGATCTTCTTCTACTCTTTCTACACCAATAGTATTAATATTTTTCTTTACATCTAGAGGCAAATAAACAACTCTTCCCTTTAATCCTCTCAGTAAATCTGATGGAGGCAATTTCCCTGTCTTAGGCTCCATGCGTACAATAGCCTGAAAAGGATGGACACATTGAATCAAAATAGATTCATAAGTATTTAGATCCATCAATTCAGAAGGAATATCTATCAACTGAAGATTATTATAAACTGCTCTTGCAGGCATTCTATTTTCATTTAATTTTTTCAAACAATAATTGCAAATACGCTGATCCAAACTCAAATCAAAAGAATTCTCCACCAACAAATAACTTACAAAATCCTCCCATTCACTATTATTTTCCAATTCACTTTTTGCATATAAATCAACTAACCTAGTCTGAATTTTATAATGAGTCCGTCGACAACACACACAAGTTAAATTAGGCCTCTCACTTGATTTCACCTTAAACTTGATAATTTCCTCATCAAACTTTTCAATACTTGAAATTTGTCCATTATCTTCTGCATTACCATCCATTACTATATCTATTTCTACACTGTCCTCTTTGTTCCCAAAATAACAAAACTCAATTTCTTCACAAATAGTCTTCACATCCACTTCAGATCCATGCAAAAGAGCACTATTTAACTGTTTAAGCTTAAGTGCAGGACTTTTTGCATAATACAACTTCCTCACTAATTTCCTTACGTTATTATGATGCACTGCTAACATCCTAAAATGATGAAAAACACTCCGACAAACTTTTCTAGAAAGACATGCTAGTGAATGCCCTTGCAAACCTGTGCTTTCTCTCACTCTGCAAGGATCTAACTCTTGCAGGATCTTCATTTTTTGTTTGAGACTTTTTTTACTATATGTACGTAAGAAATTTCGAAGCAAATCAATTGATTCCTGTCGCACACTACAAATACTACTGCATTTCCATGTGTACACTGGACCCTTAGTACGTCTCCCTAAAACTTCATCAGCTAACACCTCTTCTGCATCTCTAGATACAAGTTTCTCTTTTTCCATCACACAACTATCTTTCACCTCATATGCACGACCACTGGTGTCAACTGCATGCACCAAATCATTTTCCTGAAAGTAACTCTCCTCATTAAAAAAAGGCTCAGAACTTGAACTATGCATCCATTCACCAGAAAATACTTCACAAAAATTACTCCGATTAATAATTCTTTTCCATCTACTGTTCGATTTGAAAACATCCATTGCCTTATTAAGTATCCTAATTCTATTGATTATTAAAATAAATAATTTTTTCTTAACTTCAAAAGCCTGATCAACAATCTTTTCTACACTTTTCTTTTTCTTGTAAAAAGCAGCTTTTAGTTTACTTTTCTTATCATTTTTTAGCAAATTTAAAACTACCCTATTGCGAAACATTCGCCTACGAATGTCCCTAAAAACATTTACCCTTCTATTGCTAACCATTCTCTTCTCTCCTGGTCCAATGGAAACATTTTTTGTGGGCTTCTCTTTCCTTTTTAGATTTGTTGACTTTTTCTGTATATTCACATTAGCAATTTCATTTTTTTTCCTACGACATATGTTGCGAAGAAAAGACTTAATTGGCTTACCAGAAGCTTTTCTGGTGTTTTTTGAAGTACTTGTTGAAGAGGATTCCATAAAGTCTGTTGTTGATGTTCTCCTTTTCCGTACGGTATTTTTGATATTTCTTTGCCTTGAAGGCATTTTTGCTTCCTTTTCAGAAGTTGATTTGAATCTGTTGTTCTGTTAAAAAAACACATGAAAGACCACTATTAGCAAACAACAAAGTAATGTTAAAAAGCAAACAATATAAACAATAAATTGCAACATATTTAAGTTTATACAATAGCAACTCATGGCTTTATTTTTAAAGGCCTTCCGCCACCAGTGCGTCACTTATTACCCATATTTAAAGTGATGCATCAGCTGCACATGGCATTCATAAATAAGGGCCAAATACATATACCAATCAATTGCACCCAAAAATCGATTTTTGAATAACATGTAAGAAACACTGCGCAGAACCTAAGTACAACCACTCAATATCATCAAACAAAATCAGGGCCTTATTTATGAAAGCCTTGCGCCACCAGTGCGTCACTTATTACCCATGTTTAAAGTCATGCATCAGCTGCACATGGCAATCATAAATAAGGGCCAAATACATATACCAATCAATTGCACCCAAAAATCGATTTTTGAATAACATGTAAGAAACACTGCGCAGAACCTAAGTACAACCACTCAATATCATCAAACAAAGTCAGGGCCTTATTTATGAAAGCCTTGCGCCACCAGTGCGTCACTTATTACCCATGTTTAAAGTCATGCATCAGCTGCACATGGCAATCATAAATAAGGGCCAAATACATATACCAATCAATTGCACCCAAAAATCGATTTTTCAATAACATGTAAGAAACACTGCGCAGAACCTATGTACAACCAATCAATATCATCAAACAAAGTCAGGGCCTTATTTATGAAAGCCTTGCGCCACCAGTGCGTCACTTATTACCCATGTTTAAAGTCATGCATCAGCTGCACATGGCAATCATAAATAAGAGCCAAATACATATACCAATCAATTGCACCCAAAAATCGATTTTTCAATAACATGTAAGAAACACTGCGCAGAACCTATGTACAACCAATCAATATCATCAAACAAAGTCAGGGCCTTATTTATGAAAGCCTTGCGCCACCAGTGCATCACTTATTACCCATGTTTAAAGTCATGCATCAGCTACACATGGCAATCATAAATAAGGGCCAAATACATATACCAATCAATTGCATCCAAAAATCGATTTTTGAATAACATGTAAGAAACACTGCGCAGAACCTAAGTACAACCACTCAATATCATCAAACAAAGTCAGGGTCTGATTTATAAAGGCCTTGCGCCACCAGTGCATCACTTATTACCCATGTTTAAAGTCATGCATCAGCTGCACATGGCAATCATAAATAAGGGCCAAATACATATACCAATCAATTGCACCCAAAAATCGATTTTTGAATAACATGTAAGAAACACTGCGCAGAACCTAAGTACAACCACTCAATATCATCAAACAAAGTCAGGGCCTTATTTATGAAAGCCTTGCGCCACCAGTGCGTCACTTATTACCCATGTTTAAAGTCATGCATCAGCTGCACATGGCAATCATAAATAAGGGCCAAATACATATACCAATCAATTGCACCCAAAAATCGATTTTTCAATAACATGTAAGAAACACTGCGCAGAACCTATGTACAACCAATCAATATCATCAAACAAAGTCAGGGTCTGATTTATAAAGGCCTTGCGCCACCAGTGCATCACTTATTACCCATGTTTAAAGTCATGCATCAGCTGCACATGGCATTCATAAATAAGGGCCAAATACATATACCAATCAATTGCACCCAAAAATCGATTTTTGAATAACATGTAAGAAACACTGCGCAGAACCTATGTACAACCAATCAATATCATCGAACAAAGTCAGGGTCTGATTTATAAAGGCCTTGCGCCACCAGTGCGTCACTTATTACCCATGTTTAAAGTCATGCATCAGCTGCACATGGCAATCATAAATAAGGGCCAAATACATATACCAATCAATTGCACCCAAAAATCGATTTTTCAATAACATGTAAGAAACACTGCGCAGAACCTATGTACAACCAATCAATATCATCAAACAAAGTCAGGGTCTGATTTATAAAGGCCTTGCGCCACCAGTGCATCACTTATTACCCATGTTTAAAGTCATGCATCAGCTGCACATGGCATTCATAAATAAGGGCCAAATACATATACCAATCAATTGCATCCAAAAATCGATTTTTGAATAACATGTAAGAAACACTGCGCAGAACCTAAGTACAACCACTCAATATCATCAAACAAAGTCAGGGTCTGATTTATAAAGGCCTTGCACCACCAGTGCATCACTTATTACCCATGTTTAAAGTCATGCATCAGCTGCACATGGCAATCATAAATAAGGGCCAAATACATATACCAATCAATTGCACCCAAAAATCGATTTTTGAATAACATGTAAGAAACACTGCGCAGAACCTAAGTATAACCACTCAATATCATCAAACAAAGTCAGGGCCTCATTTATAAAGGCCTGGCGCCACCAGTGCATCACTTATTACCCATGTTTAAAGTGATGCATCAACTGCACATGGCAATCATAAAAAAAGGCCAAATAAAAATACCATTCATTTGCACCCAAAATCGATTTTTAAATAACATGTAAGAAACACTGTGCAGGACTTATATTCTAACATACAATTTCACTTCTAAAACAAAACTATCTGCTTCCAAATATTCTCCATAGAGCAAATAAATCTCTATCTAAATTAAATGAATCATTACTTACCTTTACAAATGCTTTTGGAGATTGAAAACAGTGTCAGACACACACACCAATTTTTCTTTAGCAGAGGAAAAGGTGTGCTCTCAATACACTGAAACCAAGACTGGCATAGAAAATCTCTTTCTTTGTACACATATGCCTTAATTCAACCAATGAAAACTCTTCCCTCACTATTTTCAAACCAACACCCATCCCCCTCTCAAACCTTTCTATCTGTTACCATAGCAACTCCCTCCTAACTGAACTGTAAGGTTCAAAAGTTTATCTTACAATGTTGCAAATTAACTCAGCAAGGATGTTTGACCTGTCAATACAGCAGCCTATACAGGGTATTTTTGCTTTTGGTGACTTTTTTTAAACCATTCAAATTGCTTCTTTCACACAACATAACCATGCACCCTAACTTTCAGTTTTCAACTATCTGAATCCACCAATCATTGCTTGTGATTCAAGAGCAGAGAAACTCCACAATTATTTTTTTGTGAACTCCTACTGTTCCAACTGCCATTTCATTCCCACACTTCATCTGACTGGACCAGAACCTTCTCACATCATGTACTCTGTTTGGATTATTGGACATAGCTACATCCACTGGGCTCAAAGGTATGCAGCTAGCAGAAATTTTCATAACCTTGATTTATCAAATGTGGAAATCAAGTGGATTGGCCACAGAGGATTAAAATGTCACCAATTGATACCATTGGTGAAAACCTTTTTGCATCTGCCAGAACCTGACCTTATAATTGTGCACTGTGGTGGAAACGATCTAGGCACATTAACTGGGGTAGGTCTGGAAATGCTATTAAAGGACACCTTTCATCAATTGATGATACTTTTTCCCCACACTGCCTTGGTATATTCCAATATATGCCAAAGACAGAAATGGAACTGGTCCAACCAATTTGGTCCACAATTTGAGAAAGCACGGAAACATGTAAATAAATCTGTTTCTGCTTACATGAGAGACTATGGAATGGGTTCATTATACAATAATAACTTGCGTTACAACATGCAAGACATCTACAGAGGAGATGGAGTGCACTTCTCAGATGAGGGGAATAGAATATTCCTCCTGAATTTAAGAATGTGTATTGGAACCTACTTGTAGGTACCTAAATCAACCACAGAACCCAAAAGCTCTTTTCAGAGCTACCCTAACTCTGATCATTCAAAGCGTTTATTTTTTTCTAACTTTTTTCACTATTTTTCACCAAAGTACGCTTTCGGGTACGCTTAAAGGTGCGCGCACCAGGCGCTACCCCCGTGGAAAATTAAAGAATTTTTTTTTTTTTTTTTACGTTTATGAGCCTCCTAAGCCCCCCTCAGAAAACCTAGAGGGTCAAGAAGTCTCTACAGTTCCCCCTTCTATCCATTCCGAACATTGTTTACCCTCCATCTTGTGTCTCGATTGTTCCGAAACACAAAATGGAGGACTCCCGTAACGCTGCCAGTGCGCGTAAAGGAGCGCGCACCCCTAAGCGCTCGATAAAAAAAGGTGGGAAAGCAATTTACAAAAAAACCACTGGAGACAATTTCATCAAATATAGAATAGGCCCTACTACATAGCAGTCCCTACCATTTGCCCAAATTTGGTGAAATTCCATTGAGACATTTAGGCTACAGGCCTGTCTAAATATCCTGAGGTAAATTACATGACAAAAACACACTTGTAATGTTAGAATTTACAACCAATTAAAAAGTATCTTTCATTTTCTACGATTATTTCCTGACGTTTGATTGGTTAAGTACAAGAATATATATAAAAGAAGAGAGGGAAACACAGCCATTTTGACTACTGCTTCCAGAAGTACACTTGAAAACAAATTTCACTGACAACTTCAACTAATTTCTCTAAGGTAACTTCTAATTATGGAAGTATATTGTACACTTTAAGTTTATTTCTGAAAAAATATTCTGTTAGTGATATGCTATCCCTCTTTAATAGTTAGAGATAGAGATAGACTTCTCTGTAATAGTTATGGATTGAGTTAGGCTTCTCTGGTATACAGTACCCTAGCTCTACTAATATAGTTAATTTGTATGCAATTTTCAGAAAGAAAATGGAAGGAGAAAATAAGGCAAATGATACTTCTATCAAAGTAAAGGTGGAAAAACCAGAAGATGAAAAAAAAGAAGTTGATTTCATGGATGACTCTTTGGATGAACAGTTTATAGAATGTTTGGAAGAAATGGAATCATGTACATATAATTATGAGGAAATTCCGGACAATATTATGTTAGAAATTTTATTAAATTATGAAAAAGAATCAGAGGAATAAATTTATCTTTAATAATTTCAATTGTTTCAGACAATATTCTTTTTTATATGTAATTCATAAAGTATTACCAAAAATGTTTAAAATATAAAGTGAGACTTATAGTATACTGTTCAACTATTTTTCTGTTACATAGTAAGTTTACTCATAGTTACTACCTTTCTCCCACTATATTATCTCATATGAATATTTTACACCTCATTTTCATAAGTGAGCAGGATAGACTACTCATGATCCCCTAGAAATTCTCAGGGAGTGCTTAAAAGATCTGTTTCTCCTTTCCAGACAGACTATCTTATGAATTCCATATACCACAAAAAATACAATAACAACATGCAAGATGTCTACAAAGAAGATGGTGAACATTAAATTTAAGTCTCTTCATTAGTACCTACATGTAGGTACTTACATAAAATAAAAAAATAAAAAAAAAACAATTAATAAACATACAATGTTTTAAAGTGATTATTTTTCCATAGTACCCTCCTCGATACGCTCCCCCGTGCGCGCACCAGGCGCTTCCCCCGCGAAAATCGAAAAAAAAAAAAAAAGGGGGTGAGACCCCGCGGGGCCCTTTAATGGCCCCTACATCAAACCTAGGGGTACAGGGAGTGTCTACTCTGCCCCCTTATGGTCATTTCCCCCTTTGTTTTGGCCACCTCTCGTGTCTCGATCCTACCGAGACACAAGATGGCGGCCGCTCCGGACTGTTTAGAATGTTTACAGACAACTGAGAGCCAATCAGGTTCCTGCGCGCAAGTCGCGTGTCGCGCCTGGAGCGCACTCCGGTGCGCGCACGGGAGAGCGCCTATAGATATATATATTTTTTTGAACCTAAATTACTCAAAATCCACTGGAGCACATATCTTGAGACATAGCAAAGGCACATCGGGCTACCAGTCCCTACAATTTTGCCAAGTTTCGTGGAAATCCATTCAGCCGTTCGGGCTAAAAGTGAAATCGACCGCCGTATGGAAATTAACATGGGGAAAACGCGTTTTGGGACCCCCCTTTTATCTCGGCCCCCGCTTAACGTATCCCCCCCAAACTTTCAGGGAAGGACCGGAACCCCGCGAGGCCATTTTCAGGAAATTTTCAGGCAGATTCGTCAACCGGCGCCAAAGTTATTCCAAATAGAATTTTGAGATTTAACATTGAAAAAAATCCTAACTATAACTACCTACTGGCGACCGCCAGTAGGTAATATGTATATATATATATATATATATATATATATATATATATATATATATATATATATATATATATATATACATATATATATATATATATATATTCACTGAAAAAACCACAGGTTTCACACCAGTTATAGTTAGGAATTAGCATTTAAAAAACCTTTGAAATTCACTGAAAAAACCATAGGTTTCACACCAGTTATAGTTAGGAATTAGCATTTAAAAAACCTATTAAATTCACTGACAAAACCAGTTATAGTTAGCTGGAAATTTTACTGATATAAAACCAATGAAATTCCACGTTATAGTTAGTTGGACTCACTATAACTTGCGCGTGCAATGCACTGCTGATGACGTCACATATTACATCACTCATGACATGGTCAGTGACATCACTCATGACATCACTGATGACACCATCCAGTGAATATGTGTCTTTCTGAAAAATAAATATTAGTGAGTAATGTTTAAATATTTAAATATATATATTATTGTTTCACTTTGTGTGTAAGTGGCTACATGTGTTGGTAAGTAGCTACATGCGTATGTATATGGGTTATTAGATGTTTCTCTTAGTATCAGTATGAGTGTCTATATGGTTTGGTGGGGGTATTACTTAGCACATAGATGCATGAGTGACTGACTCGCTGTTTGTATGTGTTTTGAAGACAGCATATGTGCAGGACTGTATGGATGGATGAGTGTGCATATGTGTTTGTTAGTGAGTGAATGACTGTCTCACTAGTGTCTTTATCAGTAACTACATATGTTTTAATCTAGTATATGTGAATATTGATGTATATAAGTGAGTATATGTGAGAGTAAGAGATTGTAAGAGTTCCTGTTTAAATAAGTATGTGTTTCTATAAGTGATTGTTTAAGAGAATAAATATGTGTAATTTTCAATACAAGTAAGGTGGAAGTGTGTGTATAACTCTATATTCAAATAAATGGATGTTCAATAGTTTATTTGCACGTGTGAGTATGTGTGTGAGTAACTTTTGGATGACTGTCGGTGTGTAACAGGATGTATAGGTGTATCACTTCATATGATAAGTGAGTATATGTATGAGTGACTATATAGAACTGTTGGTGAATGACTGGATGTGCATATAGATGGTGGAATTACTGAATTGCTTGTTGCAACTGATATGGGTATCTCCATTTTTTTTAAATTTCAGTTTCTATTTTTGAATATGTGTTTCAAGGGTTACATTACAGTGAAAGGAGGTCTGTCACTATGTCACAAGGATGGTGTCATCAGTGATGTCATGAGTGATGTCACTGACCATGTCATGAGTGATGTAATATGTGACGTCATCAGCAGTGCATTGCACGCGCAAGTTATAGTGAGTCCAACTAACTATAACGTGGAATTTCATTGGTTTTATATCAGTAAAATTTCCAGCTAACTATAACTGGTTTTGTCAGTGAATTTAATAGGTTTTTTAAATGCTAATTCCTAACTATAACTGGTGTGAAACCTATGGTTTTTTCAGTGAATTTCAAAGGTTTTTTAAATGCTAATTCCTAACTATAACTGGTGTGAAACCTGTGGTTTTTTCAGTGAATTTCAAAGGTTTTTTTAATGCTAATTCCTAACTATATAAGACCTGAAAGCCCACCAGGAATCTCCAGTATGCGCCTGTGGACTGCATTGCAGAGAGGTGTAATGAAGCCACAACCCTTTTTACACCTCTCTGCAACGCAGCCCCCGTGCATGTTTGAAGAGGGGAAACTAATTCCCCTTGCATACTGGGGGCCCCTGGGGGCCTATTAGCCCACCTGGAACCTCCAGTATGCGCCTGGGGCTGCATTGCAGAGGTGTAATGAGACTATGCCCCTTGTTACACCTCTCTGCAACGCAGCCCACTGCCGCGTTTGCAGAGGGGGAACTAATTCCCCTTGCATACTGGGGGTCCCTGGGGTCAACTAGTCCACCAGGAGCCTCCAGTATGCACGAGGGAGCTGCATTGCAGAGAAGTGTAATGAGGCCACACCCTTGTTACACCTCTCTGCAATGCAGGCCACTGGCGCCTTTGCAGAGGGGGGACTAATTCCCCTTGCATACTGGGGGTCCCTGGATCATATCTGCCCAAACACCGATATTCCGAACGATTGTAAATGACTTTTCTTGAGAAACATTTGGATTTGGATTATCATGTCCTATACTTTGGAATTTTTGAAAGACTGACTTTGAGGATGCTATAAATTACTCAAGTCTGCCCGAATTGTGTGGGTAAAATTGATTCCTAGTCACTTTTAATAAGAATATACTTATGTCTCGTCTAACATTTGGAAGAAATATCTAGTTATATGACAACGGGATACCGACATAACTTGAAGGAAATAAGAACGCCCTAAAGAAGTTCTGTTGTACAGAACGAAACGTTTCGGCTGGCTGTGGTACATAAACTTAAGGAAAATAAAAGCATTTGAATATACACCAAGATTCAGCGCTTCAATAAGTACTCTAAGTGATATGATTTGATTGGACTCATTGTGAAAGTGGTGCTGTGCCAAACTTTGGAATATTCTCCACTACTCTCTACTACTTACTCTCTCCCACTCTCTACTACTCACTCTCTACTGCTCTCTACTACTCACTCTACTACTTACTCTCTACTACTCTCTACTACTCAGTCTCTACTACTCACTCTCTACTACTCTCTACTACTCACTCTACTATTCACTCTACTACTCTCTACTACTCACTCTGCTACTCTCTCTACTGCTCTCTACTACTCTCTACTACTCACTCTCTACTCTCTATTACTCACTCTCTACTCTCTACCTCTCTACCTCTCTACCTCTACACCTCTACCTCTCTACCTCTCTCTACACGCACACATATAGACATATATGCATATATATATGTGCATATGCATTTATATATATGTATGTGTATATATAAAAAAAACAACTAAACATTTTTTTTCTAATCAGCTACTTTTAAAACTGTCATTCTTTTTCCCCATGGTACACTCCCCGGTACGCTTACCGGTGCGCGTACCGGGCGCTCACCCCGCGAAAATCAAAAAAATTTTTTTTTTTTTTTTGCCCCGTGGGGCCCTTTTATGGCCCCCACATCAAACCTAGGGGGTCAAGGGGGGTCTACTCTGCCCCCTTATGGTCATTTCCCCCTTTGTTTTGGCCACCTCTTGTGTCTCGATCCTACCGAGACACAAGATGGCGGCCGCTCCAGACTGTTTAGAATGTTTACAGACCCCCCAGAGCCAATCAGCTTTCTCCGCGCAAGTCGCGTGACGCGCCCGGTGCGCGTACCGGGCGCTCACCCCGCGAAAATCAAAAAAATTTTTTATTTTTTTTTTGCCCCGTGGGGCCCTTTTATGGCCCCCACATCAAACCTAGGGGGTCAAGGGGGGTCTACTCTGCCCCCTTATGGTCATTTCCCCCTTTGTTTTGGCCACCTCTTGTGTCTCGATCCTACCGAGACACAAGATGGCGGCCGCTCCGGACTGTTTAGAATGTTTACAGACACCCCAGAGCCAATCAGCTTTCTCCGCGCAAGTCGCGTGACGCGCCCGGTGCGCGTACCGGTGCGCTTACCGGAGCGCTGCTATAGATATATATATTTTTTTGAACCTTAATTACTCAAAATCCACTGGAGCACATATCTTGAGACATAGCAAAGGCACATCGGGCTACCAGTCCCTACAATTTTGCCAAGTTTGGTGGAAATCCATTCAGCCGTTCGGGCTAAAAGTGAAATCGACCGCCCTATGGAAATTAACATGGGGAAAACGCGTTTTGGGACCCCCCTTTTATCTCGGCCCCCGCTTGACGAATCCCCCCCAAACTTTCAGGGAAGGACCGGACCGCCATGAGACCATTTTCCTGAAAATTTCAGGCAGATTCGTCAACCGGCGCCAAAGTTATTCAAAATAGAATGTTGAGATTTAACATTGAAAATTATCCTAACTATAACTACCTACTGGCGACCGCCAGTAGGTAATATATATATATATATATATATATATATATATATATATTCACTGAAAAAAACATTGGTTATAGACCATATATAGTTAGGGATTAGCCTTTTCAAAACCTTATTTTACTCACACAAAACCATTGAAATTTCATATATAGTTAGTTGCACTAACTATATATCGCGCACCCGCAATCCACTGCTGATGATGTCACATATTACATCATTCATGACATGGTTAGTGACATCACTGATGACATCACTGATGACATCTCAAATGACATCACTGATGACATCATCCAGTGACTGTATGTTTCTGTAAAGTTAAAATATGTCTTACATATTGAAGAATGAGTGGATGTATAAGTGTCTGGATGAAGGATTTAGTAGGTGCATGACTGACTGTATGAGTGAGTGATTAAATGTGTCTCACTGAGTGCATGGGTTAGTGACTAAACTGTTTTAATTTGTGCATCATTATATCTGTTGTTCTACAAACTGCTGCATATGTTGATCAGTAGCTATATGAGTAACTGTATGGGTTATTCATTGGTTGTCCAAGTATTTGTATGGGAAACTGAGTGTGTGTGTATGGGTGGCTGGGAGGTGTGTGACTCTGTACATAGATGTGTGAGTAGTTGATTCACTATATGCATGGGTTCAAAAGTGCATGTGGAAACAGCTGTATGTGCGGTTGACTGTGCATGAGTGTATTAGTGAGTGAATGGATATCTCAGTGCTACATGTCAAAGTAAGTACATATGTAAAACACAGTACATGTAAGAGTTGACATATATAAATAACTGTGCATAAGAGCCAGTGAATGTGTGAGTGGCTGTATGGATCATTGTGAACATGTATCAGGGATTGTATAAGAGAGTAAATATGTGTTAGTATATGTTTGAATAAGTAAGGTGTGTATAACTGTATAATTGAGAAAATGGAGGTGTGATTGATTTTTTGCATAACTGACTAGGTGTGTGAGTAACTCCATGGATGAGTGACAGTCTGTGACTGTCTGTTTACACTGATTGTATCTAAGGTTATATTAGAGTCTGAAGAGGTTCATGGTATTATCACATGAATGATATCATCAGTGATGTGATCAGTCATGTCAAATGAGATGTTATCAGTGATTTTATCAGTGATGTCATTTGAGATGTCATCAGTGATGATGTCATTTGAGATGTCATCAGTGATGTCATTTGAGATGTCATCAGTGATGTCATCAGTGATGTCACTAACCATGTAATGAATGATGTAATATGTGACATCATCAGCAGTGGATTGCGGGTGCGCGATATATAGTTAGTGCAACTAACTATATATGAAATTTCAATGGTTTTGTGTGAGTAAAATAAGGTTTTGAAAAGGCTAATCCCTAACTATATATGGTCTATAGCCAATGGTTTTTTCAGTGAATTTTCAAGGTTTTGTAAATGCAAATTCCTAACTATATATTCTCTATAACCTATGGTTTTTTCTGTGAATTTCAATGGTTTTTTAATAGCAAATATCAAAAGCTGTCAAATGTCAAGTACGTGATAGGTAAAAACTTTTTCGTGTTTATGCACGCTGATGTGCTTTGAACGCTGCCCCCCCCCCTCTTTTCTCTTAGTAGTACTCTCTCTTTGCAGATAGTGAAGAGTAGTTAACGCAGGCCTTTACCCCCGTTGTAATCCGTCGTGCCTGCTTGTCTCTCCATTTGATTGATTGTTATCCAAGCATTTACTGTTTTACAATTGATTCTCTTTGGTTCATTCTCTATTTACAAACAAGCACAAAGTCGCAATACTCTGTTTAGTCTTTGCAGATAGTGAAAAATCGTGAAAAATTGTGTAAAAAAATAAAATTAATCGAGCAAAATCAGTAGACCACTAATTGGATCTCTTTTTGACCTCGCTAAAATAGAAATATTAGGAACAACCCTTCATGAGAAATACGAAAATAGTGAGATGAACTGAGCTCCACACCATGAGGGCTGCAAGACAGCTCGGCTCCGTCACCCACCCCGCCCAAAATAACGACAAACCCTATGCAAATATTAAAATTATATACAACACACCAGCAAAGAAACAGGGTAAAACATTTTATTAAATAACTATTTACATAACTATTTTATACTTTTTATTGCCCGATCCGGCTAGCTCAATCGATCGAGCATGAAACTCAAGCACTCTGATAGCAAGCGTTGCTACTGATGCTATGCAGACCAAAACTGGTTTTCAGTTTGTACATTTTTCTAGATTTTTCCATCCAAGGTTGGTTGAGTTTGTAGAACGATGGCTTCAGATTTTCAACATACGGTGTGGTGGCGCGGACTGGGAGGGGGCGGTTCGCTCCTGCCCCCTCCCCAAGTAAGATTTTCATACGTGAAAGTACGTTAATGGTTTTGGTCCCTGAGTTGCTTCGATGTCACTGCCATTCTCAAATGGCATAAGTTCTGGATGTTGGGTGCCATAGTGCAGAGTTCTGAGCAGCGCTTGTAACACTGCCTGAAGCTTATTTCCACCTACTGCAGCTTCACTATTCTCAAAGTAAGTGAGGGTCGTTTGTGGGCCTGACTGCATTTGAAAACAATGTGATATGGTACCTCCCTAAACCGCTTGACGGAGGCCCCCGAGGGGCGGTGTGATGGCACGGACTCGGAGAAGACGCTTGGCTCCGACCCCCTCCCCAAGTCTTATAGCACCGGTTTAGCCTGAGATCGCCCCCGACATAGGCGGCAGGCTCCCGGGGTCCGGCGGAACTTTTTGCCTTTTGATGACTCTTCTATTCTGGACCTTGTCCCACAATCCGTTTGACCTGAAGACACGCTGTAGTGGGGCGCCCCTTTACCGTTTTAGTTGCCATTCCACCCGCTTTTGCTACACTGTGCCTCTTCCGCCATTCAGCTGTTTACCGCCCGCTCTTGCGACTACAGCGTCTCGCTCACCATGTAGTTGAGTTGCTCCCGCTCTTGCGATGCAACGATAAGCGACTGCCACAGGACTCTCAAAATGGCGGCCGGCTCTTCAGATTTGGGCGTGGTCCACTAAAATGGCCCTGGGACACCTTGGAACTCGGACGCTTCCCTGATAGGGCTTGGGTCCCATTCTCGAAAGCGTCCCCTCAGCCGTGAAGATTCTACAAAAGTCTTGGGGGCCCCCGACTCCCGCAGGCTTCTGGTGGGGAGCGGCTGCCATGTTTGCTCGTGGAATGGCCACGACGGACCTACGAGATGGTAGTGCTCTCATGCTGACGCCAGCTTTAGTCTGAAACATCCAGAAACACTGTAGACTACCAATTCGATCAGTTCCGGTATAGCCCCAACATGACCCGGTAGAGAAGAACTTGCCCTCCCCTCTTTGACTGATGGTTCTTGTTGCCTGTCCCCTCTGTTGTCATTTAACAGAACTTTTTGGACTGCTGAAAGGGGTTGTGTTCCGAACGCTGGTTGGTGGAGACATTTTGACTATATTCTTGACCTACATTGTCGCGTAATGCGTTATATGACACGCCGCGTTAGCGCACCCGGAAGTGATCCGGGGCGCGGCGCGCAGCGCGTAACGTAAGCATAACAGGTCATGTGACTTGTTAATAAAACTTTTTATTGGTTCATTTTACTTTTGTTATTTTAATAATGAAAAGCTTGGTGATATGACCTAAAAAATACGCGTTTTATTGATTTCGAACTTTTTTTTTTAAACATATATATTATAATATTCTAGGCTAATGTACTTTCCCGGAAAATTTACAACTGTCCTGCAAGTAAAATATATTCCTTTTTCGAGAAAAAGGGCGTTTCTTCGTTCCATGACGGAGCCGTTGAGTAAAAGAGACTCGGCCTGCTGTCTTAGTCGCGAATACGCCTGATTATCAGATTCTTATCGATCATTTTATGTTGCAGGAGTGGAAAACACAACTGCCCTTGACCATTTATCTTTACTGCGTTCCTACGTATTATACCTTTTATCCATCATGTAGTTGGACTGCTTTATTTCACTTGCCTTTTACTGATTCGAAAACAGTGACTAAAAGTAAAAACTTTACCAATGTAAATACTACTACCATGTTTTGTTTTAAAAACCTTTATTGTGAAAATGTCAGTATACAAATACGGGCCTATAACCACGTGGGCCGGCCACGGAGCAAACTGAAATCGTATATGATGAGGAGACATTTACATTATAGAGGAACGTAACGAGCGGGCCATTAGGTTGCAAGAACTAAGGTGTCTAACAGTTGCGGAATCGGTGGACGTACATTTTGTAATTAAATTACGACAGGGCCACTTACAAAAAAATCATCTAGATATACATTTGCGGGCAAGTACCATGGGTGACGTTAATTCGAACTTTCAATACTACAGTAATCAATAACACATCAGAACTTAATATCAATAGGGATGTCAAAATATTCAATCAATTCTCGTCCCCGCCCGCCATGAGCATCAAAACTGCATTCATATCTCGTGATATCAAAGTTGTTCAACCAGTACACAACAATGAGTTACGAGTCCCATTTATACCGGCGCCATTTTGGGCGAGGCCGGGCAGGTCCAAGATATAGTCAAAATGTCTCCACCAACCATCGGCCAGACCAGAACCCATTTTGGCCCTTTATGCTACAAGATGGTTTCTTCCATTCAGAAAATATTGTTGGCAGCATTTTGAAAGGAAAGATAAACAGCCGTTCTCCTAGTGAGTCTCACATTGTTACATTTAGGAAGAATGTTGAAGAGTAGTATGTGGAAAATCTGAAGCCATTTTTCTACAAACTCTCAATCAGCCTTGAATGGAAAAAAAAATCCTGAAGACTGTACAAACTGAAAACCAATTTTTGTCTGTATAGCATCAACAGCAACGCTTGAGTCAGCTTTGTGTGAAGCCGCCATTTTGATTCAATCAATAACATCCCCCTGCACACATTCAGGGACCTGGTCGTGTCTTCAGTTGAAACGGATTGTGGGACAAGAAGCAAAAAGGAAAAGGAAAAAAGTTCCGCCGGACCTTGGGAGCCGGCCGCCTATGTCATGTGCGATCTTTGGCCACACCAGGGCAATTGTGAAGCTGCAGCAGGTGCAAATAAGCTTCAGACAGTCTTACAAGCACTGCTCAGAACTCTAAACTATGGCACTCAACATCCATGACTTGCCATTCGGATCTTGGCGCCTTGTGCTGGTTCCGACCTATTCACACATCGGTCCACTACTGACATCACCTCATAAGCCAACGGGGCACCCCACGCCGACTTTCGGCGCAGCATTGTAGGATGGCCACACCAGTGCGGCAACTTGCTGGACACCACCTCAGTGCCATCCGGATCTCGGCGCGTTCGAGTCACTGTACCGCAAGAGCAGGAGAAACTCAGCTGGACACGCCGTCTTTCGGCGCAGCATTGTAGGATGGCCACACCAGTGCGGCAATTTGCTGGACACCACCTCGGTGCCATCCGGATCTCTGCGCGTTCGAGTCACTGTACCGCAAGAGTGACCGCAACTCAGCTGGACACGCCGTCTTTAAGGCGCAGCATTGTAGGATGTCCACACCAGTGCGGCAACTTGCTGGACACTACCTCGGTGCCATCCGGATCTCGGCGCGTTGTGCTGCCTTCGGCCTACTGTAGCCGCAAGTGCAGACGCAACTCAGTTGGACGGCGAGTGAAAAGATAAGGGGCGCCCCACTGCAGCCGAGGAGCCTCCATCTTGGGGGAGACGCACAGCCCCCACTGACTGACGCGACCTCACAGGCCAATGGGGCGCCCCACGCCGACTTTCGGCGCAGCATTGTAGGATAGCCACACCAGTGCAGCAACTTGCTGGACACTAACTCGGTGCCATCCGGATCTCGGCGCGTTGTGCTGCCTTCGGCCTATTCGCACATCGGTCCGCTACTGACGCCGCCTCACGTGCCAACGGATTTTCTACGCTTTTTGTAGCCCTATGCCGCATAACAGGTCATGTGACTTGTTTATAAAACTTTTCATTGGTTCATTTTACTTTTGGTTTCCTAAAGATGGAAGGCTTGGTCATATGACCTAAAAATAACACTTTTCATTGGTTTAGAACATTTTTTTTCCCAAACGATGAAAGCCCCACCTTGTTTCTGGATGTTTCAGACTGAAGCTGGCGTCAGCATGAGAGCACCACCATCTCGTGGCTCCGTCGTGGTCATTCCGCGAGCAATCATGGCAGCCGCTCCCCACCGGAAGCCTGCAGGAATCGAGGGCCCCCAAGACTTTTGGAGAATCTTCACGGCTGAGGGGACGCTTTCGAGAATGGAGCCTAAGCCCTAGCAGGCAAGCGTCCGAGTTCCAAGGTGTCCCAGGGCAATTTTAGTGGACCAGGCCCAAAACCGAAAAGCCGTCCGCCATTTTAAGAGTCCTGTGGCAGCCGCCTATCACTGCACTGCAAGAGTGGGCGGAAGTCAACTACATGGTGAGCAAGACGCTGTAGCCGCAAGAGCGGGCGCAACTCAGCTGGATGGCTGCCACCTGGGGAGGCCCGTTCACGCCGCCTCCCCCACGCCCCACCCCCCGGGCCGCCCCACGCCAATTTTCGGAGCAGCATTGTAGGATACCAAAATCAGTCCGGCAGTTTACTGGACATCACCTGGGTGCCATCCACATCTCAGCGCGTTCTGCTGCCTTGGGACTATTCGCACAACAGACCGCTACTGATGAGGCCTCCCCCCACACCACCCGGGACGCCCCACGCTGTTTTTCTGAGCTGCATTGTAGGAAACCAAAAACCAGTGCGGCACCCAGGTGACATCACCTGGGTGCCGTCCAGAACTCAGCACGTTGAGCTGCCTTGGGACTATTCGCACAAAAGACAGCTTCTGACCATTGTTGCTTTTTTTTGTCAAAAAATGTTTAAATGTATTTACAGTTTTTGTTGCATTCGTTATATTTAAAAGTTAATAAAGTTTTATAATCCTACTTTGTTGGAGTGCTATATATTTTAAAAAAATCGGGTGAATGGGGCCTTGAATCGGGTTATTGTCATGTGTGGGCTTTGCAAGTGTACTGCTACAGGATCGGACATTTCAAACTCAAATGCACATTCTTTTTCTTACCTTTCCGAAGCATGGAGCGCAATAGCAGGCAGAGAAAGTGTGATGCAAGTGTTGAACACTGCCTGGCCTGGCAAGTTGCTGGCAGTGCCCCCCCCCCGCCCGCTCCTGAAAGAGGACACACACACACCGCCGCCCCGAGTACTTCACAGATCTTTAAAAGACCAAGCGCTTGTTCATGAGGCTTAAATGGTTTATCACCCCTTCTAGAACCCCTGCATCGACCCTCTGACGTTTCCTGGAAGAATTACCACATAACACAATACCAAGCCCTGTCACCTGAAACCCCCGAGGAATCGTGGGGCATATTATCAAGGGGGTTTATCTCCGCTTTTTTGGCTTTAAAAGCCAAGAAAGCGGAGATAAAATTATCTCCCTATTACCAAGCTGTCGCTAACACCAATTAGTGACAGCTAAAAGGAGATAGCGACCATCTTGGGCCCCGCTTTGCATGTCAGTGATATTTATCACTAATGACATGCAAAGTGGGCATGCCAAGAGGT
The DNA here is from genome assembly GCF_964263255.1 of Lissotriton vulgaris. Lineage (NCBI taxonomy): Eukaryota > Metazoa > Chordata > Amphibia > Caudata > Salamandridae > Lissotriton > Lissotriton vulgaris. The sequence goes on along the minus strand of NW_028249872.1, from coordinate 1,553,433 downwards.
TAGCGACTGGAAACAGTCCCTAACATCGCTATCTCCTATTACCAACTTTTGGAGATATTCGCGCTAAGCCATCCCAATGGGAGGTGGATAACATGGCTAAGAGCATTTGCTCGATAATGTATGAATATCGCTGACTTTTCAGCGATATTCATGCATTGCGGCCGTTTTTTATCGCATTTGCGATAAACCTTGCTAATAGCAAGGTTTATCTGCGATAAAAATCGCCGATGTGCGGCGATAATTTTTGTCTCTAAACAAGTTAGAGACAAAAATAATCGCTAGTTGTTGGTAATATGCCCCCGGGTTTTTGCTTGCAGAAATCGGGAGGCGGGAGACTAGCACTGAAATCAGTAGTCTCACGCCTGAATCGGGAGGGTTGGCATGTCTGGATTCTCTACAGCTGGGGCCATAAACTACATCCGCAGGGCTAGGTGATAGCCTGGGACCGGCCTGGCATCTAAAATGGCTGCCGTGCACGACAAAATTGTGGCATTGGAAAAAAGGCAAGATGGCGCAGACAATGTTTATCAATAAGGATTCATTTATAACAAAATATTTTATCGCACTGACAAATTGGCGGTCAACACTTCCTGATTTCCATCGAATCGAACGTTAACAGACGTCACGCAGCAAAAAAAAAAAAAGCTCACGCACAGCCGCTGGAAGACATGTATCAACATATGTGAGCCTCCTCAGCCACCCTCAGAAAACATAAGGGATCAGGATACGTCTCCCGCACCCCCTTATACCTAGTAATTTAATTAAAACAAAACACAAAATGGCGAATTCCCGTTTCGCTACCAGTTTGCGGCCCGGGAAGCACTTCTACCGTGAAAAATCAATTTTTTTTTCCCCACGGGACCCTTTATTAACCCCAACATCATTCCTAGGGGGTCAAGAGGGGAATACCTTGCCCCCTTTCATTAAATTCCCCCTTCGTTTTTCACCTCTTCTTCTCTCTCTATCCTACCGAGAGACAAGATGGCGCACGCACAGCCGCTGGAAGACATATATCAACATATATGAGCCTCCTCAGCCACCCTCAGAAAACATAAGGGATTAGGATACGTCTCCCGCACCCCCTTATACCTAGTAATTTAATTAAAACGAAGCACAAAATGGCGAATTCCCGTTTCGCTACCAGTTTGCGGCCCGGGAAGCGCTTCTACTGTGAAAAATATTCTTTTTTTTATTTTCCCCACGGGACCCTTTAATAACCCCAACAACATTCCTAGGGGGTCAAGAGGGGTATACCTTGCCCCCTTTCATTAAATTCCCCCTTCGTTTTTCACCTCTTCTTCTCTCTCGATCCTACCGAGAGATAAGATGGCGGCCGCTCCGGACTGTTTAGAATGTTGACAGACACCGGGGAGCCAATCAGCTTCGCATCGCAAAGTTCCGTTTCGCGAAAAGTAAGCGGACCGGAGCGCAGCCCGGAGCGCTGTTACAGATATATATCTTGTTTTGAACGTTAATTTCTAAAAATCCACTGGAGCACATATATTGAGACCTAGCAAAGGCACATCGGGCTAACAGTCCCTACAATTTTGCCAAGTTTCGTGCAAATCCATTCAGCCGTTCGAGCTAAAAGTGAGGCCAACCGCCCTATGGAAATTAACATGGGGAAAACGCGTTTTGGGACCCCCCTTTTTTCTCGGCCCCCCCTTGAGGAAACCCCCCCAAATTTTCAGGGGCTGCTCAGAAACAAAATGTGCAATTTTCCTGAAGATTTCAGCCGATTCCGTCCACAAACGCCAAAGTTATTAGACATAGAATTTTCAAAAATCCCATAGGGAAAAAATCCTAACTATATATACCTACTGGCGACACGCCCGTAGGCCCGTTCGCGCCCCCCCCCCCCCCCGGGGCGCCCCACGCCGTTTTTTAGCGCAGCATTGTAGGATGGCCAGACCAGTGCAGCAACTTGCTGGACACCACCTGGGTGCCGTCCGGATCTCGGCGCGTTGTGCTGCCTTCGGCCTATTCGCACAACGGTCCGCTACTGACGCCACCTCACAGGCCGACGGATTTTGTAGGCTTTTTATAACCCAAAGCCGACTAAAAGACAGACCACACAGCCCATTGTTGCTACTCCGGGGAAGGAGGGGCAAAGACAGTATCAAGCGGACGGTGAATGCTTTGAGATGGATGTTGCAGCAGGCTGCCATGTAAATAGTTGTTTAAAATGTTTTTTTTTAACGTGTTTACTTTGTTGGAGCGTTGTATATATTTATAAGTTATTAAAGTGTTATAATCCTACTACTTTGTTGGAGTGCTATATATTTTTAATGTGACACATAATTGTGAAGACTTTGATGTACAAAAAGGCATCCCTGGAATCTTCTGCTTCAGGCTCGGTCCCACACACCCTTACAATGAGAATCCCCTCCCCAATCACAATACAGGATCGTTATCAGATAGTAGGAACGCGTGTGGTGTGACGGATCTCATGGGGTGGGGGCCTTGATCTACTGTAACTCCTTTGAAGAGGGGTGATTATTTACAGTTGGGGCCATAAACTACATCCGCAGGGCTAGGTGATAGCCAAGGACCGGCCTGGACAATCGGACACAGAGGAAGAGGAGTGTCAGAGGGTGCGGTAGTGAATAGGGTGAAAGGGAGGTGTCGGGCGGGCACAGGGTGTGATTCTCAGGGAAGAGCAGCGCAGATGGGGGGAGGTTTTTGGCCCATGCATGAGAGAGAGAGCGTGGGTGACCAGTGCGTGGGGGAGATGCTTGCGAGGGTGGGGAGCCATGCTGAGGATCGGCAGCGTGCAGAGAGTGGGTTTGGTCAAGGCATCTAAAATGGCTGCCGTGCACGACAAAAGTGTGGCATTGGAAAAAAGGCAAGATGGCGCAGACAATGTTTATCAATACGGATTAATTTATAACAATTATTTTTAACAATATATTTACTCGCAGTGACAAAATGGCGGTCAACACTTCCTGATTTCCTTCGAATCGAAAGTTAACAGACGTCACGCAGCAACAAAAAAAAATCCGCTCACGCGCAGCCGCTGGAAGACATGTATCAACATATATGAGCATCCACAGCCACCCTCAGAAAACATAGGGGGTCAGGATACGTCTCCCGTACCCCCTTATACCCATTTCCCACATTGTTTTTCCTCAATCTTGTAATTTAATTAAAACAAAACACAAAATGGCGAATTCCCGTTTCGCTACCGGTGCGCGACCCGGTTCGCGAACCGGGAAGCGCTTCTACCGCAAAAAATCAATTTTTTTTATTTGCCACACGGGACCCTTTAATAACCCCAACATCATTCCTAGGGGGTCAAGAGGGGTCTACCTTGCCCCCTTTCATTAAATTCCCCCTTCGTTTTTCTCCTCCTCTTGTCTCTCGATCCTACCGAGAGACAAGATGGCGGCCGTTCCGGACTGTTTAGAATGTTGACAGACACCGGAGAGCCAATCAGCTTCGCTTCGCAAAGTTCAGTTACGCGAAAAGTACGCGAACCGGAGCGCTACCCGGGACGCTGTCACAGATATATCTGTTTTTGAAAACATTAATTTCTTAAAATCCACTGGAGCACATATATTGAGACCTAGCAAAGGCACATCGGGCTAACAGTCCCTACAATTTTGCCAAGTTTCGTGCAAATCCATTCAGCCGTTCGAGCTAAAAGTGAGGCCAACCGCCCTATGGAAAAATGAATGGGAAAAATGCGTTTTGGGACCCCCTTTTTTCTCGGCCCCCCTAGAAGAAACGCCCCCACATTTTCAGGGGCTGCTCAGAAACAAAATGTGCCATTGTCCTGAAAATTTCAGCCGATTCCGTCCACAAACGCCAAAGTTATTAGACATAGAATTTTCAAAACTCCCATAGAGAAAAAATCCTAACTATATATACCTACTGGCGACCGCTAGTAGGTAATATATATATATATATATATATATATATATATATATATATATATATATATATATATATATATATATATATATATATATATATATATATATATATATATATATATATATATATTTATAGTCAAATGGAGGTTGACATGCCCCTCGCGGTAGCCCAATGCATAAATGAAAATTGCAGTTGGCGTGCTCTGCCCCCCCAGGGTCGGTCATTGGATGCATTTGAAAGATGCACGACTGCGGTCGCGACTGTCTGGCTCCTATGGTGTGTCTCCGCCAATGCCCAAGCCCTTATAGCAAATGGGAACCACGATCGCTGTAGCATAATACAATTTTTAAAATTATGGTAGGCGTGCTCTGCCACTGCGGAGGCGGTCATTGGATGCATTTGAAAAAAGCAGACTTGGAACACCAATTGCAACAGGTTAAAACTACTGACACTACCCCAGGGGGCTATATATGTGTCGGAGAGAGCCTCACATTTCCACTGCGTCCAGACACTGCTCCCTGACACCTCTCACCACCAACTGCTGCTGCTCCTGTCTCCTGGGCCTAGTGATGGCGAGGACTGAGAACATCAGGGCCCATCCATTCACCACAGAGGAGCTGGAGGTCCTGGTGGTCGAGGTACTCACACAGTAATGAGGCTATATGGTGCTCCAGATGTCATGATAAGTGTTTCAGAGTGGGAGTGAGAATGCAGAGGGTGTACACATGAAGTTGATCTGCTGCAGTATGTGCCTGAGAGTGTGGGGTTGTATCATACACTGCCTAGCATGCTGACTGCATGGGAAAGGGGAGTATAGCCTATTTTAACCGTTTCCCTGGCTGCAAATCAGAATCGGAGGGACATGCATTGTTTTTTTCAGCCATACAATGGCACAGAAAGTTTGTTAAGCAGGAACCCGGACAGAAATTGCCTGTGTGAATGGATGTGTGGGTCCATTATGTTTTTCACAGACTCATCTTTGACATTACCAAGGGTTTACGTCCAGAGGGTACTGATGGTTTCATAGCAGTTCCTGAATTTGCTGCTACGGGGGAACACTGCAACCCTTTAATTCCTGCATTTAGACATTATTTCAGACTTTGTTTTAAATTCGATTACCCTGAACACCTATCTAATTTTGTTGCATACTCGTGCATCCCGGTCAACCGCACCCCTGTGGCTGATTGCTGTGGAAGGCAGAGAAGAGAGCGAGGACCGGAATTACTCACTTCGGGTAGCGCACATTCAGCCACCATTTTGGTCGGCGCTCTAGTTGTTTCACGCCCCATGTCACCTATTACAGTCCAAAACAGTGTGATCAATAAAGCATTGATGACATCCCTTAGGCACACAATCTGGTGTATTCCTTCATTATTCACAAAGAGATGAGTACATTTCAACAGTTTTATTTTCACTTCAGTAAATGGTATTCATTTCATATCCATTTGCGATAAAGTTTTTCCAAATAATCCAACTTCACAAGTATATGTTATTGCATCCAGCTCCAATGCATTTTGGGCCACTGCCCTTCATCGGGGAGCATCTAAAGTAAAGACGATATAGGTTGTAACCATCATAGAAGAAGAATAGGCAATGTAAAAGACGTAAGAAGTTCCTTAAGAAGTTCCTTAGCCCAATCGAGGCACCAAGGTGATTATTGGCGTGGTATGGTAAAGTCGATGTGACTTAACAGACAAATCGACGGTGAATAAACCGAGGTGTATAACGATTCAAAGTTATATATATATAACGGGGTGAAATAAAGTAGCGTGCAGATAAAATGAAAGGTAAAGAGTAAACGGCTAAACAAAGAGTGACAGCACGCAGAAGTGCGGTGCTCTGAGTTAGCCATTACTTACGATGTTAAGAGTTTCGTGAAGTTCCGAGACCGGCAATGGTTTGACCGGAAACTTAATCCGGGCTTCATAAACAGAAGCTGGGAAGTGTGTAGGTCATGTGATCGGAGGGTATAGAGCAAGAAAGAGGACTGGTATGAACGTGAAAGAAAGAAAGATATACCTGAAAGATATGCTAGTAAAACTAATAAGTATTAATCCATATATTTAAATAAAACAAAGGAACAAATCATTAGATAAAGAGACAGTATGCATAAAATCCAAAGTATACAATTATAGATGATTAGTCACAAAAAGGAGTCAGTTCAGAACCATAAAGCTCAAAATGAGCTGTCATTCAAGATTACAGTAAGTTTATAAATACCATGAAAACTCAATCCGTTCATTTAAACCATATGGCTTAATTGAATTAAGTTTGTTAATCCAGTGATTCTCTCATTGTAATAACATCCTGTTATTATCTCTTCCCTCTGTCTTTTTAATGATTTCCAATGCCATGAACTTAAGTTGGGCTATATTGTGATTCATTTCTATAAAATGTGACGCTACTGATGATTTTAGGTTCTTGGTTCGGATGTTTGATTTATGTTCATTAAGACGGGTCTTTAGCTTGCGTTCCGTCTTTCCGATATAAACCTTCCCACACTGGCATTTAAGTAGGTAAATGAGATTGTTAGAATCACACATAGCCGTGACTTTCAGGTTTATTTTGTAACCTTTCATGGGATGAGTTAATTTGTTGCCAGGAATTATATTGTGACAGGTATTGCAGTTGTTGCAGGGTCTGGTTCCTTTTGAAATGGAAAGATGTTCCGTAGGTTGTTTCTCCCCCTGGTATGGGCAAATATAGGTCTAGCTTTAAACGTGTCTTTAAAGTCTGTCTCCAACTCTAACATTGGCCAATGTTTTAGTATGATGTTTTTAAACATTGAACTGACGTTGGAATATTTTGATACTATGACCATCCGGTCACTCTCCTTTTTCTTTTTAGGTTGTTGTAACAAATTGTATCGGTCTAGTTCATCCACCTCATTTTTCGCTTGTTTGAGTAAATCTTCTGGAAGGATCTATAATTTCATTCATTCTTATTTTTGCCAAATTAAGATCAGAGGTAATTCGTTTGACCCTAAGTAATTGGGTTAATACTTATTAGTTTTACTAGCATGCTTCATTGATCACACTGTTTTGGATTGTTTACTACTCCCCCTAGGGTGATGGGCGATACCTAAAGAGCACCTACAAAGTTGAAATTTCCGTTTGAAATTAATACTAACAGCTTGTGCATGGGCCAACTTACTCAATACCTATTACAGTCCGACATGGCGTGCGAGCACAGTGGACGCGTCTGTGCCAGTACGTCGCCTCTCGCCAGAATGTCTGATCGAAAACTGTCAGAAAGATGTACTTATTCTAGAGAGGCCTTATTAAACTTGTGCCCTCTACCTCACCGTTGCAACAATCCATTATTTCCCCCCCTGAGTGGCCCTACCAGCAGCTTGTATGGCATGTTTGTACTCCCAAAACCTGTTCCTCTTCCTGTCCCTCTTGTCACGCCCCCCCCCCCCCAACGTCGGCTAAAATGCTGCTGCTGAATGTAAGGTCATTAGTCAAACACCACATCAAAATATACAGTCTTATCATTGACAAAACCACTGATATATTATTTTTTGACGAGACATGGCTTAATTATGATTTGATAGCCGAGCCTAATCTGGCTGTACCCCCTGACTACTCTATGTTTATGGTAGATAGAGCGACTAGGGGAGGTGGCATTGCTGTGATCACCAAATCCTGTTACTCCTGTCTCCTTAACAAAATCAAAATTGAGAGATGTGAATGCGCTCGTTTTAGCATTTCTGTGAATACCCATCTTACCCTTTCTGGGTTATTGATATACAGGCCACCTGGACCAGCTACCGGTTTTAAAAATGCTCTTTTAGAGACAGTTGGAATGTTTGCTGCGGGGACTGCTAATTTTAGACTTAGAAGCATTCCAACTCTATCAATTGGTCGCAAGTCCTACACACAGAGGGGGACATCTATTAGATCCCATATTCACGAACATTGAGGCTGCTACAATTATGACTCCAATCACTATGGCTTGGTCTGACCATCTTCTGGTCGGAATGACCCTCCCCATATCCGAACCATCCCGTAATAACACTCAACGTTCTGTCTATAAACAACCTTGGCGAAAGATTCGACTTGAAGACTTCCACACATTTTTAAGAGTTGACCCATTGGGTCCTTTTAACAATGCTGAGACAGGCTATGAGTTGTTCTGCGCTTGGATCACCCTGGCACTTGACTCCCTTATCCCGGCGACATGGAGTAAAGGTCGCTCCCAGGAGTCTAGCCTCTGGTACAATGACACCCTGACTCTACTGAGGAAGGTGTGTAAAAGAAATGAGCAAGAATGGAGGAAAGAATACGACCCTGGAAAAAAAGTTCATTACTTGGCTGAACTTAAATCATATCATAGAGCCATTTGCAGGACGCGAGTGGCTTACTATGCCACTGATATTAAGCTGAGCCCCAATCCTGCCAAATTCATTTTTAAAGTTCTTATAGATCTCGGTGCCAAGAAAATCTTGGTGCTTATACCTACTTCTGAACTTCATTGTGAAGAACTAGCCTCCTTCTTTGTGGAGAAAGTACGCGCAATACACCGATCCTTTCCTTCCATGACTACTTCTTGTGCTCTTAATCCCACTAGACCAGATCCGGCCTCTAACCTGATGGTTATCCCGAAGATATCTTTTGAGGAACTAAGTAGGCTGCCTGTAAAAATTAAATCCGGCTCTCCTGCCGACCCACTCAAGCCTGCTCAGTTCAGAGAGTCCTCCCTGCTCTGCATGAAACCTTTACACCAGATAGTCAATGCCTCTTTTTTATCCGCAACTGTGCCGGCGAAATGGGAACAGGCCTGGGTCTCTCCCATTCTTAAAAAACCTTGTTTAGACCCTACAAAGCCTGAGAATTTTAGGCCTATTTCTCCTCTCTCCTGGGTAGCGAAAGTCGCGGAAGCACATGCTAACCATGTACTTACCAAACTCCTGCTTTCCAATAACATTCTGGACGCAACGCAACATGGCTTCCGCACCGGTCACAGTACCGAGACCGCACTCCTGGCTATGGCGCAACACCTGCGGACCATCCTCGACCTTGGTCAAACGGCGGCACTGATCCTGCTGGATCTCAGTGCCGCCTTTGACACGGTGTCTCATAAGGTTCTGCTTCACCGTCTGGAGGAGGCAGGGATCTCTGACCTGGCCCTTGCATGGTTCATATCTTTCCTGACTGGGAAGTCCTTCTTTGTCTCCACTTCACCATTCTTATCTCAGGTGCATTCTATTGACCAAGGTGTCCCCCAAGGGCTCGGCACTGAGCCCCACATTGTTCAATCTTTATGTTCAGTCACTAGCTGCTGTCGCCAGGCAGTGTGACCTCCCTATCGTCTCATATGCGAACGATATGCAGCTGGTGGTTTCCCTAACTGAAGGCTCGACCCGAATGTCTCCAGGTTTAAAAGCAGCCTCACGGCCGTGGCAGACTGGATGACTTTTAACTGTTTGCAATTAAATGCAAACAAGACGAAAGTTCTACTGGTCTGTAAGAACACTGACCTATGAGGTGACCACTGGTGGCCTAATCCTTTGGGTAAAGCCCCGGAACCAAAGAGAGAAGTTCAGAACTTGGGAGTGGGTATGGACTCCTCTCTTAGTTTCTGTTTCCACACTAAAAAAGTGGCTGCTACATGCTTTGGCATTTTACAAGGTCTTAATTCTATTTTAAAGTTTTTCGACTCATCCACTAGACAGCTGATAGTCCAGCCCACTGTTCTTTCTTGACTGGACTACGCTAGCTCCCTGCTTTTGCGGGCCAATCAAGCTGAGATCACTCGGATGCAGCGCATCCAAAATGCAGCAGCCAGAGCCCTAGTTAATCTTCCCCGGTTTTGATCTATCACTGATACCATCCGGAGGCTCTATTGGGTCCCTATGGCTCAGTGAACATAGTTTAAAACACTATGTTTCTCTTTTAACCACATCGCTGCTAGAGAGATTTTCCTCCGGTGCTGGAATTCATTTATTCCCATTGTTCATGACGGGCTCAGCTCGTCATGAGCACAGGAGCGCTGTACTGCATGACGATCTGAGCTCGTCATGAGCATGGAAGGGGTTAAAATTAAAAAATGTGTCACTCCCAAAATGCTCTGTAACCTTTTGACTCCATATGTCCCCACCCGTGCATTACGTTCTACGGGACAACACCTGGTCATGGTACCTCGGGTGAAACGCTGCCTAGCGGGAGGTCGTTCCTTCCGCTATCTGGCAGCAAAGCTGTGGAACTCGCTACCGGCACAAATACGAGAACTGGACGGCCTGTTGGATTTCAGGAAGGCAGATAAAACTCACCTTTTCCCTCTAAAATAAGTTTTCCTGGACATTGTTTTGCTGAGCTCCAACGTAGGCATTTGTTTGTTGGCTGCTAGAAGCGTCGGGACGCCCCTTTGCTGTGGCAGCTGTGCGCTATATAAGTTGCTTTAACATAACATAACATAACATAACATGGAAGTGTGTCTGACTCAATAGTGCCACTATGTATAGGTCAACACTATGCACAATTCTTAAATGCCAGAGGGTGACACTCTTGGTGGTAATTCACCTATGCCACAGCAGATTGTTGTACCTTTGCACATCACTGAATGATCAGAGTGGGACATATGGGTTGATTGCTAGACTATCCATCAAAGAACTGTCTCAGCCCTGTAGATTGCACATGACAGACCTTGTGAGAAGAGCGTGAGATTGTTAGATGATGCCCCTAAATGTGAGCTCCATGACACAGTGAGCCATTCACAGGGCAATGACTTACTCCTGTCCACCTCACTTTTGTCTTGCCCATTTATTGTCCTCCATTGCTGCTGCCATCTGGTATGTGTATGTATTTCAGTGTGGGGTGTGTCTGTTTGGCTTTACAGGCATTGTGTGCAGTTAGGTGTGAGAGGGGTGGCGTTGCCGTAGTGACGCGTCCGGGAGGTGGACAGGCACAGCAGCAGCGCTGACGTTTGATGGTAATTGGTAGGAGGAGAAGAACGTAGGGCTTCATTGCCATGGTGATGCGGCCTAGAGTGACGGTGTAGTTAAAACAACGGGTACCAACAAGGCATTCATTGGACACCAAAGAACGTACATTGATAATAGTTGGGAACAGTTTTCCTGTATTAGCATCTTTGTGAATTAAATGCACTAGGCTCTTTTCTGACAACCGCCCAGGTATTTCGACAGCCAACAACAGACCTCCACCCCTGATCCCGGGTGGTGTTTTAGGGAGAGGCCGCTGTGCCTGTCCACCTCCCGGATGCGTCACTACAGCAACGCCACCCCTCTCACACCATATGACCTATCACTGTCTCCCTATGTCAGCACACCCCCGCTGACGCCCTTTCCCCGCCCCACACCCTCGGTCCTGACTTCGCCTCAACGCGGAAGTTAAACAGCAGCCCTCGCCCGGTCCAGTTCACAAATGCCTTCTGACTCGTGAACGCTGCGGACGCCGATTAATTCAGGTAACCTTCGGTACCGACCCGAATCCTTCGCCCACCTCATTAACTCCAGTAAGCTGCTAATACTTACCCTCCCCTTCCCTTCCTGCGCACGCGGAGCACGGCTGATTCCCACGGCCGGCGAGAGTCAATCAGCAAGGTACGTGATTGAGATACCTGACCTATTGTGCTTTTACTTTTCTATGCAACACAAGGTGTGCCTATCACTCCTTATCTGCTCACCTAGCAATGCCCTTCTAACTCCTCTCTCCCCAGCTCCTTCCTGCAGCCCACAGACGACCCATTCTGGGGCTCCAAAAGTCACCCTGACATCTCCCAAGACTGTTGCTTATAAGGATTCTACTCAACCAGGATCCTCCCAGGTACCTCGAGTACTCCCTTTACCTGCTCTCCTTCCTTGCACCCTGAGCTCCCTCCCTAAATCTCCTCCCTTTCCTTACAGCACTCCTTCCTCCAGACAACCAGTCCTGATGAAGATCCAAACTAACCCGGATGGAAACGCCGTCGACCTAACAGCCTGATCAATAGGTGCACTTATTACTTGTGGCTCTACATTTAAATAAAATTAATCGTGCCTGCTGTGATATCACATTGTCACATGCGCTGTTAAGCCACTCACTGTAAATAGTTTGCACCTTACGCACAGTGCGCCACCAACGCTGTTCACTTTTCAATTGCGTCGCCATTTGCACTTTTGTACACGTTTTTTGCACCAAGTTCCATGTGGTTGTCACTAACTTAATTTATGCAGTGCTGTTCTTAACTGTATACGTCCGACCTTGGAACTAATGTAACTATATAAAGATGAATAACTATCTTTTGACTTAAAAAACGAGTATTCTCCTTCTTTTCTGCCTAAGTAATGCTATGTGCATGCTATTTATAATTGTCTACTGACTCCCACCTTTCAGGACACTGTGTTCTTGTTGCATCTTACCTACCCAGTCCTGAATTGGTCTATGGGTTATACTCCTGTTAATCGTACAAAATCAAAGTAGGCCAAGTCAGGCCTCTGCTAAAACAGCCAGGGCTAGACACCGAAGATCTAAACAACTTCAGACCTGTATCGAACCGACTTTTTTTGTTCAAAACCATGGAAAGATATGTACTCTCTCAGACCCAACACTTGGATAACATCAATTTCCTAGATCCCCATCAATCTGGTTTCAGAAAGGGCTGCAGTACTAAATCCGCAATCCTCAATGTCATAGACGACCTACTCAGTGCACTTGACTCGGATCAATGCTGCCTTCTCATCCTCCTAGACTTATCGGCCACATTCGATACAGTTGACCACAAATTGCTCATCAAGGTGCTACAAGAAAGGGCTGGTCTTCAAGAGACGGTCCTCCACTCTTTCTCCTCCTTTCTCCACAACTGTCCACAAAGAATAAAAAGTAAAAACTTTGAATCCGACCTCCACCCCGTTCCTCAAGGATCAGTGCCCTCCCCTCAGCTTTTCAACATCTACATTGAACCCCTTACCACTCTACTCAGGAAATCCAACATCCGCTTTCACTTATATACTGACGACATGCAGATTTATCTAGAAACCACCTCCATTGATGACATCCAGGGACTTAACACCATGCTCAAGGAGGTTCAACAATAGCTTTCAAGTAATCACCTGAAACTCAACCAACAGAAAACGGAAATACTCCAACAAAGACGAAAACCCCCAAATTGAAGAATGGCTCAAAGGCATTGGCACCCTCAATTGTAACCTAATCCTGGCCGATTCTGTAAAATCTCTAAGGATCACCCTAGACCCGAAATTGGACATGAAAAAACACATTTCAAGATCCCCTAAAAGTGCCTTTCTCAAACTGAAATTACTTTACAAAATAAAACCCTTCCTCCAACCCAAAGACCTTCACCAAGCCACCCAAGCACTGGTGCTCTCCAGAATTGACTATGGGATTGCAGCCCTGACTGGAACAGCAAAATGAAACCTCGCCCCCCTGAAGACAACCTTCAATGCCATCTCTCCGGCTGTCAGAGAACTTTAATTGCTCCCAATTGAGCTATGAGCCAGCTTCAGTACAGCCTGCCTCACGCACAAAGCCCTGCACACAGGCAAACCAGAATACTTGGCCAACAAACTCAGAAGGGCCGGCCGTCCAGAAACCTCAGGAGCTCCAACACTCTGCTACTCATCCCACTGAAAACTAGTAAGCAAAAAACAGCAGGCAAATCATTTGCTGGAAACGCCCCAAAAATCTGGAATACCATACCCCCCCACAACAGAATGACCTCCTCGTTTCCAAAATTCAAGAACCTACTCAAAGTCCTCTTCCTCGACCGCTCTAGAATAAACTGATAAGAGACAAGGAAGTACCTCTTCTGACGCTCCACTGTACCTTCAACTGGGAGACTGAAGACACTGACTCGGAACAAGAAGGCTTTTAATTTTATTTTTTTGGACTCCCGCCCATTTGAACAATGAATCTGCTTGGATGCTCATCTGGTTTGACCTGCACCCCCTCCCCCTTTTGCTCCTTCCCTTGGGTGTTTGTTCATTTCCTGGGTAGAATCCTCTAGTTCTACCAACTACCTGTACCGTCTATCTGCACATTATTGTATTTGTTGTGAAGCGCTCTAATACCCTCGGGTCCAGCCATCGCTATATAAAACTCCCAAAATAAATAACTAAATACTTCTATAGTCATGGAGAATAGGATTTCCTATAATGGAATGACTGCCTTGAGATAATAGAGAGGGTGTGAATTAAATTTGGAAGTGTCTTTGAAGGAGGAGAACTTTGAGGTCAGTTTTGAAGGCCTGGGAAGAGGTGGTGGTCTGGAGATGAGGCAGAAGTGAGTTCCAGCTTCTCACCGCGTTGCCTGAAAAGGAATGGGCCATCGATCTTTTCCTCTTAAAGTGGGAGGTTCATGCAATAAATGTTCCGCATCACGTGATGGTCTAGAGCCCCCAGAGAGTTTCAGATTATTCACCATGTAACGAGGAGAAACGGAATGCAAGACTTTGTGGGTGATACAGGCAGTCTTGTAGATAGATCTTGCCTCAATGGGAAGCCAACGGAGGGTGGATAAAATGGGTGTGATGTTGTCGCTTCTTTTGGCCCCATAGAAGAAACGAGCTGCTGAATGGAGAACAGATTTAAGGGTGGAGAGGTGGGATTTGGGGAGGCCAGTAAGAAGAGAATTGCAGTAGTACAGTCTGGAGAGAACCAGCAATTGCTCCGGGAAGGAGCAACAAATCCAGCAAAGAAGACACAGTTAGTATCGCGCAGTCTTTGCAATGGAATTGATGTGGGAGAGTAGATTGAGTTTTTTGTCAAGTATGACACCAAGGGACTTTGCGCTGTCGACAAATATGGGTTTATTGTTCAGTAGATTAATCGGATCCATTCATGATTCAACCGAGGTAGGAGATAGTGAGGAGGAGAGGAGGATTAATTCAGATTTGGAGGGATTCAGAATCAGTTGATCAGTTTTGAATGGAGTCGAGAGTTGAGCTTAGGATGGAGAGATCGTGAGTGGAGGCCACGTTAGGTAGATTTGAGTGTCGTCTGCATAGAGATGATAGTGGATCCTGGATTTACTTAGAAGATTTCCCAGTGGTTCTAAATAGAGATTGAACAATGTGTGTGCAAGTATAGAGCATTGAAGAACACCTTGACCTACCGCCGAAGGAGATGAAAGACTGTTTGCTATTTTGATCATTTGGGATCTATCAGAGAGGTAGGAAGCAAACCATTTAAGCACAGTGCCCTCCATGCCCATTCTCTGTTGAAGAGTGTTGAGGAGAGTGTTGTGATTGACAGTGTCGAAGGCTGCAGAAAGGTCAAGGAGAATTAGAAGAAAAGACCCCCTCAAATCGAGTATCCACAGCACGTCATCAATCACTTGCAGTAGGGCTGTTTCAGTGCTGCAGTTTTGAATGAAGCCGGACTGGAAATTGTCACGAAGATCATTTATGGTAATTTATGACCCTGTATGTAGCGCATTCTACAATTTGTATGCCAAAGTGGCTTCTTCTTTAACTGAGTGCTCTTTTCGAAGGTTCTGAGTCGGTTAGTTGCCAAGGACTGTATTGTTATGTTTGCTTAAAGTATCTGGTCCGAAGGCTGCGTGCGTGCCACAGCACAGTGAGTCAGCCTTGTGGGACAGATTTGGGGTCTCAGAGGTTTGAGCAATTGAGGGCATGCTTTATGTAAATGGTGCCCCTTCTAAAAACAAAACAGAAACCTTGTACTGCTGTCATGCATGGATTATGTGATATTGAGTGTGGAAAGCATTTATAAACTTATTTGCATAAGGCTAGAACACACAGAATGTTTGCTGAATCATTCCCTTAGATTAGGAAACGTATATCGTATTTACATGTTGGTTCCCACAGAGGTCAGCTAATTCTTCGGCATATGCAGGGCCATTGTAAAATGTCATAACACTTACCCATTGTTTACAGATTGATTCTCAGTTTTGAGAAAATAGAAGCTATATTTGCAGGTTCAGTTTTGTAGGTAGGAACGTGCGTACAGCATTCACATGCAGATTCCTGCAGAGGTAAGGCAACTTCCTCTTCATTTACTGGACTGTTTTCAGTGGTCAAAAGCTCATTCAGCATTTACAGATTCAAATCAGAGAACGTAACAACTTGTTTACTGTAGTTACATGTTCAGCCCTGTAGGGGTCAGTCATGTACACTGCATTTCAGATGAATTCCAGAGTTCAGAAAAAAACTCAGTTGACAGATTCAGTCCTGTAGGTTAAACATCATATGTACACATATTTTTCATGCATTCCGCACTGCATGCACAGGTCCTTTCTTTCAGGTTAGAAAACTCTTTAAATATTTACAGTTTAATTAAAAAAATGGCCAGAAAAATAGAGTACAATTACAGATTCATTCAGAGTTAAGAAAAATCGCACTGAGTTCACTAATTTAGTCTCACTTAGTTTACATGCGCATTCTATGTGGCTAGGCAACTCTTATAGCATTTATGGACAGATTCAGTTTCTCCAAGAGTAGAAAATGTATACTCCATGTACCCGGGCATTCCCATCAGGTGTTAGAAAACTCACCTTGCAAGTGTAGATTCGTTCTCTAAATCATCCGAAAATGACCACACATTCAATTGATTCAGACCCAGAGTTTAGGACAAACATTATCAGCATATAGGTGCATTTGCATTGTTAACCCTGTTTCAAAATTCAGTCTCACGGAGGCAACACAACTAGTTCTGTTACAGCCTCCTCGCCAGTGAAGTGACATTATATTCATGGATTTACTCGCATTAGTTTTGACACAATCTCCGCAAGTTATAGTGAGTCCGACTAACTATAACGTGGGAATTTCAATGGTTTTATATCAGTAAAATTTCCAGCTAACTATAACTGGTGTGAAACCTATGGTTTTTTCAGTGAATTTAATAGGTTTTTTAAATGCTAATTCCTAACTATAACTGGTGTGAAACCTATGGTTTTTTCAGTGAATTTCATAGGTTTTTTAAATGCTAATTCCTAACTATAACTGGTGTGAAACCTATGGTTTTTTCAGTGAATTTCATAGGTTTTTTAAATGCTAATTCCTAACTATAACTGGTGTGAAACCTATGGTTTTTTCAGTGAATTTCATAGGTTTTTTTAATACTAATTTTTAACTTTTTGTAGGGCTTCATACCTATGTACGTTTTATTGAATTTCTAAGCTTATTTTTTCGCAAATGTCTTTACCTGAGAAAGGTATGTTTTTCTAAAAATGAACCCTATAATGTATATTAAGATACTATTTTTATTTTAAAAATTTTTTTTCCTTTTTTTTTTATATTTGACTCTGGAACGCTCCCGGTGCGCATACCGATAAACGCCCGGGTGCGCGCACCGTCAGCGCATCAACAAAAAAAAAGAAAAAAAAATAATGAAGGAGTGACCATAAGAAATGGGGACAGAGAGAGTGGTGTTAAGAGAAAGAGAGCTAAAGGGAGGAACACAGAGGGACTGTATAATAGATAGTAAGACAGATAAAAAGTGTAAGAGGAAATAACTGAGAAAAAAAATGAATAAGGGAGCAAAAGAAAAGAAGAAATAGGAAGAAGACAAAAGCAGAGGTTCCAGGAGAATGTAAATGGATGATGAAAGTAAAAGGAAGGACAGTTAAGCATGTGAATAACAGGTAGTGACGGAATGAAAGAAAAGGAATAGTAGTGATGGAGGGATAGTAAATAGCAGTGAATATAAGCAAAGAGGGGTGAAACAGGGTACATGTAAGTGAATAAGGGTAAGACATGGGGAATAATACAGCGAAAGAAGAAAGAGAGTAAAAGAAGGAGTGTCACAAAGGAACTAAGTGAACAAGAAAAAAAGGTAAGTGAAGGAGTGTGCATAGACAGAGGTACTGAAAGAAGTTGAATGTGGTAGGAAGTAAATATGGAAGAAAAGAATAAGTGAGAAAAGCAAAGTAAGGAAACAGGGGTGAGGTAGGGTGAGAGAAAAATAGTGAAAATAAAACCAAAGATGATAACAAAAAAGATTTTGTAAACACACTTACCATATAATCAATGCAAACTTGTATCTATGAAAGATAAAAGAAAAAACACGTTATAATTTTTTAAAAATATATAATAAAATAGAAGCAACAGTTCATGAGGTTTAAAAATCTACAAAAGTTTACTAAGAAATGATGCAATAGTGAAGGATACAAAAACAGAAAGAAAGTAATGTAGAAAGAGAAAAAAAAGGAAAAAGAAATAGAAAGAAAACAAATTCCTAAAGATAAATAAGATACTAAAAGAATGTAAGATATCAAATCAAAATCAGTAAAGATAAGAAAATAAAAGAAAAATGAGTGAAAAGGAGAGAAATCTGATTGAGAAACTATAAATAAAAAAGAGGAATAGAAGATGATTGAGAGTGAGTGAAGTAAAGTAACAGAGTGAAGGGATGAAAGGAATGAAGTTAGTATAGAACGATGGATAAAACAGGAGTGAGAGAGTAAGTACACAGAAAGACAAAAGGAAGAACTAAGTGAACTACAGTACAATGGATGCGAAAGAAAAAAAATGGAGAAAAAGAAAGAGAGGGTTAGGAAACTAAAGCAGTGGTACTGTGAGAATATGAAAAAGATAAAAAGTGGTGGAAGGAACAGAGGAAATGCAGACAGTTCCTATTAGATTGAGAAGTTGTGAATGAAGTGCACTAAAGAAACAGCGATGAAAAAAAGAGTGTAAATTAGTAAAGAGAGGTAAATAAGGGTGAAAAAGAAAATGAGTGTAAGACAATGTGAACACAATATAAATTACACAATGCAAACTACACAATAACTTCTACAATATGTTACATTATTTATTTTTGCTGTTCTCAGAATATATTGAATTTCACTTAAATTAGTGAGATCAAAGTCTTCATCATATAACAGCGGGAAAAAAAACCACAATCTAAAAGATTGTGTTTAAAAAAACCCATTCAAACATACATCTCATATAAGTACACTAATCTTTGATTCACTTACTTTTCCGTGAGACCAAATTGCAGATAGTGAAGGTCCTTTTGGTGGAAAAAAGTCTGCTGTGCTCTATAACTTCCATTTCATCGACTTCCTATGAAAAAAGATCTAACAACATCATATGTTACACTTTCCTCACGGCCAATTTGTGTCAGATATATCAGTATTTTTTACTTTGAGATCCACTTAAAGTATCTACATGAGATTGCAGATAGTGAAGGTCCTTTTGGTGAAAAAAAGTCTGCTGTGCTGTATAACTTCGATTTCATCAACTTCCTATGAAAAAAGATCTAACAACATCATATCTTACATTTTCCTCACGGCCAATTTGTGTCAGATATATCAGTATTTTTTACTTTGAGATCCACTTAAATTATCTACATGAGATAAATAATTTAAAATATTAGATTAACTAACTAACTAACTAACTTTTATTAACTATTCCCGTCTTCAAAGGCCAATTCCCTTTACTAAAACTTTGGTTTTAAAAACACTAGATAAGAATTTGTAGAGTCATAAGGCAAACGTTGTTTATAAGTTAAATGAGAATCATTGCAGTAACTCCATCCATTTTCAGATTTTAAGTAGCATGTATAATGTCCTGAGGTGGTCGAAGATCCATCATGATAAATAATAGCTTCAGTTGTAAAGGTCCTTCCAGAAATTGATAACTGAGAAGCCACAACATTTTTGATAGAAGTTGTCAATTTAGTTCCATCAGGTCTACATCGTTGGAAAACTAAAATAATATACTGCCCATACGTTTGTATAAATAATGTGGACAGCATTGTACAGTTACATTGGGTACACACCATATTATGATCTGCTGCTTTAACTAGATTTTTAAAAGACACTGATTTACAGTCTGGTAAAGTCAAATATATAAATCTTTCAGTGTCTATTCTAGTAGTACTTGATAAACTACAATTGTGGCAGTCATGCTGCCATTGATAAGAAAGACTGAAAAGATTATCTACATCTACACCTTCATCTTCCAAAACACCAAACATATACATTAAAAATTCCTGACAATCCTGCTGAATGTTCTGTGAAAATTTATCTTGACCAGAACACAAATCTAAAATATTTCGAATTTCTGTTACACTTTCTATTTGTGCTGTAACACTGCTACATTTCTGAAACACAGAATTCAATAAACCACACAATCTTTGATCCCGATTTTCAACAATCTGTTCTTGTAAACTTTTAAGAAGAAAAAACAACATTAACCACTACATTAGCATAGCAGTTGACACCAGAACTATTTTCAAACTGAAATCCAACAACATTTTCTCCACAATTCTTTTTCTTCCTGTTTTCAATTACAGTTTTCTCTACTTTTTGTCTTTTTGCAACTACCTCACTACAATTATCCTCATTTCTTCTTTTTCGGCCTACCACACGTTTTTCAAACAGAGGATATTGAGGCAAATGTGGAGCATACTCTCTTCTTAACCTATTGTATTCTTTAACACAATCTAGATCGGCAGAAATCTTTGTCTCATCACACGCAATCAAGTACAATCCTGATAAAGTTCTGACTCGAGATAATGCCACATATGCCATACCCTCTTTAAACACAGATCTTCCAATGTTCACCAATGCACTATCTACACTTAAACCTTGAGATTTATGAATTGTCACCGCATACGCCAAACAAACAGGAAACTGTTTTCGGCGAACATATAAGTCTTTTACAAGTAAAAATCTAGCAGAACAACAACTTATTTGTTGTACTTGTTCAATGCCATCAAATTTTATTTTTAAAAATTCAATTCCATCTCTATTTCTGTAATTCACAAAATCAACAACATAACCCATTGCTCCATTTACCAGACCTATTTCAACATTTAAATTCCTTCTCAAAATGATACGACAATTTAAACACACATTCAGAGTCTTTTCAAAACCAGCTGTTTTTGAAATACTTTTCTCCAATGAATGCAATTTAGTTTTCAAATTTTCTGACAAAACAATTGTTGCACCCATATGCTCTATGTTATCTATTGCTTCCAGTTTCACAATCTCTTCATTTTCTAAGTCTAACATTTTTTGGTTGAAGACAGAACATTCTTGCAGAGTTGGCATCAAACATATCCCAGATTTCTTCTCAGTCATTTTTTTAAAAATATTCTCTGGAAGAATGTTTTCATTTGCATACAAATTTGAAATTAATCGACTATGCAAAGCTTTTTTCCCTTTCTCAGTCATTTTTCCAATTCTTACATCTTGTAGAATATTTTTATAATCTTCATCCTTGGCCTGTCGCATATTTTGAAGCAGTTCAGCATATTTAAAATTTAGCCATATATTAACATTTCCAATGCTTCCAAGGGACTTCCTGGTATCTTCATGCGTGAGCATTTTAAACACTGGTTGTCCTTTTACTGGAGTCAACTGCAATAGATCTCCAAAAACAATAATGTGTTTTCCTCCAAATAACACATCATAGTCTGTTTTAAGAATTTCTTGCATTCTCAAATGCACAAAAGCAAGCATTAGATTTGAGACCATGCTTACTTCATCTATGATAAGAAGTTTCATTTTCTTCAAGACTCTTGAAACTTCAGAACACGCATCTCCAGATAGCTTGTTGTAATACAATTTATTATCATGTTCAACTGGCAGCATCAATAAACGATGTAGAGTAATCCCTTTAATGTTATGTGCTGCCAGACCAGTTGGAGCAGTTACAACACAAGACAGTGGTGAATCAGTCCTTTTCTGCAGATAACTTGCAACGGCTTTAATTAGAAAACTTTTTCCTGTCCCCGCTTCTCCACTTACATGCAGTCGGACAGGGTCAAATAATATACATGAGCACTCTTTTTTCTCATGTCTGAATCCATGTTCAATCTGCTCTGTGACTTCATCATATATCTTTTTCTGCTCAATGTTTAGTTGCTTTACCAAATCTTCTAAGTTAACTCCATCCTCTTGAGCTTGTTCCATAGCTCTTTCCACCTCATCCATAGCAGTGGCAGCTTCATTTTGGATAATTGGTCCTCCTAGTGGATCCTGGCTCAATGAAGTAGAACTCTGACTATCTTGAGAACTGTTTCTAGCTATCTCTTCAGCAATTGTGGTTTCTTGCTCCATTTCTTCATTCAACATTTGCAGATAATTTAGAAAAATAGGACATTCTATGGTATCCTTAGTTGCATTAAAAGAGTCTTCATAACAGAGAAAATCTCCAAGTAGTTCCTCTTCTGTACGCCATGGCTTAAAGAGTTGCAAAAGAGCTAAATAGTAAAATTCTCTTTTGTCTAGAACTTCACAACTCAATTTTCGATGATTAATCAAATGGCCTTTTTTCTGCTTCACTAGACATCCTTCATAGCCAATGAGTGCATATTTTCCATTATTGATATCTTCTGTGATGTTCCTCTTATAACTGTAGTTTTGAAGAACTTCATACAAACATGTGTTCTCAAGGTGAGTACTTCTATTTGGATAGTATGTATCCAACATATTTGTCTTCAAAATATCTGTACTGTTTGGTTCTTTTTCCGCCAAATATTCAATTTCTTGTACAGATTTCAAAACTCGGTTTCGTGTTGCAGCAAGACCAAGACTCACCCAAATGATTGTTCTTGATTTGGCATAGAGACTTGCTGATGATAACCGATCAGAACATTCATATGCTCCAATTTCTCGATGCAACAACATCTTCAGACTGAAACTGTATAATTTCTTGCTTAGACTCTTTTCATGTGAAATGTCCTCCCACATTTCCTTCAGTTCTGTCTTTTCTTTTTTGGTGATGTAAGATGTCACATATCGAGCCACAGCAATAGAGTTGTCAGCAACGAACTGAATATCCATGTTAGCATTCCACATGGACAAAATCACTGGGTTGTAATCGTTGATGTACTTAGATTCTTCATTTCTTTTCAAATTATATGTGTTTTTGGGAGATTTTCTCGTCACAGTATGTCGTAGAGATGACATCAAATTATTTACTCTTCCCTTAGTAATCACTGGTCGAGGAAATGCAAAACGACATTTCGTGTAGTACTTTTCCTTGTTTTTAAATTTTCGACGACAGTACTTTCCACAACGATGAGATTGAAAACGTAAAACTTGTTGCCTTAAATTGTTTTCTTCAGTAGATTTTGGAACAGCACATGTTGAATACTCTTCAATGAAACTCATCACTGTTTCATCTGAATCTGATCCAAATTTGGGTGCATCTTTAATCCACAACAACATATGTATATGAGGAGCACCTCTCGCTTGATATTCCTTCCTCCAAAAGAAATCCAAAACCTCTCCAAGGGGAGGATTTTTTTTGTTGGTAATAAAAGACATCATAGCTTCAAATCTATGATTAAAATATCTGCAAACATTCACTGGATCTAAAGAACACAGTTCTCCTGGTGTTTTCAATTCTATATTTGGTATGTTTTCATTTGCCTCTCGTAGAAATTGAAGTAAATCGTCCCATGCATACTCAGCACAGCTAAGAGTGAGGAACCATGTAGGAGTTCCTAAGTTTCTTAGCATACATTTCAATTCTCCATGACGACGAAACCAATACTCGTTGGTTCCACGTTGACATGCCATGAGATTGATTAGCTGAGATTCCAAAATACTGTCTTGCAGATTAACTTTCTCCATAAAGTCCCTTGCACAAACATTCTGCAAATGAGGTCCACTTTTTAATATATGATTAACTGCATAAGAAAGCCCAGACAAATCACTTTCAAACAGTAGATGAAATAAATATGGAATGCATTGACGAAACCTTGGATCTTCTGCATATAATCTTAGAGTCCGGTATTCAGCTGCAGGAATTTGAACTGGTCGATCATCATATCGTCCACCACAACCTGTTGGAAATAATTGTGGAAAACAACGAGCTTCCAAACTTTCTTCCCATACACTAATGGGACTTCCTTTTGCTGCTTTCATTTGAAACAAGTCAATTGCATTTCCCATTACTTCTTTGGAATGCAAAGGATGAACAGTATAATGTTCATATATTTCTTCAGTTCTAGACACATCAACTTTTTCAATTTGACCAACTGAAGAATCACTATCTTCTTCTGTAGCTGTTTCCTCTACTCCAACACTTACATTTTTGTAGTACTCATTGTTTTAACTAAATACAACGTTGCCTTCTTGACTTTTTTAACATCCACTAAATCTTGCCAAATTTTCTTACTCTTTGTTGGAACCCCATTAACTAGAATAACTAAAGGATCTTCTTCTACTCTTTCTACACCAATAGTATTAATATTTTTCTTTACATCTAGAGGCAAATAAACAACTCTTCCCTTTAATCCTCTCAGTAAATCTGATGGAGGCAATTTCCCTGTCTTAGGCTCCATGCGTACAATAGCCTGAAAAGGATGGACACATTGAATCAAAATAGATTCATAAGTATTTAGATCCATCAATTCAGAAGGAATATCTATCAACTGAAGATTATTATAAACTGCTCTTGCAGGCATTCTATTTTCATTTAATTTTTTCAAACAATAATTGCAAATACGCTGATCCAAACTCAAATCAAAAGAATTCTCCACCAACAAATAACTTACAAAATCCTCCCATTCACTATTATTTTCCAATTCACTTTTTGCATATAAATCAACTAACCTAGTCTGAATTTTATAATGAGTCCGTCGACAACACACACAAGTTAAATTAGGCCTCTCACTTGATTTCACCTTAAACTTGATAATTTCCTCATCAAACTTTTCAATACTTGAAATTTGTCCATTATCTTCTGCATTACCATCCATTACTATATCTATTTCTACACTGTCCTCTTTGTTCCCAAAATAACAAAACTCAATTTCTTCACAAATAGTCTTCACATCCACTTCAGATCCATGCAAAAGAGCACTATTTAACTGTTTAAGCTTAAGTGCAGGACTTTTTGCATAATACAACTTCCTCACTAATTTCCTTACGTTATTATGATGCACTGCTAACATCCTAAAATGATGAAAAACACTCCGACAAACTTTTCTAGAAAGACATGCTAGTGAATGCCCTTGCAAACCTGTGCTTTCTCTCACTCTGCAAGGATCTAACTCTTGCAGGATCTTCATTTTTTGTTTGAGACTTTTTTTACTATATGTACGTAAGAAATTTCGAAGCAAATCAATTGATTCCTGTCGCACACTACAAATACTACTGCATTTCCATGTGTACACTGGACCCTTAGTACGTCTCCCTAAAACTTCATCAGCTAACACCTCTTCTGCATCTCTAGATACAAGTTTCTCTTTTTCCATCACACAACTATCTTTCACCTCATATGCACGACCACTGGTGTCAACTGCATGCACCAAATCATTTTCCTGAAAGTAACTCTCCTCATTAAAAAAAGGCTCAGAACTTGAACTATGCATCCATTCACCAGAAAATACTTCACAAAAATTACTCCGATTAATAATTCTTTTCCATCTACTGTTCGATTTGAAAACATCCATTGCCTTATTAAGTATCCTAATTCTATTGATTATTAAAATAAATAATTTTTTCTTAACTTCAAAAGCCTGATCAACAATCTTTTCTACACTTTTCTTTTTCTTGTAAAAAGCAGCTTTTAGTTTACTTTTCTTATCATTTTTTAGCAAATTTAAAACTACCCTATTGCGAAACATTCGCCTACGAATGTCCCTAAAAACATTTACCCTTCTATTGCTAACCATTCTCTTCTCTCCTGGTCCAATGGAAACATTTTTTGTGGGCTTCTCTTTCCTTTTTAGATTTGTTGACTTTTTCTGTATATTCACATTAGCAATTTCATTTTTTTTCCTACGACATATGTTGCGAAGAAAAGACTTAATTGGCTTACCAGAAGCTTTTCTGGTGTTTTTTGAAGTACTTGTTGAAGAGGATTCCATAAAGTCTGTTGTTGATGTTCTCCTTTTCCGTACGGTATTTTTGATATTTCTTTGCCTTGAAGGCATTTTTGCTTCCTTTTCAGAAGTTGATTTGAATCTGTTGTTCTGTTAAAAAAACACATGAAAGACCACTATTAGCAAACAACAAAGTAATGTTAAAAAGCAAACAATATAAACAATAAATTGCAACATATTTAAGTTTATACAATAGCAACTCATGGCTTTATTTTTAAAGGCCTTCCGCCACCAGTGCGTCACTTATTACCCATATTTAAAGTGATGCATCAGCTGCACATGGCATTCATAAATAAGGGCCAAATACATATACCAATCAATTGCACCCAAAAATCGATTTTTGAATAACATGTAAGAAACACTGCGCAGAACCTAAGTACAACCACTCAATATCATCAAACAAAATCAGGGCCTTATTTATGAAAGCCTTGCGCCACCAGTGCGTCACTTATTACCCATGTTTAAAGTCATGCATCAGCTGCACATGGCAATCATAAATAAGGGCCAAATACATATACCAATCAATTGCACCCAAAAATCGATTTTTGAATAACATGTAAGAAACACTGCGCAGAACCTAAGTACAACCACTCAATATCATCAAACAAAGTCAGGGCCTTATTTATGAAAGCCTTGCGCCACCAGTGCGTCACTTATTACCCATGTTTAAAGTCATGCATCAGCTGCACATGGCAATCATAAATAAGGGCCAAATACATATACCAATCAATTGCACCCAAAAATCGATTTTTCAATAACATGTAAGAAACACTGCGCAGAACCTATGTACAACCAATCAATATCATCAAACAAAGTCAGGGCCTTATTTATGAAAGCCTTGCGCCACCAGTGCGTCACTTATTACCCATGTTTAAAGTCATGCATCAGCTGCACATGGCAATCATAAATAAGAGCCAAATACATATACCAATCAATTGCACCCAAAAATCGATTTTTCAATAACATGTAAGAAACACTGCGCAGAACCTATGTACAACCAATCAATATCATCAAACAAAGTCAGGGCCTTATTTATGAAAGCCTTGCGCCACCAGTGCATCACTTATTACCCATGTTTAAAGTCATGCATCAGCTACACATGGCAATCATAAATAAGGGCCAAATACATATACCAATCAATTGCATCCAAAAATCGATTTTTGAATAACATGTAAGAAACACTGCGCAGAACCTAAGTACAACCACTCAATATCATCAAACAAAGTCAGGGTCTGATTTATAAAGGCCTTGCGCCACCAGTGCATCACTTATTACCCATGTTTAAAGTCATGCATCAGCTGCACATGGCAATCATAAATAAGGGCCAAATACATATACCAATCAATTGCACCCAAAAATCGATTTTTGAATAACATGTAAGAAACACTGCGCAGAACCTAAGTACAACCACTCAATATCATCAAACAAAGTCAGGGCCTTATTTATGAAAGCCTTGCGCCACCAGTGCGTCACTTATTACCCATGTTTAAAGTCATGCATCAGCTGCACATGGCAATCATAAATAAGGGCCAAATACATATACCAATCAATTGCACCCAAAAATCGATTTTTCAATAACATGTAAGAAACACTGCGCAGAACCTATGTACAACCAATCAATATCATCAAACAAAGTCAGGGTCTGATTTATAAAGGCCTTGCGCCACCAGTGCATCACTTATTACCCATGTTTAAAGTCATGCATCAGCTGCACATGGCATTCATAAATAAGGGCCAAATACATATACCAATCAATTGCACCCAAAAATCGATTTTTGAATAACATGTAAGAAACACTGCGCAGAACCTATGTACAACCAATCAATATCATCGAACAAAGTCAGGGTCTGATTTATAAAGGCCTTGCGCCACCAGTGCGTCACTTATTACCCATGTTTAAAGTCATGCATCAGCTGCACATGGCAATCATAAATAAGGGCCAAATACATATACCAATCAATTGCACCCAAAAATCGATTTTTCAATAACATGTAAGAAACACTGCGCAGAACCTATGTACAACCAATCAATATCATCAAACAAAGTCAGGGTCTGATTTATAAAGGCCTTGCGCCACCAGTGCATCACTTATTACCCATGTTTAAAGTCATGCATCAGCTGCACATGGCATTCATAAATAAGGGCCAAATACATATACCAATCAATTGCATCCAAAAATCGATTTTTGAATAACATGTAAGAAACACTGCGCAGAACCTAAGTACAACCACTCAATATCATCAAACAAAGTCAGGGTCTGATTTATAAAGGCCTTGCACCACCAGTGCATCACTTATTACCCATGTTTAAAGTCATGCATCAGCTGCACATGGCAATCATAAATAAGGGCCAAATACATATACCAATCAATTGCACCCAAAAATCGATTTTTGAATAACATGTAAGAAACACTGCGCAGAACCTAAGTATAACCACTCAATATCATCAAACAAAGTCAGGGCCTCATTTATAAAGGCCTGGCGCCACCAGTGCATCACTTATTACCCATGTTTAAAGTGATGCATCAACTGCACATGGCAATCATAAAAAAAGGCCAAATAAAAATACCATTCATTTGCACCCAAAATCGATTTTTAAATAACATGTAAGAAACACTGTGCAGGACTTATATACTAACATACAATTTCACTTCTAAAACAAAACTATCTGCTTCCAAATATTCTCCATAGAGCAAATAAATCTCTATCTAAATTAAATGAATCATTACTTACCTTTACAAATGCTTTTGGAGATTGAAAACAGTGTCAGACACACACACCAATTTTTCTTTAGCAGAGGAAAAGGTGTGCTCTCAATACACTGAAACCAAGACTGGCATAGAAAATCTCTTTCTTTGTACACATATGCCTTAATTCAACCAATGAAAACTCTTCCCTCACTATTTTCAAACCAACACCCATCCCCCTCTCAAACCTTTCTATCTGTTACCATAGCAACTCCCTCCTAACTGAACTGTAAGGTTCAAAAGTTTATCTTACAATGTTGCAAATTAACTCAGCAAGGATGTTTGACCTGTCAATACAGCAGCCTATACAGGGTATTTTTGCTTTTGGTGACTTTTTTTAAACCATTCAAATTGCTTCTTTCACACAACATAACCATGCACCCTAACTTTCAGTTTTCAACTATCTGAATCCACCAATCATTGCTTGTGATTCAAGAGCAGAGAAACTCCACAATTATTTTTTTGTGAACTCCTACTGTTCCAACTGCCATTTCATTCCCACACTTCATCTGACTGGACCAGAACCTTCTCACATCATGTACTCTGTTTGGATTATTGGACATAGCTACATCCACTGGGCTCAAAGGTATGCAGCTAGCAGAAATTTTCATAACCTTGATTTATCAAATGTGGAAATCAAGTGGATTGGCCACAGAGGATTAAAATGTCACCAATTGATACCATTGGTGAAAACCTTTTTGCATCTGCCAGAACCTGACCTTATAATTGTGCACTGTGGTGGAAACGATCTAGGCACATTAACTGGGGTAGGTCTGGAAATGCTATTAAAGGACACCTTTCATCAATTGATGATACTTTTTCCCCACACTGCCTTGGTATATTCCAATATATGCCAAAGACAGAAATGGAACTGGTCCAACCAATTTGGTCCACAATTTGAGAAAGCACGGAAACATGTAAATAAATCTGTTTCTGCTTACATGAGAGACTATGGAATGGGTTCATTATACAATAATAACTTGCGTTACAACATGCAAGACATCTACAGAGGAGATGGAGTGCACTTCTCAGATGAGGGGAATAGAATATTCCTCCTGAATTTAAGAATGTGTATTGGAACCTACTTGTAGGTACCTAAATCAACCACAGAACCCAAAAGCTCTTTTCAGAGCTACCCTAACTCTGATCATTCAAAGCGTTTATTTTTTTCTAACTTTTTTCACTATTTTTCACCAAAGTACGCTTTCGGGTACGCTTAAAGGTGCGCGCACCAGGCGCTACCCCCGTGGAAAATTAAAGAATTTTTTTTTTTTTTTTTACGTTTATGAGCCTCCTAAGCCCCCCTCAGAAAACCTAGAGGGTCAAGAAGTCTCTACAGTTCCCCCTTCTATCCATTCCGAACATTGTTTACCCTCCATCTTGTGTCTCGATTGTTCCGAAACACAAAATGGAGGACTCCCGTAACGCTGCCAGTGCGCGTAAAGGAGCGCGCACCCCTAAGCGCTCGATAAAAAAAGGTGGGAAAGCAATTTACAAAAAAACCACTGGAGACAATTTCATCAAATATAGAATAGGCCCTACTACATAGCAGTCCCTACCATTTGCCCAAATTTGGTGAAATTCCATTGAGACATTTAGGCTACAGGCCTGTCTAAATATCCTGAGGTAAATTACATGACAAAAACACACTTGTAATGTTAGAATTTACAACCAATTAAAAAGTATCTTTCATTTTCTACGATTATTTCCTGACGTTTGATTGGTTAAGTACAAGAATATATATAAAAGAAGAGAGGGAAACACAGCCATTTTGACTACTGCTTCCAGAAGTACACTTGAAAACAAATTTCACTGACAACTTCAACTAATTTCTCTAAGGTAACTTCTAATTATGGAAGTATATTGTACACTTTAAGTTTATTTCTGAAAAAATATTCTGTTAGTGATATGCTATCCCTCTTTAATAGTTAGAGATAGAGATAGACTTCTCTGTAATAGTTATGGATTGAGTTAGGCTTCTCTGGTATACAGTACCCTAGCTCTACTAATATAGTTAATTTGTATGCAATTTTCAGAAAGAAAATGGAAGGAGAAAATAAGGCAAATGATACTTCTATCAAAGTAAAGGTGGAAAAACCAGAAGATGAAAAAAAAGAAGTTGATTTCATGGATGACTCTTTGGATGAACAGTTTATAGAATGTTTGGAAGAAATGGAATCATGTACATATAATTATGAGGAAATTCCGGACAATATTATGTTAGAAATTTTATTAAATTATGAAAAAGAATCAGAGGAATAAATTTATCTTTAATAATTTCAATTGTTTCAGACAATATTCTTTTTTATATGTAATTCATAAAGTATTACCAAAAATGTTTAAAATATAAAGTGAGACTTATAGTATACTGTTCAACTATTTTTCTGTTACATAGTAAGTTTACTCATAGTTACTACCTTTCTCCCACTATATTATCTCATATGAATATTTTACACCTCATTTTCATAAGTGAGCAGGATAGACTACTCATGATCCCCTAGAAATTCTCAGGGAGTGCTTAAAAGATCTGTTTCTCCTTTCCAGACAGACTATCTTATGAATTCCATATACCACAAAAAATACAATAACAACATGCAAGATGTCTACAAAGAAGATGGTGAACATTAAATTTAAGTCTCTTCATTAGTACCTACATGTAGGTACTTACATAAAATAAAAAAATAAAAAAAAAACAATTAATAAACATACAATGTTTTAAAGTGATTATTTTTCCATAGTACCCTCCTCGATACGCTCCCCCGTGCGCGCACCAGGCGCTTCCCCCGCGAAAATCGAAAAAAAAAAAAAAAGGGGGTGAGACCCCGCGGGGCCCTTTAATGGCCCCTACATCAAACCTAGGGGTACAGGGAGTGTCTACTCTGCCCCCTTATGGTCATTTCCCCCTTTGTTTTGGCCACCTCTCGTGTCTCGATCCTACCGAGACACAAGATGGCGGCCGCTCCGGACTGTTTAGAATGTTTACAGACAACTGAGAGCCAATCAGGTTCCTGCGCGCAAGTCGCGTGTCGCGCCTGGAGCGCACTCCGGTGCGCGCACGGGAGAGCGCCTATAGATATATATATTTTTTTGAACCTAAATTACTCAAAATCCACTGGAGCACATATCTTGAGACATAGCAAAGGCACATCGGGCTACCAGTCCCTACAATTTTGCCAAGTTTCGTGGAAATCCATTCAGCCGTTCGGGCTAAAAGTGAAATCGACCGCCGTATGGAAATTAACATGGGGAAAACGCGTTTTGGGACCCCCCTTTTATCTCGGCCCCCGCTTAACGTATCCCCCCCAAACTTTCAGGGAAGGACCGGAACCCCGCGAGGCCATTTTCAGGAAATTTTCAGGCAGATTCGTCAACCGGCGCCAAAGTTATTCCAAATAGAATTTTGAGATTTAACATTGAAAAAAATCCTAACTATAACTACCTACTGGCGACCGCCAGTAGGTAATATGTATATATATATATATATATATATATATATATATATATATATATATATATATATATATATATATATATATATATATATTACCTACTGGCGGTCGCCAGTAGGTAGTTATAGTTAGGATAATTTTCAATGTTAAATCTCAACATTCTATTTTGAATAACTTTGGCGCCGGTTGACGAATCTGCCTGAAATTTTCAGGAAAATGGTCTCATGGCGGTCCGGTCCTTCCCTGAAAATTTGGGGGGGATTCGTCAAGCGGGGGCCGAGATAAAAGGGGGGTCCCAAAACGCGTTTTCCCCATGTTAATTTCCATAGGGCGGTCGATTTCACTTTTAGCCCGAACGGCTGAATGGATTTCCACCAAACTTGGCAAAATTGTAGGGACTGGTAGCCCGATGTGCCTTTGCTATGTCTCAAGATATGTGCTCCAGTGGATTTTGAGTAATTAAGGTTCAAAAAAATATATATATCTATAGCAGCGCTCCGGTAAGCGCACCGGTACGCGCACCGGGCGCGTCACGCGACTTGCGCGGAGAAAGCTGATTGGCTCTGGGGTGTCTGTAAACATTCTAAACAGTCCGGAGCGGCCGCCATCTTGTGTCTCGGTAGGATCGAGACACAAGAGGTGGCCAAAACAAAGGGGGAAATGACCATAAGGGGGCAGAGTAGACCCCCCTTGACCCCCTAGGTTTGATGTGGGGGCCATAAAAGGGCCCCACGGGGCAAAAAAAAAAAAAAAAAAATTTGATTTTCGCGGGGTGAGCGCCCGGTACGCGCACCGGTAAGCGTACCGGGGAGTGTACCATGGGGAAAAAGAATGACAGTTTTAAAAGTAGCTGATTAGAAAAAAAAATGTTTTTTTTATATATACACATACATATATATAAATGCATATGCACATATATATATGCATATATGTCTATATGTGTGCGTGTAGAGAGAGGTAGAGAGGTAGAGGTGTAGAGGTAGAGAGGTAGAGAGGTAGAGAGTAGAGAGTGAGTAATAGAGAGTAGAGAGTGAGTAGTAGAGAGTAGTAGAGAGCAGTAGAGAGAGTAGCAGAGTGAGTAGTAGAGAGTAGTAGAGTGAATAGTAGAGTGGTAGTAGAGAGTAGTAGAGAGTGAGTAGTAGAGACTGAGTAGTAGAGAGTAGTAGAGAGTAAGTAGTAGAGTGAGTAGTAGAGAGCAGTAGAGAGTGAGTAGTAGAGAGTGGGAGAGAGTAAGTAGTAGAGAGTAGTGGAGAATATTCCAAAGTTTGGCACAGCACCACTTTCACAATGAGTCCAATCAAATCATATCACTTAGAGTACTTATTGAAGCGCTGAATCTTGGTGTATATTCAAATGCTTTTATTTTCCTTAAGTTTATGTACCACAGCCAGCCGAAACGTTTCGTTCTGTACAACAGAACTTCTTCAGGGCGTTCTTATTTCCTTCAAGTTATGTCGGTATCCCGTTGTCATATAACTAGATATTTCTTCCAAATGTTAGACGAGACATAAGTATATTCTTATTAAAAGTGACTAGGTATCAATTTTACCCACACAATTCGGGCAGACTTGAGTAATTTATAGCATCCTCAAAGTCAGTCTTTCAAAAATTCCAAAGTATAGGACATGATAATCCAAATCCAAATGTTTCTCAAGAAAAGTCATTTACAATCGTTCGGAATATCGGTGTTTGGGCAGATATGATCCAGGGACCCCCAGTATGCAAGGGGAATTAGTCCCCCCTCTGCAAAGGCGCCAGTGGCCTGCATTGCAGAGAGGTGTAACAAGGGTGTGGCCTCATTACACTTCTCTGCAATGCAGCTCCCTCGTGCATACTGGAGGCTCCTGGTGGACTAGTTGACCCCAGGGACCCCCAGTATGCAAGGGGAATTAGTTCCCCCTCTGCAAACGCGGCAGTGGGCTGCGTTGCAGAGAGGTGTAACAAGGGGCATAGTCTCATTACACCTCTGCAATGCAGCCCCAGGCGCATACTGGAGGTTCCAGGTGGGCTAATAGGCCCCCAGGGGCCCCCAGTATGCAAGGGGAATTAGTTTCCCCTCTTCAAACATGCACGGGGGCTGCGTTGCAGAGAGGTGTAAAAAGGGTTGTGGCTTCATTACACCTCTCTGCAATGCAGTCCCCTGGCGCATACTGGAGATTCCTGGTGGGCTTTCAGGTCTTATATAGTTAGGAATTAGCATTAAAAAAACCTTTGAAATTCACTGAAAAAACCACAGGTTTCACACCAGTTATAGTTAGGAATTAGCATTTAAAAAACCTTTGAAATTCACTGAAAAAACCATAGGTTTCACACCAGTTATAGTTAGGAATTAGCATTTAAAAAACCTATTAAATTCACTGACAAAACCAGTTATAGTTAGCTGGAAATTTTACTGATATAAAACCAATGAAATTCCACGTTATAGTTAGTTGGACTCACTATAACTTGCGCGTGCAATGCACTGCTGATGACGTCACATATTACATCACTCATGACATGGTCAGTGACATCACTCATGACATCACTGATGACACCATCCTTGTGACATAGTGACAGACCTCCTTTCAGTGTAATGTAACCCTTGAAACACATATTCAAAAATAGAAACTGAAATTTAAAAAAAAATGGAGATACCCATATCAGTTACAACAAGCAATTCAGTAATTCCACCATCTATATGCACATCCAGTCATTCACCAACAGTTCTATATAGTCACTCATACATATACTCACTTATCATATGAAGTGATACACCTATACATCCTGTTACACACCGACAGTCATCCAAAAGTTACTCACACACATACTCACACGTGCAAATAAACTATTGAACATCCATTTATTTGAATATAGAGTTATACACACACTACAACCTTACTTGTATTGAAAATTACACATATTTATTCTCTTAAACAATCACTTATAGAAACACATACTTATTTAAACAGGAACTCTTACAATCTCTTACTCTCACATATACTCACTTATATACATCAATATTCACATATACTAGATTAAAACATATGTAGTTACTGATAAAGACACTAGTGAGACAGTCATTCACTCACTAACAAACACATATACACACTCATCCATCCATACAGTCCTGCACATATGCTGTCTTCAAAACACATACAAACAGCGAGTCAGTCACTCATGCATCTATGTGCTAAGTAATACCCCCACCAAACCATATAGACACTCATACTGATACTAAGAGAAACATCTAATAACCCATATACATACGCATGTAGCTACTTACCAACACATGTAGCCACTTATAAACAAAGTGAAACAATAATATATATATTTAAATATTTAAACATTACTCACTAATATTTATTTTTCAGAAAGACACATATTCACTGGATGGTGTCATCAGTGATGTCATGAGTGATGTCACTGACCATGTCATGAGTGATGTAATATGTGACGTCATCAGCAGTGCATTGCACGCGCAAGTTATAGTGAGTCCAACTAACTATAACGTGGAATTTCATTGGTTTTATATCAGTAAAATTTCCAGCTAACTATAACTGGTTTTGTCAGTGAATTTAATAGGTTTTTTAAATGCTAATTCCTAACTATAACTGGTGTGAAACCTATGGTTTTTTCAGTGAATATATATATATTCACTGAAAAAACCACAGGTTTCACACCAGTTATAGTTAGGAATTAGCATTTAAAAAACCTTTGAAATTCACTGAAAAAACCATAGGTTTCACACCAGTTATAGTTAGGAATTAGCATTTAAAAAACCTATTAAATTCACTGACAAAACCAGTTATAGTTAGCTGGAAATTTTACTGATATAAAACCAATGAAATTCCACGTTATAGTTAGTTGGACTCACTATAACTTGCGCGTGCAATGCACTGCTGATGACGTCACATATTACATCACTCATGACATGGTCAGTGACATCACTCATGACATCACTGATGACACCATCCAGTGAATATGTGTCTTTCTGAAAAATAAATATTAGTGAGTAATGTTTAAATATTTAAATATATATATTATTGTTTCACTTTGTGTGTAAGTGGCTACATGTGTTGGTAAGTAGCTACATGCGTATGTATATGGGTTATTAGATGTTTCTCTTAGTATCAGTATGAGTGTCTATATGGTTTGGTGGGGGTATTACTTAGCACATAGATGCATGAGTGACTGACTCGCTGTTTGTATGTGTTTTGAAGACAGCATATGTGCAGGACTGTATGGATGGATGAGTGTGCATATGTGTTTGTTAGTGAGTGAATGACTGTCTCACTAGTGTCTTTATCAGTAACTACATATGTTTTAATCTAGTATATGTGAATATTGATGTATATAAGTGAGTATATGTGAGAGTAAGAGATTGTAAGAGTTCCTGTTTAAATAAGTATGTGTTTCTATAAGTGATTGTTTAAGAGAATAAATATGTGTAATTTTCAATACAAGTAAGGTGGAAGTGTGTGTATAACTCTATATTCAAATAAATGGATGTTCAATAGTTTATTTGCACGTGTGAGTATGTGTGTGAGTAACTTTTGGATGACTGTCGGTGTGTAACAGGATGTATAGGTGTATCACTTCATATGATAAGTGAGTATATGTATGAGTGACTATATAGAACTGTTGGTGAATGACTGGATGTGCATATAGATGGTGGAATTACTGAATTGCTTGTTGCAACTGATATGGGTATCTCCATTTTTTTTAAATTTCAGTTTCTATTTTTGAATATGTGTTTCAAGGGTTACATTACAGTGAAAGGAGGTCTGTCACTATGTCACAAGGATGGTGTCATCAGTGATGTCATGAGTGATGTCACTGACCATGTCATGAGTGATGTAATATGTGACGTCATCAGCAGTGCATTGCACGCGCAAGTTATAGTGAGTCCAACTAACTATAACGTGGAATTTCATTGGTTTTATATCAGTAAAATTTCCAGCTAACTATAACTGGTTTTGTCAGTGAATTTAATAGGTTTTTTAAATGCTAATTCCTAACTATAACTGGTGTGAAACCTATGGTTTTTTCAGTGAATTTCAAAGGTTTTTTAAATGCTAATTCCTAACTATAACTGGTGTGAAACCTGTGGTTTTTTCAGTGAATTTCAAAGGTTTTTTTAATGCTAATTCCTAACTATATAAGACCTGAAAGCCCACCAGGAATCTCCAGTATGCGCCTGTGGACTGCATTGCAGAGAGGTGTAATGAAGCCACAACCCTTTTTACACCTCTCTGCAACGCAGCCCCCGTGCATGTTTGAAGAGGGGAAACTAATTCCCCTTGCATACTGGGGGCCCCTGGGGGCCTATTAGCCCACCTGGAACCTCCAGTATGCGCCTGGGGCTGCATTGCAGAGGTGTAATGAGACTATGCCCCTTGTTACACCTCTCTGCAACGCAGCCCACTGCCGCGTTTGCAGAGGGGGAACTAATTCCCCTTGCATACTGGGGGTCCCTGGGGTCAACTAGTCCACCAGGAGCCTCCAGTATGCACGAGGGAGCTGCATTGCAGAGAAGTGTAATGAGGCCACACCCTTGTTACACCTCTCTGCAATGCAGGCCACTGGCGCCTTTGCAGAGGGGGGACTAATTCCCCTTGCATACTGGGGGTCCCTGGATCATATCTGCCCAAACACCGATATTCCGAACGATTGTAAATGACTTTTCTTGAGAAACATTTGGATTTGGATTATCATGTCCTATACTTTGGAATTTTTGAAAGACTGACTTTGAGGATGCTATAAATTACTCAAGTCTGCCCGAATTGTGTGGGTAAAATTGATTCCTAGTCACTTTTAATAAGAATATACTTATGTCTCGTCTAACATTTGGAAGAAATATCTAGTTATATGACAACGGGATACCGACATAACTTGAAGGAAATAAGAACGCCCTAAAGAAGTTCTGTTGTACAGAACGAAACGTTTCGGCTGGCTGTGGTACATAAACTTAAGGAAAATAAAAGCATTTGAATATACACCAAGATTCAGCGCTTCAATAAGTACTCTAAGTGATATGATTTGATTGGACTCATTGTGAAAGTGGTGCTGTGCCAAACTTTGGAATATTCTCCACTACTCTCTACTACTTACTCTCTCCCACTCTCTACTACTCACTCTCTACTGCTCTCTACTACTCACTCTACTACTTACTCTCTACTACTCTCTACTACTCAGTCTCTACTACTCACTCTCTACTACTCTCTACTACTCACTCTACTATTCACTCTACTACTCTCTACTACTCACTCTGCTACTCTCTCTACTGCTCTCTACTACTCTCTACTACTCACTCTCTACTCTCTATTACTCACTCTCTACTCTCTACCTCTCTACCTCTCTACCTCTACACCTCTACCTCTCTACCTCTCTCTACACGCACACATATAGACATATATGCATATATATATGTGCATATGCATTTATATATATGTATGTGTATATATAAAAAAAACAACTAAACATTTTTTTTCTAATCAGCTACTTTTAAAACTGTCATTCTTTTTCCCCATGGTACACTCCCCGGTACGCTTACCGGTGCGCGTACCGGGCGCTCACCCCGCGAAAATCAAAAAAATTTTTTTTTTTTTTTTGCCCCGTGGGGCCCTTTTATGGCCCCCACATCAAACCTAGGGGGTCAAGGGGGGTCTACTCTGCCCCCTTATGGTCATTTCCCCCTTTGTTTTGGCCACCTCTTGTGTCTCGATCCTACCGAGACACAAGATGGCGGCCGCTCCAGACTGTTTAGAATGTTTACAGACCCCCCAGAGCCAATCAGCTTTCTCCGCGCAAGTCGCGTGACGCGCCCGGTGCGCGTACCGGGCGCTCACCCCGCGAAAATCAAAAAATTTTTTTATTTTTTTTTTGCCCCGTGGGGCCCTTTTATGGCCCCCACATCAAACCTAGGGGGTCAAGGGGGGTCTACTCTGCCCCCTTATGGTCATTTCCCCCTTTGTTTTGGCCACCTCTTGTGTCTCGATCCTACCGAGACACAAGATGGCGGCCGCTCCGGACTGTTTAGAATGTTTACAGACACCCCAGAGCCAATCAGCTTTCTCCGCGCAAGTCGCGTGACGCGCCCGGTGCGCGTACCGGTGCGCTTACCGGAGCGCTGCTATAGATATATATATTTTTTTGAACCTTAATTACTCAAAATCCACTGGAGCACATATCTTGAGACATAGCAAAGGCACATCGGGCTACCAGTCCCTACAATTTTGCCAAGTTTGGTGGAAATCCATTCAGCCGTTCGGGCTAAAAGTGAAATCGACCGCCCTATGGAAATTAACATGGGGAAAACGCGTTTTGGGACCCCCCTTTTATCTCGGCCCCCGCTTGACGAATCCCCCCCAAACTTTCAGGGAAGGACCGGACCGCCATGAGACCATTTTCCTGAAAATTTCAGGCAGATTCGTCAACCGGCGCCAAAGTTATTCAAAATAGAATGTTGAGATTTAACATTGAAAATTATCCTAACTATAACTACCTACTGGCGACCGCCAGTAGGTAATATATATATATATATATATATATATATATATATATATATTCACTGAAAAAAACATTGGTTATAGACCATATATAGTTAGGGATTAGCCTTTTCAAAACCTTATTTTACTCACACAAAACCATTGAAATTTCATATATAGTTAGTTGCACTAACTATATATCGCGCACCCGCAATCCACTGCTGATGATGTCACATATTACATCATTCATGACATGGTTAGTGACATCACTGATGACATCACTGATGACATCTCAAATGACATCACTGATGACATCATCCAGTGACTGTATGTTTCTGTAAAGTTAAAATATGTCTTACATATTGAAGAATGAGTGGATGTATAAGTGTCTGGATGAAGGATTTAGTAGGTGCATGACTGACTGTATGAGTGAGTGATTAAATGTGTCTCACTGAGTGCATGGGTTAGTGACTAAACTGTTTTAATTTGTGCATCATTATATCTGTTGTTCTACAAACTGCTGCATATGTTGATCAGTAGCTATATGAGTAACTGTATGGGTTATTCATTGGTTGTCCAAGTATTTGTATGGGAAACTGAGTGTGTGTGTATGGGTGGCTGGGAGGTGTGTGACTCTGTACATAGATGTGTGAGTAGTTGATTCACTATATGCATGGGTTCAAAAGTGCATGTGGAAACAGCTGTATGTGCGGTTGACTGTGCATGAGTGTATTAGTGAGTGAATGGATATCTCAGTGCTACATGTCAAAGTAAGTACATATGTAAAACACAGTACATGTAAGAGTTGACATATATAAATAACTGTGCATAAGAGCCAGTGAATGTGTGAGTGGCTGTATGGATCATTGTGAACATGTATCAGGGATTGTATAAGAGAGTAAATATGTGTTAGTATATGTTTGAATAAGTAAGGTGTGTATAACTGTATAATTGAGAAAATGGAGGTGTGATTGATTTTTTGCATAACTGACTAGGTGTGTGAGTAACTCCATGGATGAGTGACAGTCTGTGACTGTCTGTTTACACTGATTGTATCTAAGGTTATATTAGAGTCTGAAGAGGTTCATGGTATTATCACATGAATGATATCATCAGTGATGTGATCAGTCATGTCAAATGAGATGTTATCAGTGATTTTATCAGTGATGTCATTTGAGATGTCATCAGTGATGATGTCATTTGAGATGTCATCAGTGATGTCATTTGAGATGTCATCAGTGATGTCATCAGTGATGTCACTAACCATGTAATGAATGATGTAATATGTGACATCATCAGCAGTGGATTGCGGGTGCGCGATATATAGTTAGTGCAACTAACTATATATGAAATTTCAATGGTTTTGTGTGAGTAAAATAAGGTTTTGAAAAGGCTAATCCCTAACTATATATGGTCTATAGCCAATGGTTTTTTCAGTGAATTTTCAAGGTTTTGTAAATGCAAATTCCTAACTATATATTCTCTATAACCTATGGTTTTTTCTGTGAATTTCAATGGTTTTTTAATAGCAAATATCAAAAGCTGTCAAATGTCAAGTACGTGATAGGTAAAAAC
The DNA here is from genome assembly GCF_964263255.1 of Lissotriton vulgaris. Classification (NCBI taxonomy): domain Eukaryota; kingdom Metazoa; phylum Chordata; class Amphibia; order Caudata; family Salamandridae; genus Lissotriton; species Lissotriton vulgaris. The sequence continues at coordinate 1,512,552 of NW_028249872.1, read as the reverse complement.
TTTTTCGTGTTTATGCACGCTGATGTGCTTTGAACGCTGCCCCCCCCCCTCTTTTCTCTTAGTAGTACTCTCTCTTTGCAGATAGTGAAGAGTAGTTAACGCAGGCCTTTACCCCCGTTGTAATCCGTCGTGCCTGCTTGTCTCTCCATTTGATTGATTGTTATCCAAGCATTTACTGTTTTACAATTGATTCTCTTTGGTTCATTCTCTATTTACAAACAAGCACAAAGTCGCAATACTCTGTTTAGTCTTTGCAGATAGTGAAAAATCGTGAAAAATTGTGTAAAAAAATAAAATTAATCGAGCAAAATCAGTAGACCACTAATTGGATCTCTTTTTGACCTCGCTAAAATAGAAATATTAGGAACAACCCTTCATGAGAAATACGAAAATAGTGAGATGAACTGAGCTCCACACCATGAGGGCTGCAAGACAGCTCGGCTCCGTCACCCACCCCGCCCAAAATAACGACAAACCCTATGCAAATATTAAAATTATATACAACACACCAGCAAAGAAACAGGGTAAAACATTTTATTAAATAACTATTTACATAACTATTTTATACTTTTTATTGCCCGATCCGGCTAGCTCAATCGATCGAGCATGAAACTCAAGCACTCTGATAGCAAGCGTTGCTACTGATGCTATGCAGACCAAAACTGGTTTTCAGTTTGTACATTTTTCTAGATTTTTCCATCCAAGGTTGGTTGAGTTTGTAGAACGATGGCTTCAGATTTTCAACATACGGTGTGGTGGCGCGGACTGGGAGGGGGCGGTTCGCTCCTGCCCCCTCCCCAAGTAAGATTTTCATACGTGAAAGTACGTTAATGGTTTTGGTCCCTGAGTTGCTTCGATGTCACTGCCATTCTCAAATGGCATAAGTTCTGGATGTTGGGTGCCATAGTGCAGAGTTCTGAGCAGCGCTTGTAACACTGCCTGAAGCTTATTTCCACCTACTGCAGCTTCACTATTCTCAAAGTAAGTGAGGGTCGTTTGTGGGCCTGACTGCATTTGAAAACAATGTGATATGGTACCTCCCTAAACCGCTTGACGGAGGCCCCCGAGGGGCGGTGTGATGGCACGGACTCGGAGAAGACGCTTGGCTCCGACCCCCTCCCCAAGTCTTATAGCACCGGTTTAGCCTGAGATCGCCCCCGACATAGGCGGCAGGCTCCCGGGGTCCGGCGGAACTTTTTGCCTTTTGATGACTCTTCTATTCTGGACCTTGTCCCACAATCCGTTTGACCTGAAGACACGCTGTAGTGGGGCGCCCCTTTACCGTTTTAGTTGCCATTCCACCCGCTTTTGCTACACTGTGCCTCTTCCGCCATTCAGCTGTTTACCGCCCGCTCTTGCGACTACAGCGTCTCGCTCACCATGTAGTTGAGTTGCTCCCGCTCTTGCGATGCAACGATAAGCGACTGCCACAGGACTCTCAAAATGGCGGCCGGCTCTTCAGATTTGGGCGTGGTCCACTAAAATGGCCCTGGGACACCTTGGAACTCGGACGCTTCCCTGATAGGGCTTGGGTCCCATTCTCGAAAGCGTCCCCTCAGCCGTGAAGATTCTACAAAAGTCTTGGGGGCCCCCGACTCCCGCAGGCTTCTGGTGGGGAGCGGCTGCCATGTTTGCTCGTGGAATGGCCACGACGGACCTACGAGATGGTAGTGCTCTCATGCTGACGCCAGCTTTAGTCTGAAACATCCAGAAACACTGTAGACTACCAATTCGATCAGTTCCGGTATAGCCCCAACATGACCCGGTAGAGAAGAACTTGCCCTCCCCTCTTTGACTGATGGTTCTTGTTGCCTGTCCCCTCTGTTGTCATTTAACAGAACTTTTTGGACTGCTGAAAGGGGTTGTGTTCCGAACGCTGGTTGGTGGAGACATTTTGACTATATTCTTGACCTACATTGTCGCGTAATGCGTTATATGACACGCCGCGTTAGCGCACCCGGAAGTGATCCGGGGCGCGGCGCGCAGCGCGTAACGTAAGCATAACAGGTCATGTGACTTGTTAATAAAACTTTTTATTGGTTCATTTTACTTTTGTTATTTTAATAATGAAAAGCTTGGTCATATGACCTAAAAAATACGCGTTTTATTGATTTCGAACTTTTTTTTTTAAACATATATATTATAATATTCTAGGCTAATGTACTTTCCCGGAAAATTTACAACTGTCCTGCAAGTAAAATATATTCCTTTTTCGAGAAAAAGGGCGTTTCTTCGTTCCATGACGGAGCCGTTGAGTAAAAGAGACTCGGCCTGCTGTCTTAGTCGCGAATACGCCTGATTATCAGATTCTTATCGATCATTTTATGTTGCAGGAGTGGAAAACACAACTGCCCTTGACCATTTATCTTTACTGCGTTCCTACGTATTATACCTTTTATCCATCATGTAGTTGGACTGCTTTATTTCACTTGCCTTTTACTGATTCGAAAACAGTGACTAAAAGTAAAAACTTTACCAATGTAAATACTACTACCATGTTTTGTTTTAAAAACCTTTATTGTGAAAATGTCAGTATACAAATACGGGCCTATAACCACGTGGGCCGGCCACGGAGCAAACTGAAATCGTATATGATGAGGAGACATTTACATTATAGAGGAACGTAACGAGCGGGCCATTAGGTTGCAAGAACTAAGGTGTCTAACAGTTGCGGAATCGGTGGACGTACATTTTGTAATTAAATTACGACAGGGCCACTTACAAAAAAATCATCTAGATATACATTTGCGGGCAAGTACCATGGGTGACGTTAATTCGAACTTTCAATACTACAGTAATCAATAACACATCAGAACTTAATATCAATAGGGATGTCAAAATATTCAATCAATTCTCGTCCCCGCCCGCCATGAGCATCAAAACTGCATTCATATCTCGTGATATCAAAGTTGTTCAACCAGTACACAACAATGAGTTACGAGTCCCATTTATACCGGCGCCATTTTGGGCGAGGCCGGGCAGGTCCAAGATATAGTCAAAATGTCTCCACCAACCATCGGCCAGACCAGAACCCATTTTGGCCCTTTATGCTACAAGATGGTTTCTTCCATTCAGAAAATATTGTTGGCAGCATTTTGAAAGGAAAGATAAACAGCCGTTCTCCTAGTGAGTCTCACATTGTTACATTTAGGAAGAATGTTGAAGAGTAGTATGTGGAAAATCTGAAGCCATTTTTCTACAAACTCTCAATCAGCCTTGAATGGAAAAAAAAATCCTGAAGACTGTACAAACTGAAAACCAATTTTTGTCTGTATAGCATCAACAGCAACGCTTGAGTCAGCTTTGTGTGAAGCCGCCATTTTGATTCAATCAATAACATCCCCCTGCACACATTCAGGGACCTGGTCGTGTCTTCAGTTGAAACGGATTGTGGGACAAGAAGCAAAAAGGAAAAGGAAAAAAGTTCCGCCGGACCTTGGGAGCCGGCCGCCTATGTCATGTGCGATCTTTGGCCACACCAGGGCAATTGTGAAGCTGCAGCAGGTGCAAATAAGCTTCAGACAGTCTTACAAGCACTGCTCAGAACTCTAAACTATGGCACTCAACATCCATGACTTGCCATTCGGATCTTGGCGCCTTGTGCTGGTTCCGACCTATTCACACATCGGTCCACTACTGACATCACCTCATAAGCCAACGGGGCACCCCACGCCGACTTTCGGCGCAGCATTGTAGGATGGCCACACCAGTGCGGCAACTTGCTGGACACCACCTCAGTGCCATCCGGATCTCGGCGCGTTCGAGTCACTGTACCGCAAGAGCAGGAGAAACTCAGCTGGACACGCCGTCTTTCGGCGCAGCATTGTAGGATGGCCACACCAGTGCGGCAATTTGCTGGACACCACCTCGGTGCCATCCGGATCTCTGCGCGTTCGAGTCACTGTACCGCAAGAGTGACCGCAACTCAGCTGGACACGCCGTCTTTAAGGCGCAGCATTGTAGGATGTCCACACCAGTGCGGCAACTTGCTGGACACTACCTCGGTGCCATCCGGATCTCGGCGCGTTGTGCTGCCTTCGGCCTACTGTAGCCGCAAGTGCAGACGCAACTCAGTTGGACGGCGAGTGAAAAGATAAGGGGCGCCCCACTGCAGCCGAGGAGCCTCCATCTTGGGGGAGACGCACAGCCCCCACTGACTGACGCGACCTCACAGGCCAATGGGGCGCCCCACGCCGACTTTCGGCGCAGCATTGTAGGATAGCCACACCAGTGCAGCAACTTGCTGGACACTAACTCGGTGCCATCCGGATCTCGGCGCGTTGTGCTGCCTTCGGCCTATTCGCACATCGGTCCGCTACTGACGCCGCCTCACGTGCCAACGGATTTTCTACGCTTTTTGTAGCCCTATGCCGCATAACAGGTCATGTGACTTGTTTATAAAACTTTTCATTGGTTCATTTTACTTTTGGTTTCCTAAAGATGGAAGGCTTGGTCATATGACCTAAAAATAACACTTTTCATTGGTTTAGAACATTTTTTTTCCCAAACGATGAAAGCCCCACCTTGTTTCTGGATGTTTCAGACTGAAGCTGGCGTCAGCATGAGAGCACCACCATCTCGTGGCTCCGTCGTGGTCATTCCGCGAGCAATCATGGCAGCCGCTCCCCACCGGAAGCCTGCAGGAATCGAGGGCCCCCAAGACTTTTGGAGAATCTTCACGGCTGAGGGGACGCTTTCGAGAATGGAGCCTAAGCCCTAGCAGGCAAGCGTCCGAGTTCCAAGGTGTCCCAGGGCAATTTTAGTGGACCAGGCCCAAAACCGAAAAGCCGTCCGCCATTTTAAGAGTCCTGTGGCAGCCGCCTATCACTGCACTGCAAGAGTGGGCGGAAGTCAACTACATGGTGAGCAAGACGCTGTAGCCGCAAGAGCGGGCGCAACTCAGCTGGATGGCTGCCACCTGGGGAGGCCCGTTCACGCCGCCTCCCCCACGCCCCACCCCCCGGGCCGCCCCACGCCAATTTTCGGAGCAGCATTGTAGGATACCAAAATCAGTCCGGCAGTTTACTGGACATCACCTGGGTGCCATCCACATCTCAGCGCGTTCTGCTGCCTTGGGACTATTCGCACAACAGACCGCTACTGATGAGGCCTCCCCCCACACCACCCGGGACGCCCCACGCTGTTTTTCTGAGCTGCATTGTAGGAAACCAAAAACCAGTGCGGCACCCAGGTGACATCACCTGGGTGCCGTCCAGAACTCAGCACGTTGAGCTGCCTTGGGACTATTCGCACAAAAGACAGCTTCTGACCATTGTTGCTTTTTTTTGTCAAAAAATGTTTAAATGTATTTACAGTTTTTGTTGCATTCGTTATATTTAAAAGTTAATAAAGTTTTATAATCCTACTTTGTTGGAGTGCTATATATTTTAAAAAAATCGGGTGAATGGGGCCTTGAATCGGGTTATTGTCATGTGTGGGCTTTGCAAGTGTACTGCTACAGGATCGGACATTTCAAACTCAAATGCACATTCTTTTTCTTACCTTTCCGAAGCATGGAGCGCAATAGCAGGCAGAGAAAGTGTGATGCAAGTGTTGAACACTGCCTGGCCTGGCAAGTTGCTGGCAGTGCCCCCCCCCCGCCCGCTCCTGAAAGAGGACACACACACACCGCCGCCCCGAGTACTTCACAGATCTTTAAAAGACCAAGCGCTTGTTCATGAGGCTTAAATGGTTTATCACCCCTTCTAGAACCCCTGCATCGACCCTCTGACGTTTCCTGGAAGAATTACCACATAACACAATACCAAGCCCTGTCACCTGAAACCCCCGAGGAATCGTGGGGCATATTATCAAGGGGGTTTATCTCCGCTTTTTTGGCTTTAAAAGCCAAGAAAGCGGAGATAAAATTATCTCCCTATTACCAAGCTGTCGCTAACACCAATTAGTGACAGCTAAAAGGAGATAGCGACCATCTTGGGCCCCGCTTTGCATGTCAGTGATATTTATCACTAATGACATGCAAAGTGGGCATGCCAAGAGGTTAGCGACTGGAAACAGTCCCTAACATCGCTATCTCCTATTACCAACTTTTGGAGATATTCGCGCTAAGCCATCCCAATGGGAGGTGGATAACATGGCTAAGAGCATTTGCTCGATAATGTATGAATATCGCTGACTTTTCAGCGATATTCATGCATTGCGGCCGTTTTTTATCGCATTTGCGATAAACCTTGCTAATAGCAAGGTTTATCTGCGATAAAAATCGCCGATGTGCGGCGATAATTTTTGTCTCTAAACAAGTTAGAGACAAAAATAATCGCTAGTTGTTGGTAATATGCCCCCGGGTTTTTGCTTGCAGAAATCGGGAGGCGGGAGACTAGCACTGAAATCAGTAGTCTCACGCCTGAATCGGGAGGGTTGGCATGTCTGGATTCTCTACAGCTGGGGCCATAAACTACATCCGCAGGGCTAGGTGATAGCCTGGGACCGGCCTGGCATCTAAAATGGCTGCCGTGCACGACAAAATTGTGGCATTGGAAAAAAGGCAAGATGGCGCAGACAATGTTTATCAATAAGGATTCATTTATAACAAAATATTTTATCGCACTGACAAATTGGCGGTCAACACTTCCTGATTTCCATCGAATCGAACGTTAACAGACGTCACGCAGCAAAAAAAAAAAAAGCTCACGCACAGCCGCTGGAAGACATGTATCAACATATGTGAGCCTCCTCAGCCACCCTCAGAAAACATAAGGGATCAGGATACGTCTCCCGCACCCCCTTATACCTAGTAATTTAATTAAAACAAAACACAAAATGGCGAATTCCCGTTTCGCTACCAGTTTGCGGCCCGGGAAGCACTTCTACCGTGAAAAATCAATTTTTTTTTCCCCACGGGACCCTTTATTAACCCCAACATCATTCCTAGGGGGTCAAGAGGGGAATACCTTGCCCCCTTTCATTAAATTCCCCCTTCGTTTTTCACCTCTTCTTCTCTCTCTATCCTACCGAGAGACAAGATGGCGCACGCACAGCCGCTGGAAGACATATATCAACATATATGAGCCTCCTCAGCCACCCTCAGAAAACATAAGGGATTAGGATACGTCTCCCGCACCCCCTTATACCTAGTAATTTAATTAAAACGAAGCACAAAATGGCGAATTCCCGTTTCGCTACCAGTTTGCGGCCCGGGAAGCGCTTCTACTGTGAAAAATATTCTTTTTTTTATTTTCCCCACGGGACCCTTTAATAACCCCAACAACATTCCTAGGGGGTCAAGAGGGGTATACCTTGCCCCCTTTCATTAAATTCCCCCTTCGTTTTTCACCTCTTCTTCTCTCTCGATCCTACCGAGAGATAAGATGGCGGCCGCTCCGGACTGTTTAGAATGTTGACAGACACCGGGGAGCCAATCAGCTTCGCATCGCAAAGTTCCGTTTCGCGAAAAGTAAGCGGACCGGAGCGCAGCCCGGAGCGCTGTTACAGATATATATCTTGTTTTGAACGTTAATTTCTAAAAATCCACTGGAGCACATATATTGAGACCTAGCAAAGGCACATCGGGCTAACAGTCCCTACAATTTTGCCAAGTTTCGTGCAAATCCATTCAGCCGTTCGAGCTAAAAGTGAGGCCAACCGCCCTATGGAAATTAACATGGGGAAAACGCGTTTTGGGACCCCCCTTTTTTCTCGGCCCCCCCTTGAGGAAACCCCCCCAAATTTTCAGGGGCTGCTCAGAAACAAAATGTGCAATTTTCCTGAAGATTTCAGCCGATTCCGTCCACAAACGCCAAAGTTATTAGACATAGAATTTTCAAAAATCCCATAGGGAAAAAATCCTAACTATATATACCTACTGGCGACACGCCCGTAGGCCCGTTCGCGCCCCCCCCCCCCCCCGGGGCGCCCCACGCCGTTTTTTAGCGCAGCATTGTAGGATGGCCAGACCAGTGCAGCAACTTGCTGGACACCACCTGGGTGCCGTCCGGATCTCGGCGCGTTGTGCTGCCTTCGGCCTATTCGCACAACGGTCCGCTACTGACGCCACCTCACAGGCCGACGGATTTTGTAGGCTTTTTATAACCCAAAGCCGACTAAAAGACAGACCACACAGCCCATTGTTGCTACTCCGGGGAAGGAGGGGCAAAGACAGTATCAAGCGGACGGTGAATGCTTTGAGATGGATGTTGCAGCAGGCTGCCATGTAAATAGTTGTTTAAAATGTTTTTTTTTAACGTGTTTACTTTGTTGGAGCGTTGTATATATTTATAAGTTATTAAAGTGTTATAATCCTACTACTTTGTTGGAGTGCTATATATTTTTAATGTGACACATAATTGTGAAGACTTTGATGTACAAAAAGGCATCCCTGGAATCTTCTGCTTCAGGCTCGGTCCCACACACCCTTACAATGAGAATCCCCTCCCCAATCACAATACAGGATCGTTATCAGATAGTAGGAACGCGTGTGGTGTGACGGATCTCATGGGGTGGGGGCCTTGATCTACTGTAACTCCTTTGAAGAGGGGTGATTATTTACAGTTGGGGCCATAAACTACATCCGCAGGGCTAGGTGATAGCCAAGGACCGGCCTGGACAATCGGACACAGAGGAAGAGGAGTGTCAGAGGGTGCGGTAGTGAATAGGGTGAAAGGGAGGTGTCGGGCGGGCACAGGGTGTGATTCTCAGGGAAGAGCAGCGCAGATGGGGGGAGGTTTTTGGCCCATGCATGAGAGAGAGAGCGTGGGTGACCAGTGCGTGGGGGAGATGCTTGCGAGGGTGGGGAGCCATGCTGAGGATCGGCAGCGTGCAGAGAGTGGGTTTGGTCAAGGCATCTAAAATGGCTGCCGTGCACGACAAAAGTGTGGCATTGGAAAAAAGGCAAGATGGCGCAGACAATGTTTATCAATACGGATTAATTTATAACAATTATTTTTAACAATATATTTACTCGCAGTGACAAAATGGCGGTCAACACTTCCTGATTTCCTTCGAATCGAAAGTTAACAGACGTCACGCAGCAACAAAAAAAAATCCGCTCACGCGCAGCCGCTGGAAGACATGTATCAACATATATGAGCATCCACAGCCACCCTCAGAAAACATAGGGGGTCAGGATACGTCTCCCGTACCCCCTTATACCCATTTCCCACATTGTTTTTCCTCAATCTTGTAATTTAATTAAAACAAAACACAAAATGGCGAATTCCCGTTTCGCTACCGGTGCGCGACCCGGTTCGCGAACCGGGAAGCGCTTCTACCGCAAAAAATCAATTTTTTTTATTTGCCACACGGGACCCTTTAATAACCCCAACATCATTCCTAGGGGGTCAAGAGGGGTCTACCTTGCCCCCTTTCATTAAATTCCCCCTTCGTTTTTCTCCTCCTCTTGTCTCTCGATCCTACCGAGAGACAAGATGGCGGCCGTTCCGGACTGTTTAGAATGTTGACAGACACCGGAGAGCCAATCAGCTTCGCTTCGCAAAGTTCAGTTACGCGAAAAGTACGCGAACCGGAGCGCTACCCGGGACGCTGTCACAGATATATCTGTTTTTGAAAACATTAATTTCTTAAAATCCACTGGAGCACATATATTGAGACCTAGCAAAGGCACATCGGGCTAACAGTCCCTACAATTTTGCCAAGTTTCGTGCAAATCCATTCAGCCGTTCGAGCTAAAAGTGAGGCCAACCGCCCTATGGAAAAATGAATGGGAAAAATGCGTTTTGGGACCCCCTTTTTTCTCGGCCCCCCTAGAAGAAACGCCCCCACATTTTCAGGGGCTGCTCAGAAACAAAATGTGCCATTGTCCTGAAAATTTCAGCCGATTCCGTCCACAAACGCCAAAGTTATTAGACATAGAATTTTCAAAACTCCCATAGAGAAAAAATCCTAACTATATATACCTACTGGCGACCGCTAGTAGGTAATATATATATATATATATATATATATATATATATATATATATATATATATATATATATATATATATATATATATATATATATATATATATATATATATATATATATATATATTTATAGTCAAATGGAGGTTGACATGCCCCTCGCGGTAGCCCAATGCATAAATGAAAATTGCAGTTGGCGTGCTCTGCCCCCCCAGGGTCGGTCATTGGATGCATTTGAAAGATGCACGACTGCGGTCGCGACTGTCTGGCTCCTATGGTGTGTCTCCGCCAATGCCCAAGCCCTTATAGCAAATGGGAACCACGATCGCTGTAGCATAATACAATTTTTAAAATTATGGTAGGCGTGCTCTGCCACTGCGGAGGCGGTCATTGGATGCATTTGAAAAAAGCAGACTTGGAACACCAATTGCAACAGGTTAAAACTACTGACACTACCCCAGGGGGCTATATATGTGTCGGAGAGAGCCTCACATTTCCACTGCGTCCAGACACTGCTCCCTGACACCTCTCACCACCAACTGCTGCTGCTCCTGTCTCCTGGGCCTAGTGATGGCGAGGACTGAGAACATCAGGGCCCATCCATTCACCACAGAGGAGCTGGAGGTCCTGGTGGTCGAGGTACTCACACAGTAATGAGGCTATATGGTGCTCCAGATGTCATGATAAGTGTTTCAGAGTGGGAGTGAGAATGCAGAGGGTGTACACATGAAGTTGATCTGCTGCAGTATGTGCCTGAGAGTGTGGGGTTGTATCATACACTGCCTAGCATGCTGACTGCATGGGAAAGGGGAGTATAGCCTATTTTAACCGTTTCCCTGGCTGCAAATCAGAATCGGAGGGACATGCATTGTTTTTTTCAGCCATACAATGGCACAGAAAGTTTGTTAAGCAGGAACCCGGACAGAAATTGCCTGTGTGAATGGATGTGTGGGTCCATTATGTTTTTCACAGACTCATCTTTGACATTACCAAGGGTTTACGTCCAGAGGGTACTGATGGTTTCATAGCAGTTCCTGAATTTGCTGCTACGGGGGAACACTGCAACCCTTTAATTCCTGCATTTAGACCTTATTTCAGACTTTGTTTTAAATTCGATTACCCTGAACACCTATCTAATTTTGTTGCATACTCGTGCATCCCGGTCAACCGCACCCCTGTGGCTGATTGCTGTGGAAGGCAGAGAAGAGAGCGAGGACCGGAATTACTCACTTCGGGTAGCGCACATTCAGCCACCATTTTGGTCGGCGCTCTAGTTGTTTCACGCCCCATGTCACCTATTACAGTCCAAAACAGTGTGATCAATAAAGCATTGATGACATCCCTTAGGCACACAATCTGGTGTATTCCTTCATTATTCACAAAGAGATGAGTACATTTCAACAGTTTTATTTTCACTTCAGTAAATGGTATTCATTTCATATCCATTTGCGATAAAGTTTTTCCAAATAATCCAACTTCACAAGTATATGTTATTGCATCCAGCTCCAATGCATTTTGGGCCACTGCCCTTCATCGGGGAGCATCTAAAGTAAAGACGATATAGGTTGTAACCATCATAGAAGAAGAATAGGCAATGTAAAAGACGTAAGAAGTTCCTTAAGAAGTTCCTTAGCCCAATCGAGGCACCAAGGTGATTATTGGCGTGGTATGGTAAAGTCGATGTGACTTAACAGACAAATCGACGGTGAATAAACCGAGGTGTATAACGATTCAAAGTTATATATATATAACGGGGTGAAATAAAGTAGCGTGCAGATAAAATGAAAGGTAAAGAGTAAACGGCTAAACAAAGAGTGACAGCACGCAGAAGTGCGGTGCTCTGAGTTAGCCATTACTTACGATGTTAAGAGTTTCGTGAAGTTCCGAGACCGGCAATGGTTTGACCGGAAACTTAATCCGGGCTTCATAAACAGAAGCTGGGAAGTGTGTAGGTCATGTGATCGGAGGGTATAGAGCAAGAAAGAGGACTGGTATGAACGTGAAAGAAAGAAAGATATACCTGAAAGATATGCTAGTAAAACTAATAAGTATTAATCCATATATTTAAATAAAACAAAGGAACAAATCATTGGATAAAGAGACAGTATGCATAAAATCCAAAGTATACAATTATAGATGATTAGTCACAAAAAGGAGTCAGTTCAGAACCATAAAGCTCAAAATGAGCTGTCATTCAAGATTACAGTAAGTTTATAAATACCATGAAAACTCAATCCGTTCATTTAAACCATATGGCTTAATTGAATTAAGTTTGTTAATCCAGTGATTCTCTCATTGTAATAACATCCTGTTATTATCTCTTCCCTCTGTCTTTTTAATGATTTCCAATGCCATGAACTTAAGTTGGGCTATATTGTGATTCATTTCTATAAAATGTGACGCTACTGATGATTTTAGGTTCTTGGTTCGGATGTTTGATTTATGTTCATTAAGACGGGTCTTTAGCTTGCGTTCCGTCTTTCCGATATAAACCTTCCCACACTGGCATTTAAGTAGGTAAATGAGATTGTTAGAATCACACATAGCCGTGACTTTCAGGTTTATTTTGTAACCTTTCATGGGATGAGTTAATTTGTTGCCAGGAATTATATTGTGACAGGTATTGCAGTTGTTGCAGGGTCTGGTTCCTTTTGAAATGGAAAGATGTTCCGTAGGTTGTTTCTCCCCCTGGTATGGGCAAATATAGGTCTAGCTTTAAACGTGTCTTTAAAGTCTGTCTCCAACTCTAACATTGGCCAATGTTTTAGTATGATGTTTTTAAACATTGAACTGACGTTGGAATATTTTGATACTATGACCATCCGGTCACTCTCCTTTTTCTTTTTAGGTTGTTGTAACAAATTGTATCGGTCTAGTTCATCCACCTCATTTTTCGCTTGTTTGAGTAAATCTTCTGGAAGGATCTATAATTTCATTCATTCTTATTTTTGCCAAATTAAGATCAGAGGTAATTCGTTTGACCCTAAGTAATTGGGTTAATACTTATTAGTTTTACTAGCATGCTTCATTGATCACACTGTTTTGGATTGTTTACTACTCCCCCTAGGGTGATGGGCGATACCTAAAGAGCACCTACAAAGTTGAAATTTCCGTTTGAAATTAATACTAACAGCTTGTGCATGGGCCAACTTACTCAATACCTATTACAGTCCGACATGGCGTGCGAGCACAGCGGACGCGTCTGTGCCAGTACGTCGCCTCTCGCCAGAATGTCTGATCGAAAACTGTCAGAAAGATGTACTTATTCTAGAGAGGCCTTATTAAACTTGTGCCCTCTACCTCACCGTTGCAACAATCCATTATTTCCCCCCCTGAGTGGCCCTACCAGCAGCTTGTATGGCATGTTTGTACTCCCAAAACCTGTTCCTCTTCCTGTCCCTCTTGTCACGCCCCCCCCCCCCCCCAACGTCGGCTAAAATGCTGCTGCTGAATGTAAGGTCATTAGTCAAACACCACATCAAAATATACAGTCTTATCATTGACAAAACCACTGATATATTATTTTTTGACGAGACATGGCTTAATTATGATTTGATAGCCGAGCCTAATCTGGCTGTACCCCCTGACTACTCTATGTTTATGGTAGATAGAGCGACTAGGGGAGGTGGCATTGCTGTGATCACCAAATCCTGTTACTCCTGTCTCCTTAACAAAATCAAAATTGAGAGATGTGAATGCGCTCGTTTTAGCATTTCTGTGAATACCCATCTTACCCTTTCTGGGTTATTGATATACAGGCCACCTGGACCAGCTACCGGTTTTAAAAATGCTCTTTTAGAGACAGTTGGAATGTTTGCTGCGGGGACTGCTAATTTTAGACTTAGAAGCATTCCAACTCTATCAATTGGTCGCAAGTCCTACACACAGAGGGGGACATCTATTAGATCCCATATTCACGAACATTGAGGCTGCTACAATTATGACTCCAATCACTATGGCTTGGTCTGACCATCTTCTGGTCGGAATGACCCTCCCCATATCCGAACCATCCCGTAATAACACTCAACGTTCTGTCTATAAACAACCTTGGCGAAAGATTCGACTTGAAGACTTCCACACATTTTTAAGAGTTGACCCATTGGGTCCTTTTAACAATGCTGAGACAGGCTATGAGTTGTTCTGCGCTTGGATCACCCTGGCACTTGACTCCCTTATCCCGGCGACATGGAGTAAAGGTCGCTCCCAGGAGTCTAGCCTCTGGTACAATGACACCCTGACTCTACTGAGGAAGGTGTGTAAAAGAAATGAGCAAGAATGGAGGAAAGAATACGACCCTGGAAAAAAAGTTCATTACTTGGCTGAACTTAAATCATATCATAGAGCCATTTGCAGGACGCGAGTGGCTTACTATGCCACTGATATTAAGCTGAGCCCCAATCCTGCCAAATTCATTTTTAAAGTTCTTATAGATCTCGGTGCCAAGAAAATCTTGGTGCTTATACCTACTTCTGAACTTCATTGTGAAGAACTAGCCTCCTTCTTTGTGGAGAAAGTACGCGCAATACACCGATCCTTTCCTTCCATGACTACTTCTTGTGCTCTTAATCCCACTAGACCAGATCCGGCCTCTAACCTGATGGTTATCCCGAAGATATCTTTTGAGGAACTAAGTAGGCTGCCTGTAAAAATTAAATCCGGCTCTCCTGCCGACCCACTCAAGCCTGCTCAGTTCAGAGAGTCCTCCCTGCTCTGCATGAAACCTTTACACCAGATAGTCAATGCCTCTTTTTTATCCGCAACTGTGCCGGCGAAATGGGAACAGGCCTGGGTCTCTCCCATTCTTAAAAAACCTTGTTTAGACCCTACAAAGCCTGAGAATTTTAGGCCTATTTCTCCTCTCTCCTGGGTAGCGAAAGTCGCGGAAGCACATGCTAACCATGTACTTACCAAACTCCTGCTTTCCAATAACATTCTGGACGCAACGCAACATGGCTTCCGCACCGGTCACAGTACCGAGACCGCACTCCTGGCTATGGCGCAACACCTGCGGACCATCCTCGACCTTGGTCAAACGGCGGCACTGATCCTGCTGGATCTCAGTGCCGCCTTTGACACGGTGTCTCATAAGGTTCTGCTTCACCGTCTGGAGGAGGCAGGGATCTCTGACCTGGCCCTTGCATGGTTCATATCTTTCCTGACTGGGAAGTCCTTCTTTGTCTCCACTTCACCATTCTTATCTCAGGTGCATTCTATTGACCAAGGTGTCCCCCAAGGGCTCGGCACTGAGCCCCACATTGTTCAATCTTTATGTTCAGTCACTAGCTGCTGTCGCCAGGCAGTGTGACCTCCCTATCGTCTCATATGCGAACGATATGCAGCTGGTGGTTTCCCTAACTGAAGGCTCGACCCGAATGTCTCCAGGTTTAAAAGCAGCCTCACGGCCGTGGCAGACTGGATGACTTTTAACTGTTTGCAATTAAATGCAAACAAGACGAAAGTTCTACTGGTCTGTAAGAACACTGACCTATGAGGTGACCACTGGTGGCCTAATCCTTTGGGTAAAGCCCCGGAACCAAAGAGAGAAGTTCAGAACTTGGGAGTGGGTATGGACTCCTCTCTTAGTTTCTGTTTCCACACTAAAAAAGTGGCTGCTACATGCTTTGGCATTTTACAAGGTCTTAATTCTATTTTAAAGTTTTTCGACTCATCCACTAGACAGCTGATAGTCCAGCCCACTGTTCTTTCTTGACTGGACTACGCTAGCTCCCTGCTTTTGCGGGCCAATCAAGCTGAGATCACTCGGATGCAGCGCATCCAAAATGCAGCAGCCAGAGCCCTAGTTAATCTTCCCCGGTTTTGATCTATCACTGATACCATCCGGAGGCTCTATTGGGTCCCTATGGCTCAGTGAACATAGTTTAAAACACTATGTTTCTCTTTTAACCACATCGCTGCTAGAGAGATTTTCCTCCGGTGCTGGAATTCATTTATTCCCATTGTTCATGACGGGCTCAGCTCGTCATGAGCACAGGAGCGCTGTACTGCATGACGATCTGAGCTCGTCATGAGCATGGAAGGGGTTAAAATTAAAAAATGTGTCACTCCCAAAATGCTCTGTAACCTTTTGACTCCATATGTCCCCACCCGTGCATTACGTTCTACGGGACAACACCTGGTCATGGTACCTCGGGTGAAACGCTGCCTAGCGGGAGGTCGTTCCTTCCGCTATCTGGCAGCAAAGCTGTGGAACTCGCTACCGGCACAAATACGAGAACTGGACGGCCTGTTGGATTTCAGGAAGGCAGATAAAACTCACCTTTTCCCTCTAAAATAAGTTTTCCTGGACATTGTTTTGCTGAGCTCCAACGTAGGCATTTGTTTGTTGGCTGCTAGAAGCGTCGGGACGCCCCTTTGCTGTGGCAGCTGTGCGCTATATAAGTTGCTTTAACATAACATAACATAACATAACATGGAAGTGTGTCTGACTCAATAGTGCCACTATGTATAGGTCAACACTATGCACAATTCTTAAATGCCAGAGGGTGACACTCTTGGTGGTAATTCACCTATGCCACAGCAGATTGTTGTACCTTTGCACATCACTGAATGATCAGAGTGGGACATATGGGTTGATTGCTAGACTATCCATCAAAGAACTGTCTCAGCCCTGTAGATTGCACATGACAGACCTTGTGAGAAGAGCGTGAGATTGTTAGATGATGCCCCTAAATGTGAGCTCCATGACACAGTGAGCCATTCACAGGGCAATGACTTACTCCTGTCCACCTCACTTTTGTCTTGCCCATTTATTGTCCTCCATTGCTGCTGCCATCTGGTATGTGTATGTATTTCAGTGTGGGGTGTGTCTGTTTGGCTTTACAGGCATTGTGTGCAGTTAGGTGTGAGAGGGGTGGCGTTGCCGTAGTGACGCGTCCGGGAGGTGGACAGGCACAGCAGCAGCGCTGACGTTTGATGGTAATTGGTAGGAGGAGAAGAACGTAGGGCTTCATTGCCATGGTGATGCGGCCTAGAGTGACGGTGTAGTTAAAACAACGGGTACCAACAAGGCATTCATTGGACACCAAAGAACGTACATTGATAATAGTTGGGAACAGTTTTCCTGTATTAGCATCTTTGTGAATTAAATGCACTAGGCTCTTTTCTGACAACCGCCCAGGTATTTCGACAGCCAACAACAGACCTCCACCCCTGATCCCGGGTGGTGTTTTAGGGAGAGGCCGCTGTGCCTGTCCACCTCCCGGATGCGTCACTACAGCAACGCCACCCCTCTCACACCATATGACCTATCACTGTCTCCCTATGTCAGCACACCCCCGCTGACGCCCTTTCCCCGCCCCACACCCTCGGTCCTGACTTCGCCTCAACGCGGAAGTTAAACAGCAGCCCTCGCCCGGTCCAGTTCACAAATGCCTTCTGACTCGTGAACGCTGCGGACGCCGATTAATTCAGGTAACCTTCGGTACCGACCCGAATCCTTCGCCCACCTCATTAACTCCAGTAAGCTGCTAATACTTACCCTCCCCTTCCCTTCCTGCGCACGCGGAGCACGGCTGATTCCCACGGCCGGCGAGAGTCAATCAGCAAGGTACGTGATTGAGATACCTGACCTATTGTGCTTTTACTTTTCTATGCAACACAAGGTGTGCCTATCACTCCTTAACTGCTCACCTAGCAATGCCCTTCTAACTCCTCTCTCCCCAGCTCCTTCCTGCAGCCCACAGACGACCCATTCTGGGGCTCCAAAAGTCACCCTGACATCTCCCAAGACTGTTGCTTATAAGGATTCTACTCAACCAGGATCCTCCCAGGTACCTCGAGTACTCCCTTTACCTGCTCTCCTTCCTTGCACCCTGAGCTCCCTCCCTAAATCTCCTCCCTTTCCTTACAGCACTCCTTCCTCCAGACAACCAGTCCTGATGAAGATCCAAACTAACCCGGATGGAAACGCCGTCGACCTAACAGCCTGATCAATAGGTGCACTTATTACTTGTGGCTCTACATTTAAATAAAATTAATCGTGCCTGCTGTGATATCACATTGTCACATGCGCTGTTAAGCCACTCACTGTAAATAGTTTGCACCTTACGCACAGTGCGCCACCAACGCTGTTCACTTTTCAATTGCGTCGCCATTTGCACTTTTGTACACGTTTTTTGCACCAAGTTCCATGTGGTTGTCACTAACTTAATTTATGCAGTGCTGTTCTTAACTGTATACGTCCGACCTTGGAACTAATGTAACTATATAAAGATGAATAACTATCTTTTGACTTAAAAAACGAGTATTCTCCTTCTTTTCTGCCTAAGTAATGCTATGTGCATGCTATTTATAATTGTCTACTGACTCCCACCTTTCAGGACACTGTGTTCTTGTTGCATCTTACCTACCCAGTCCTGAATTGGTCTATGGGTTATACTCCTGTTAATCGTACAAAATCAAAGTAGGCCAAGTCAGGCCTCTGCTAAAACAGCCAGGGCTAGACACCGAAGATCTAAACAACTTCAGACCTGTATCGAACCGACTTTTTTTGTTCAAAACCATGGAAAGATATGTACTCTCTCAGACCCAACACTTGGATAACATCAATTTCCTAGATCCCCATCAATCTGGTTTCAGAAAGGGCTGCAGTACTAAATCCGCAATCCTCAATGTCATAGACGACCTACTCAGTGCACTTGACTCGGATCAATGCTGCCTTCTCATCCTCCTAGACTTATCGGCCACATTCGATACAGTTGACCACAAATTGCTCATCAAGGTGCTACAAGAAAGGGCTGGTCTTCAAGAGACGGTCCTCCACTCTTTCTCCTCCTTTCTCCACAACTGTCCACAAAGAATAAAAAGTAAAAACTTTGAATCCGACCTCCACCCCGTTCCTCAAGGATCAGTGCCCTCCCCTCAGCTTTTCAACATCTACATTGAACCCCTTACCACTCTACTCAGGAAATCCAACATCCGCTTTCACTTATATACTGACGACATGCAGATTTATCTAGAAACCACCTCCATTGATGACATCCAGGGACTTAACACCATGCTCAAGGAGGTTCAACAATAGCTTTCAAGTAATCACCTGAAACTCAACCAACAGAAAACGGAAATACTCCAACAAAGACGAAAACCCCCAAATTGAAGAATGGCTCAAAGGCATTGGCACCCTCAATTGTAACCTAATCCTGGCCGATTCTGTAAAATCTCTAAGGATCACCCTAGACCCGAAATTGGACATGAAAAAACACATTTCAAGATCCCCTAAAAGTGCCTTTCTCAAACTGAAATTACTTTACAAAATAAAACCCTTCCTCCAACCCAAAGACCTTCAACAAGCCACCCAAGCACTGGTGCTCTCCAGAATTGACTATGGGATTGCAGCCCTGACTGGAACAGCAAAATGAAACCTCGCCCCCCTGAAGACAACCTTCAATGCCATCTCTCCGGCTGTCAGAGAACTTTAATTGCTCCCAATTGAGCTATGAGCCAGCTTCAGTACAGCCTGCCTCACGCACAAAGCCCTGCACACAGGCAAACCAGAATACTTGGCCAACAAACTCAGAAGGGCCGGCCGTCCAGAAACCTCAGGAGCTCCAACACTCTGCTACTCATCCCACTGAAAACTAGTAAGCAAAAAACAGCAGGCAAATCATTTGCTGGAAACGCCCCAAAAATCTGGAATACCATACCCCCCCACAACAGAATGACCTCCTCGTTTCCAAAATTCAAGAACCTACTCAAAGTCCTCTTCCTCGACCGCTCTAGAATAAACTGATAAGAGACAAGGAAGTACCTCTTCTGACGCTCCACTGTACCTTCAACTGGGAGACTGAAGACACTGACTCGGAACAAGAAGGCTTTTAATTTTATTTTTTTGGACTCCCGCCCATTTGAACAATGAATCTGCTTGGATGCTCATCTGGTTTGACCTGCACCCCCTCCCCCTTTTGCTCCTTCCCTTGGGTGTTTGTTCATTTCCTGGGTAGAATCCTCTAGTTCTACCAACTACCTGTACCGTCTATCTGCACATTATTGTATTTGTTGTGAAGCGCTCTAATACCCTCGGGTCCAGCCATCGCTATATAAAACTCCCAAAATAAATAACTAAATACTTCTATAGTCATGGAGAATAGGATTTCCTATAATGGAATGACTGCCTTGAGATAATAGAGAGGGTGTGAATTAAATTTGGAAGTGTCTTTGAAGGAGGAGAACTTTGAGGTCAGTTTTGAAGGCCTGGGAAGAGGTGGTGGTCTGGAGATGAGGCAGAAGTGAGTTCCAGCTTCTCACCGCGTTGCCTGAAAAGGAATGGGCCATCGATCTTTTCCTCTTAAAGTGGGAGGTTCATGCAATAAATGTTCCGCATCACGTGATGGTCTAGAGCCCCCAGAGAGTTTCAGATTATTCACCATGTAACGAGGAGAAACGGAATGCAAGACTTTGTGGGTGATACAGGCAGTCTTGTAGATAGATCTTGCCTCAATGGGAAGCCAACGGAGGGTGGATAAAATGGGTGTGATGTTGTCGCTTCTTTTGGCCCCATAGAAGAAACGAGCTGCTGAATGGAGAACAGATTTAAGGGTGGAGAGGTGGGATTTGGGGAGGCCAGTAAGAAGAGAATTGCAGTAGTACAGTCTGGAGAGAACCAGCAATTGCTCCGGGAAGGAGCAACAAATCCAGCAAAGAAGACACAGTTAGTATCGCGCAGTCTTTGCAATGGAATTGATGTGGGAGAGTAGATTGAGTTTTTTGTCAAGTATGACACCAAGGGACTTTGCGCTGTCGACAAATATGGGTTTATTGTTCAGTAGATTAATCGGATCCATTCATGATTCAACCGAGGTAGGAGATAGTGAGGAGGAGAGGAGGATTAATTCAGATTTGGAGGGATTCAGAATCAGTTGATCAGTTTTGAATGGAGTCGAGAGTTGAGCTTAGGATGGAGAGATCGTGAGTGGAGGCCACGTTAGGTAGATTTGAGTGTCGTCTGCATAGAGATGATAGTGGATCCTGGATTTACTTAGAAGATTTCCCAGTGGTTCTAAATAGAGATTGAACAATGTGTGTGCAAGTATAGAGCATTGAAGAACACCTTGACCTACCGCCGAAGGAGATGAAAGACTGTTTGCTATTTTGATCATTTGGGATCTATCAGAGAGGTAGGAAGCAAACCATTTAAGCACAGTGCCCTCCATGCCCATTCTCTGTTGAAGAGTGTTGAGGAGAGTGTTGTGATTGACAGTGTCGAAGGCTGCAGAAAGGTCAAGGAGAATTAGAAGAAAAGACCCCCTCAAATCGAGTATCCACAGCACGTCATCAATCACTTGCAGTAGGGCTGTTTCAGTGCTGCAGTTTTGAATGAAGCCGGACTGGAAATTGTCACGAAGATCATTTATGGTAATTTATGACCCTGTATGTAGCGCATTCTACAATTTGTATGCCAAAGTGGCTTCTTCTTTAACTGAGTGCTCTTTTCGAAGGTTCTGAGTCGGTTAGTTGCCAAGGACTGTATTGTTATGTTTGCTTAAAGTATCTGGTCCGAAGGCTGCGTGCGTGCCACAGCACAGTGAGTCAGCCTTGTGGGACAGATTTGGGGTCTCAGAGGTTTGAGCAATTGAGGGCATGCTTTATGTAAATGGTGCCCCTTCTAAAAACAAAACAGAAACCTTGTACTGCTGTCATGCATGGATTATGTGATATTGAGTGTGGAAAGCATTTATAAACTTATTTGCATAAGGCTAGAACACACAGAATGTTTGCTGAATCATTCCCTTAGATTAGGAAACGTATATCGTATTTACATGTTGGTTCCCACAGAGGTCAGCTAATTCTTCGGCATATGCAGGGCCATTGTAAAATGTCATAACACTTACCCATTGTTTACAGATTGATTCTCAGTTTTGAGAAAATAGAAGCTATATTTGCAGGTTCAGTTTTGTAGGTAGGAACGTGCGTACAGCATTCACATGCAGATTCCTGCAGAGGTAAGGCAACTTCCTCTTCATTTACTGGACTGTTTTCAGTGGTCAAAAGCTCATTCAGCATTTACAGATTCAAATCAGAGAACGTAACAACTTGTTTACTGTAGTTACATGTTCAGCCCTGTAGGGGTCAGTCATGTACACTGCATTTCAGATGAATTCCAGAGTTCAGAAAAAAACTCAGTTGACAGATTCAGTCCTGTAGGTTAAACATCATATGTACACATATTTTTCATGCATTCCGCACTGCATGCACAGGTCCTTTCTTTCAGGTTAGAAAACTCTTTAAATATTTACAGTTTAATTAAAAAAATGGCCAGAAAAATAGAGTACAATTACAGATTCATTCAGAGTTAAGAAAAATCGCACTGAGTTCACTAATTTAGTCTCACTTAGTTTACATGCGCATTCTATGTGGCTAGGCAACTCTTATAGCATTTATGGACAGATTCAGTTTCTCCAAGAGTAGAAAATGTATACTCCATGTACCCGGGCATTCCCATCAGGTGTTAGAAAACTCACCTTGCAAGTGTAGATTCGTTCTCTAAATCATCCGAAAATGACCACACATTCAATTGATTCAGACCCAGAGTTTAGGACAAACATTATCAGCATATAGGTGCATTTGCATTGTTAACCCTGTTTCAAAATTCAGTCTCACGGAGGCAACACAACTAGTTCTGTTACAGCCTCCTCGCCAGTGAAGTGACATTATATTCATGGATTTACTCGCATTAGTTTTGACACAATCTCTGCATTTTGTTACCTTTTGCTACCATTGGTTCATGAAACGAGGGGAAGCCATGCTGCCTGACCCTGGCATGGAGGAAAGACTGGTCTGGTTTTCATCAGTATTTCCAGGAATGCCCAAGTGGACAAACTAGCAAGATCAAGCTTTGTCACTATAAAAATGCTGCAAATGAAATTTTCCCTCATTTGGGATTTTCACACAAGGTCCAAGCTACCATGTCCCTTGTTCTGTCCAAACTTGGTTACGCCAAAAGCATGTACCACAGATCACCTTTAATGATCATGAAAAGACTACAACGGATTCAGAACTTGCCTCAGACTACTCTTGCATATCGAACCGCGAGACCACATCTCACCTGCCTTCAAAGCCCTGCATTGGTTACCGGTTCCCAGAAGATCCACGTTCAAGTTTCTTTGTATCACCCACAAAGAAATACATTGAATTGGACCGCTATTCAGCAGGAATAAAATCACCAAACACATTCAACCAAGGAACCTCCGCTCTAAAGGGGCATCTTGCCTCAAAATCCCAAGATATATGAAAAAAAAACGGGTGGCACATCCTTCTCTGTTCAAGCAGCCAAACTATGGAACTCTTTAACCCCAAACATAAGATCCACTGACAACCACCTTAACTTCAGAAACCTACTCAAGAAATGGTATTTCCCCACATAAGCACCAGATGCAAACAGAAATGTAGAGCAAGAAAAAAGTTTGGTAACCCAGATACAAGGGCGCTCTGCAAAGTAAAGGGGAAATATCCCAACAGTTACTAAATTCAGGTGCTACTAGGGAGGAAGGTGTGGTTACTACACAACACCCATCTGGACCAACAAAGTGAATCTGTTACAATATTCAATTCTCCCCGAGCACTCAAATGTACATTCCAATATCTGCCCAATGTCTGAAAAAATGAAAACAGTAAAGAGGCACAGTAACAGAAATCAAAAGTCTATACAATGATCCAAAGTCCCAGATGTTGATGTTGTCAGAAGTTGATTTATTTCTCCATGCAGCCTTTCTTTTCAAAGTATCACAAAACATATTTCATAGTCATTGAAACCCTATTCAATATTACATAGTCTGGTGGTTGTATTATTACAGACAGATTAGCGATAAAACACATTCCACACTGACAAGTAGGGACATTATGTATACAGATGATCCCTTAGTCTGAACCAATCAATAAGTCATGACATCAGTCTTGTCCCAAGAAATATTGAAATTCATTATCAATATTCATTCCGAGTTCCACAGCTCGCTGTTTCATCAACCAAAGAGCCTCCCTGCGTCTAAGTTTCAATTGTCTATTGCCACACTTTCGGTCCTGATTGATGTGGTCAATTCCATGAAAACAAAAAATATGTTCATCCCTTTTATCATAATTCTGGACAGTGTGCGCCGCAATGGGATATCTCGTATCACCATTCTTCCATGCCCTGAAGTGTTCCATCATTCTGTCTCGCAATCTCCTAATTGTGCTACCCACGTAGATTTTACAACATGAACAGGCTATCACATGCACCACATATGTTGTGTCACAATTAATAAAACCATCAATTTCATATGTATCAGTACCATTGTAGCTAAAGCTTGTTACTTTCCTCTTTGCCCACCTGCAGGAACTACACCGTCAACATTTGTAAAAGCCCTTCATTTTATTGATTAGCCAAATATTTGAACCCTTAACGGGGTAACTAGGACTCACAGTGTTTGCTAGTGTTTTACCTTTTCTGAATGTAATACTGGACCTCTCACCAATAAAGGTTTAAAAGGTCCTTATCCGCTTTAAGTAAATGCCAGTATTTATTTACAATAGTGTAAAGTTTAAGGCTTTCCACACTGTAGTGTGTAATCAGGCGTACCCTCTGCTCTTTCTTCTCTTCGGTATCTGTCTCCTTAGGTAGAAGAGTTTGCACTGGTTTGAGACTAAATGCTCTCTTCCTTGCTTTATCCTTTCCTTGCTTGCTTTATCTATAACCCTCTGGTCATAGCCCCTTGCCTTGAATCTACGTGAAATGTCAAATACATTCCACTGAAAATCAATGTCCTCGGAGCAATTCCTTCTAGCTCTCACCATTTCACCGAAAGGTATCGTGTTAATTTGGCTCCTAGGGTGACAGCTTTGTACATGTAGTAATGCGTTGCAACTTGTTTCCTTCCCATACATCCTACTACACAGTTTATTCTCACAGATATACAGTTCAATATTCAAAAATGCTATTCTCTCTTGATTGTATTGAATAGTAAAGCATAGGTTGACATCATTATCATTAAGATATAAAAAGAGCTCTTTCAGTTTCTCCAGAGTTCCAGTCCATATCATCAAGCAGTCGTCAATAAAACAACCCCAGTAATGGATATATTCTATCCATCTATGCCCGCAACGGCCCCAGATCCACTGCGCCTCAAACCAACCCATAAAGAGGTTAGCAAAATACGGAGCGAATCTGGAACCCATCGCTGTTCCAAGGCACTGCCTGTACCACTTGTTCTTGAACAGAAAAACATTATTTTCAAGTACCAAGTCTGTCATTTTCAGAAACATCACAGTATGATCAAAGAACTCAGCCGGCCTTTTGTTGAGAAATGTTTAAATAGCTTGAATCCGCAGATGGTGTTGAATGTTAGAATATAAGGATACCACATCAAGGGTTATTAAGTACATTCCTGGTTCCCAGGTTAAGTCACTCATAACATTCAACACATGTTGGGTATCCTGAATAAACGATGGGAGATTGTGTACATAAGGTCTAAGAAAAGTATCTATGAATTCCAACAATCTCTCCCACGGACCCCCTATGCACGAAATAATGGGTCTCCCATGTGGTCTCTCTACTTTTCTCGGTGAACCTCACTCAGGGAGACGCCCTCCAACAACCACACCAAAAGTTTTTCGACTACAAGAGGCTGTGAATAACAGACAAAAGATACACAAGGAGCTACAGAATGACACTCAACGGGGGACAATGCAAGACTATAATATCTGTATTGCTATATATCCTTTTGCTGCTATAGATGTAGACTCTGGGGGGCTTACTTGGGGGGGTCAGGGAACCGCAGGATCGCATTCTGACGACGGAAAAGCTGAAATAGAAATGTGGGAATACTAATATTATCAAGGCTACCATACTAACATACAAGTTCCCTGGGCAGGGGGGGCGGAACAGGTTTCTCGTCCAGGTAGGCACGTCCAGTACACGAGGATTTGGGGTAGGGGGAAGAGGGGAGGAGAATGGATGAGGAAGGGGGGTGTTATCTTAGTCTGTCTTGTCTGTCCCTCTTACATACTACAACACTATCCACTGTCTTCATCCCTACCTTCACCCGTCTAGATACCCACCTGCACACAGGTAGATACCCTGAATCAGGATCTAGTGAGATACAAGACGGAGTAAAAAGGGGTAAGCCTAGGGGAGGTCCTGGGATCTCACAGCGATTACACTGAGAGTAAGGAAGGGCAGCGGACCCCCCTTAACAATGACACAACATAATTTGACCTCATTACTAGTGAACCTGAAGATAGTCTCCCTTAATGTGAAAGGCCTCAACCACCCAGTCAGAGGAAGAAAATGCTAGACTATCTAGCAAAGACCAAAGGAGATGTGATTTTGCTACAAGAAACCAAGCTCTCCCTTGAAGATGCTGTGCGAATTAAAGCAAGGTGGATAGGCCAGGTAGCCTGCTCTACTGCAACAGGGAAAAAAAAAGGGGTTGTCACACTCATAAACAAACACAGATGACACCGCATACTGGGAGGGAGTAGCAAGGAGACTGGAATTAATCTTCAAAATGACCTAACGATACTGGCAGGTGACTTTAACATAGCTCTAGATTACACACTTGACAGACAATCTTATTTATTTATTACTTATTCATTCTATAGTTTTATAGAGCGCAAACCAGACCTGTGAAGGTATCAGAGGGCTTTACAGTATTAAGGGTGGGACACCAGACTTTGCCATAATTGTTTCGCCATCGGGCAGTGAAGAGCCGTGAGGGAAA
The DNA here is from genome assembly GCF_964263255.1 of Lissotriton vulgaris. Taxonomy (NCBI): domain Eukaryota; kingdom Metazoa; phylum Chordata; class Amphibia; order Caudata; family Salamandridae; genus Lissotriton; species Lissotriton vulgaris. The sequence goes on along the minus strand of NW_028249872.1, from coordinate 1,485,966 downwards.
CGGCGGAAATAATTCCGGGAGGCACTGGGAGCTACGGACCACAATCCCCAGCAGCCCCTGGGGCACCAGCGCACCCGTGACGTGCTTGAAGTGCCCGGAGGCGCTGGTAAAACGCTGACCCCCACGAGACCAGGGGGGACACCAGACTTTGCCATAATTGTTTCGCCATCGGGCAGTGAAGAGCCGTGAGGGAAACGGCGGAAATAATTCCGGGAGGCACCGGGAGCTACGGACCACAATCCCCAGCAGCCCCTGGGGCACCAGCGCGCCCGTTACGTGCTTGAAGCGCCCGGAGGCGCTGGTAAAACGCTGACCCCCACGAGACCAGGGGGGACACCAGACTTTGCCATAATTGTTTCGCCATCGGGCAGTGAAGAGCCGTGAGGGAAACGGCGGAAATAATTCCGGGAGGCACCGGGAGCTACGGACCACAATCCCCAGCAGCCCCTGGGGCACCAGCGCGCCCGTGACGTGCTTGAAGCGCCCGGAGGCGCTGGTAAAACGCTGACTCCCACGAGACCAGGGGGGACACCAGACTTTGCCATAATTGTTTCGCCATCGGGCAGTGAAGAGCCGTGAGGGAAACGGCGGAAATAATTCCGGGAGGCACCGGGAGCTACGGACCACAATCCCCAGCAGCCCCTGGGGCACCAGCGCGCCTGTGACGTGCTTGAAGCGCCCGGAGGCGCTGGTAAAACGCTGACCCCCACGAGACCAGGGGGGACACCAGACTTTGCCATAATTGTTTCGCCATCGGGCAGTGAAGAGCCGTGAGGGAAATGGCGGAAATAATTCCGGGAGGCACCGGGAGCTACGGACCACAATCCCCAGCAGCCCCTGGGGCACCAGCGCGCCCGTGACGTGCTTGAAGCGCCCGGAGGCGCTGGTAAAACAATGACCCCCACGAGACCAGGGGGGACACCAGACTTTGCCATAATTGTTTCGCCATCGGGCAGTGAAGAGCCGTGAGGGAAACAGCGGAAATAATTCCGGGAGGCACCGGGAGCTACGGACCACAATCCCCAGCAGCCCCTGGGGCACCAGCGCGCCCGTGACGTGCTTGAAGCGCCCGGAGGCGCTGGTAAAACGCTGACACCCCACTCGCCCCCGCGAGTCATGCGCGGGAACGCCCGGGGCTAAGCCCGGGCAAAGGGCGGGCCCTCTGTGGCCCTCAGAGGCACGAGGAGGACGGGACGGGGCCACCCCCCATCGCCATTTCTATAAGGTACTTTCTTTTGGCCCACTGGGCAACCTCCATTTGGGAACTGTGGATACAGAAAACACTGTTGGGACTATTTGCTATTTTGCTAGTTGTCATTGACAATTGTGTCTGTTGTTCCGCGCAGCAACCCATTTCTCTGAATAAGGGCAAGCAACTGTCAGCATGTCCCCAAGGGGCACCCGCAGCAAAACAGCTGCCACTGTGACCGGACCCATTGACCTTTTTATAACGAAGGCCAATGATGCCATCAATCAGGGCATTAGCCTTTTAGAACGCAGGGTATCACAAGATCTGGCACATGCCAAACGTTCCTCACTTGGCCTTATTGCCACCGCCACTACACCTGCACAGGCTATGCCTAATAACATCAGACCCCTACTTGACGTATGTGCTGACATTCACACCATCCCCAGCGAGGTTAACCTCTCAGCCTCCATTCCCCTGTTAGATTCAGACACCGATATTAGCACAGACTTGGAAAAAAACCCTGATCTACCCACCAACCCCTCTCCCAAAGTACAATCTGCTGATAACACCAGGCAACTGAGAGGTAGGCGAGAGGGTGCAGTTCAAAAACAGAAATCACACGCACCAAAGCCCCGGATCACCATGGTCAGGAAATATGGCCGGGCACAAAGGAAATCTGGGAAAAATACCAATTCTGTCCCTAACCACAACACGACCAGGGTTACGGTAATATCTCAGGGGGATGAAAGTGAAATGGTTCAGCAGGGTAGAACAATGCATACTAATGATAACACAGACAAGGCATACGACCCTTTGCTGGAAAGACTGGGGGAACTTTTAAGCATTTATTTATCCCCCATTGAAAATAGGCTTACTCGAATAGAAAAACAACTAGCTGAATTGAGTAGCCCCCTTAAGAATTTCCTAAAGGAAGGTCCTGCAATAAGTACAAATAACAGCAACACCACCAAAATAGCAGGCCCCAAAACAAATATTCCACAAGCACCTCCAACTATCCCAAATAACGCACACAAAGCTGCACCTGCCGCACTGGCCAATGGTCCAACTACTAAACAAAAAGCAGCAACATCGCACACCAATAGCGCACCAACAGACAAAAGGAAGGACCCTGGCACTAATACCATCACCAATACTAAACCTCCAAATGTGAGCACCACAGGTCACCCTGCAACTTCAACAAGCAACCTTATCCCGGCCCAACCCACTCCAAAAACACCTACACAAGTTCCTGCCCGCATTAACCTCCCACCGAAATGCGGCGCATATGTACTAGTGTTAGTAAATGTCACCAAATTAAGAAAGGATCAGGATGAAAATCCCACATCACTTAAAAACAAAACCTTGCACTGGCTAATTGCTAACTGCAATTACCCTATTGATGGTGCAAGGGAGATTATTAACACACAGCGAGTGGGTTGGATTGGACCACTCAGGAAAAAATTTGAGGGTGACTGTGTCACCATAAGCTTTAGAAATCCACAATGGGCAGAGAAAACCCTTGCCAATGCCCCTTTACCATCGCCCTGGGAATTCAACACCACGCTCCTTCCCTTAGGATATTTCTACCGACATCTGATACCCCCCGAACAAGCCACGGCTAATTTCCCCACTAATTTCCCCAGTAATTCTCATCAGGATACGAATTTTGGAGCAAGGATTAAATCACCCCTTTTTGTCCAGAATCAGAACCCAAATGTCGCCTACTCCAACAACCGCAACTGGCATCCACAACCCCCAATGCCAATCCTAACCCCCAACCCTCCGCAGCTCTTTCAAGCCCCAACTATGCATCAGAGTAACTATAGAGATAGGCCTTACCCAATCCCTAATCCGTTCCAGTTTGCACAGATGAACGAAGTCAGGCCAATGTACAATATCCCTACTTTCAATCGGTTCGAATATTTATCATCTTTAGACGAACAGGATTGACTAAGTATATCCCCCAATAAAGAAATGTGCAATGATGCAAAAGCCTGTAACTCAGAGGGTGCCACAACCCCAGCTGTATTGCACCACGTTAAAACTGCTGTTACAGAAATTATATTGTCGGACAGTATCCTGGCCACTTCTAACGAACCACTCAACCATGACAATGGGAATACCGGGAGTACATTCGTCAAACACGGACTCAAACATGGCCTTTCCATTCTAAGCTGGAATGTTGCAGGTTTAGAATCTAAGCTCTCGGACCCTGCTTGGATTGAACTAATTAATGATGCAGACATACTTATGTTCCAAGAAACTTGGGCTGTTGATAATCTGTATATTGAAGGCTACCACTGCTTCAGCCTGACATCAGTAAAACCTAGCTTTGGCCGAGCAGTGGGTGGTCTTTTTATGGGGATCAGAATTTTGGCAGGCGGTACAATTAGAGATCTGAAGCTAGATAACCTTGCCAATCCCAATATTCAAATTCTGGAATATAAACTGAAATCAAAGACCACAATTTATTTAATTAATTTTTATAATAATGATTTTTATGGTGTACCGATCAAAAACTTTGTTGCATTATCTAAGGTTTTAAATACGATTGATTGTTCCTTGTCAGTAGACACCAAGACTAGCATTCTGATTGGGGGTGATTTTAACGTGAAACTTATAGAGAACTATGGATCTACTAATCTTGATTACTGTAATGACCGCAGGGGTTTGGAACTGGTCAGCATACTTTCTGATTTTAATCTTGTTGATGTAATGAGTGTAGGGTATGATATGAATTTTCCCTATGCCCCCACGTTTAAGGGCAGGGATAACGGTTCAATTATCGATTACATATTTACATCACCTCTGTTAACAGATTGTTTAATTAAATCTTCTGTGGTGCAAACGTCTTTCAGTGATCATAACCCATTGCTAGCTATTTTTAATCTTGCACCCAGTCCAATTTTTATGAATTTAAACGGGGCTAGGGATATTACACCCTTAATTGACGGCCTTCACCTTAAATGGAGGGGAATTGACTGTGGGGCCATCATAGACACGATCCAGGAGGCACATCCCGATTTACTGAAATGCCTCTCTTCCCCAAGCACAAATAATGAAAAATTGATCACAGACTTTGAAGCTTTATGCTCAAATATAAAAATCCTCCTGTCAGTCCCACTCCCTACTGAACACAAAGAGCCACGGTGGTTTGATACATCTTGCTCCGTGGCCAATAGAGATTTAAGAAAGGCCCTCTCTGCCAAACCCAGATGTAAAGATGTAGTTCGAGCTGCCAGGAAAAACTACAAAGACAAAATATCGGAAAGGAAGGCAAACTTGCTCTCCGAACACTGGGATAAGCTGGTCATCAGTGCCAATCTGGGTAGCAGCGCCCCATTTTGGTCGGCTGTCAGGAGAACGAGGGAAATGGGCAAAGAGCTTACACAAATTAGCTGCAATATAACCAGTGCAGCCTGGGAGACCCATTTTTCTAATATTTACGCCGCCCCCTCTGACGAGCAACTTCTCCCCAATATGGGCCAAACAGAAGGCTTATAGATTTCGGACCTAGAAGTCAGGAAAGCCATTAAAGAGAGTCTAGGTAATAAGGCGCCTGGACCGGACGGCTTCCCTATCGATATTATAAAATATAATGCTGTGCTTTGGACACCAATACTCCTTAACATCTTTAACAGTCTCCCACAAGTAGCCATGCCTGCCACCTGGGCTACTAGTATCATCGTTCCCATTTATAAAAAGGGAGACAGATCAGACCCAGCAAATTATCGTCCCATTTCCCTCCTGGATAACACTCTAAAAATACTAGGACGAATAATTTATAATAGGGTACTGGAATGGGCGTCTGATTCTGACTTCTTAGACCCTTGCCAGATGGGGTTCAGGAGCGGGGTAGGAACAGTCGAGCAATGTTTAAATCTAAAATTGATAATCGACAAATACTGCATTGCTCGCTCATCCCCTGCTTACCTAGCTTTTATGGATCTTTCATCCGCATTCGATCTTGTGAACAGATCTAAGCTTTGGTTAATTCTCCTGTCGAACGGTCTTGATGCCACTCTTGTTAGATTCTTAGCCTATCTCCATACTGACCTGAAAGCACGGGTACGTATTGGGATGGGCGGAGAGGTATCGGGAGCCATTAAGATAGGGAGGGGGGTGAGACAGGGGTGCGTTCTAGCACCCCTGCTGTTTATCATTTATATTAACGGCTTGTCCAATTGTCTAAAGAAAGCTACCCCTGATGTCCCAATTATTCTAGGTAATCCCCTACCCGTGCTTTTATATGCAGACAACGCTGTCCTTATGGCACGTACTCCTAACGCTCTACGTCTGCTTGTACATAGTTTTGTAAATTTTATGGAGGGACTGGATCTGAAAGTTAATTTTAAAAAGTCTTTTATTATGTCCTGTGGGCCGGGCAAAAGGAAACTCAGCACAAATCGAATTGGAACAGATAAACTAGAATCTGTCCATAAGTTTCCTTATCTGGGGTTGGTTTTCGCTGCGAACAGCTCGTGGAGTGGGCATGTGGCCCACGCCACAAGCAAGTTCTCGAAAGCCAACAATTCTGTCCTGAGTCTCCCCCGCCCAAAGAAAATCGGCGCCACAAAGGCTATTGTTAAAATTTTTAAATTACAGTGTTCTCCTGTTGCCACGTATGGAGCCGAAGTTTGGGGATCGGTCAGCAGCATTAGCATCCAAAGAGAGGAAAACCGTTTCTGCAGAAAATTGCTGGGTGCACCGATCTCCTCTTCTAATTTTATCTGCCATAATGAACTCAACCTCCCCTTCATAAGTGATTTTATCAAAGCAAGACCAGCTCTCTTCTGGATTAGAATCTGGAGGAATGAGGCTGCCGTCCTTACACAAAACATCATTAAGGACTGCCTAAATTGTGAAAATGGCATGCAGATCCCCTGGTTTAAAGAAGTTTTTAAAACACTTAATGAAATTGGTAGAGGTATCCTGTTCACTGACCCAACGGCTATCGAATTAAAGGATAAATTTGAGGTCCAAAAGGCACTTTATGCACTTTACCGTAATGAACGGCTTGGAAGAGAATCTCAGAAATCAGGGGTCAAGAAATACATAGGAAATGGTCTCTATATGCAAATTATGCCATCCTACCTCTCACTCCCTATGTCAAATTGGGAGCGATCTTTATTATTTCGTCTAAGGGCAGGAACTGTGATATTTTTGCTGTCTTTTCCTTTGGGGTACCGACATTATACAGATCTTACCCCCTGCCCTTGTGATGGTATAAGCACTCAAGATGATTTGCACTTTCTGTTTTTCTGTAAATTTTATGTGAGATATACTAAATGGCTTTTAACCCCATATTTTAGAAAATTCAGACCTCTCACACTTCAGGAATCCTATATGTTGCTGCTTACCCTGGACACTGATGAACTGACCTTTCGCACTAGCACTTTTTTAAGACTAGCCATACGTGCACGCAAGACTATGGAAAGTCCCTGAAATCAGAATCAGTCATAATGATACTACTGCAAAAATTTTATAAGATAATGAAATTTACTGCTTAATCACTGTATGAACTACTTTGTTATTATGGAATGCTATTTATATAACTGTTTTGTATTATATGTATATGTGTGCTTTGCTGTGTTCGCTACTTTTATGAATTTTATCAAATTCGAATAAAGGTCTTTTGAACTTGAACTTGGGTGGTGTACAAAGCAAGGGAAAGGAGGGATCAATTGGGTAAAAAAGGGGATACATAATGCAAGGGAAACACAGAGTCTAAAATCCCGGCTACACATGGGAGGAAATTGAAACAGGTAGATAAATTGTACAAGAAGGTACATAGTCTTGATTCTAGGCGGAATGCCCAGGAGTGCAGGAATCAATATCGTCCAAAGAAAGATAATAATGAAACATCTTCATTAGGCAACGTATTTACCCATTAAGAAGGCTTTTATCTCCTTCTCAAAGTGTGCCTAGGACGGAAGTGTTCTGATGGTGGGTGGGAGAGAGTTCCAGATCCTTGGCGCAGCTCCAGTGAAGACGGAGTGTAGGTTTCTTTTTTTCGGAAACGTGCAGGTTGCAGCAGTAGGTCTTTGGCAGAGTGTGAGTTTCTGGAACCTCCTAATATCCTGAGTTTTTTTGTGCCAGGAATGTAGGGGAGTTGTTACAAAGATCTTTGTGAGTAATGCAGGCCAGTTTAAATTGGATTCTGGCCTCGAGTGGAAGCCACTTCAGCGCTTTGAGGTGGGGAGAGATGTGTTTAAATTTCTTTGAGACGGTTAGTAGTTTGGCGGCGGTGTTGAGGCAGGCTTTCAATGGGGCCAGAGATTTCTTGGGTAGCCCTACAAGAGTAGAACATCCGTATTCTAATCTGGAAATCACTAGTGCCTGTACTGCCGTTTTAAGGTTGGACACATCGAGGAAGGGTTTTAGGTTTCTTAGCTAACTCAGGTGAAATCTAGCTGTTTCTGGCCATCGAGTTTATATGGCCACACATGTTCAGGCTGCCGTCCAGGGTTATTCCAAGGAATTTCGCCGAGTCGACAATGGTAGGAGGGCAGTATAATGCTGAGATGGTCTTGATCCATCCCTGGATGTCTGGAATGGGTTTGGGGGGAGAGATCAGAAGGAATTCAGTTTTATTTGTGTTGAGTTTAAGCTGGTTTGCAGTGGGCCATTGGACTGCCAGCTTCAAGGCCTCATTCAGGGAGACAATGTCCTCAGGGGAAGAATTTTTTTGTAGATTTATGTATCGTCGGCGTACATATGGTAGAAGATATTGGCGGCACGTAGAACCTCGGTGAGGGGTTCAAAGTAAAGGTTGAAGAGGGTAGGGGAGATTGTTGATCCTTGGGGGACTCCAACCATTACCGGAGAGGGGGTGGATAGATTACCGTTGATGAGGACTCTCTGTGAGCGGTTTTGGAGGAATGATTTAAACCATTCAAGGCGGTGCCCTCCAAACCCATCCTGAGTTTGAGGCATCCAAGGAGAAATTGATGGTTAACCGTGTCAAAGGCGGAGGAGAGGTCTAGGAGGATTAGGAGACAGGTTTTACCTTGGTCGAGGGCTTGGTGAGCGTCATCTACAATGTGGAGGAGGGTGGTTTCCGTGCTGTGTCCCGATCTGAACCCAGATTGGAAGTCATCTAACAGGTGAAATCTGTTGATGTGTAGGCTCAGTTGCTGTTGCACACATGTTTCCAGACCTTTGGCTAGGAGTGGTATGGAAGGTCCAGGAAGGGATGATAGCTTGAGAGGCTGCAGCTAGGCAGTTAGATGGGAGAGGATCATTGAAGTGGTTGTTCGGGTTTAAGGAGGCAAGAATTTTTGAGATAGAGTGTTCGTCATAGATTTTGAAATTGGACCAGTGTGCTAGCTTTTTGGGTGAGGTTTGGGAGGACACTGTGGGGAGAAGAGGTAGAACAGGCAGATTTTGAATTTGGTGTTGAGTTGTGGATTTGAGTTTGTTACCTAGGGCAGAGATTTTATCGCAGAAGAAGGAAGAGAATTCCTAACTTGTTATTAGGGGTTTAGGAATTTCTTTGAAAGTTTTCGCTAGTTTGTTGGATTGGTTTTTGACCAAGTCGAATAGCTTGCGAGGTATGTTTTTGGCGTTCTCCAGTTCTGTTATGAAGAATTCTTTTTTTGAGTTGAGGATTTTCTTGTTCTAGACATTCTAGGCCTGGCAGAGAAGCTTTAGATGTGCTGCTGAAGGGTGTTGTTTCCAGTTATGTTCAGTCTGTCGAAGGGATCTCGTCTCCTTGTTGAGGGATCCGCTGAACCAGGGATTTCGATCTTTGTTCTGGGTTCTTTTTAATTTTAGTGGTGCCAGGACGTTTAGAATGTCAGATATGGTTGAGGAGTAATGATCCACCAGGTTGTCGACTGAAGTGCACTGAGGTGGGGAGGTCGTCTCACAACGCGCTGCCAGTTTCATGTGTTCAAGGTTCTTGTTGTCTCCAACCCATCGTTTGGAATCACGGGTTGAGGTGTCCATATCTTGTGGGTGCTGGGCATGAGGAAGGTGAGGGCGTGGTGGTCAGACCAATCACAAAGGTCAATAGAGATAAGTTTGACCGCTGCTTCTTTAGCAAAGATCCAGTCTAGGGTGGTACCTTTTGAATGAGTAGGGAGGGAGCAGGTTTGGGTGATGGCTTGATCAGCCAAGAAGTCTCTAATGGCAATGACCTTTGGATCCTTAGGGTCTTTCCAATGCAAGTTGAAGTCGCCAAGGAAAATGTCATTAGAGTTTGGAGAATTCTTGGCTGTGATGATTTCCATGAGGAGGTCCGTAAAGGTGTCGTTCTTGCCTGGGGGTGGTAAAAGATGTGCAGTTTGCACAGATGTGAGGTGTTGTTGGAGATGGAGAGTGCAAGGTATTCGCAGGAGTCTGTAGGGTCCAATGGCAGTTCCGTAACAAGGAGTTTGGAGCGGTAGATGCAGGCAATGTCACCCCCTTTTTTCTTTGAGTGCCTGTCCATCCATTTGATGTTATAGTTGGGTGGGACTAGGAGGTCTAGGTAGGGCGATGAGGATTCCTTGAGCCAATATTCAGTAAAAATCGCTAGGTCCGATTTGTGTCTCAGGATGAGGTCGGCGACATCAGATGCATGTTTTACAGCTGATCAGCAATATATTAGGAGGCCGGCTAGGGACGGGCCGGAGTGAGTGTCAAGGGTAGAAGCCGAGATGGGAACTCTAGCAAGGTTGCTATTCACCACCCCTCTGGTACGGAGGGTAGCAGATCTGTTAGGTATAGGTGCAACCGTGTTGATAGGGAGTATTTTCCTCAGGTCTGAGGGGCATGGAGTGGTCAAGGCAGAGTTCTAACCACTGAGGAGGTCAGCCACTTCTTCCTGCGAGAGTTCTGAAGAATTAGGCGTGCCAGGGGGGGGATTGTAGGTATGGAGGAGAGCAAGAATATCATCCTCCGAGAGGTGGCAGGGTTGCTAGCGGGGCCGCAGGTGTCTAAGGTAAAGTGGTTGGGGGTGAAGGAGGGGATTTGTGACGAGGATGTGGGTCACATTCTGCGAGAGCCAGAGATTGTAGAAGGAGAGTTTGCTGATGTGAAGACGGTGCTTTAGGTCCAGAATGGACTTGTGGATGCCCAGGGTTAATTCTGTGGTTCTGCGGTGCAGATTATCACTGTCTCTAAGAGAGGTAGGATCAGGCCGCCAGGGGGCCAGTATCAAGGGAGTGGGCCTGAAAGAGTGTGCTGGTAGCCTGAAGGTGGGTTTAGGCGGACTGCGGGGCGGCAGCAGGCGCGCTATTCAAAAGGAGTGAGGGGGCTAGGTCGATTGGTGTTATTATGAGAAGGAAAATCTTGTGGGCAAGGGGCCGAAAGGGGGTAACAATTTCCTCTGACTGGGTGTGTGGCCTAGTGGTGGGGCTGGTTAGACCAAAGTTCTGGGCTGTACTGGGCGTTTCCATACCAGAGTGGTGGGCCCTGGTAGGAGTTTCCATAACCCGGAGTGCAGGAAGATTCCGCGTGCAGAAGGTTGAGGGTTTAGTTACGCTTTTACGGGTTTGTGCTGGATGTGTGATACTGGGGCTGGGTTGGCATGTGAAGTGAGCCCTAGGGGGACCTTCAGAAGCCAACGGGACAGAGATCGCTTGAAGGTCAAGGTTCGGTGGTGTGGGCGCACAGTGGTTGGCATGCATGGTTGACAGGGTGTCGGGCCGGAATGCCCCGTGACGAGGTCACTGGCAGGAGTGTTTTGTGCATGGCAAGGCACACTAGGCGGATTGGGTATGAGGTGGAGCAGCGGGAGAGTGGACTGAGACGCGTTGTGAACATGTTTTTTAAGGAGGGAGAAGAGGTCTGCAAATTTGATGAGGTTTTTGGGGAGGCCTTGAATTAGGATAGTGCCGCTGTTGTATTATGTCATGGTAAGGTCAACACGCAGGGTTGCAGATAGAGAGACGGAGAGTTTTTTACCATGCAGTATGTTCCTGGTTTCCTTTACTTTGAGGAGGCTCAAAAAGGCAATGCGCCAGAGGGACGTTTTACTGGAATAGAAGATGAGGTCGTTGATGATAGTACCCTGGCTCACGCTGAGATGATGGTCAGAGATCAGGGTCTCGGGACAACTTTTCAGGATGGAGTGTTCAAGGGATTTGGAGGCAGATTTAGAGAACTTAGGAGGATAGATAATGGTATAGTAATTATCCCCTGGGGCGGTCAAGCAAGGCTCTGCCATGTTGGGGGAGTGATGGGATTGCCGCTCAGCGCTCGGTTTGCGCTGGGCAATATATCCGCAAGTCTGACCTACTGTCGCGGTTAGCTGACGGAAGGTGCAGCCGAGCCAAGATGGCCAATTTGAATGTGCAACTGAAAACAGGTGCAAGGGCTGTTAGACAGACGCTGAAGCATGGGTGGGGATTTACCAGGTCACATTCAGTAGAGTAGAGTGTGAAGGAGGAAGAACACAGCCCATATTATGATGGCCACAGTAATGGTTTTCTTTCAGCTATTGGAGGTAGCTTCTGGCCGAGTCTTCTTTTTATTGTTGTGAAAGTATGGGACAGTGTTCTTTCATTTACTATGAGTAGGGCAAATTAGGGCAAGTGAGGGGGTTTACCAGGTCACATTCAGTAGAGTAGGTTGAGAAGGCGGATTACAAAGCCCATATTAAGATGGCCACTGTAAATGTCTTCTTTCAGTTATTGTAGGTAGCTTCTGGCCCAGTCCTCTTTCTATTGCTGTGAAAGTATGGCACAGTCCTCTTTCATTTCCTATGAGTAGGACAAAGTAGGGCAAGTGAGGACAGCTTCAATTGTGTGAAGTGAGCATCATTAAGTGAGTGAGCCCGCCCATAAAGGTGAGATGGATGTCTCAGACAGTTACAACCCTAGGGTGAATGCAGGGCAAGCGTAATTCAAATGGTAGCAATATAGATCACTTTTGCAAACAGTAGCCTGCATGGCACTCACCTTTCATTAGAACATGCAGGCTTGTTGGCAGTTATCTCACGCAGGCGAGCTAGGAACCGAAGTTAGGATCTTATGTGATACGCCCCCAGCCAGGCGCTCCCCGCTTCCATGAGGTATTTAAGTTTAGAGCGGTCGGCGTGAGATATAAATCGCAGGGCTCGCTCGTTGGTACCCCCGCAGCAACCAATGGCCAATCCGCATACCAGCCAACTGTTTCCTGGGACGCCATGAGGAAAACGGCATCAGGGGTGGGCGGATGGTGGGCTCAACACCGGCGTCTAAATTTGGTGTCAGACCGCGATTCTGTGCATGCGGGAAGCTCTACATTGGCTCGGCTCTACATAGGAGCACTGCAGGCAGGCAGGAGGCGGGCTCAGGCGGCATCGCACAACAAACATCACCGAGTGCTCAGAAGTTGGTGCCGTACACAGGCAGAAGAAGGGCACAAACAGGCATCCGAGGAAGGCTGGAACACCGACACCCAGACACAGCATCAGATGCAGGCAGAGGGTGGGCTCCACATTAGGACCCACTCTGGCAGCGGACCTCACAGCAAGCGTTCTCCCAGCACTCCTCACCAGGGCACCACCAAAGTCCAATTCTACGATCCCTCCAGCAGAACACGCTAGGGTCCGCTCTTCAGTAGGGCGCCGCTGTGACTCAGCAAGCGGCAACCAAAGATGGTCGGCGACGGGGGAAAGCAACAGCCCTCTCCAAGAGATCTTCGAGATAGGTAAGCTCAGTATCGAGAGACTTGAAGCTCCGGGATCGCATCTTGCAGTGTTTTCGTAGAGTGCTAGAACGCAAAGTAGATAGCAGGGTTATCCAGGGATAAACACCGATTTGGTGATCCCCAACCCGGGAGCTCTGAAGCAGAGCTCCTATATGGCGGCCATCCTGCTGCTGGACGAAACTCCAGCAGGGGAGGCTTGGACAATAGGTTTTCTGTCCAGGGAGGTGCCGCACCTCCCCAGACAGGCTTTAGTGTATTGGGGCAGGGTGGGTTGCATTCAGTGAATGCTTTTCAGACCCTGCCTGGGGCACACAAGGTGTTCCATGCATTTCCCAGTTCAAACCGGTTGCTGGGGCACTCAGCCCTTGCTCTGGTGTGGAACTGGACAAAGGGGAAGGGGTGTAACCACCCCACCCCAGGTCCACCCATAGGAGGGACCTTAGGGTTAGTCCAACTGCTAAACTTACTATAAGTATAGAACCCCAGTCCCTAGGACTTTAGATTATCCTGGAAAAAACTCTGAAACATATATCCTGGACCTTAGACATTCCATTTCGACTGGAAGATGGAAGACATCTCCCTTGTGGTCAAGGAGTGACCACCCTGTTCAAACAGGCATCAAAAGCATCTTTGCTGTTCTGCATTTTCAAGGCTCCCGCCAGATCCCGAAGAATCTGTGTCACAGGACATAGACTTTCTGACATTGCTGATCCTGACCTTCACTCACAGCAAAGCTGAGACCCGTGGCAGACACAAGAGATGTGGGAGAGGAACACCTGGACCTCCTGCATTTTGCTACCTGCAACAACTTCTCAAGGTATCCAGAAGTTGTGCAGTGGGGTGCTTGAAGCCCCATACCCAAGCACTTTTCACAGCAAAGCTCAGAGCTCCACACTCCATGAGTGGCCCATGGGCTCACTTTGTGAATTTCCACTCAATATGTTTTTGCAGTTCCTACTCCATTAGCTAGTGAGCCCCGAAGAAGACATTCCTTTATTTCAATTTGTGTTCCTAGTTGCTCCAGAATTGCTCCAACTTCTCTACAAAGGAAAAGTTCTACAGACCTTGCTGGTCTGCTTCGAAGCTAATCTTGTTATCCTGCGTAGATTGCGTTTTCCAAGGCTTGTTGAGTCCAATCTGGATACCGGCACTGCAGTCCACTAGATCCTTTGTGGGACAGCTCGAATCCAGCTCCTGGTTGTCATCAATGCCAACTTTTCCCCTGAAATCAGCTGACATCTGCTGGCATCTTGCTATCGCCCCACTGGTCACTGAAAAGTAGCCCAGACTCTGTCTCCTCTGCTTTCAGGTTCTTCAGATCTTCAATCCACCCTTGGATCCACCCGGACACTTTTCCTCTGGTCGCCTGCAGCACTTCTTTGCAGATCTCCATTGAAATCGACAACAAAACCCGACACCAAAAGAGACCTATGCATCCGGCTTCTGTGGGTGAGGTAACACGAGTACTCTGGTAGTCTCTAGGGTATTGGCCCCCCTAGTGTCTAAGTCTAAAAGGGTTCCATCGTAGTTCATTTGGAAGTGTACTTAGATTGTAAAATTGTAACTTGTTCGCTTCCCATAGAAAGTCAATGGTAACCCGCGACTGTGTTTAGACACTGCACGCATCTCCCACGGCATCCTACATCCTAACCTTTGGTTGTTTACAGTAGCCCCAGTGATTCCAGGTGGTTACTCAATTTCAGAGTAAGGGCGCTCAAGCATATATCATAAATCCCGCTAAACTTAAAACGGAAACGCAGCACTATACCAAGTAAAATGTACCCGGTACACTGCACTGGTAAAACTGTAGTGTTAACTTTATTTGTGAAACGAGAGAAGGTCATATTATCAAACCTTGGCGACAACATTATCGCCACTTTATCTGCAGCAAACTGCCGCTAAAGTGGCCATAATAGGTTTGATAATATACTCTATTGAATTCCAATCGAAGCTCATGTTAGATGTGAAGGACATCTAACATGAGCTTCGATTTGAATTCCATAGAGCATATTATCAAACCCATTATTGTCACTTTAGCGACACGTTCCTGCCGATAAAGCTGCGATAATTATGTTGCCCAGGCTTGATATTATGGCCCAGAGTGCGTAGTGTACAGCAGCTTCTCTGTAAAATCTATAATTACTTCCGAGCAGTGACAACAAATATGTTACAACAGTTTGACAAACAGATCCACAAAGAAGTGTGGCTCAATGTTTAGAGCGGCAGATCCTGATGCAGTAGTCTGGCCGGGACCAGAGTTCAATTCCTGCCTCGGCGTGTTTCGGGCTCAATTTTCTCAGACCTGATGATTCTCGCTTCGGTGCCTATTCTAATCATGAGTCCCACTGTGCACCTCTGGGCAATAGCTTGCTTAATCTCTACAACGGTCCAAACAACGCTGAGGATGCCTGACTTCACCTTGTGGGTTGCCCAGGAGTGGGCTTCTCACAGGGAAAGGCCAGGAAGGGTTCCTCGGCGGTATTCATACAAGCGTCGAGATGCCTACGGGTAGTCGTGCGCTATACAAGTGCGTAATCATTTCATCATCATTTCATTTAATTTCATCATCATTTCATTTCATTATCACTCCACTTTTGAGTCACTTTTAACACGAGTAAAGTGAGGCAAAGAAAAAATCTCAACTCCAGGCTCTGCGACATAGTTTTAATGTTGTTTTCTCTCTCTTTCTCTCTCTCACTCTCTGTGACATAATTTATCTTCCTCTCTTAAACTTAGACAATGCTGTCTTGGACTTGTAAACGTGTAGAAGAATTGTTCTGAATAAGTTGTGACACCAACTGCCTGAAATGTTTACCTGCAAGGTATATACAACATTAAGCACAGAGGCCTAGATCTACAAAGCCTTCATAGGAATGCATCAGAAATAAGTCGCCATAATGGGCATCAGTAACGCAGTAGGCACTTGCATATAGACACCACTTGAATGGGGCACTATAACAGAACTGGAATGTACGAGTCACACTGCACACGCAAAACCGTAGAGTTATCAAAACTTGTAGGGGCATAGTATCAAGTACGGCGATAAAATTATCACAGTTTCAGCCTCAAGAAACTGCCGGTAAAGCGCCGATAATGGGCTTGATAATATGCCCTTGTGAATTCCCATAGTAGCCCAGTTTAACACCAGAACCTGGACTGCTATGGGAATTCACAACAGCATATTATCAAGCCCATTATCGCCGCTTTAGCTGTAGTTTCCTACCGCTGAAACAGCGATAATTTTATCGCCGCTCTTGATAATATGCCCGTAATGCTTCAGCTCATTTACTCACACCTACATCATTCTAAACTCTAATTTTCTTTTTTCTTTTGCAGATGACTAATCGGACACCTTTTGGAATCCATTTCACAATTTGTTTATAAAATGTTTTAAGTTATTTTTCCAGTTCTAATATAGTTATTATTGAGTTTTGTTTATATTTATTGTTTAATAAGAGTTAATAAAAAAAAAAAATACATACTTCTTTTATTTTGTGCGGGAGGGGTATGGCGGCCCACAATAAAAATAGTGTTGAAATACTATAGTAAGATATTCAAGACTAGGATTGAAGACTACTGAGTTCTAGCTAACAGATATAATAAAAACAACGGTGAAAAACTACTAAAATGTCGGTGGACGGAGTACGTAATCAACGTTTGGCACCTCGGCACTACCTTTCAAATAAATATATAAAAAATATGACTATTAATACTGTACAAAAGTACAGCAGCAGATGACACACGAACCAGGAAAAGAAAGCGACAGATTTACTAACTGATATAAAGAAAGGTTTGCTTGTTGAACTTGAAGAAAAAAAAAACGTTGGCTTCGAAACGATGCTGAGCATGGGAAGAGAGTACAACTGCTACACCAAAAAAAAGGAAAGCTTTACAAACTATCTAAGAAATGAAGGAGCATATTATCAACAAAAGGTGATACATTATCGCCGCTTTTATCGACAGGAAATTGCGGTTAAAGCGGCGATAATGAGCTTCATAATACGGCCTTGTTATTTCCCATAGAAGCCCATGTTAACATTAGAACATAGGCTTCTATGGGAATTTACAAGGACGTATTATCAAGCCCACCCTCCCAAAAAAATCATAGGCCCTTGTAAATTTCCATAGCAGCCCAAGTTCTGATGTTATCCTGGGCTGCTATGGTTATTCACAAGGGCATAATATCAAGCCCATTATCGCTGCTTTATCTGCAGTTTCCTGCCAATAAAAGCGACAATAAATCGCCTTTTGTTGATAATATGACCAATTGCTCTTTTTTTGATCAGTAAACTTAGGTGCATATTATCAAGGACCGGTGTAAAAATTATCACTGTTTCATTAGCAGTAAACTGCCGATAAAACGGCGATAATGAGCTTCATAATACGGCCTTGTTATTTCCCATAAAAGCCCATGTTAACACTAGAACATAGGCTTCTATGGGATTTTACAAGGACATATTATCAAGCCCACCCTCCCAACATTAATAAAAAACTCCAGACAATGCAGGTACCTGGAGCTGTAAGATCATTTTACATATCACTGGCCCAGAAATGTGGCGTTCCCCGCAACGTGTACGGGGAGGGAGGGAGAGAGAGAGCTCAAAACATATATTTTTTTAAAAAGACCCAAGGGGTGCCGCTCATCGAGACTGGTGGGAGTAGGACCGTAACCCCACCACCGCATACTTCAAAATAAAAGCAAAGGAGTGCCATTCCCCAGTCTTCGGGGCAACTTACAAGCCCCCATTATATAGAAAAATTGCCCCCGTAATTTGCCCTCCCGGGACCTAATGAATGTAACTGACTTCTACTTTTTTTTCACCTTTTCCACCGTGTACTGCACAAGTACCCCGCCATTTTTTATTTTAAAACAAATTAAAATTGAGCCTAAAGATCCATGTACCACCCCCTGACCAAGACTATAGGCTCAGAATGTTTCTACCCTGCCCATTTCCTTTTTTCTCAACTTTGTTTTACTGTTTTCTTGTGACTCTGCTCTCCCGACAAACAACATGGCTGCCAACACTTCCTGGTTTGGAGTATTAACTATCAATATCAAGAAACCCTTGTACCCTGGACGTTGGCTAGTACTCCTCTAATAAGTGTAAAAACTTCTATAGCCTGAAACAGTACAATATCTGAATCCAGTTTTACAGCCCCTCAATATGTAGCCGGTTATGCTATATCTATGTC
The DNA here is from genome assembly GCF_964263255.1 of Lissotriton vulgaris. NCBI lineage: Eukaryota > Metazoa > Chordata > Amphibia > Caudata > Salamandridae > Lissotriton > Lissotriton vulgaris. The sequence goes on along the minus strand of NW_028249872.1, from coordinate 1,467,965 downwards.
TATACTGTCCAAATCAAACCATTGTTTGCATGTAAAAGGGGATATTCTGGACGGAATTCAACTCGACAAATCCATTATGAATAAACTGATGCCTGCTTCACTGAAACAGTACATCCACCCACACTTGCTATATAAGTGAAAGAATGCAAAAAATGTGTGGCGAAAAAGGATGAAACCTCACGGGCGAACAACCCTCGGGGCAATTGGCAGATGTTACCGATTTATAGCCCCTTTCTCATCATCGGTTGTCAATCCTTTTCAGAAAAAGAAAGAAAAGATAAAGTGTCCAAAACAAACCTTACGTGTTAAAAGTAAGACAGGTGCAAATTTGGAGATCAAACAATCGCTCCCTGATGTGACACAATAAGTGATTAAAATCAACAGGCAGACCAATGGCACAACTTTATTCCTAAATCTGGTGTGTACTGGTGAACTAAAAAGGCTGGTAGCTTAGTTTTGCATACCAATACCTGCAGCCGACATGTTTCACTGCCTTTTATATCTTATGGCAGTTTCATCGGGTCTCACCACTCAGTCACTGCACCAATGTTGGACATCCTAACTGTGGGAACCTCAGCCAGCCACGTGATCTCATACCAGCTGGTGAGGGAAGAAGTGGCTCTCAATACAAGCCTGTTTCAAAGATTGAAACTCATCCCCTGTCGATTGTCGCATCAATCGTACACGGACTCTACCGCATTCTGAATCATCCCAGAGTATTAAATGCCAATCAGCATGCATCTCCTGCTCGTAATTGTACATATTTCCATACGTGTACGCCACAATTTTTCTTTAAAATAAAAATAAAAAATAGAGCCTAATCATCCATGTACGACCCCCTGAGCAAACCTAGAGGGTCAGAATGTCTCTACCCTACCCCCTTCCCTTATTTCTCAACTTTGTTCAACTGTTTTCTTGTGATTCGGTTCTAGCGAGGCACAAGATGGCCGCCAACACTTCCTGGTTTCGAGTGTTGACAGACAGTTCTCAGCCAATCAGCATGCAGCTCCCGCTTGTAATTGAACAGGTTTCAGTATGCGTGCTGAACTCCGTCTCTAGATTTCGCTATGATTTTACTTGCAATTTTATCAGAAACTACTGAACTGATTTACACCGAACAGAACTGTACCTCTCTGCCAAATTTCGTGTAATTCCGTTCAGCCAATCGGGCTGTAGCCCTGGCTAAAGGTCCCTATGGAAATTGCATGGGGAAAACACGTTTTGGGACCCCCCTTTTTTCTTGGCCCCCACTTGACGAATCACCCCCAAATGTTCAGGGAAGGAGCGGTACCGCGCTGGCCATTTTCTTAGAGAAATTCACAAAGATTCATCTAGCAGCGCCAAAGTTATTCGAAATAGAATGTTGGGGATTTCCTATGGAAACTAGATCCTAACTGTAACTACCTACTGGCGACCGCAGTAGGTTATATATATATATATATATATTCACTGAAAAAACCATAGGTTTTACACACGTTATAGTTAGGAAGTACCATTTGAAAAACCTATGAAATTCACTGAAAAAACCATAGGTTTTACACACGTTATAGTTAGGAAGTAGCATTTGAAAAATCTATGAAATTCACTGAAAAAACCATAGGTTTGACACATGTTATAGTTAGCTGGACATTTTACTCATATAAAACCAATGAAATTCCCCCGTTATAGTTACTTCAGCTAACTATAACTCGCGCGCCCGCAATGCACTGCTGATGATGTCACACATCACATCACTCATGACATCATCTATTAAATGGGTTAGTTTTGAAAATTACATATATTTTATATATGTAGATCAGAAAGTTGGTTGAAAAAAAATTGTAGTATATAAGTGCACAAACGGTTGCTTTTCTGGTGACAAATAGATTCTATAACTGACTGATTAAATATATCTTAATGAGTACATGTTTTACTGAGTAATATTTAAATATATAACTATTTGTGTCTGTCTATCAATTTCTATTTTAGTGGCTAAATGTGTTGATGAGTAGCTTTATCACTGATACATTATATCTATATAGGTTATTGTTTCTTTATTATTGCCAAAAGTGTCTCAGTGTCTAAGTGTTAATATGCTACATTAGGAGATTTTACATATTCCATACATGCAAGAATCAGTGACATACTATTCGTATATGTTGTAGGCAGCATATATCAGATACTAGTTATTATCAATGATATCAAGAGTAATGTCACTAACCATGTGATGAGTGATGTAATATGTAACATCATCAGCAGTGCATTGCGGGCGCGCGAGTTATAGTTAGCTGAAGTAACTATAACGGGGGAATTTCATTGGTTTTATATGAGTGAAATGTCCAGCTAACTATAACATGTGTCAAACCTATGGTTTTTTCAGTGAATTTCATAGGTTTTTCAAATGCTACTTCCTAACTATAACTTGTTTAAAACCTATGGTTTTTTCAGTGAATTTCATAAGTTTTTTGAATGCTAGTTCCTAACTATAAAGGATATACCTGAAATAAATATCACCATACAAATCTTACGTGCGCGACCGAGTGCGCGCACCCACCTATATATTTCGTGAAAGCTTTGCAATTTGAACCTAATGAATTTCTTCAAAGACCAATGAAAGAACTTATAGTACGTTAAAGACACTAAACCTAGGCTTCTTTTTTTTCATATAAACCTTTTAATTAAATGTAGCCGAATTTCTTTTTAATCTTTCGTGCGTGACTGGATGTACACACCTTAATATTTTTTAAAAAAATATAAAAGGTTTTATAGTTTACCAATTGTATACTTAAATCGAGCTCTAAAGATATGTAAAATCTGTATGTGTTTGAATTCACTCCTTTTCACGTTTTCAAACTTCGCTGAAGAAGATCGCTACTTCCAAATCACGTACGTAACTAGATACTGTCACCGCGTACACGTCCTGAGAAGCGCATGTGAAGTCATGTGACTTGAAAAGAACACTTCCAATTGGTTCTTAGTAGTTTCTATTCTGTAATTTACACGCAGCACTCCACCCACTTCCCTCACTATCTTTTTTACTCTCAAGAGAGAACAACGTCCAACATCTTTCGGAAGACTTTGCTGAAATGGCTGCCGTTCCGCATTCATCTTCCGAATCTGAAGGAAATGAGCGACCACCTTTAAGAAGAAAAAAGGAATCTTTCATTTGGCAATTTTTCACTTATCCTGAAGATCAAAAGAAAGTGAATGCGCCAAAAGTAACCTGCACGATATGCAAATTGGAGCTCTCAAGGGGAAATCCAAATAGAAAATATTCCTTTTCCATACATACCATGCAGCGGCATGTTAAACAAAGGCACCCTGAGCATTATGCAAAAGCATCGACAAGAGCCCTGGCCACGCTATTACCATCAGAGGTGGCCAGCACATCTTCTGGTGGACGACCTGTATCTCCATCGAGTGCTGAGATGGACTTGAGACCATATCTTGCGAAGGTGCACATGAAATGCAACGAGTGTGGATAAATTCTTTTGTACGGAGAGCAGAGCCTCATTCTTATTAAACTCAAAATTGAGAGTCATAAATGCCCCAAGAAAAGATAAATTTCTTCATTTCATTTTGATGGTATAACATACTTAAAAATGTCGTTGCAAGTTTAAGAAATCAAAAGCAACATAACACTTGTTTCCCCCCCCCAAAAAAAAAAAAAAGTTCTTTTTAGAACTAACTCTTTGTACCAAAACGAGCTCCAAGAGCATATTATAGAGAAAAGTTTTTCGCCCCTTTCTTTTTAGTGCGCGACCGGGTGCGCACACCCACCCATTGCGCACAGAACCTGAGACTCGCATGTGAAGTCATGTGACTTGAAAACAACACTTCCAATTGGTTCTTAGTAGTTTCTATTCTGGAATTTACACGAAGCACTCCACCCATTTCCCTCACTTTCTTATCTACTCTCAAGAGAGAACAACGTCGAAAATCTTCCAGAAGACTTTGCTGAAATGGCTGCCGTTCCGCATTCATCTTCCGAATCTGAAGGAAATGAGCGACCACCTTTAAGAAGAAAAAAGGAATATTTCATTTGGCAATTTTTCACTTATCCTGAAGATCAAAAGAAAGTGAATGCGCCAAAAGTAACCTGCACGATATGCAAATCGGAGCTCTTAAGAGGAAATCCAAGGAAAAAATATTCCTTTTCCATACATACCATGAAGCGGCATGTCAAACAAAGGCACCCTATAGAGTTTGCAAAGGCATCGACAAGAGCTCTGGCCACGCTATTACCATCAGAAGTGGCCAGCACATCTTCTGCAGGACGACCTGTATCTCCATCGAGTGCTGAGATGGACTTCAGACCATATCTTGCGAAGTTGCACATGAAATGCAACGACTGTGGAGAAATTCTTCTATACGGAGAGCAGAGCCTTATTCTAATTAAACTCAAAATTAAGAGTCATAAATGCTCCGAGAAAAGATAAATTTCTTCATTTCATTTGATAGTATGACATACTAAAAAATGTTGTTGCAACTTTAAGAAATCAAAAGCAACATAACACTTGTTTCCCCAAAAAAAAAAGAAAAATTCTTTTCAGAACTAACTCTTTGTACCAAAACGAGCTCCTAGAGCATATTATAAAGAAAAGTTTATCGCCGCTTTCTTTTGGTGCGCGACCGGGTGCGCGCACCCACCTATTGCGTACAGGACCAGAGACATGCATGTGAAGTCATGTGACTTGAAAACAACACTTCCAATTGGTTCTTAGTAGTTTCTATTCTCCAATTTACACGGAACACTCCACCCACTTCCCTGGAGAAAAAGTTTATCGGAAAACTTTTAAACCCTTCTCTTATCAAACATTCGACATCGTTCACATAACAGTGTAGTAAATAAAACTAGATCCACTCCGTCCCTTAATTACAAGGGACATATTGCTGTGTGAAAACAACTTTTGTTTTCACGCGATAATGTGAATTACTGAGCCTGTTACAGGATTTTCTTTCACATATATGTTACCATTCTTCTTCAAGCACTAACACCGTAAAAAATACCACCGATAGCGGTGATATTTTTTAACGCCGAGAACGAGCGATTTTTATCGCTTAGAGCCCTTGCTATTATTTCCTAAGTCTCTGATCTCCAACTGTGCAACGCGGCTCCCCAGTGTGTCATAATGAGGTGCTAAGAGCGCCACGCACACTCTACTGTGACTAAGCATCCATAAATTCCACGGACATCTCTACCCTGCTATCTGCAATTGTAAACATCAAAAGGAGCTACGCTGCGCCCCTTGGAGATGCCTCACTCCCACTGCTACAACGGCTTGGCAGTCGCCAAGATCCACAAGAAGAGCGTCTCGGATCCATTGAACTTCTGTAACAGTCTCAATGAAAATATGCACTGTAGAATATTCAAGTATGTAGTAGTCCTCCTGCTACAGCATACAGAATGCATTCTGTTAGATATAAAGAAGGGAAACACCTACGCCACAATCATACTGAACACTTCCTGTAAAGAAGCCTGTGATTAACTTTAAAAAAAAGGTTAACCTTTTTTCACTCTCTCATCATTGTTTAAGATAAGTACTTTTAATACTATATTAAACAATGCCATGGTTCTTGCTTTTTTATTTGAAGAATCTTGCAATCATTCACAAATCCAATACTCATCCCTTCTTTTTCGTGAGAAAAATCTTGCAACATTATATATCTACATAGAATAACAGAAAAAAAACAACACTGCAAAGGCCGAAATCTCTAGTAAATGCAGATTTGTAACGTAAAGGGCACATTTATATTAACTACTTCATACCTAGATATCCACCAGTTAATGTACACCACAGTATGCTGTTGCTCCGTAACCCATGGTGTGCCACATTTAAAATGAGGCGCACCATGGCAGAAAGCAGCATACATGCGTAACATATCTGTGCAGAAAAACCAATACATTACTAGAGTTGTATGGCAAATGTAATGCAGCTACAGCAAGGCTCACCAGTGCACTGTGGGGCATATTATCAAGCAATAGCGATAATTATCTCTATTGCTTGGTTATAGACTAAAAATTTACCGCAGCGCTGTGGCGATTTTTACCGCAAATAAACCTTGGTATTGACAAGGTTTAACGCAAATGCGGTAAAAATCGTTGCAAAGCATGAATATCGCAGAAAAGTCAGCATTATTCATGCAATGCTGACCTAATTTTATTAGCCATGTTATCCACCTCCCATTGGATAACAAGGCTAAGAACTGCTCAGGGCAGGTGTTAGCTTTTAGAGATATTCCCGCTTAGCGCAAATATCTCCAAAAGCTAGTAATAGGAGATAGCGATGTTAGAGACTATTTTTAGTCGCAAACATCTTGGCACGCCCACTTTGCATCTCATTAGTGATAAATATAACTGACATGCAAATTGGGGCCCAAAATGGTCCCTATCTCCTACTAGCTGTCACTAACTGGTGTTAGCGGCAGCTAGGTAATAGAGAGATAATTTTATCTCTGCTTTCTTGGCTTTTAAAGCCAAAAAACAGAGATAACCCCCCTTGATAATATACCCCTATATTCAAATTGCTGCGTCAAGACCTACGCCTGCTTCAAGCACATACACAGTTTTGAAACAGCTTGGGCCTGAAAGTCACTGAGTAAAATCTCATGAATTACAGTCAGCCACTTTCAAGACGCATTACTTCAGAGAAACACTTCTTTATGATACAGGGCTTTAGAATGTCACATATCTCCTCTTCATAGAGACCCCTCAGGTTTTTTTAACAGCTGTTAAATCCTTTGCCTCAGCTGTCCTCAGGACGGACGACATTTGTGATGAACTTGCCGCTGTGCTTGCGCAACACTAACATTGCGCTTCCTTGACACGTTCTATTCACTAAGCAGAACCATGACGGAACCACTCTATCATGAACACACCTCAACCATGGCTCAGAAAGGAGTAGCTCTATCATGACCATACAAGTACCACTAAGACTCCCAGCCCCCTAATCTTGAGGCAGAATTAGCACTGCAACACAGGATTTAAAGTCCTGCAAGAACAACATTTAATATCATTTTCCACCATTGTTTTCATATATCAGTATTGCTAAACTCACTCAGTGAAATGTCGCTCATTTTATTAAATCACTTATAAAGCATGCCTTATAACAATGCACCCAATCCTATGTGGAAGTGTTTAATATAAAAGATGACATTGCTTTAACGAGGATAGACAAAGAAATAACACAATGATGTAAAAATGTCTTTATTTTATATACTTACCTAAAAAAAAAGAAAAAAAAAAGTAAATTTCTTTTTAAAACGTAGTACCTGTGGAAGAAAATTAAAAGTAAGATTATAAAGTACATTTTATTAAAGAAAAAACAATAGGAGACAATAAGAGAGATGCAGAGAAAACTCTCAGATATTATTAATTGAACTTACCTTATAAATATAATATCTGTGGAGGAGAGTAAAAAATGTAACAAAATAAGTCAAACAACGTATTAAATGGTTTATTTTTGCTGTCCTCAGAATACATTGATTTTCACTATCAAGAGTGATTTCAATATTAATCATCATATAACAGCGGGGAAAAAAACACAATCAAAATGATTGTGTTTAAAAAACCCACACAAAATCTGCATACATATTATAAATACCTGAAAAAAACATGTCTTAAATGTTTTCCTCAAATTCGCAATTTCTTGAGTAAGCACACTACATCTTCCACAGTTACAAACTAATTAAAGTATACCACTTATTTTTCAAGATATCTCAACAAAGCCCCGTGCAGGTATCTCCTATAAAAAATCTATTTGAAAGACACAGTTTCTTCTCTCATACCTTTCCGCATGGCCAAATTGTATAAGCTAACTCATTATCTTTTAAATACCTCTCCCAAAAACTTGCGTCCATATAAGTTTTAAAATAATTTTCAAAAGTACTCATTTTCTTCTCTCATATTTTTCCACGTGGCCAAATACTATGAGTTAAGTAGTTTTTTTCTGAAATTATTTAATCTTAGTCTTATCTATTGTTTTCTGAACCTTCACAATTAAAATTTGTAACATGTTTTATACCATCAAACATTAAGTAAATTTGTACCTGATGTTATCACTATGCCAAACACAAATTTCATTTATAGATTTGTACACCCTCATTTACATGATATTTGTAAACTAGTACATTTCAGATCTTTACAGTATACATCTTCCTACAGCAAGTCATTCTACTGAAATTTGGGTTCCAAAAATAACAAATAAGAGTTAGTTAAGGCAAAAGGCAAACGTTTTTTAAAAGTCAATTGGCTATCATTGCAAAGCGTCCAGGCACTAGCACACTTCAAATAAGCTGTATAATGTCCTGGTGATGTAGAAGGCCCTTCATGAAAAATAATGGCTACAGTTACAAATGTTCTTCAAGAAATAGAAACTTTAGAAGCCACAAAAATTTTAATTAAAGTTGACAATTTACTCCCATCAGCTCTGCATCGTTGAAACATTAAAATTACATATTGTCGGTATCTATGGATAAATAAAGTTGATAACATTTCAGACTTGCATTTAGAACAGACCATGTTCTGATGCGCATCTTTAACTAGTTTATTAAAAGGCACTTCTTTGCAGTCTGGTAATGTCAAATATAAAAATCTTTCACTGTGTATCTCAGTACTACTTAAAAATTAGCAATTATCACACTTATGTTCCCATTTATAAGAAAGGCCAAAAAGACTATCAATATCTACACCTTCATCTTCCAAAACTGTAAACATATACATGATAAATTCCTGACAATCTTGCTGAATATTCTGAGAAAATTGATTTACTCCTGCACATATGTCTAAAACATTCCTTAGTTCTGAAACACTTGCTACTTCACTATCACCACTACTACACATTTCAAATATAGAATTTAAAGAATGGCAAAAGGTATGCTCCTGATTTTCTATAATCTGTTCCTTAACATTTTTCAGAAAGAAAACAACATTAACTACTACATTTGCATAGCAGTTGACACCAGACCTATTTTCAAACTTAAATCCAACAATCTCTTCAATACTAACAGTTTTGCTACGGCTACCAACAACAGCTACATCTTTTTTTTGTCGTTTCTCGACTACTTCAGCACATGTGTCCTCATTTTTCCTTTTCTGACCAACTATACGCCTTTCAATTAAAGGATATTGAGGTAAACTTGGAGCATATTCTCTTCTTAACCTATTATACTCCTTCACACAATTTAAATCTGCACTAATCTTTGTCTCATCATAATCAATTAGATAAAGTCCACATAAAGTTCTAACTTGCGATAGAGCAACATACGCCATACCTTCTTTGAATACAGTGCTTACAATATTTACCAAAGCACAATCTACACTTAAACCTTGAGATTTATGTATAGTCACTGCATATGCCAAACAAATTGGAAATTGCTTACGACGGACAAATAAGTCTTTCACAAGCAAAAAACGAGTTGAACATCGACTAATTTGTTGAACATCCTCAATTCCATCAAAATTTTATCCTCAAAAATTCAATCTCATCTCTATTTGTATAATTGACAAAACCAACAACATTACCCATTGCTCCATTTACCAATCCTCTTTCTACATGTAAATTTCTCCTTAAAATTATCCGACAATTTAAACATACATACAATTTTTCTCTAAACCAGCAGTTTTAGATATAGTTTTTTGAAGAGAATCCAATTTTAACTTCAACTTTTCAGACAAAACAATAGTACTACCTTCATGTTCTATTCTATCTTTAGCTTCCAGTTTCTTAATTTCTTGATTTTCTAAATTCAACATTTTCTCATTAAAAACTGAACATTCTTTCAGAGTTGGCATCAAGCATATCACTGACTTATCTGCTACCTCTTTACTATATATTTTCTCAGGTACATTATCTTCATTAGGAAACAGCTTGGAAAGTATTCGGGTTTGTAGAGTGTGTTTCGCATCTTCAGTTAGTTTTCCAATCCTAATATCTTGAAGAATACTTCCATATTTAGTATCCTTTGCCTGTCGCATATTTTGAATCAGTTCAGTATATTTGAAATGTGACCATATATTTACATTTCCAATACTGCCCAGGCACTTTCTGGTCTCCTCATGTGTAACAGTTTCAAATACAAGTTGTCCTTTCACAGGAGTTAGCTGCAGTAGATCTCCAAAAACTATGACATGTTTACCTCCAAATAGCACATCATACTCTGTCTTAAGTGTCTGTTGCATTCTTAAATGCACAAAAACAAGCATTAAATTGGATACCATGCTTACTTCATCAATAATAAGAAGTTTCATTTTTTAAGGACTCTAGAAACTTCAAAACAAGCTTCTCCAGATAGCTTCTGATATTGTAATGTATTTTCATGTTCAACTGGCAGCATCAGTAAACAATGTAAAGTAACACCTTTAATATTATGAGCTGCCAATCCAGTTGGAGCAGTAACAACACACGACAGTGTTGACTGAGTTGTTTGCTGTAAATATGTAGTAATTCCTTTAATTAGGAAACTTTTACCAGTCCCAGCTTCTCCACTTACATATAATCGAATAGGTTCAAATGACATACATGAGCAATCTTTTCTCTCATGACGAAAGCCATGCTCAATGTGCTCTGTCACTTCATCATATATCTGTCTATGCTCAACATTAAACTGCTTCTTTAATTCTTCTAAGTCGATTACTTCTTCTTGACCTTGCTGCATTGCTCTTTCCACCTCATCCATGGCGGTGGCTGCTTCATTTTGGATAATTGGTTGTCCCAGTGGATCTTGACTTAATGAAGCCGAACTTTGACTACCTTGTGAACTATCTCTAGCAATCTCCGCTGCAATTGTCGCTTCTTGCTCTATTTCATCATTCAACATTTGGAGATAATTACTAAAAACAGGACATTCAATATTACTTTTAGATGAGTTGAATGAATCTTCATAACTATCAAAGTCTCCAAGTAGTTCCTCTTCTCTACGCCATGGTTTAAAAAGTTGCAAAAGAGCAAAATAGTAAAATTCTCTTTTATCAGGTGTTTCGCAACTCAGTTTCCGATGATTTATCAAGTGTCCTTTTCTTTGTTTTACCAGACATCCTTCATGTCCAATTACAGCATGTACACCTTTATCAATGTTCTCTGTAACATTCCCTTTAAAAGTATAATTTTGAAGTATTTCATACAGACAAATGTTTTCAAGCAGAGTACTTCTATTTGGATAGTATTTATCCAACATATTTGTTTTCAAAATGTCTGTACTGTTTGGTTCTTTCTGGGCTAAATATTCAATTTCTTGCACAGGTTTCAGAACACGGTTTCGTGTTTCTGCTAGGCCCAAACTCACCCAGAGAATAGTCCTTGATTTCGCATAAAGACTTGCTGATGATAATCTGTCACAACATTCATATGCTCCAATTTCTCGATGAGACAGCATCTTCAAACTGTACGTATACAATTTCTTGCTTAGGCTCTTTTCATGAGAAATGTCTTCCCACATCTCCTTCAGTTCCGTTTTTTCAGATTTCGTGATGTAAGACGTTACATATCGAGCCACAGCAATAGAGTTGTCTACAACATATTGTATGTCCATGTTAGCATTCCACATGGACAAAATGACTGGGTTATAGTCATTTATATATTTGGATTCTTCACCTCTTCTTAAATTGTACGTATTTTTAGGTGACCTCGTTCTGATATTATGTCGCAAACATGACATCAAATTGTTGACTCTTCCTTTTGAAATTACCGGTTGTGCAAATCCAAAGCGACATTTGGTGTAGAATTTGCTCTTTGATTAGAATTTTCGCTGACAATATTTTCCACAACGATGACTTTGAAAACGTAACACTTTTCCTCTTAAGTCCTTATCAGTTGTACTATTAGGTATGTCACAAGTGGCATACTGTTCAATAAAAGACAGTACAGTCTCATCCGAGTCTATTCCAAATTTAGGAACATCCTTGATCCATAGCAGCATATGAATATGAGGAGCACCTCTTGCTTGATATTCTTTTCTCCAAAAGAAATCCAGTACTTCACCAAGAGGCGGATTTTTCTTGTTTGTAATGAAAGACATCATAGCTTCAAATCTATGATTAAAATATCTGCAAACATTAACTGGATCTAATGAACACAGTTCTCCAGGTGTCTTGTAGTTTATGTTTTCTATGTTTGCATTCGCCTCCCGAAGAAATTCAAGTAAATCTTCCCAAGCATACTCTGCACAGCTTAGAGTTAAAAACCATGTTGGTGCTCCTAAGTTTCTAAGCATGCACTTCAAATCTCCATGACGACGGTACCAATACTCATTAGTACCCCGCTGACAAGCCATTAAATTAATTAGATGTGAATCCAAAACACTATCTTTCTGTTGCACTTTATCCATAAATTCCTTTGCTGAAATATTTTGCAGATGTACACCACTTTTTAAAATATGATTTACTGCATAAGACAGACCAGATAAGTCACTCTCAATCAGAAGATGAAACAAATATGGAATGCATTGGCGAAACCTTTGATCTTCTGCATATAATCTTGTTGTCCGGTACTCAGATGCAGGAATCTGCATAGGTCGATCATCATATCGTGTACCTTCACCTGTAGGAAATAACTGTGGAAAACAATTTGCTTCTTTGGAATGCAGTGGATGAACACTGTAATGTTCATAAATTTCTTCAGATCTGGATACACCAACTTTTTCAATTTGTCCACTAGACAAATCACTATCCTCTTCTTCACTTACATCTTCTTGTTGTACGTATACATCTTTGTAATACTTATTATTTTGCACTAAATACAACGTTGCCTTTTTCACTTTCCTAACATCCACTAAATCTTGCCAGATTTTCTCACTCTTTGTAGGTACACATTAACTAGAATAACTAGAGGTTCCTCTTCTACATTTTCAACACCAATTGTTTCCATATTTTTTTTAAATCAAGTGGCAAATACACAACTCTACCCTTTAATCCTCCTTGTAAATCTGAAGGATTTATTTTACCGGTATTAGGCTCCATACGAACAATAGCCTGAAAAGGATGTACACATTGAATCAGAATAGTCTCATAAGTATTTAAATCCATCAATTCTGATGGAATATTTACCAACTCTAGATTATTATGAATAGCTCTAGCAGGCATTTTATTTTCATTTAATTTATTATAACAATATTTACAAACACGTTGCTCAAAACCCAAATCAAAATAGTTTTCCACCAACAAATAAGTTGCAAAATCTTTCCATTGACCATTACTTTCATCTTCACTTTATAAATATAAATCAACTAACCTAGTTTGACTTTTGTAATGAATGCGTCGACAACAGACACAAGAAAAATTTGGTTTCTCACCTGCAATTACCTTAAACTTTATTATTTCCTGTTCAAAATTTTTAATATTAACATTGCCAACATTTTCTAACACATTTCCTTCTATAATTATATCAGTTTCTGCATTATCTTCCTCTGGACCAAAATAACTTACCTCAATTTCTGCACAAATCTTGCTGGACTTTTTGCATAGTACAACTTTCTCACTAATTTTCTCATTTTAGTATGATGCACTGCTAACATCCGGAAGTGATGAAAGACACTCTGGCATATTTTTTTAGAAAGACAAGCCAGAGAATGGCCTTGCAGACCTATTTTTTCTCGCACTCTGCATTGATCTAATTCTTGCAACATTTTAATTTTTTTTTTTTAGACTTTCTTTAGTGTACTTACGTAAGAAATTGCAAAAGAAATCAATTGAATCCTGTCGTACACTACAAATGCTACTACAATTCCAACTGTAAACAGGAGCATTAGGACGTCCCTCTAAAGCTTCTCTAGCCATAACATCTTCTGCATTTCTAACCACAATTTTCTCTTTCTCAATAACACAACCATCCTTCACCTCATACGCTTGACCACTGGTGTCAACTGCATGCAACAGATCGTTACTTTGAAAGTAACTCTCTTCATTGAAAAATGGCTCAGAAGTTGAAGTATGCAACCACTTCCCAGAAAACACTTTACAAAAATTGCTCCTATTTATGTGTCTCTTCCATTTACTTTTACCTTTTAAAACTCTAATCGCCTTATTTAAAATATGTATTCTATTAAGTATTAAAATAAATAATTTTCTTTTTGTCTCAAATGCGCGCTCAACGATACCCTCTATATATTGTTTCTTCTTAAAAAAAGCAGATCTTCTTTTAGAAACTTTCTCCTTTTGTAATAAATTCAAAACTACTCTGTTGTAAAACATACGCTTCCTGATTTGGCTGAATTGATTACTCTGGGTTTTACTGTACACTCTTTCATCTCTCCTAATTCCAGAAGCATTTTTATCTTTGATTCCATATCTCCTTTTGGATACTGATTTCGTTTTCTCCTTTTGGACTTTTCCTTCCCAAAATTCCTTTAAAAAACTTTTCAGTTTGCTTACCAGGAGCACACTTCTTTGTATCCGTCCTCTCTTTCTTAGAAAATATTTCAATTCTTTTCTTCTTCAAACTGTAAGTCTGTTTGTAGAGTTTCTTTTTTTCAATTCTGGTCGGCATCTTAATTTAAAATTTTGATGAAATTGTCAATCTGTAAAACACAAAAATAACAAATATTATAGTTCACTACTAGCATATACCGTACAAATTAAAACCACAGATTCATTTTCTAATGAAATACAGATAATAACAGGAAATCTCTGAACAAAGTAGTAAATCCTGTAGTGAATGTTTGTTGTAAATTTATCACACTCCATATCTGTTTTAACATTATAGACAATTTTTTAAAAATTTTTTAAAGCATACAAACAGTACACTTTTTTCAAGAACTATCGGTCATCATAGGTGTTTTAATCTTTTTTACTACAATCTCTTTTACACTTCATGAGAACATATCTTAGCACTCTCATAAAGCACATCATCGACGAATATATCAAGAAAACTGTCGTCACGAATGCTTTGCTATCAAATTTTTATTTATTTATTCATAAATTCATAATTTAGAAGAACTTCCAACATTAGTTCATCAGGGACTTCTTCAAGTCCATTGTCCTCATCTTCTTCTATCAGCTCTAAATAAGCTGAATATAAAGATATGTCCATGAAATCATTATTTTCATCTGTTTCCTCTTGAAACACCGCGTCTAAAATTTCCTCCATCAGTTCATTAATGATGTCAAAATTAATTTGATTCTCTTCTGACCAATTCTCCATAATTAGTTTGTTTTTATTCTTCTGTATCCTTTTAAAAAAATATAGAGACTAAATTATATCTTTTTCCATAAGTGTATAACTGAAAAGTACCTTTACTAATTTTTAAACTACATATATTTTTATAATCTCTAACTTATTACCACATTCCTCTTGTTTTGAAAAAGAAATTGGCAATATAACTCTAAACATTTACACTAAGCTTTTTTCCATTAAATAATTACTGTTGTTAAAAGACATTTCACTGTAAAATTTATTTTTAGATTTTCTAGATATCTGAAATATTTATTACCTGTACAATAATTTTTAGAGACCCATTTTTTTAGTTCATCACTACAAAGTGCAATATAAATGTATGCACTCTGAAGAAAAGGATCACACTATACAAACCATATCATTCACTTAACAGATTACTACTTCCCACAGAGACAGTTCCATTTATGTTACAACAGCATACTCACCATGTAAATGTCTTAGCATATGCAAAATGTCATACTAACCATGAAGAACCACCTCATAATAAAGCTCTACATTAATATGTAAAAAAGTGCCTATGCATAGTATAATCACAGATATGCAGGAAACATGAGCATTACATTTAGATCCATATCATAATACCTCTCTGTAAATAAAGGTGAAACACTGCCAAACACAATACAACAAGATTTCAAAAATAAGGAGCACTTCACAAGAATTAATTAAAAGAAACCTGAAAGAATTATACTCCAATGATTTCTAAATCTGAACTCCTTCCAAAAGAACACATGCACCAAGCTCATTAAAAGATAATTTGAACTGTCAATGGAGAACATCTCAAAATACATATGTAGTATAAACAGATAGAACCACATGTGAAAAATTTAAGATAAAATCATGTTCCAAACATTTCAAAAAATATTCTTTATTATTTTCATCACCACCCACAGAAATTGCCAAAGCAAAAAAAGTAACTCACCTGAAAAAAAGAATATATTCTCTCAAATTATATAATTCAAAAGGCAGGTTGTTGCTTTCAGGCACCAAACACTCTAAAAAGGGAAATAATAAAATTGTATTAACTTATTACAAACTTATTTCCTACACAATATACAGTCATTATAGCATTGAACAAGCATAACTAATAAATTCCCCAAAATCCTCTGCATTAAAACCAAATACAAAATTTCTCATTTATAAAAGCATTGCGCCACAGATATGTCACTTTTCCCCATGTTAAAATTCATGCACCTGCAACAGTAGGCCTTCATAACTAAAAGGCCAAGTCACAAAAAAACAAAAGCCTTATTTATGAAGACCTTGCGCCGCCAGTGCGTCACTTTTAGCATGGGAAAAGTGACGCACCGGTGGCGCAAGGCCTTCATAAATAAGGCCCCATGTCCATAGACAAAAAATACAGGGCCAGCATTATACACATGCAAGCAGTACACTTGCACAGAACCACCAAACCCCAAGGGCCACCATGTTAATATATATCCTTAATATAATAAACCTCTGAGAATGGATACATATTTGCGTGGCAGCCCATACCAGAAATTAGGCGTCCTCTGACTCTGATCCACTACCAAACACCTTGACCCCCCCCTTCACTGAACTCCGCACTCCACCCCACCCAGACCCCCTATTACAAACCCCCTACCTACCCTCCCTGCCCAAGGCCACCATGAGCCTAGAACCGCCCCTGGTAAAGTTATAAGACACAGCATTACTAAAACTCAAAGAATAGGCAACAGGCAGATAAACTAAATAGTACATAAAGACACATATTGTTTACATAATCCCATTGAAAAAGATGTAGTATTTTTTTTAAATCTATCATGCAACTAGCCCTCCAGAACCGCTTTCAAAATTCCTGCTTTAAACCTTTACATTTCATTTTTAAACCATACACTTTCAATTACATTTTTTATTTAATTACAATTCCTGTAATGTTACACACCTTTTCTAAAATACACCAGTCCCTGTTATTATAAGGATTTTTTTCATTCTTCATCAGTGATACTTTCTTAACATATAATGAAAATCACTGTAACTTTTTAAGCAACAAAGGCAATGCGGTAAAAATAACTCTCCATTTGCTTTCCTTTAAGAATGTAGATTATCTACCCCACGCATGGGATTCTTGATATTTGCATTTGGCAGCGAATACCGACCTTGAATCGGAAGACATGAACAAGAGCTCCATTGTCACATTTAAAACTTAATGTAGCATCTGCTCACACACATATCTTTCACTTAGCTAATATTCTCAGAGAACAGCATTCGTGTAAAAAAAAATTGACCTTCCTTTACAATTTGCTCAAATGACTCCCTTATTTTTTAACGCATCCTCCACTTCAAGACAGGCTATTTTTTTGATAACTACTGAGCAATATTTAAGTGACTAGTCTGCTAGAAAATTTATCAAGTCATTCTGCTCCTCTTCACTGCATAGCCGGCGTCGTTTCCTTTACAATTTTGGTAAATTCAAAATGGATGTCCCTCCTGTCTTCGCAAACGAGCCGGACCACTTAGAACTATTTCGACAGAGAATGCTTCTCTACTACGGCACCTTAGCACTCTCGACTTTGAATACTTCATATCGATTATCATTTCGATATTCGTATTTCACCTGTGTGCAGCCTGTATTTAATTGCCCGAGCTGTGATTTCATGTGGGCCCTGGACTTATGTCTCTGCAATTTGGTACCTCCTGAAGCGAATTACAATCACCTCATAAATCTGTTAATTGATCATGAACAGCTTTGTTACAACGGAGGGTTTATGGCCTTTGCAGCGACACAAGGAGTTCTGGGTCATTGGAATATATTCGCAGCGGCGCAAGATTTCCTAACAGAGAGCTACATCGAAAACCCACCGAGCTGTCCTCTGATGGTAAAAGAGGCTCCGATAATAACAGATCATGAATGCTGCTTTCCTCTTCTCAATTGGATGGCTGACATGTTTTCAGATGATAACAGTGATTTCCTGTTAGAAGCACTTGATGCATACTTTGCCTACACAAAGGACGGATAACTCTTTCCTAACAGAGAGCTACATCGAAAACCCACCGAGCTGTCCTCTGATGCTAAAACAGGCTCCGATAATAACAGATCATGAATGCTGCTTTCCTCTTTTCCATTGGATAGCTGACATACTTTCAAATGATAACAGTGATTTCCTGTTAGAAGCAGAAGCTACCTACTTTGCCTACACAATGCTTCGACAACTCTTATGCAAGCCATTGACGTTCTCATTTCCTTTTGCCTCCCTATATTCTTCACGTTCTTTTGGATATTTTCTTATGAAGAACAGACCTATTGGCTTTACTAGCAGTGGACATTATGAGTTCGTGCTGGTTAAATTTTGGACTTTTATGTGGACTACATTTTTTTCTTCAGCTACTCGATTTTCAACTTTTTTTTTAACTCTAATCTCAACAATTCTATTGCATATCTTATCTTATGTTATTTCAAACGTACTCGATGCAAAACTTGCTAATATATGATACATGTGCCCTAATTAATGTGTAAATATAAAACGAGTTTTTTATAACTGTAAACGCCATTTCGCCTCTCAACTGCTTATTTCCGCCTCACACGCCTCTGCTCCTACACTACTGTTTGCTAAATCCTTCGTGTCTTAAAACTCTGTTCCTGGTCATTTCCGCCTCAGCTCAGCTCAGCGCTTGGACGCCCTTGGGCAGCAATCGCGCTCAATAAATTTATTTTCATTTTCATTTCATTCCTTTAATTTTCCATAAAAATATTTTTTTTAAATACATAAGAGAAAAATATGTTCTTTCAATAATATTTCCATTGTTTTTCGTGCTGTATTTCAAATGCAATACTGCAACCTTCAAAAGATATCTCAATACAGTAGTTCTACTCAATAGTGATTTGCGCACCATCCAACAGATTACATACATGCACCTCTCGCCATTTTGTCACTTTTGGCGCCTTTTTTTCCCCTCACACAGTAACATAACACAAACTTGATAGTGCTTCGCATGTAGACAGCTGATTGATAAAGTGATGATGTATAACCACTAGCATTTTCATATATCGTTCCTAAACTGAAAGGCCAGAGACCTTTTTCCATTTATTAAAATATAATATACTTCCTTATAAGAGTGTACAATTAATTTTGCAAACTATATTCATTTTTCTTCAACTATAGTGTTTGTATTCCATGTACTACTGACAATACCGATTACTGTGTTTTTTGCAATGTCTGTACTCATATTACATAATGATTTGCCTTCAAAACAGTGCATTTCTGAATAAACATTTCAAATATTCACGTTCTCTCTTTTAATCCATATTCTCAACGGAAATGATTATATATTGAAAGACTATTCATGTGTTCCACGTAACCTCAGCTGTACTAACTTAATGTTTTCTTTTGTTGACCTCACTTACTGATACTACAACCCGCAAGCCTATAACGGCCCGTGAACTCTTTCTTAGAAGGTCGCGCACCGTACAGACAGTTGTACCTCTGTTAAAAAAATTTGTATTACTGTTACCAAGCACTGCCACAGTTCCGCTTCACTCAGAGTTAATCACTGCTCCCACGCTTCTACAGGCCAGACGCTATGTTGTATTTCACTCCTTATCACGCTTTCATCTCCACAAAAACAAACAGTTCTCCGCCAGCCACCAGAGAACAGACTAGAGATGCAGAGGCACCAACAAGTGAAATACGACATACCCTCTGCTCTGAGAAAGCAACCACGCGATAATTCTGAAAGAAAACATTCAGTAGCGCTTTAAAAATAGCAATGCAATTATATAATTATTTTTTTGAAAACGTTCCAATTACTTTGATAGGACTATCTGTGTGTGCCTCCACAGCAAACTTCCTCAGCTCGGACTGAAGGCAGACAGAAACAGACACACACAATAACATAACACAGGGCAAAGGAGACAGAAAACAGAAGGGACATGAAGATGCAGTCAAACAGCAGGACTGAGAGAGATATTTTTATACTCCGTTTGCTACCTCAATGTACGAACACATTTACTGCACAAATCTGTGTACAACCTCATGGTCAAAACTTTTCATTTTATTTCACTCGACCACCTCCCTTTCTCACCCCACCAGTGCAAACCGCGACCAGAAACCGCACTATAATTTTGTCGTCTAACAGAAACTTTGTGAATACCTTAATCATTACCACTTTAGCCCCCTTCCCCCTCCCTCTCGCCCCACCCCCACCAGTGCAGGCCACGGCCACCAACCAGTCTGAAATTTTGTCGACTGAGAAAAAGTTTACGAATTTATTAACCATTAGCATTTTTTGACGACGGTAACACTAGTAATTTACAATTTCTCTCTCTTTCTGCATTATCTGTCTCTCTGCTAATATCATTTTTTCACATCCTGAACAACTTCTCTCATTATATATAAACGCTTCAAAATCTCAAAAATAATTACTCTCTATATTAAAAATATTTTATACTGCGTATTCAACATTTAAATGAAAAAATTACTTTTAGAAATACAACACATTATGACAGCCAAAAATGTGTTTTCTTTCAAGCTACGAGGAAAATCAATCAATGTTTGTGACTAAACTATATTTTACGGTACATGACAAAATAAACTGTTACAGACTTACCTTTACCAATGCTTTGTACGATGTACAACAGTGACAGACACAAAACAGATATTCGTTTGACGGAACTGTCTATTAAGCTTCTATCACTGCAACCAAAATTCAATGGCACAGATATCCAGTCAATACACACTCATATAACTCTCTTCAGCCAATCACATTTCGTCACGCAAAATTGAAAAATCAAATTTACATTTCAATTAGTTGTCCTTCACAATATTTTCAATCTCACGTGAAAGTCACCCATCACCAACTGCCATCTCTGGCTGTTTCCATGGTAACACCTCATTCTGCACCTGGCTGAAGGCACAGGTCATAAGTTCATGTCTCAACGTTCTACAGCAAACTAAGAAGACTGTTTTCCCTCCAGAAACACCTGCCAATCCACAGCTCTGTTACATGTCATTTTTTTCACACCCAATAGTACTTTTCGTTTAACATAAACATTAGCATGTAACGTAGTCTTCAATCTCCAGTTATTACAATCAACCAATCATTTTTATTTTTTTAACCACATCCAGCCTCATCCTTTTTTTTTATTCTGACTTTCAGCTTCTAACTACCATTCCACTTCCAGAACCGATCGGAGGACGACTACATATCCCTTGAAAATGAAGGTCTGGCTTATAGGACACAGTTATATTCACTGGAGTGAAAAATATGCAGCAAGCAGACACATTTGCAACCTTGGTTTAACAAATGTACACATAACGTGGATTGGCCAAAGAGGATTGAAATGTCACCAATTGATTCCATTGGTGAAAACTTTTATGCATCTCCCAGAACCAGACCTTATAATTGTGCACTGTGGTGGGAACGATCTAGGCACAATCACTGGGGTAGGTCTGGAAATGCTTCTAAAAGACACCTTTCGACAATTGATGACACTTTTTCCTCGAACTGCCTTGGTATATTCCAATATATGCCAAAGACAGAAATGGAATTGGTCCAATCAACATTGTGCACAAATTGAGAAAGCAAGGAGACATGTAAATAAATCTGTTTCTGCTTTCCTCAGAGATTATAGCATGGGTTCTATTTACTACAACAACTTGCGTTACCACATGCAAGACGTCTATAGGAGAGAAGGTGTTCATTTCACGGATGAGGGAAACAGAATCTTCCTCTGCAACATCAGGCTCTGCATCGGTACTTACTTATAGATGCAGAAAAAACTCAATTAACACAAAGGCTCTTTTCAGAGCCACCTTATATCTAAGCACTCAAACTTCTGATTTATCTCCATTTTCACACTCTTGTAAATAGGTGTGCGCGACCGGGTGCGCGCACCCCACAACTTAAAAAAAAATATATATATATATCTTTTCGCATTTAAGGACATTACTGCACACCCCGAGAAAACCCACGCAGCAAGACAATCTCTACCTTCTCCCCTTTCCATGTTTCAACGCTTTGAAATGAACAATATATTTACTCGCAGTGACAAAATGGCGGTCAACACTGCCTGATTTCCTTCGAATCGAACGTTAACAGACGTCACGCAGCAAAAAAAATTCCGCTCACGCGCAGCCGCTTGGGTGCGCGCAGCCGCTTGGGTGCGCGCACCCGTGCGCGCGTATAGATATATAATTGACTTTAACTTTAATTTTCTCAGCAACTACTGAACGGATTTACACCATTCCAAAAAAAGCGTAATCTGCGAACTGGACTCTACAGTTTTTCCAAAATTCTTATAAATCCATTCAGCCGTTCGACCTGTAGCCGAGTCTAAACGTCCTATGGAAAATAACATGGAGAAAACATGTTTTGGGACCCCCCTTTTATCCCATCCCTCACTTGACCAATCCCCCCCAAACTTTCGGGGAAGGAGCACAGCGGACCGAGTCATCTTCTTTGAGAAATTCGCAAAGATTCTTCAACCAGGGCCAAAGTTATTCCAAATAGAATGTTGAGGATTTCCTATGGAAACTAGGTCCTAACTATAACTACTGTACTGTAATATATATATATATATATATATATATATATATATACTGAAAAAACCATAGATTTCACACCAGTTATAGTTAGAAATGAACAATATATTTACTCGCAGTGACAAAATGGCGGTCAACACTTCCTGATTTCCTTCGAATCGAACTTTAACAGACGTCACGCAGCAAAAAAAAAATCCTCTCACGCGCAGCCGCTTGGGTGCGCGCACCCGTGCGCGCGTATAGATATATAATTGACTTTAACTTTAATTTTCTCACCAACTACTGAACGGATTTACACCATTCTAAAAAAAGCGTAATCTGCGAACTGGACTCTACAGTTTTTCCAAAATTCTTATAAATCCATTCAGCCGTTCGACCTGTAGCTGAGTCTAAACGTCCTATGGAAAATAACATGGAGAAAACATGTTTTGGGACCCCCCTTTTATCCCAGCCCTACTTGACCAATCCCCCCCAAACTTTCGGGGAAGGAGCACAGTGGACCGAGCCATCTTCTTTGAGAAATTTGCAAAGATTCTTCAACCAGGGCTAAAGTTATTCCAAATAGAATGTTGAGGATTTCCTATGGAAACTAGGTCCTAACTATAACTACTGTACTGTAATATATATATATATATATATATATATATATATATATATATATATATATATATATATATATATATATATATATATATACTGAAAAAAACATAGGTTTCACACCAGTTATAGTTAGAAATTAGCAACTTTATAGTTAGTTGGACTCACTATAATAAGCCCGCCTGCAATGCACTGCTGATGACGTCACATATTACATCACTCATGACATCATCAGTGACATCACTCATGACATCACTGATGACACCAGCCAGAGAATGTGTGTCTTTCTTTAAAATTAATATGTTTAATATTTGTATTTGTAAAGGTTGATAGAAGAATAAATGGTTAAATAAGTGTGTAAATTGATATATTTTTTTTCAAATGCTTGGTTAACTGCCTTATTAAATGTATTTTATTGAATACATATATTAGCGAGTAACTTTTAAATATTGAAATATGTGTATCAGTGTTTCACTTTGTGTATAAGTAGCTGCATGGGTTGGTGACTCACTCACTGTTAGTATGTGTTTTGAAGACAGCATATGTGCAGGACTGTATGGGTGGATGAGTGTGTATATGTGTGTGTTAGTGAGTGAATGACTGTCTCACTATTGTGTTTTTTAGTAACAACATATATTTTAATCTGGCGTATGTGAGTTTTGATGTATATAAGTGAGTATATGTGAGAGTAAGAGATTGTAAGAGTTCCTGTTTAAATAAGTATATGTTTATATAAGTGATTGTTTAAGAGAGTAAGTGTGTGTAAGTTTCCTTAGAAGTAAAGAGGTAGTGTGTGTATAGTTTTATATGCAAATAAATGGATGTTCAATAATTTATTTGCATGTGTGAGTATGTGTGTGAGTAACTTTTAGATGACTGTCCGTGTATAACAGGATGTATAAATCTATCACTACATATGAGTGAGTATATGTATGAGTGACTATATAGAACTGTTTGTAAATGAGTAGATGTGTATATAGATGGTGGAATTACTGAATTGGTTGTTGTAACTGGTATAGGTATCTCAATTTTTTTGAAAATGTTAGTTTCTATTTCCGAATATCTATTTCAAGGGTTACATTACACTAAAAGGAGGTCTGTCACTCTGTCACAAGGATGGTGTCATAAGTGATGTCATGAGTGATGTCACTGACGATGTCATGAGTGATGTAATAAGTGACGTCATCAGCAGTGCATTGCAGGCGCGTTTGTTATAGTGAGTCCAACTAACTATAACGTTGGAATTTCTATGGTTTTATGTCAGTAAAATTTCCAGCTAACTATAACTGGTGTGAAACCTATGGTTTTTTCAGTGAATTTAAGAGGTGTTTTAAATGCTAATTCATAACTATAACTGGTGTGAAACCTATAGTTTTTTCAGTGAATTTCAAAGGTTTTTTTAAATGCTAATTCCTAACTATATATAGGGCCTAAAACCTATGAAATGTATTATTTTTATAATAAATCCTATATTGTATATTTATATAAAATATATATTTTTTTTTGCCCTGGTGCGCTCCCGGTGCGCGCCCCGGTGTGCGCACTGGAAAGCGCATTTTTTCGGAGCGCCCCGAATCGCGCACCGGTGAGCGTCCTGTTAGCGCTATTGCCGCGAACGAAAACATCATGACGTATCGCGTAGCCGCATCGGCGTGATACGCACCCAAAAATACTCGAGCAAATCCGATCGTGCAATGTAATCATCTGACGCGCCCCGTGACGCGCCCCGTGGCGCGCCCCCTATCGCGCCCAGGGGCACGACGTGTAAGCGCGTCGGGTCATGTGACCTAAAAATAACACTTTTTATTGGTGCAGAACAGTTTTGGTTTCTAAATGATGAAAGCCTGGGTCATGTGACCTGAAAATAACACTTTTCATTGGTTCAGGACAGTTTTTTTTCCAAATGATGAAATACCCCACCTTTTTTCCTTATTCTGACTTTGTCCTTTGACTGAGGAAGACCTGTTTGGAAATCTATCAGAAATATTTTGTACTTTAAAATGGCTACAGTAGCAGCAGCAGCTAGAGCATCTGCACCACCACGACCACTACCACCACCAAGAGGACCACCACAACATTACATTGGTGGTCAAGAAGAGGAGCAGGAGTAGGAAGAGGAGGAGGAGGGGAGAAGGTGGCTGCAAGATGACAATACCCCATACAAGCCAAGGCAGCAAATTGTATGGGAGTTTTTTACTATCCCAGAGGGCAAGAAGAAAGTCAATGCGCCCAAGGTGACTTGCCTAATCTGTGGCATGGAACTTTCAAGGGGGAACCCTAACAAAAAATATTCTTTTGGTAACAATACCATGATTAGCCACATGCAGCGCAAGCATCCAAACAACTATTCTGCCGCAGAGGTGAGAGAACTGGCCAGTAACCCTCCCCAATCTTCAACTACCACCTCCAAAAGAAAGCAACCCACTCCATCGGGACCAGAGACAAGGGAGACAATCCCTTGCATACAACCATGGTTTGGGGAATTCAGAATTACATGTATTTTTTGTGGTAAGACCATCTCCTATGGTGAATAGAACATAAAGCTCATCCTCCTTGCTGGTGAAAACCACAATTGCCCCAAAAAAACCTAATTTTTTCCCGATTTTTTTTTGCTCCAAGTTGAGCCATTTTCAATTCCCTGTTTTTTGTTTCTCCCCATAAAAATAACAAAAAAAATATAAAATAGTTCATAAAAGCCAAAAAAAGTACAAAATGTTCAAAAAACATTAAAAAAATATAAAACAACAAAAAGAAGAAAAAAACAGCTCTTTTTAGAACTACCTCCAATTTTTTAAAAAAGGCTACATTTTTAAAAAACTCTATCATTCTTTTTTCCCCATGGAACTCTTCCCGGTACGCTCCGCGGTGCGCGTACTGGGTGCTCCCCCCACGCAAATCAAAAAAATATTATTTTTTTTTTGCCCCGGGGGGCCCTTTTATAGCCCCCTCATCAAACCTAGGGGGTCAGGGGGGGTCTACTCTGCCCCCATATGGTCATTTCCCCCTTTGTTTTTGCCACCTCTTGTGTCTCAATCCTACCGAGACACAAGATGGCGGCCGCTCCGGACTGTTTGGAATGTTGACAGACAACCAAGAGCCAATCAGCTTTCCGCTTGCGAACTTGCGTAGCGCGCTGGTTAGCGCCCCGGTGCTCGTACTGGGGCACGGCCATAGATATATATATATTTTTTAACCTAAATTACTCAAAATCCACTGGACAACATATCTTGAGACATAGCAAAGGCACATCGGGCTACCAGTCCCTACAATTTTGCCAAGTTTGGTGGAAATCCATTCAGCCGTTCAGGCTATATCTCCAATGTTGCTCGCTTCAGCCACCAACTCCAGCAGGGTTAGAAAAGAAAACGAGGCAGACCCATCTCGGTGCAGTTTAGTTTATTTCACCAGTCCTCACGACGCGTTTCGGCAGAACCCTGCCTTGATCACATGACAACACGTCAGTGAAGCACATCTCCTTTTAAAGTGCAAGTGCCCATTAATAAACATAGAAGAGATATTTACACATATAATAACGACAGTCTTTCTTTCTATGTCGTTTTGAAACTCCTTTTCATCTTTGTAATTATATGTAAAATACATTGTGCAATCTTAGTAATAAATAGTTATTTACAGCAGTAAAACATTTCATACTTTGGAAGCAATAAATAATACCTGTAAAATACATTTTTCAAATTTTGCAATGATTTGCATAAATACATACATTTAAAATAGTACTTTGTGTATATGGGTGTAAACACCCTTATTGCCCCATCATACATTCTCATTTATCGATTGCAACTATTGTATTATGATTTTGTTGGGTTCTCTTCTAAACTTAATAACATTGTGCTTCCCCCTGGAACAACCCATGATTCGCCTAATCAGTGTTTTACACCATAAAGTGCTTACTAGTGCTATAAATAAAAAAGTGCAAATGTGACTAAATTATGTATTGTTATTGCCAATGTGCGGTTTATATATCTTTTTGTATCTTTATATCTGTCGGCAATTTTCACTCCAATAGGAATACAGGAAAAATGGAGAAAGACTTAACTGGACTTGAATTATAAAACATGATTCCCACAATTAGTTTTAAAAAACACTTTAGTAAAAATGTTTAAAAACCAATTTCATGTTTAAACAGTAAAAGTTCAGATCCATTTAAAATTGTAAAACCTAATGTTTGATCACAAAAATAAAGAAATAATTTCAACAATTAATATTCCTAACAAGTTAAAAATATTATTAAACAATTGCATACATTTTCATATTTTACAGATCCACCTTATACAACGAGTTCTAATGTTTCTTTATCATTTTTTCATTTTTTCATTTTTTCATTTTTCTATTCGGACAGTTTCTTCTATATGTAGGCTGATACAGTGCTTACGTAGTGTATTGTCTCTTTCTAATGCAGGTATGTGTATAGATCTTCCCCCATATTCAACCCATTGGGTTGTTTACTGTCTAATACAGTATGTAATGGGTCTCAAGGCGGCGCAGTACCCCTTCCCTATTTCCTCCCCTTCTTTGTACCGGTACACTGTCTATCAGGTAATACTTCAGATCTTTGGGTTTTCCACCATGATGTTCTTTGAAGTGGCGGGCTACCGCGTAGCTAGGGTCACTATTGGTTATCGCCCTGATGTGTTGCAGTATTCTTTGATACCCACGCAACTTTGTGCTTCCCACATACCTGAGATTACAACTACACTCTAAAATGTATACCACGTATTCACTTCTACATGTTAGATGCTGTTTGACCATATTGGGTTTCGGGCTGAAGGCTGTCATATACGACGTTCTGTTTGTTCCAAATGTACAGGCTTTTCAGCTGATACATTTGAAAAACCCTTTCCTTGCACTGAGCCAGTCTGTGGTATTTTTACATTCTGGACTACTCGTGACTAGAATATCCGCCATCGATGTTGTCTTTCTAAATGTTATGGCGGGGTGTTCAGATAGGAAATTACCGATAATGGGGTCATCTTTAACAATATGCCAATTGTTCTTGATTATCTGGCTCAACGATTTATGCTGACGATTATATGTTAATATGAGCCTTGGGTTCCCATCTATCTCTGATGTTTTGGATTTCTGAGATTCTGATTCTGTGTTAATCTGTAACAGTAAATCCTCCCTTGGTCTGGCTCTAGGTTTTTGAATTGTGCTCTTGATTGTTTTGGCACTGTAGCCCCTTTTAATAAATCTCAATTTGCTTGCCTGTTGATTCCTAAATAACTCTGCCTCACTACTGCATATCCTGCGTAATCTAAGCATTTCCCCTTAGGGGATGCTTTGGATTAGATGAGCTGGGTGAGCACTTGTTGCGTGCAAAAGTGTATTCCCAGAAGTTTCCTTCCTATATAGCGTAGTGTTAATGGTCAGGTTCTCTATTTTAATGAGGACATCTAAGAACGGGATTTGTTCCCTACTGATATGTGAAGTAAAATTGAGATTTATGTCATTGTCATTTAATTCTGTAATGAATTCCTCTGCTTCCTTCTTAGTCCCATTCCATATGATCATCAGATCATCTATATACCGTAGCCACGATATAACTTTGTCCTTATAGGTGTTGCCATGTTGTCTCCTGAGGACCAGCTCCTCCCACCAACCCATAAACAGACAGGCATAGGTGGGGGAGAAGCTGGCCCCCATCGCAACACCCTGTACCTGTCGAAACATTTGCTTTCTGAAGAGAAAGAAATTGTGCTCAATGCAGAAAACCAACAAATCCATAAGCATTTTGTTATGCATGGTGTACTCTATAGGTCTCCTTGCCAAAAAATATTCAACTGCTTTGATGCCATCAATGTTTCTTATGCATGTATATAGTGATGTTACATCTAGAGTAATCAACATGTATCCCTCCTCCCATTTGACTTTACCTATTTTACCCAGGAAATCTCCAATGTCTTTCACATAAGAATCTAGACCTTGTACATGTTCTTGGAGAAAGAAATCTATGTACCTTGACACATTCTCAAGTGGTCCATCACAGGCCGCGATGATAGGGCGACCTGGAGGTTGTTCTTTATTCTTGTGAATTTTGGGGATAAAGTAAATTACCGGTGTTCTTGGAAAATCCTTTTTTAAGAATTTAAATTCTTCCAAACTTAAGAGTCCTTTGCTCTTCCAAGCTAGTAGTTTACTCCAGAGTTCATCCTGCATCTGCTTATATTTAAGGGGCGTACTGTGGTGATAACATTGAGTGTCATTTATTTGTCTTTCCGCCTCGGTTAGATAGTCTTTGAGGGGCCACAGAACAATATTTCCCCCTTTGTCCGAGTTCCTTATCACAATGTTATTTTGCTTTTTTAGTTTTTCCATTAGTGCCCCATAATTTCTTTCTTGGATGATAAGTTTCCTTTTTGAATTTGTTATTTTAATATTCAATTTCTTTATTTGTGAAACTACCACATCATTGAATACATCGATGGCGTCTTTTGTCATTATAGGCACAAATTTAGACTTTTTTTTTAAAGGAGTGTCTGGTTTTTTATTTCCAATGTTGTCTATTTCTCTGGTGTTCAAGATTGGAAAGTCCCCCTGGCTCCCTTGACTTCCTTGGGGGGTACTGACGGTCTGAGTAATTGATGTCGTATTCACAATAGATTGAACATCCCTTAATAGATCATAGTCTCCTGCCGATAGGTTTGGCATTGTTGTTATGTCCGCTGATGTTATGTTGAATTTGGCTTTGATCTTTTTGTTGTTTGTGATATTTACACAATTTCAATTTCCTTATATATTGATACACATCAGCCCTGGTTTTTGTGTTGTGGAAATTTGATTCCGGACAATATGATAGGCCAAGGAATAGGAGCTGTTTTTCTGCAGTTGTTAGGTCGATTCCTGCCAGATTGACGATGGTGTTGGCATTACTGGGGGTGGTCGTAGTTTCCATTATTTGGTTTTCTTGTTTGTCCGCGACTCCATGCCCCTGCCTCCTCTCTTTGTTCCGTTGTTTGTTTGCGGTCCTCCTCGCCCTCCTCCTCTTTGTGCGCCGTTTTTTGCCGATTGCACGGTGCTTGAGCGTAGAGTTTCCCGCTGACTTTGCCTTACATACTCCAATTCCTCAGCCATGGTTGATTTAGCAACATTGTCCATACCCTCAGAGTCCGAGCTGTTTTCTACTATTCCACTGCCGTCCGACATAGATGAGATCTCTGGCTCTGATTCTTCCGCTTGTGCAGGTGACTTGTGGAAAGGGGCGACCACTCGGTCCCCCCGAACGTATGGTTGGGTGCCCCGATCCTCCCGGGAAACCATTTTGGGCGGGGGGCGTGGCTCGGCTGGTATGCCCGAAGCGGCACGCCTTTTTCCCGTCCAAGAGGGGTTGTCCTAGACACCTACACCGAAGCCCATGCCCAGTAGGCGTACCGGAGGAGGGTACACGCCCTCCCGCAGAAGAATAAATAGAGCGGAAATCCGAAGAAGCGTCCTCTTGTTCCTGTGCTCTGAAGGCTGCACCCACTCGTTGCTCGTGAGCCCTCGACGGAACAAGCGGCAATTTTGAGAACTTGCAATCTTGTTCTTTCTCTTTCAGTTATTTGGAGTCGAAGAGTCCAGGACCTCGTTGATCGGCTAGGAGCAGAATACTCGAAACCATGGCTGGCAAGAAAGCAGGAAAGGGTTCCGAGACGGATAAGGTGTTACGCCTATTGTCGAACCGGATGGCTTGCATGGACCAAAAACTCAGACAAGTCCAATCGATCGGTCGAGGTTTGACGGAGGTCAAAAAACAGCTGGCTGCACTGAGCAACCCTAAGAAGGTAATAGGCCCGGCCTTGCCTGGAGTCATCCCCGAGGGTAGAGGGAAGCGGGTCAAGAAGAGGGCAGTTTCGGGGGAGGTTCCGTTCCAGAGGTACCCCCAGTCGCCCCCGTCATGCCGGCAGTCAACCCGGTACCAAACCCAGATATGGGGCAGCCGATCCCGGTTGTGATTACCCCCGCTAATGATGAGGAGATGCCTCCCGAATTGGCCATCCACTTGGCAGCATGGCTCAAGAAAAAAGCAGGGGAGGCAGTGGCCCCTGGAGACCCGGCCGAGGAGGCCAGACTACTAATCGAGCAATTGCGGCAGTCGAGAGATGTCACAAAGGCTCGCATTGCCAATGGCGGGGGAGGGTTCATTACCCTCGAGGCGGGAGAAGGTGGCACAGCACATCCCTATGGCCACAAAAGAGTTAATATGGGGAGACAAATATGTTAACATGTTTTCATTTTTGACTGACCATCGGGAGATGGAATATGCTAAAACCCAGAAGGATTTGTGGCACCTGAGCGTCTGGCGCGCAGAGATGGCGGAATTCAGGGTGGATGAGACAGTAACGAACTGGGTTAAGGCTTTTTCGATATTTACTGCAGTTATGGGGGAACGTAAACCCGAGCTGATGACTGAGTTAACTTGATACCAAAATCGTATTATGGAATTTTATTGAATGTATGAGGGGGAGGAATGGAAAGGTTACGATATGAAATTCCGGAAAGCAAAAGAATACGATGCTAGTTTGACTTGGGATTGCCTGGACTCGGTGTCATGGCACGAACAGCTCCTGCCAGGGGCGGCAGGTGCGTCCTCGTCAGGCGGGAGTGGGTCAGGATTCGCCCGCCAAAAGGCCGCTGTGCCCTTTCGGGCGGGCGCCGGTGGGGATTACCAGCCCAAGTCCGGAGGGAATGGCGGCAAGCGTGGGGTTTGTTGGGGCTTCAATCGAGGCAACTGTAACAGACCGCAGGGAACATGTAGGTTCAGGCATGCGTGTGCGGGCTGTGGGAATTCCTCACACCCGGAGAGTACATGTAGATCTAAAAATAGCGGGGCAGGAGGTAAAGGCGGATCTAAGCAGGAGTGAGGTAGAAAGTTTTGACCGATTGCCTATACCCATTGATAGCATGGCTTTGACTCCTTGGTTGAACAAACACCTTGATATTGTATCCGCTGGGGTGTTGAGGAAGGGATTCTTACATGGCTTCCACATCCCGGCGGGGGATTTTCGGGGGGATTCCTTTTGTAAAAACCAGTTATCGGTACAGCACAACCAACGCGTGGCAGAGAAGAAAATCGCAAAAGAAGTCAGCTTAGGGCGAGTGGCAGGGCCTTTTCGTTGCCCGCTGGTGGCGGAGTTCATTTGTTCCCCGTTAGGGGTTGTCCCGAAGAAAGACCCAGGGGAGTTCAGACTTATTCATAACCTGTCGGCTCCAAGGGGTTCCTCGGTGAACGAGGCCATTGACCCAGAAGTTTGTTCAGTGCGGTACGCATCGTTCGATGATGCCGTGGCCATGTTAAATCGCCTGGGCCCCGGGGCGCTGATGGCGAAATCAGATATCGAATCAGCGTTCCGGTATCTCCCGGTACACCCACAGGATCAGCGCTTGCCAGGTTTTGCATTTCAAGGGAGTTATTACATGGATAAATGCAAGCCTATGGGTTGCTCCATTTCTTGTGCCTATTTTGAAATGTTCAGCTGTTTTTTAGAGTGGGCATTCACCGAGGCCACAGGGCATAGGCATGTTATGCACTATCTAGATGACTTCCTGTTCTTAGAGCAGCCGGC
Source organism: Lissotriton vulgaris (assembly GCF_964263255.1). Taxonomy (NCBI): domain Eukaryota; kingdom Metazoa; phylum Chordata; class Amphibia; order Caudata; family Salamandridae; genus Lissotriton; species Lissotriton vulgaris. Next base: position 1,435,166 of record NW_028249872.1, on the reverse strand, counting down.
AACACGAAATGTGCGCAGGCGCTACATGACTTCTGCATGCTCATGAGGGAGTTTGGAGTCCCATTGGCACCAGGTAAGACGGTTGGACGATTTACTTCACTGGAGTTTCTGGGAATTGAGCTCGATTCTGTGGAGGGATGTTTCCGTTTATCGATGGACAAGGTGGCCAAGTTTAGGGCTTCCCTTACGCAATGCCTGGGCAAGGAGAAAGTGACCCTGCACCTATTGCAACAAACAGTGGGTCAGCTTAACTTTGCCTTGAGGGTGATACCAATGGCCCGCCCCTTCTCAAGCTCTATTGCACAAGCTATGGTGGGTCTCAAAGAGAGACCGTACGAGACTGTCGACAGAGGTTCGCCAGGATATGCGCATTTGGTTGGCATTTCTGGCGGACTTCAACGGTCGAGTCGTGTGGAACAAGCCGCCAGCATCTTCAGTTGAACTAGGTCTGTGGACTGACTCAGCGGGGAGCTGGGGATTTGGCGCCATCTTTGGTAATCGATGGTTGGCGCAAACATGGCCGACGTGGTGGCACACCAGCGGTCTCACAGGTAACATTGGGTTCTTGGAGTTATTCCCCATTTGGGTTGCTCTGGTGGCATGGCCAGACAACTTCAGGGACCGCTCAGTGGTGTTTTGGTCTGATAATATGACTGTTGTCGAATGCATTAACCAACAGGCAGCACGCTGCAAATGGATCTTGAGATTGTTGAAGGAAGTTGTGCTGCTTTGCATGAGACTGAATGTACAGTTCAGGGCGAAACATGTGCCAGGCGTACTGAATCATGCAGCTGATGCACTCTCACGTTCACATATGCAGGTGTTCAGGGGTTATCTGCCTACAGCGGACCTAGTGGCGTGACCATTCCCTGAAGCACTATGGCTAATCGGTGCCCCGAATTACAAGACCTCGTGGCAGCAAGCTTAGCCCCCAGGACAAGGAAGGCATACAAAGGAGCATTTCGTTCCTATTGCACATTTTTGGGTGCAACAGGGAGTCAGAGCTGGGGTCAGGAGGAATCCTTCCTTGGGTTCCTGGTAGCGCTGCACAGAGAAGGCCGAACAGCGGCATCGGCCAATAGGCATAGGGCGGCCATTTTATTCATGGCGCAGATGCATGGCATAAAAGACCCAACGGGTTCCTTTTTGGTTAAGAAGGCCCTTCGCGGCTGGTAGCGCCTCGAGGGCCGCAAGCAAGATGCGAGGTGCCTGATTGGTTTAGACAGGTTAGCTTTACTAGTAGCGAAACTAGACGAGACGTGCTCCTCCCATTTCGAAGCAGTTCTGTTCCGGGCAGCTTTTGCAATGGCATTCCATGGGGCTATGCGAGTGAGCGAACTTGTCGCAAGGAACAAGAAAGAGGTGGAGGGAGGCTTGTGCAGGGATCACGTCCAAATTAGGGGTGATTCAATGGTGGTCTCGATAGCCAGGTCTAAGTCCGACCAGGGGGCTATGGGTAATAGTGTTGTCGAGCAGCGCGCGCTAGGGTCCCCCACGTGCCCAATAAAGTGCATAGAGGAATACTTGGCACTAAGGGCGGCTACATGGGGGGGGGACTTTGCTAAGGCACAAGGATGGCACCCCACTCACGAGGTTTCAGTTCCAGAGGGTGCTAGCACTGACAATCGCTGCTGCGGGCATGGACCCGTGCGATTTTGGGACCCACTCCTTTAGGATAGGGGCTGCTACTGAGGCTACAGCCAGGGGTCAGAGTGCGGAGGAAGTGAAACAGTTGGGACGATGGTCCTCGAATTGCTTCAAAAGGTACATGCGATTGCAAATGTTGTAAAGATCAATTGACATGCACTCACGCTTCTTTGTTTGAATTACAGTTTCGTGAGCCTGTCACGCGGGGCGGAATTTGCAGTCGACCCGGCACCAAGAGACCAGCGGTCAAGGATCACCGTCTGGGGAGAAAGTGGTATGGGTCGTGGGCCACTCACATGTGAGGCGCGCCGGGGACGTATTCAAAGCAGGTGACACGACTCACGCAGCTGGGGAATACGGGTACAGAGTGGCCTTCCATGGGAAGGGCGGGCTCTGTTTTGACCAATTCGAGTCATTTTTTGAGGGTCTCTTAGGGCGGCAAAGGTCACTGCCATCTGTAGTCATAGTACACCTGGAGGGCAATGACTTGGTGACTCTGGGTAGACGGGTGTTGTTTGAACAAATTTTGTCTGCTGTTCGCTGGTTGGCTAAAAGAATCCCGGGGTGCACGATTGCCTGGTCTCACATGATTCCCAGCACTGAATCATTCGGTGAAAAGGGTTAACAATAAAGTTGGTATATTGTTTCGCTCTTCGCAGTTGCATAGCATTCCTCACGGGTGTATTCGGGGTGATCTCATGTATCTGAATGATGGGGTTCACCTGTCCAGGGAGGGGAATGAGTTACTCATAGGAGACTTCATAGCATGGCTAAGGGGTTTGAGGAAGCATGACCTTTAGGAGGAGTAGGGGGGCCGGATAGTCGGTCAAATATCCGGCCTGTGGCGGTAAGGTCATGATCGGTGAGCAGTAATTTCAAGGTCCCTAGAGGGGGGCGCCCAGAATGGATGGAGCGCCCGGGGGAGGCGGACATTGGCCCCTTCCACGAGGAGGGGGCACCCACTAAGGATGGGTCTTCTAGGGGGAGACGGCAATAGGGCCCTCCCAGGGGGGGAGGTGGCTAGATGCCCCTCCTACTAATTTCCCGGGGGCCGGATATCTGCGACGGCGGATAGAGAGTGTGGGGATGGGGGGTCGTCCACGCTGCCTTCCTACAGATACCTCACACGGGAACTCGGACGACCTTTAAAAATGGCGTCGAGTGGAAAGGGGGCCCCCACCACGACAAGGGAAGTTACAGTTGGCAATGAGGGTAAAGTCCTCTGCGCATGCGCCACTCACACTGTGAGGGCGAGAGTCTGGTAGTAGGGATCTGACACCGGTTAAGACCTTGCCGTTGGCCCTTAATGCTAGGATGTACAATTTTAATTTAGAATGTATGCATTTTTAGGATGTTAGACTCGGCTAGGAAACCTTTGTATTAGAGATATGTTAAGGTTAGCTTCATCGAAATGTAATAAATATAAAATTGTACATAATGATGAAACTTTTATTTAATGTTTAATTTTTGTTTCATATTTTAATAAATACGGCCGGGAGGGTGACTCTGTAGTATTCTCTGTGTTGTGCCCCTTAGGCACCTGTAGTTGGAACCTTGTTGTTCACATGGTTCCAGGCTTTGTCTTAGAACTTGGTGTTTTGGCACTGCTCCCTGTCGCTGTACTTCCTCTAAGCTAAATAAACGCCTCTACAACTATACTACTAGTCTACCCTGACTTCATTACTACAAAAATATTGGCGACGATGCTGCTTGGAGGAAGGTAAAGAACCCTGTCTTACCTCGCACACCTTCGTTTACCAACAAGTGAATCTTGGACGTCGGAGGAATGGAAAAAGCATCCGCTCTACGCTCAAAACGAGATAAGTGATTTCAATACTTTTAAAGATATCAGCGTACATTTTAAGGAAGAAGGAGAGCTTTAACAAGTTTTTTTAAGCGAGCGCTCGTGAAAGCGCTCGTGACGCCGGTTTTCAGTCACCAACAGTGCGCACAGAGCTGCTCGCGTTTCCTGAGAAGGGCGCGCCAACGTTTCCATGACAACGAGGCTTCGCGTCTCTACCCGCGCCTTCCTGACAACGTGCTTGCGTCTCCTGTGAAGGGCGCACCAATGTTTCCTTGACAACGAGGCTTCGCGTCTATGCTCGTGCTTTCCCTGACAACAAACCATCAAAGCTGACTAAGAGTGCGATTAACTACACATTCACAAAGCAGTTTTGTTTAAGCATAAAGCGGATGCGCTGAACGCGCTGAACAGTATAACCAGCCTTGTTTACAGATAAGGCAAATGCGCTGAATGTACTGAACAGCATTTTCTTAAGTAATTAACTACACATACTGAGTCCAATTCAGTTTAAGCAATTCCTGAATAATATATGGACAATTTTATTTACAGCGACAGGGTACATTAATTAGATAAAAACAAAAGGAATAAACAAACTAATAAGTACTTTAGTGGAATTCTAAAGAGATTTCACAGTTCAAACAGAAATGCAATCTGTGTCTCCTCCACCACCATTCCTGGAGACACCGGGAAATCCACCTATTAGTTGGAAAAAATGGTTTGATGCCTTCGAGACCTATTTGGGTGCGATAGGCGCGTCAAGATATCGTGCAGAAAGGAAAAAGTGTCTTTTGCTACATTCTTTGGGTTTTGAGGGGAGAGAAATCTACAAACATTTGCCCCCTTTGATTAGAAATAACGCAGAGGAGGATATAGATGAATATACCGAGACAAGGAGGAAACTTGAACTGAGATTTGATGTTAAACCCAGCCTAGTAGTGATTAGACACAAATTCTTCAAAAGAGACCAACTACATGGAGAGGATGTAGAGACTTATATCTCTAGTTTAAGACTACTGAGCGCAGAATGCGAATTTGAAGGTTTCAGAGAACAACTGATTAGAGATCAATATGTTTGCAAATGTGCAGACAAGTCAATTCAACAGAAACTACTAACGTTGGGCAATCCAACTCTTGAAGAAACTATCCGTGTGGCCAAGAGTATAGAATTGTCAAAACAAGAAATGAAGGAACTTGAGAAGAGGACTGAAGAGACTGTTTCTATAGTTAGAACTAAGGAGAACAAAGACAACAAAATGGCTGTTGGTCAGCAGCGTTTTGAAAGGAGTAACTTCACCAGTTCCCAACGTTTTGAAAAAAATGCTTTCTCTAGAAATGACATTTGCTATAGGTGTGGCAATCCCTCGCATAACAGGAACAACAAATTTTGTCCTGCAAGAAAATCTACTTGTCGTAATTGTGGAAAGTTTGGACATTTTGCAAAAATCTGTCAAGTTTCCAAACAAGGGAGTTCGACTTTTAGTAATAAGTATCAAGGACAGAACAATGTTAATGTGGTTGGGGATGTCACAGAATTTTATGGTGGGACTGGGAGGGATCCTGATTCCATCAACTCCATTCAAGACGACCTTAGGGATATGGTTGTGGTGGTACGAGATGATGTTGATCTCATCGACTGTGTTCAAGAAAACTCTAGGGATATGGTCATAGTAGTTCGGGATGATGGTGTCATCATTGGGAATCCCTCGGAGTGTGTTGACCCTTATGAGGATTTTAGGGTTGGTGATAAGATTATTTCTCTATTAGTGGATTCAGGCGCAAAAGTTACGATGATCACTCAGGAATTGTTTAATGAAACTTGGCCTGAAAGGGAACTACTGCCTCCAGATAGAGCCCCTGTTTCCTATGAGGGACACAGAATATCCCTTCATGGTTTTTTTGAAGATATTATTCAATTCAGGGGTAGGAGAATTTTTGGGAAAGTTTATGTCTCCATTAAAGGCTTGAACATCTTGGGGTGGTTTCACCAAGGGTTATTTAAGATGATCCTAAGACCGGGCACTAAAGAACAGATCAGTATCGATGAATCATCTGACTATTTAGAAAATCTTGCAGTGGTGGATTCTAATGAATACGTTGAGAAATTAATTCTAGAGTTTCCTGCTGTTTTTGGGAACAGTCTTGGCATGATTAAGGGTTTCAACCACGAGATAAGAGTCAAGGATGGGGCTGTTCCAGTTAAGCACAAGGTCAGGAGTGTTCCTTTCAGTGTGAGAGATGCTCTTGAGAAGGAGTTAAATGACTTATGCAAGAGAGGGGTTATAGAGCCCATAGAGTCGTCTTTGTGGTTGTCTCCTCTAGTGGTCGCAAGGAAGAGGAATGGCGATTTGCGCGTCTGTGTGGATTTGCGCAGTGTCAACAAGAACATTTTGATTGATTCACACCCCTTGCCAAAGATCACAGACTTGTTGCCTCTTACCAGGGGTGCAAGGTGGTTCACCAAGCTGGATCTGGCTTCCGCCTACCACCAGGTGGTGTTGAGTCAATCTTCTAAACATCTGACTGCCTTCGTCTCTCCCTTTGGGAGTTTTCAATATTGCAGAATGCCGTTCGGCCTTGCTTCGGCGGCAGCAGTTTTCCAGAGACTAATGAATCAAATGTTTAAAGATGTCCCTGGGGTAATTGTATTCCAGGATGATGTTTTGATCTTTGGGGAGGACAAAGGGGGTCATGATTTTTCATTGAATCAAGTTCTACAAATCATGCAAGACAAAGGTGTTGTGCTGAAGTCTGAGAAGTGTGTTTTCCTAAAGGAAAAAATTGAATTTCTGGGGCATGTAGTCTCGCGTAAAGGGGTTGAACCACGTCCTGGTCTGCTTAAGGCCATTGTAGATGCCACTCCACCTGTAGATAAATCCGGTTTGAAGTCCTTTATAGGACTTAGTGAGTTCTACTCCAGGTTTATCAAGGACTATGCATCTAGGGTTCAACCTCTCACAAATATGTTAAAGAAAAATGTGCCTTTTGTCTGGGACAAAAACTGTCAAGGAATTTTCGAATGGATCAAGTCACAGCTGGTGAGTGAGAATGTACTTAAACCCTTTGATCCTAATAGGGAATGTGTTGTCACGGTGGATGCCAGTGGTTTTGGCCTTGGAGCAGTCCTCTCTCAGAAAAATGGGCAGACTGACAATACAATTGCTTATGCTTCAAGAGTTTTACGTGGGTCTGAGGTCAATTTCTCTGTCATCGAGAAAGAGCTTTTAGCTTGCTGGTGGGCAGTCAGAAAGTTCAATCCTTTTCTTTGGGGCAGCCATTTCACGGTCCGAACGGATCATAGCCCTTTGGTTTCTATTCTGTCCGGGAAAAAATCAAAGAACATACTCCCAGAATTGCGAGGTTGTCCACCAAACTACTACAGTATGACTTCAACATTGTGTATCTCCCTGGTTCAAAGAACGTCAGGGCAGATTATTTTTCACGTTTTCCCATAACTGAGAATGAATGTGAAATACAAAAGGAGGATGATATGGAGGATTGTTTTGTTGCTGCGGCAGATCTTGAAGGGATGTGTGCCGTCAATGAAGTTGAGTGGAAGGAGGAGTTGTTGAAGGATGAGGTTCTGGTTCAGGTTGCAAATTACCTGAGGTCTGGTTGGCCCAAGGAGAAGTATGTTTCTGGAGAGTTCCAGACATATGTTAAAGTTGCCGACGAACTCACGGTCGAAGATGGCATTCTTTTGCGATGTGGCAGACTCATTCCACCTGAGAGCTTAAGGAAACGTCTGGTTGAGGGTGCTCATGAAGGTCATTTGGGGAAAACGTTTACTAAGCAAAGGTTGAGAGATGTGTTCTGGTGGCCACAGATGGATGTGTGTGTTGATACTTTGGTTGATAATTGCGTTATTTGCAAATCTTCTGACAAAGGTCACAAGGTTAGGACACCCCCTTTGGAGCCCATTCAACTTCCTGATAGGGCATGGGAGAAGATTGGAGTTGATTTAGTTGGTCCTTTCTATCTTCTACCCTCCTCTTCTCGTTTTGCAATTGTGGTCATTGACTACTACTCCAAGTGGCCAGAGATTCGGTTTGTCAAGGAGCCCACCTCTGCTAATGTCATTCTTTTCTTAAAGGATATTTTCTTAAGGGAGGGTTTTTCTTCTGTGGTCATGACAGACAATGGGGTGCAGTTTGTCAGTTCCGAATTTGAGTGTTTTCTGAAACAGGGTGGCGTTGATCACAAAAAAAGTTCTTTGTATCATCCTCAGGCCAATGGCCTTGTGGAAAGGATGAATCATGTGCTCAACAATTGTGTGCAGTGGGCCATTGCCAGCAAGTGTGTTGTTGAGAATGCTGTACGTTCCATGCTATGGTTTTACCGTACTACTGCCCATTCTTCTACTGGAGTTTCTCCCTTCGAACTTTTAAGGGGAAGGAAACCTTCTACGAAGATTTGTCCAGGTTGGATGTCCAAGTGGGTGAAGATGAATGTGATGGATGGCATTGATGGTGTGGTGAGACAAAATGTTTTGGCAGCCCAGAGGAAACAGAAGACTTATTTTGATGAGAGGAAAAGATCTGTGCCTCATAATATTGCTGTTGGGGATATCATTCGCATAAAGGATTCTGTTCATGTCACCAAGGGTAGGAGCAAGTTCTCTGAACCATTGGTGGTCGACAGGGTTTGTGGGAATGCTGTGCGTGTGAACAACAAGGATTGGTGGAACTTTTGTAAAATTGTAAAGATTAACAGTAGCGATGTGTCACCTAGTTCCGTCAATAAGAGGGGAAATGGTACTGTTGATGCAGCTTTTGGGTCAGAGCCTCGCAGGAGTCTCAGAACTTGTAGGATTCCTGCCAGGTTCAGATAATTGCATTTTATCTTGTTGTACCCGTTTAGCATTAACTGCATTTTGACCTTGTCGTACCAGTTTATTGCTATGTAACTTTATTGTTCTTTCTTTGCTCTCAGATGTGTCTTTCCATTTTATTTTCTATCTGTCTTTTCTTTCCTTTCTTTTTGCTTTTGTTCCTTTTCTTCTTTCCCTACTATCATTTTCTATTCGTTTCTCATTTCATAGAAGAGAGGATAATGTAGTATTCTCTGTGTTGTGCCCCTTAGGCACCTGTAGTTGGAACCTTGTTGTTCACATGGTTCCAGGCTTTGTCTTAGAACTTGGTGTTTTGGCAGTTGGTCTTCTGTCACTGCTCCCTGTCGCTGTACTTCCTCTAAACTAAATAAACGCCTCTACAACTATACTACTAGTCTACCCTGACTTCATTACTGCAGACTCCCTACCGCCTTCCAAAAGTTCTAAACCTGTGTCCAACTTCCCGTCCTTGGGGATTGTGTTGAGAGGGGGTGGCGGGCATCCCGGACATATTGCTCTTCTGTATGCCTTTCTTTGCTGCTGTCTTTCGCATGACATCAAACTTTCTTGCGAAAGTGAAGATCTTTCCATCATCATGATCTTGTTTATCTCGCCTAAATTTGTATTGTTTCCGAGCTTTGATTTTCTCCTCTTCCTTCTCTAATTTTTGTTCCATTTCCTCGTTATATTTGGTTTTCTGCTCTTGTGGGTCACTCATGGCTTCTATTTCTCTCCGTAGGTTTTCAATTTGAGGCACTAGTTCCTCCCTATCGCTTTCAGCATATTTAACTAGCAGTTCCACCAGTTTGCGAGAGGAATCTAGGTTGCACTGTGCCCATTCAGCCATTAATCGCGGGTTGGGGGTGTCGTAGCTTGGGGCAATCATTATTCATAGCCCCCTCTGTATACGACCCACATCTAGATATCTTCTAAGCGATTTGGACTCCCACCATTTCACTGTTTCCCTGCGAATGAGTTTTTCCAATTGTTTGTATTTGTCCCTCAGTCCTGCTCCCACATTGGTGTTACTTGTGCCGGCAGTCTTACTGGTATTTGCTGACTGCGGTGTCTCATCCGAGAACACGTCAGCCGCCGCACTCTCCCTGTTCCTCAGTGTTGTCGCGGACATGGTGGTGATTTACTTTTAAGAAAACTTGTTGTTTGCCTACTACTGCAGTGAACCGCTCAGTGTTCTCGTACAAAACGCTTGACGTCACCGCTAGTCTACGCACAGCACTCCTCCTCACCTGCCGTTTATCTTGGATTCGTCCTTCCGCCGACGCCGTCAGATTGTCCCGCCACAGAAGCTCCCTCGTCTCAGCTCTTCCGAACTGCACTCAGTAACTCTGGGTGTGTCACCTTCCGTTTTACTCAGCTGGACGTTATCCTTCCAAATGCAGCAGAGGGCTCCGTGTTTTATTCCGTCTCCGGTTCGTTTTGTAGCCGGCACCCTCCCGGAAAGCACTATCTCCGGAAGTCAGGTACCTTGGACTCTCCTTTAATTCCACTGTGCCAAATCTTACGAGGAGGGGGGTCTTGCTTTACTGGGAAAAGTCAGCCAGTATAAATTTCCAATGTTGCTCGCTTCAGCCACCAACTCCAGCAGGGTTAGAAAAGAAAACGAGGCAGACCCATCTCGGTGCAGTTTAGTTTATTTCACTCGTCCTCACGACGCGTTTCGGCAGATCCTTGCCTTGATCACATGACAACACGTCAGTGAAGCACATCTCCTTTTAAAGTGCAAGTGCCCATTAATAAACATAGAAGAGATATTTACACATATAATAACGACCATCTTTCTTTCTATGTCGTTTTGAAACTCCTTTTCAACTTTGTGTGTATATATATATATATATATATATATATATATATTCACTGAAAAAACCATAGGTTTCACACCAGTTATAGTTAGGAATTAGCATTTAAAAAACCTATTAAATTCACTGAAAAAACCATAGGTTTTACACCAGTTATAGTTAGCTGGAAATTTTACTGATATAAAACCATTGAAATTCCCACGTTATAGTTAGATGGACTCACTATAACTTGCGCGTGCAATGCACTGCTGATGACGTCACATATTACATCACTCATGACATGGTCAGTGACATCACTCATGACATCACTGATGACACCATCCAGTGAATGTGTGTCTTTCTGAAAAATAAATATATTTTATATATGTATATGTAAAAGTTGATGGAAGAATAAATGTTTAAATAAGTGTCTAAATGGATGGTTTTTAAAAATTGATTGGTTAACTGGCTTAATAAGACATCATCAGCAGTGCATTGCACGCGCAAGTTATAGTGAGTCCATCTAACTATAACGTGGGAATTTCAATGGTTTTATATCAGTAAAATTTCCAGCTAACTATAACTGGTGTGAAACCTATGGTTTTTTCAGTGAATTTAATAGGTTTTTTAAATGCTAATTCCTAACTATAACTGGTGTGAAACCTATGGTTTTTTCAGTGAATTTCATAGGTTTTTTAAATGCTAATTCCTTTGTATATCGAGTTTCTAACCTTTTTTTTTTTTACAATTTGCTGTTTTTTTTTAAGTATTCATTTTTTTTATATAATTTTTTTCTTTTGCGCTCTGGGTGCGCGCTCCGGGAAGCTTTCAGCTAAGCTCTCCGGTAAGCTTTTCCGAGAGCTCATCTGAAAGCGCACCCAGAGCGCAACTGTCGTTCGTGAAAAAAAATATGAATGAAAAGTTAATAATAATGCAAAACATTTCGTACCATACAAATAAAATTTGTTTTTTTTAATAAGGAAAATGATTATGCATTTCTATAAAAGATTGATGACGTCACTTCGGCGCGCAACGTAAGTGCCCTCGGAAGCGCCTACGTTCGCGGCGCATAAACGCACGCAAAAGCGCCTACGATCGCGCCACGTTTGCGCCCCGGAAGCGCCTACGATCGCGCTGCGTAAACGCACCGGAAGTGCTCCGGAGCGCGCAGCGTAAACGCGTCGGGTCATGTGACCCTAAAATAACACTTTTCATTGGTTGCTAACAGTTTTTTTTTACAATGAATGAAATCCCCACCCATTTCCTTCACTTCTTCTTTCACTTTTGTGACTGAAAGACCTGCCTTTTTTGCTGTTGCATATTTCTTGGATAATCATGGCTGCCAGACAATCCAGCAGTGAAGATGACTCCAATGATTTCATTGATGAAGAGCCTCCTCAGCCGAAGGTCAAAGAACATTTCATCTGGAAATTTTTTAAGTTTCCAGCAGACCAGAAGAAGTTGAATGCACCAAAAGTAGAGTGCAGGATCTGCAAACAGGTCCTGTCACGGGGTAACCCCCCAAAAAAATACTCTTTTGGCAACTTCACCATGATTCGCCATGTGGAGAGGAGGCACCCCCAGAATTTTGCCCGGGAAAGTGTCAGGGCTCTGGCACAAGAGGTTCCCAGAGATGGGGCCTCTACATCAACAGGAGGAGCAACTTCTTCTGGAAGAGAACAATCACAGGAGCAGGTAGCAAACATACAACCTGCATTTAACCATGGGGTCGTCAGATGCAGATACTGCAATCAACTCCTCACCTATGGGGAGCAAAGTGTCCTGCTCATGGTTCGAGCATTGGAGAACCATCGCTGCCCTTCCCACCCCTAATTTTTTTCTTTTCTTTTTGCTCCTGTTGAGCAGTTTCCATTCCCTGTTTTTGTTCCTGTTCAGTTAAAAGAAGAAAACCAAAAGTTCTTTTCAGAACTACCTCCAATTCTCATCAAATATTCTTAAAAAATGAAGAGTAAGTGAAATATAGTGCATTGATAATTGAAAGGAGAATGAGTAAGAAAGAACAGAAAGGTATGAGAGGTGAAAGGAAGTGAAGTAGGAGGAATGAAAGAAGGTGAGTGTTAGAAAAGAAAGTTATGACACAGTGAATAAACTGGAGGCCTCATTTCTGAAAAGTGACGCATCGCTACGTGAAAACAGCGATGCGTCACTTTTCTGGACGCACTCCTTATGACATTCCAGATATGTCATATTTAATATATGACTAATCAATTCGCAAGGAGTTACAGATATGTCAGTATTTCTGACATATCTGTAAACACAAAAGTAACGCATTGCAGGAGTGCGTCACAAAAGTGACGCAACTCCAGTAATGTGTCCTTTCACATGGAAAAAGCACCATGTGAAAGGTTTGCTGTGAAGCAGGCGCAAGATTTTGGCGCAACAGCATCCTAAAAGTGACGCACTGCGTCATTATTACCAAGCTTTTTGCAAGGAACACCCCCTCTGCATGCATTATACCTGACACTATTTTTTAAAAAGTGACGCATCTAGGTACATGGGTCACTTTTTAAAACTCTGCGCCACATTGTATCTGCATCAGGTATAATGTATGCAGAGGGGGCAATCCCTCGCAAAAAGCTTGGTAATAACGACGTACTGAAATCTATGAGATTTCTCTGCGTCACTTTTAGGATGCTGTTGCGTCAAAATCTTGCGCCTGCCTCGCATCACTTTCATGTTTACAGATATGTGAGAAATACTGACGTATCTGTAACTCCTTGCAACATGATTCGTCATACATTAAATATGACACATCTGGAATGTCATAAGGACTGTGGACAGAAAAGTGACGCATCACACCAGCAGTGTAATAAAATGTGCCTCGTTGCACTATATTTAAAGGATGCAACAGCATCCTAAAAGTGACGCAGTGAAATCTCAAACATTTCACTGCGTCGCTATTACAAAGCTTTTTGTGGGGGAACACCCCCTCTGCATGCATTATACCTCACGCAGATATAATGTGGCGCTTGATTTTAAAAAGTGACCCATCTACCTAGATACGTCACTTTTTAAATATAACGCAACGAGGCACATTTTTTTACACCACTGGTGCGATGCGTCACTTTTCTGTGCGCACTCCTTATGACATTCCAAGTAACGCATTGCTGGAGTGCGTCACAAAAGTGACGCAACTCCAGTAATGTGTCCTTTCAAATGGGGAAAGCAGCATGTGAAAGGTCTTGCCTCAGTCTAACACCTGCTGTAAAGCAGGCACAAGATTTTGACGCAACAGCATCCTAAAACTGACGCAGTGAAATCTCAAAGATTTCACTGCGTCGCTATTACAAAGCTTTTTGCGGGAGAACACCCCCTCTGCATGCATTATACCTGACGCTATTTTTAAAAAGTGACGCATCTAGGTACATGGGTCACTTTTTAAAACTCTGCGCCACATTATATCTGCGTCAGGTATAATGTATGCAAAGGGGGCATTCCCCCGCAAAAAGCTTGGTAATAACGACGTACTGAAATCTATAAGATTTCTCTGCGTCACTTTTAGGATGCTGTTGCGTCAAAATCTTGCACCTGCCTCGCATCACTTTTATGTTTACAGATATGTCAGAAATACTGACGTATCTGTAACTCCTTGCAACATGATTCGTCATACATTAAATATGACACATCTGGAATGTCATAAGGAGTGCGCACAGAAAAGTGACGCATAACACCAGCAGTGTAATAAAATGTGCCTCGTTGCACTATATTTAAAAAGTGACGCATCTAGATAGATGCGTCACTTTTTAAATATTGCATAACAATGCGCATTTTTTTACACCGCTGGTGCGTCACAAAAATTGACGCACAGGAGGCGCAAAACTAACAGCGCAAGGCCTTCATAAATATGGTCCTGGATTTTCCCCGTGCTTCGCCGGTGCGCGTACCATGCGCTTCCCCCGCGCAAAACGAAAAATTTTTTTTAATGCCCTGCAGGACCCTATTTTAGTCCCTACATCAAACCTAGGGGGTCAGAGGGGGTCTACTCTTCCCCCTTATGGTCATTTGCCCCTTTTTTTTCAAACCCCTTGTGTCTCGATTTTACCGAGACACAAGATGGCGGCCGCTCCAGACTGTTTAGAATGTTTACAGACACCCAAGAGCCAATCAGCTTTCTGCGCGCAAGTCGCGTGTCGCGCCTGGAGCGCACTCCGGTGCGCGCACCGGAGAGCGCCTATGGATATATATATTTTTTTGAACCTAAATTACTCAAAATCCACTGCAGCACATATCTTGAGACATAGCAAAGGCACATCGGGCTACCAGTCCCTACAATTTTGCCAAGTTTGGTGTAAATCCATTCAGCCGTTCGGGCTAAAAGTGAAATTGACCGCCCTATGGAAATTAACATGGGGAAAATGCGTTTTGGGACCCCCCTTTTATCTCGGCCCCCGCTTGACGTATCCCCCCCAAACTTTCAGGGAAGGACCGGAGCTCGACGAGGCCATTTTCAGGATATTTTCAGGCAGATTCGTCAACCGGTGCCAAAGTTATTCCAAATAGAATTTTGAGATTTAACATTGAAAAAAATCCTAACTATAACTACCTACTGGCGACCGCCAGTAGGTAATATATATATATATATATATATATATATATATATATATATATATATATATATATATATATATATATATATATATATATATATTCACTGAAAAAACATAGGTTTCATAGACTTTACTGTTAAAAATTAGAATTTAAAAAACTTTAGAAATTCAAAGAAAAGACATAGGTTTCAGGGGTGTCATAGTTAGCTGGATATTTCACTCGTACAAAACCATAGAAGTTCCTCTGTTATAGTTAGGTCTGCTAACTATAACTCACGCGCCCGCAATGCACTGATTATGATGTCACATATTACATCATTCATGACATGGTCAGCAACATCACTGATGACATCTCAAATGACATAACTGATGACATCAATGATTACATCATCCAGTGAATGTGGTTTAGTTTGAAATTTAATTATGTATTACATATATACCAATCTGTATTGAAGATTTAGTGGATACATAACTGTCTGACTGGATGATTTAGTAGCTGTCTGACTGTCTGTTTAATTGAGTAATTAATAGTGTCACTTAATACATGGATTCGTAACTAAACTATGTGAATGTGTGCAGCACTTTCTCTGTTGCTGTATAACATGCTGCATCAGTTGGTCACTAACTACATGAGTGGGTATGTTAGTTATTGATTAGTTGGATGAGTATTTGTATGGGACACTGCGTTTGTGTGTGGTTGGATGGGGTGTGTGTAACTCTGTGTATAGATGTGTGAATGGTTGATTGACCAGGTGTATAGGTTTAAGAGTGCATGTGGAAAACATTGTTTGGGTGGCTCAGTGTATTTATTTGTGTGTTGTTGGGCAGTATATGTTTTAGTTGTACTTCTTCAACACAGTACAAAAATAAAAGGCATTGTATGTGAGAGTTGGTGTATATAAATAAGTATATGTAAGAGTCAGTGATTGTGAGAGTAACTATATGATTGAATATAATTGTAATGGTGATTATTTACCATATTAACTATGAATTAGGATGTGTTTGACTAAATGAGGTGTTGTGTGTATAATTGGGAAAGTGAGTAATGCAAGTGTGATAAAAAATGTTCATGAGGGAGTAAGATGACTGCATAACCAACTAAGATGACCGCTGATGTGTCAATGTCAATATATATATGTGTATAAGTGCATTTGATAGTGTTCTACTAATTAGTGACTGCATGTATAAGTGATTCTGTTGTTGAATGGGTAGTTGTGTGTGTAGACTTAGGAATCAGTGTGTGGGTATGTGGTGACTGGTATTGGTGTGTCAATGGTTTCAAATATGGTACTCTGTGTTTTACAGTGAGTAATGAAAGGTTACACTAGTGTATGATGAAGTGTATCAGATATGCAAACTACTCTCTGCCTTGTCAGGGAAGCGGATCTTTGGATATCCTTTTTATTATACAGATAGGGTGTCGGATTCTACAGTGGGAGGCTGAGAAATGACTACCACATCTAAGGAAGCGAAGCAAGTGTACTAAGTTCCCACTGTGGGCCGTAGTGTTTAAAGATCTCTACTTTGAATTAGAATAATAGTTGGCAAAGACAGTCAAGAAAGGCAGCAGGTAGGTGTGTTTGTGCTAGTGGATGCAGAATAAAGTGAAAATTAAGTAAGACAGCAGACGTGGAAACTACCGACGGCTTTGTAAAGGAAGTGGGTGTTTGGTTTTCTAGTACATTACACAGACTGTGCGCCAGATTCTGTAGTGGGAGCCTGAGAAATGGGTATCACATCTAAGCAAACAGTGCAAGTGCAGAAAGTACACTCACTGTGTGGTAGAAAGGACGGAAGAAAGGACACACGTGTGCAAATTACACACTGTGATTCACGGTTAGTAGTTACCATGAAGGCTAAATAAAGGGTCTGCATTTTGAATTTGAATTAATTTTAGAATAATTCATAACTCCAGCCAAGAAAGGCAGGAAGTGTGCAAATTTTCCACTGCCTTTGGATGGGGTAGTTTTGCAACAAGAAAGTTTGATAAATGTCTAATAACTAAAGTTAAGGACAGTGACGCTTCTGTTTGTTGTTTTTTATAAGGTTGATAGACTGTTTCGCGTAACACAAAAATTATTCGCAATAAATGCATAGAAATTTAAGTTTACCAAATTAAAGATCAATATGTGAGAATGGATTGTTTTCTGAAGATGCTGTTGCAGTAGTTGATGTGCTTGATGCAGCAGGAAGTGGGTTGTTCTGCAATCTCTGTGTTGTAGTGAAGCAAAGTTGTTGGGGTGCAAGTTGTTTAAGTGTTGCACTATATTTGCTGTGCCAAAAGAGGATTTTTCTGGATTGATCACACCTTGAAAGAGTTGTTTGGTAAATTTAACAGGTTACTAATGGTTGGTGTGTTTCAGTTAGTAAGTGTCTGGACTTTGCTGGAATCTTTAAGGGACACATTAGAGCTTTCATAATACAGAAACATTTTGTACTTAGTGACGTCCAATTCTATTTTGTGAAGAATGGTTGAATTCTACATCCGCCTTTAGAACTAGTGGGAGGGTAGCATTTTAAAGTGTTTGATAGGTTACACTACATGTGTGCATGCAGCTAAAGAAAACTTAGCATTGTTATGCATGGGCATCCTTTCACAGAAACCGTAGCATTCAGGATTGTGAAAGTTTGACATAGGAGTGACTGATGAGTTCATATATGTCAGTGACAAAAGAAAAACAAGTACGATTGTTTTACATTACAGATATACAGACCTGAAAGACTATGCATGTGAATCCATGAAATCGTTTTGAAGGTATGGAGGGAAGCAGTGAAAGGGTGTTTAGAAGCAATACTGTCCAGCATAAAAAGTGCATAAGTATGTTTTTAAGTAACATATGATCACATGCAAGATATCTAATTAGATATTTGCACACTCCTGCAGTCTAGTCTAGTCTAGTCTTGTGTCCAAATTATCTTAAAAAGTAATGTTGAGACACTTTTTTCACCTGGTACGATTTGCACAATCCTTTTACAGTTGGACCAGAGTTCCTCTCACATTCGTACTTAATTTTCTTTTTGAAATTGAGCAATTATTTTGTTTACCTGTTGAAATATACATTTAAATCTTCCTCTTTGAAGGTCAAGAAGCAACACCACTCCTCTACACAATATCGTTCAATGGTAGTCTAAAAAGTAGTGTTAATTCCACTGTCACCAAGGTAGATATCTGACAATAGAATGAATTATATTTTTACACCACTATTTCACAGTCCTAATGCAAAAGGTGTGTTTAGACTCAACAAAATGATTTTTTTACATATAAAGGCAGTAACAGGTAAGTATGATTTACATTTGCTTTTATGAATTGAAGGAGGTCATCTGCTGAATTCAAAACATTGGGCCTGTTGAAAAGAAAGTGAAAAGTAAGTTGTATTTAATATTGCATGGTTTAAATGTGAATAGCTTGTTGAAATAAAAACTTTATATGTATTTACATGGTAAAAATAGTTCCAGGGTCAAAATATGTGGTTTCATAAGCAGGATATCGGCACACAGAGTAGTTTTGTTCAGTGCCAGTAACTATTGTGGAAGTTTGTGCTTTTTAAAACCAAAAATATTTTTTTGCTTTGCCAAAGTTTGTTATAATTGTGAGGGCTCAGCAGCTTACAATGCAATATCGTTTTACAAACACGATGGCAAAAGAAGTCATGCAATGACAAAACTAAAAAGCTGACCATCAATTTTAGACTTACTACCTTTGCCAATGTTTGTTTAATTTTGTTTTACATAATCTTTTTGAAACTAATTACAGAGACTTTCCAGAATGACTATTTTTGAGAAATACTAGTATGGATAAACACATTACTAAATGATTCTGCAAAAAATTTTGTAAGTGAAACTTTATAGTACTTTAGCAAAATGTTTTTTGTTCCTGCTTTCTCTTTTTTATGAACATTTTAGTTTGAAAGCAAAGAATCATCAATCTTGCTTTTAAGCTTCTGCAATTATTTGCATCAAATCGCAGAGCATTCTGGGAGCAGCATACATAGCCTCATAGTGGTCCATTTTGCAAATGTGTGTACACTTTTTTTTCTAGAAAAACTAACAGTAGTGTAGTCTCAGCTTACAACATTTATTTTGAACACTCACACTAATAATAATGACTTTGCATCAATGTTGTGGAAGTTGGAAGTTCATTAACATATGGACACAAATATTACCTCAGCAGCAGATAGTTCCCATTCCTGCTCGAGGACGCTTTATTGAAAATTGGCAGCTGAAGGATTTGTGCTGGAGGGGCTGGGACTACTTGTTCCAAGGACAAAGTAAATGTGAATTTTTGATAGCCCTGGCCCCAATAAATATATCATGGTGATCATTGAGAGGTGCAAGAGTTCCTGATAAGTATGCGTGGGTCAGACGAGTTTCAGAACTGTATGCTTTTGTATACTGCAGCCACTGACAGTAGTGCAGTGAGAGCTTACAACATTTACTTAGAGTGTGCAGCCGAATAATAATGACATTCAAATAATGAAGCATAAATACAGGTTTGAAAAGCATTAACATATGGGCAAACATATGACCTTAACTGCATACAGTGCCCTTCCCTGACCCATTATGTTGTACTGCTAACTGGTAGCCAACGGGTTTGTGCTGCTGGGAGTAGGGCCTACTTGAGCCAAGGATATAATACACATGAAAACGTGTTGCCCTTGATCCCAAACAATATGTCCTGTGCGTCGGGCTATAGGAATTCCCCATCCCTGACGGTGCATAGCCAGCTTTGGAACATAGGGGAGGCAACTTAGAAAAGATCCTTACCATAAGGTTTTCTGTATACATTGCTGAAACCATTTGGTTGTAGACAACACAATACTTTTCAACAGACTGTAAATGTAAAAAAGATGTATATAATCGCATCATAATAGCAATGCTATCCATTGGAAAGTTAATTTGCAAATTATTGTAGATGTTGCAAGTGTTTTTAAATCAAAGCAATGGAACTGTCACAACTATTCAAAACAACAATAATTGTTCGTATTGGGGTTGAAAACCAATCATATGTTTCATAGCAACTGTGTTAGGACCATAGTAGTGGTGAGACAAAATTATATGCAAATAGCAATATGCTTCCGACGGGCACTATAGATTAATTTGGTAGACATTCATAAATGTAATCCTTGAAAACCTTGTTTGCTATTTTCGAGTATTTTAAAGGAGTAAATTATTAAGATGAGTAACTTCCATTGGTCATAGTCGTGGCACTTCAATTGTTATAGGGAAACCCTTTAGATAGATACGAATGGTTATGTTTAATAGTTTGCTTTTTGAATTTCATAAAGAGAAATTATATTGGCAATTTTATATTTGTGCAATATAATAATTATTAAAGAGATAAGGAACATTTTTTGTAGGGAAAAGTTACCTTCAATTTAATAAAAACTCTTGATAGGTCTGAATTTTGTTACTCCGTGAATCATGACTGATTGTCTTTGTTAAAAGTATTGGAAGTGTATAGAAATAGCTCAGCTAACCATAACTTGCGCGCCCGCAATGCACTGCTGATGACATCACATATTACATGACTCATGACATGGTCAGTGACATCACTCATGACATCCCTGATGACATGGTATGTTATGTTATGTTATGTTATAAAATATTTTATTACGCGCTCTGCTACTACAAAGTATCCTGGCGCGATATGTAAGCACTAAACTGACCCAGTCCAAAAAGAAAGAAGCAGAGATCTAAATACTAAGATTAAAAAGATGGGTTTTTAGCCCTTTCTTAAATCCTGCCAATGTGGTTGCTGATCGCAGAGAGAGCGGCAAGGCATTCCAGGCCCGTGCTGTTTGGACTGAAATTGACTGACCGCCCCGTCTCGCATATCTGATTTTAGGCATAGACATCAGACGAAGATTGGCTGATCGGAGAGCACGATGAGGCGTGTAAAAGGAAAACCTCTTGTGCAAATATTGTGGGCCTTGCTGATGCAGGGCCCGAAAGGCCAGAACCAATGATTTAAACATAATGCGATGCGCCACAGGGAGCCAGTGGAGCTCACGAAGATGGGCACGCGCACTAGTTCTTCGAGGAAGATGGAACAGAAGTCGTACGGCCGCGTTCTGAATAATCTGCATTCGCTTGACCAGGTATTTGGGGAGACCACTGTAGAGAGCATTGGCATAGTCAAGCCTAGACAGAATCAGAGCACGCAAAACAGTCTCCTTCGCCTCCCTATGGAGAAGTGGAAGGAATCGCTTGAGTGACTTTAAGGTGGCAAAACAGGTTGCAGTAAGTTTTTTTAGATGGGCTTCAAACTTAAGATCCTGTCCAAACCAGACCCCCAGGTTTTTAGCCGGGCCTCCATGGTAGCTAGGGCATGCAAAATCAGTCGGCCAAATAAGCTCTCTAAAATTGGTCGGAAAATTGCCATAGAATAGTAGCTCAGACTTGTCCTCGTTGCATTTAAGCTGGGCTGAGACAAGCCAACGGAAGACATTGGTCAAACAGGAACAGACTGTCTGAGCGTCTAAGCAGTCCTTAGGTCAGGTGAACAACAGCTGCGTGTCGTCAGCGTATGACATTATTTTGGCTCCCCACTGCTCAGCCAGATAGATCAGCGGAGTCCTGTAAACGTTGAACAGCAGTGGGCTCAACGTCGAGCCCTGTGGTACCCCGGTGGTGAGCTTCTTGGGTGATGAAGAAAAAGGAGGCAGCCATACCTGCTGCGACCGCTCAGACAAAAATGAGGACAGCCAGGCCAGAACCGCACCGACCTCCCCACCTCAGCCAGCCTAGTCAGCAGCTGGGCATGGGGCACCGTGTCGAAGGCGGCAGATAAGTCTAGCAAAACCAGGACCGCTCTGCCGCCTCCGTCAAGACACTCCCTAATGGCCTCTGAGACTTCCACCAGAGCCGTTTCAGTACTGAAAGCAGCCCTGAACCCTGATTGAGCCGGGTGCAGGGCATGAGAGGACTCGATGAAAGCATTCAATTGCCTAAAAACTACTTTTTCGGTCACTTTCGCTAGTGCCGGGAGCAGAGATATCGGACGATAGCTAGAGGTAGACAGGGGGTCCAGGCTGGGTTTCTTCAGCAGGACATCTCAAATGACATCCCTGATGACATCACTGATGACATCATCCTTGTGGCAGAACTCCTCTCACTGTAATATAACCTTTGATACACACTATCAAAAATAAAAAATAAAATTTTCAAAAAAATGGAGATACCAATTTCAGTTAGAACAACCTATTCAGTAATTCCAAAATCTACATACACATCCACTCATTCACCAACAGTTCTATATAGTCACTCATACATGTACTCACTCATCATATGTACTCATACACCTATACATCCAGCTATACACCGACACTCATCTATAGAGTCACTAACACATATACTCACCCATGCGAATAAACTATCAAATATCCATTTACTTGCATATACAGGTATACACCCACCACTACACTAATTCTACAGAATCGTACACATACTTACTCTCTTAAACAATCACTTACAGAAACACATACTTATTTATGCAGGAAGTCTTAGAATCTCTTGCTCTCTCATATACTCACTTATATAAATCAATACTCACATGTACTAGTTTAAAGCATATGTAGTTACTCATAAAGATACCATTGAGACTGTCATTCATTCACTAACACACCGATAAACACACTCATCCACCCATACAGTCCTGCACACATGCTGTCTTCAAAACACATACAAACCGTAAATCACTCATTCATGCAGCTATGCGGTGAGTAATTCCCCCCACAAAACCAAACAGACACTCATACTGACACTCAAAAAAACAACTAATATCCCATATAGACAGTCACATATGCAGCTACTTATAGACTAGGTGAGACAATGATACAGATATTTACATATATAAACATTACTCTCTAATACATGTTTTCACTAAGATACACTTAATAAGTCAGTTATGCAATCATTTTTACAAAAAACATACATTTAGACACTTATTTACCCATTTATTCTTCCATCGACCTTTAGATATACATACATAAAAAATATCTATTTTTCGGAAACACAGACATTCACTGGATGATGTCATCAGTGATGTCATCAGGGATGTCGTTTGACATGTCATCAGTGATGTAATGAGTGATGTCACTGACCATGTCATGAGTGATGTAATATGTGACGTCATCAGCAGTGCATTGGGGGCGCGCAAGTTATAGTTAGCTAAGCTAATAATAACAGGGGAATTTAAATGGTTTTGTATGAGAGAAATATTCAGCTAACTATAACGTGTGAAACCTAGGTTTTTTCAATGAATTTGCATGTTTTTTTAAATGCTAATTCCTAACTATAACGTGTGTGAAACCTATGGTTTTTTCAAATATATATATATATTCCACACAAGATTCCCAATAAAGTACGCTCTCAGGAACGACACAACAATCCAGGAGTAAACTTAGATCCTTAGTTTATTCACACAACATGTTTCGGCGACTTGCCTTGATCACGTGTGACAAAAGTGTGTGAGAAAGTGTGCCAATAAATAAAGTTACAAAGTCAAAACAAAAGTAGGACTACAAGTTTACAAAATAATGTCGGCCATCTTGTAACAGTGTTGTAAACATAACAATAAAATGACGAATTCATCGTAATAACGTATAGTGGATAAGCTTACTAATAGAGCTGTCACAACCAACAATGATAAATATACAATTATCGTTTCATGAGTGGTACGGAATTAGATCTCAGTCTAGCAGTGTGTCTCTGAGAAATACCAGCGCTAGAAGCAAGTTGAGCATTCTAACATTATCAATATACTGTTCATTGACAAGTGTCCTGGATAGTAAGAGACAACACAAGTGGTGAGAGGATGTAGACATTATGATGCAATAAATCTGTAATGGCTTACAATGATAATATAAGCGTCAGAGAATTAAAGGATAGTTAGCAGCATGTCGAATCACTGTCAACTACAAAGTGCAACCTGCATACCTCCTATAAAGTAACTAGAAGGCAAATAAAATATAAAGTGGCATGTTAAAGCAATCAAAGTATTCTATATGTCAAAGACATAAAAAAGCCCAACAAAATACAGATTGCTGCAGTAGTCTCTCATCATCTAAGATAGTGTAGCAAGGTACAATTTAACTGTACTAAGAAATACTGTTGACAAGTGTCCATATGACGAAAAAGGTGGGCAGTATATCCCTACATCACATCCGATGTGATATCAAAGATGCTCAACCATCGGAGGCGTATTCATTCATACTCGTACCAAAAAAGGCGTGGTCCTACTCGAAAAAGTGACTTCAGTGATGTCAAACAGGTGCAAAGAGGAGGTGACTGACCGTGAATATGTGCCTAAAAAATGGAGAGGTGAAACCGGAACAAGTGCCAGAGACAGAGGTGCCCATTTGAGGAATCCATTCAAACTGGGTGACCCTGCCTGTACACCTGTAAAATAAAATACACAAAGAAGAACTTATATGCTAAAATATGTACCAGCACACATGAAAACATGTTAGAAGATGCAAGTAGACAAAACTAGATCACATGAAGGGCAACAGTAGTTGATAGTCAGACAGATTCGATCAAACAATTTCAGGGGGCATAGTCAATACATTCCCAAAGAAGGACTCAAATGGATCCCTACGTGTCCTACCTCAGGTGTACTTCCAGTTCTTCGTCCCAGTTAAGGCCACCCGGATGTTTATTTTGAAAATTGATGATATGTGTAGATTCATGTTGTCTAAGGGACAGTAGTCTGTCTCCACCCCTCGGACTAACATGAACCTGTTCAATGAGCATATAGCTTAACAGATTAGCATCAGAGTAGTGTTTTTCCCTGAAGTCTCGTGCTACAGGATATTTAGGGTCCTGGTTATTAATTGCCCTCTGATGTTCAAGTACTCTTTTTTTCGCACTACACTTGGTACTCCCTATGTACCATAGGTGGCAAGGGCATTCAATAACATACACAACATAACTGGTACTACAGGTAAGAAATTGAGTTATTTTCCTCCTGACTCCATTGTAAACCAACTCATTTTTAAAGACACTATTGCTGCAGGCTTTGCAGTGACTGCACGGGTAAAAAACCTTGCAGGCCATGTTCAGTAGTATCTTTGTATTGAGTAACATCATTTCTTGTTACCAGATCCCTGATATTAAGATTGCGCCTGTAAGTTATGCTCGGTCGTTCTTTGACCACGTTACCTATGATGTTATCATGTCTCAAAATGTCCCAGTGTTTAGCAATCACCCTTTTGACACCTTCTGATTTAGCATTGAAAGTGAGTATCAATCTGGTGGTGTCCTCAGTCTCATCCAGTACAGGCTCAACATTGTCTAAGGTTTCTTTTCTGTCTACCTTTTCAGCCCTAACAATGGCTCGCTTGATGACCCAGTTGGGGTAACCCCTTTCTGTGAACCTATCTGCAATGATGTCTCGTTCCCTTTCAAATGCTTCAACCGTGTTGCAGTTTCTTTTTGCCCTCAACAGTTCTCCATGAGGTATGCTCCATTTGAGAACCTCTGGATGACTGCTGAGGGCATGCAATACACTATTGCCTGCTGTATCTTTGCGAAAAAGGGAAGTGCAGATACGATTGTTTTTGATTTCAAGTCTGGAAAGGGGCGACCATTCGGTCCCCCCGAACGTATGGCGGAGTACCACGATCCCCCCGGGAAGCCATCTTGGGCGGGAGGCGAGTCTCGGCTGGTATGCCCGAAGCGGCGTAGCCGGGGCGCGCCTTTTTCCCGCCCTGGAGTGGGCTGGCCTAGACACTGACGCGGCCGGGCCACGCCCTCGGGGCAGGCCGGGGCGGGTTTACGCCCGCCCTGAAGACGGATAAAAGGAGCAACAAGCCAAGGAAGCATCCTCTTGTTCCTGTGCTCTGAAGCTGCACCACCTCGCTGCACGTGAGCTCGAGACGGAACGAAGAGCCAATTTTGAGCGTTGTAATTTTCTCGTTTGTTTTTCAGATACTCTGTCGTGAGAATGCCTAAGAAGGCGGGAAAGCGAATGACTACCGACCAGATGCTGCGTGTTCTCATGAAGGAGGTGACCGACTTGAAGAAACGAATGGCGGAGAAAGACGAGGAAGGGGGGCCGAAACGTCCCCTGGCAGGAGCAGCTCCGGGAGGAAAAGGCAAGAGGCCCAGAAGGGGAGTAGCTGGGGGAGACAACCCAGTTCCCTGTACCCCACTCGAAGCTCCCACTCCTGTGCCAGAGGAAGGGAACCCGATTCCCGTAGTGGTCACCCCCGTGTCCGGGGAAGATATGCCGCCCGAGCTGGCAGCTCAATTAGCAGCGTGGTTGGGTAAAGGTAGCAAGGGCGCCACGGCTGACGACGCGCAGGTATTGATGAGGCAGGTGCGGGAAACAAGGGAAGCGACGACGGCACCATCGCCATCAGTTTCAGTCGCAGATACAGCTTCCGGTTCAGGTAAGCGGCCATTGCCGATTGCGAGGGATGAGTCGGCACCCTCTCGGCGGGAAAAATTGGGTCAACATGTCCCTCTGGCTATTAAGGAGAAGATATGGGCAGGGGAGTATATAAACATCTTCTCGTTGCTTACCGACCATTATGAAATGGAACATGTTAAGAGCCAGAAAGAGCTCATGCATCCAAGTGTTTGGCGCGCAAAGATGGCCGCCTTTAAGGTAAATGAAAACATTGGTAATTGGGGCAAGGCATGGGGGTTTTTTACATCCATCTTGGGTGAACGGAGGCCCGAATTGCTGCCCGAATTGCCGATTTATCAGTCACGGATCATGGGGTACTCTGTCTCTCACGAGGGCAATCATTGGTTTTGTTACGACAATGTTTTCAGAAAAGCGAAAGAGCATGATAAAAACTTAACCTGGGATTGTTATGATTCTGTGTCCTGGTCCAAAATGGAGGATTCTGGTATGTTGAAGGTGCCATTGGTAGGAAGTAACGTTGGTGAATCCTCCCGCCAATATGCAGGGACGCCCTTTCGATCAGTTACGAGTAACGACAATCACTCGAGGCCAGCCGGCAACGCAAATAAAAGGGGGGTTTGTTGGAACTTTAACAGGGGGAAATGTACTAGGCCCCAGGGGTCATGCAAATTTAGGCACGAATGTGGGGGGTGTGGGCAATCATCCCATCCTGAGTCCATGTGCAGAGCCAAAACGGGTGATAACGGGGGTAGAGGAGGCGCCAAACAGGTCTGACATAGTCCGAGGGGCGCCTTTACCTACCCCGATTGATACCATGGCAATGATTCCCTGGCTCAGCGAATACCCGGATCACGCTTCCACTGGGGTGTTGCGCAACGGATTTTCATATGGTTTCCGCATTCCAGTGGGAGAGTTTCATGGTAGGCCACAATGTAAAAACCAGATATCGGTCTTACAGCATACGACCGTGGTACAAGAAAAAATCGAGAAGGAGGTGGCTCGAGGTCGAGTCGCCGGTCCATTTAATGTGCCACCAGTGGCTAACTTTGTCTGTTCCTCGTTAGGGGTGGTCCCCAAGAAGGACCCGGGGGAGTTTCGGCTGATACATAACTTATCAGCCCCACGTGGTCTTTCAGTAAACGATGCGATAGACCCGGAAGTGTGTTCGGTGCGGTACGCATCCTTCGATGAGGCCGTAACCATTTTGAATCGCTTGGGGCCCGGTGCGCTGATGGCAAAATCTGATATCGAGTCAGCGTTCCGGTTGCTCCCGGTACACCCAGACGACCAGCGTCTTCTTGGTTTTATGTTTCAGGGTCACTATTACATGGATAGGTGTATGCCAATGGGGTGCTCTATATCTTGTGCCTATTTTGAAAAGTTCAGTTGTTTTTTGCAATGGGTCTTCACAAAGAAGACGGGGTTTCAACATGTTATGCATTATCTCGATGACTTTTTGTTTCTGGGAGCAGCCGGAGATCCGGAATGTGGACAGGCTTTGACTGAATTTTGTGTCTTGATGAATCAGTTTGGTGTGCCATTGGCACCAGGTAAGACAGTGGGTCCCTCGACTTGCCTCGAGTTTCTGGGGATCGAGCTCGACTCGGAAGAAGGTTGTTTCCGTCTACCAGGGGACAAAGTGTTAAGATTCAGGGCATCCCTGCAAATGTGTATAAGTGAGTCTAAGGTTAGGCTGCATCAATTACAGCAATTGGTGGGACAGTTTAATTTTGCCCTAAGAGTTATACCGATGGCCCGCCCCTTTTCTCGCTCGATCGCTCAAGCCATGGTCGGCCTGAAGGAGGGTCATCATCGCACAAGGCTCTCGGCAGAGGTTCGCCAGGGAATGCGCATTTGGTTGGCATTTCTGGCGGATTTCAATGGCCGAATTGTCTGGAACAAACCGGCCGTGTCCTCCGAGGAGCTGGGGCTATGGACGGATTCAGCAGGGAGCATTGGTTTTGGCGCCATATTCGGCACTCAGTGGTCGGCTCAAAAATGGCCGTCATGGTGGCATGAGAGTGGTCTGACAAGTAACATTGCTTTCCTTGAACTTTTTCCCATTCTGGTGGCCCTGAGAACTTGGCCCGAGGGGTTCAGAGATCACTCTGGGGTATTCTGGTCTGATAACATGACCGTGGTTGAGTGTATCAATAGCCAGGCAGCACGATGCAAATGGATTCTGAGATTGCTCAAGGAAATTGTGTTATTATGTATGCAATTGAATGTAGTATTTAAGGCAAGGCATGTCCCGGGGGGGATGAACCAGGCGGCTGATGCGCTTTCTCGTTTTCGTATGCAGGCCTTCTGGGGTTTTCTGCCCACAGCGGACCCGGTGGCAGCACCCTTTCCCGAAGCTCTCTGGTCTCTCGGTGCCCCGAACTACAGAACCTCGTGGGAGAGAGTTTAGCTCCCAGGACAAGGAAGGCATATGAAGGGGCGTTCCGTTCCTATTGGGCCTTTTTGGGGGCAGCTAGAGGGGAGTTTTGGGGCCAGGAGGAGTTGGTAGTGAAATTCCTGCTGTCTTTACGTCATGCAGGCAAATCAGTGGCTACGGCCCAGAGGCATCGGGCCGCCATTTCCTTCGTGGCTAGGGCTCATGGGATCCAGGACCCGACAGCGTCTTTCGTTGTGCAGAAAGCGCTACGTGGGTGGCAACGCCTTGAGGGTCGCAGAGTAGATGATAGGCGCCCGATAGGTCTGGATAGGTTGGCTTTGTTGTTATCTGTACTTCCCGCAACATGTTCATCCCAGTATGAAGCAGTGTTATTCCGAGCCGCTTTTATGCTAGCATTCCATGGGGCTATGCGGGTAAGCGAATTAGTGGCAAAGAACAAGCAGGATACCAGGGGGGGACTGTGCCGAGAGCATGTCCAAGTCAGGGGGGAGACAATGACTGTCTCATTTGTCAAGTCCAAGACCGATCAGGGTTCAATGGGGGACTGCATTATGATACGAAGGATCCCCGGGTCCTCCATGTGCCCGGTGAGTTGTGTAGAGGAGTATTTAGCACAGAGGGTGGCATCATGGGGGGGGGACCTTGTTGAGACACGCTGACGCCACCCCACTGACGAGGTTTCAGTTTCAGCGGGTGCTTGCGATGTCGATCACGGCTGGGGGCTTGAACCCGAGCGAGTTTGGGACCCATTCCTTTCGGATAGGGGCTGCTACAGAGGCTACGGCCAGGGGTCTGAATGTTGAACAAATTAAACGTGTGGGGCGTTGGTCCTCTAATTGTTATAAGAGGTATGTGCGGTTGCACATGTTGTGAAGCTGTAACGATGTACTCACGCTTCTTGTTTTTGTTTGGTTTCAGTTGCGCAAGCCTACGAGGCGGGGCGGACTATGCAGTCGACCCAACACCGGGCCAGCGGTCATACTTCACCGGCTGTGAAAAAGGAGGTGTGGGTCGTGGGCCACTCATACGTGAGGCGAGCCGCGGACGTATTCAAAGCAGGTGACATGAATCACATGGCTGGGGAATACGGGTACAGTGTGTCCTTCTACGGAAGGAAGGGGCGGACTCTGTATTGACCAGTTTCAATCATTTTTTGAGGGTTTGCTAGGGCGGACGAGGTCACCGCCGTCTATAGTCATAGTACATCTTGGGGGCAATGATTTGGTCACCACTGGTAGACGACTTCTTCTTGAGGCGATGCTGTCCACTGTAAGTTGGTTGGCGAGGAGAGTTCCAGGGTGCACGATTGCATGGTCACATGTGATCCCACGTAAAGTATGGCGGGGGGCTGTTTCTGTTTCTGCTTTAAACCATTCGGTGAGGAAAATTAATAACAAAGTGAGTAGATTATTCCGTTCCAATACACTGCATTCTATTTCGCATGGTTGTATTACTGGGGACAGTATGTATTTGGGGGATGGTGTTCATTTGTCCCGGGTGGGGAACGAGTTACTCATAGGAGACTGTATAGCTTGGCTAAAGACTTTAAGACATGACCTTTAGGTAGGAGTGTTGTGGGGGGTCCGGATAGCCGGTCAACTATCCGGCCTGTGGCGGTAAGGTCATGATCGGTGAGCACTAATTGGTAGATCCCTATGAGTGGGCGTCACCCATTACGGATGGGAGCGCTCGAAGGAGGTGGCCATTGGCCCCTCAACGGGGAAGGCGGTCCCTTCTAAGGATGGGACGCCGAAAGTAAAGGAAAGGCGGTCAAGGCCCCTTCCTGGGTAGGGGGGGCTACAGCCCCCTCCCGGAGAATTTCCCGGGGCCAGGACATCTGCGACGGCAGATGTGGTAAGTTGTGTGGGGTTTGGGGGGGGGTCTACGCTACCTTCTAGATTCCTCACACGAGTTCTCGGACGACCTCTAAGTGGCGTCGAGTTTATTGGGGCCCCCGTCAAGTCAAGGGAAATTGGTAGTTGCACTCGAGGTGCACCTCTGTGCGGTCGCCCCTCACAAGTGAGGGGGATATATTTCTGGTTAGGGATCTTGACACCGGTTACGACCTTGCCGTTGGCCCTTAAACGTTAGGATGTACAATTTCAAAAGTTCAAGTTAGATGTTTTGTAGGATGTTAGTTCGGCTAGGAGAACCTTTGTATTAGAGAATATGTTAAGGTTAGCCAAACATCGCAATGTGGTAATGAAATTGTACATAATATGAAACTGTTATTTTAATGTTTTAATTTTGTTTCATATTTTAATAAATACGTCCGGGAGGGTCACTCCCTCCCGTCTTCCAAAAGTTCAGAACTGTTTCCGGTTTCCCATCCTTGGGGATTGTGTTGAGAGGGGGTGGAGGGTATCTCGGCCATATGGAAAGGGGCGACCATTCGGTCCTCCCGAACGTATGGCGGAGTACCACGATCCCCCCGGGAAGCCATCTTGGGCGGGAGGCGAGTCTCGGCTGGTATGCCCGAAGCGGCGTAGCCGGGGCGCGCCTTTTTCCCGCCCTGGAGTGGGCTGGCCTAGACACTGACGCGGCCGGGCCACGCCCTCGGGGCAGGCCGGGGCGGGTTTACGCCCGCCCTGAAGACGGATAAAAAGAGCAACAAGCCAAGGAAGCATCCTCTTGTTCCTGTGCTCTGAAGCTGCACCACCTCGCTGCACGTGAGCTCGAGACGGAACGAAGAGCCAATTTTGACCCACCCACCAGTCCCTGAAGACAGCAAGTAGTTTTGAATAAAGTTTGATGTGGTAACTCTTTTATTTACAGGTCGGATTATTATCGTGATAACCTTGAATATGCAATAAAGAAATGGTCAATTTGTGGTTTGTTTTGCAAATAAAGTAAGCTGGCTCTAGTGTTGATCAGTAGCATGTTTTAATAAAATTGTTGCTTTTAACTGTCTTTAAGTAATTTAGTCATTTAGTTTAGAACTCATTTAGTTTAGAACTGTCGTATTTATTTTGGTCGGGCCGTAAGGTCATGATCGGTGAGCACTAATTGGTAGATCCCTATGAGTGGGCGTCACCCATTACGGATGGGAGCGCTCGAAGGAGGTGGCCATTGGCCCCTCAACGGGGAAGGCGGTCCCTTCTAAGGATGGGACGCCGAAAGGAAAGGAAAGGCGGTCAAGGCCCCTTCCTGGGTAGGGGGGGCTACAGCCCCCTCCCGGAGAATTTCCCGGGGCCAGGACATCTGCGACGGCAGATGTGGTAAGTTGTGTGGGGTTTGGGGGGGGGTCTACGCTACCTTCTAGATTCCTCACACGAGTTCTCGGACGACCTCTAAGTGGCGTCGAGTTTATTGGGGCCCCCGTCAAGTCAAGGGAAATTGGTAGTTGCACTCGAGGTACACCTCTGTGCGGTCGCCCCTCACAAGTGAGGGGGATATATTTCTGGTTAGGGATCTTGACACCGGTTACGACCTTGCCGTTGGCCCTTAAACGTTAGGATGTACAATTTCAAAAGTTCAAGTTAGATGTTTTGTAGGATGTTAGTTCGGCTAGGAGAACCTTTGTATTAGAGAATATGTTAAGGTTAGCCAAACATCGCAATGTGGTAATGAAATTGTACATAATATGAAACTGTTATTTTAATGTTTTAATTTTGTTTCATATTTTAATAAATACGGCCGGGAGGGTCACTCCCTCCCGTCTTCCAAAAGTTCAGAACTGTTTCCGGTTTCCCATCCTTGGGGATTGTGTTGAGAGGGGGTGGCGGGTATCTCGGCCATATAACATCCAGATATTCGACAGTGGTGTTACTGATGGTTCCTGACAGCTTGATGTTATATCTGTTAATGTTAAGATTGTCCACAAAGGTTTCAGCCTGTTCTTTGCTCCATCTATAGACAATAAATAGGTTGTCTATATAGCGGAGCCATACCACTACCCTAAGGAAATCTTCCTTCAAGGTAGTACTGCCATGGATTTCTTGCTCCCAGTATCCCATGAACAAATTCGCGAAACTGGGAGCAAAGCAAGAACCCATGGCAGTACCATTAATCTGCCTGTAGAGGGCGCCATCAAATGAGAAAATATTGTTCTTCAGGCAAAAGTCAATCATGGCCATGATCATGACATTGTGTTCAAAGAACTTGATCGATCTGTTGCGCAAGTAAAACTCGCAAGCCTCAAGTCCCTGTTGGTGGTCAATAATGGTGTATAACGAATGAACGTCAAGCACCATGAAGTTCCAATCGGTCTCCCACTTAAGAGTGTCAATTTTACTAAGGAAATCTTTGGTGTCCCTAAGATAGCTCGGCAGTGTGACTACGTAATCTCTGAGAAAATGATCTACATATTTGGAAATATGTTCACCAACACTGCCTATAGAGGAGACTATAGGACGACCTGGCGGTTGTGTTTTGTGTTTGTGGAGTTTGGGCAGCAAATACATTATTGGAAGAATAGGCTGGTCTTTTTTAAGGTAACAATATTCTTCCCAGGTGAGTAACCCCTGGTCCTTCCACATAACAAGTTTTTCCCAAATCTCTGTGATGCTATTGCTATAGGCAGATCTCATGATCTGTATATAGAACTTGTCATTACTGAGTTGGCGCATGGCTTCTGCGATATAATCGCTTCTATTGAGTACCACAATACTGCCCCCCTTGTCTGCTGGACGTATGATAATGGAAGAGTCTTCTTGCAAAGATTTCAAAACATTTCTCTGTTTGGGAGTCAAATTGTTAGGTGTATTATTTTTACGATTGTTTTTACCCCCATGTTTGATCTTAATTTTAGTAGATCTTTCACAGCACATTCGTGAAATGTATCTATATTATCATGGAGAAGAGTAGGCATGAAAGTAGATCGTGTTTTGAAGTTGGTATTAGCAGCCGCTCCAACCTCAAAACCAGCTTCTCTGAGTGTGTCAACCGATGTAGTTAGCTCATTACCATTTTCTGCTGAGACATCTAATTGGGCAATGGCTAGGAGACTATCCACATCTCCCACAATAAAGTCACTGTTGTGACCACTATCTGAAAGGTCTGTATTGGGTCCACGCCCAAGTCTTTTAAGTTTGTACCACTTTTTCAATTTGATTTTACGTACAAATCTGAATAAGTCTATGCGAGTCTCGGTAAAATAAAATAAGCAGTAGGACAAAAGGAAAGACCTAAACATAAAGTACGTTTTTCTAGTTCACTGAGTGGTCTTTTAGAAAGATCAACAATGGTACGATTTACCATTTTTGCATCCATTATTTGGCCTTGTTGGAGGGAGTGCCACGTTTTCCCATGGCTCCCTTTCCTTTGTCTGGATTCCCAGCGTTGTTGTAGTCTTTTTTTGCGGTTTCTTCGTTTTTTCGTTCCTGCTGTTGATACGTTGTCTGACCTCTGCCACGGCCTCGACCTCTCCCTCTGGATTTCTGTGGGGTGTCTGCTCTTGTTTTTTGTCTGTCTTTTTGCATCACTCGGAATTCGTTTAAAAAATTCACTTGCTTGGGTATTCGGTCTGGTCCTGATGTTTGTTCTAGCGAGGCCTCCGAGTCGGTATTAATAATGACTGGAATTTCCATAGAGATATTGGATGCAGCTGCTCCTGCTTGTTCAATCATCTCCTCTCGATAGAGGTGGTCATACTTTTTACTAAAAGTGAGAATCCGTCCACTCTCATAATCGGCATAGTCTCTATTCATCTTATGTTGTTTTCTCAGTTTGATATCCTCCTCATGCTTGTTCAGCCGTTCTTTCATTTGTTCCATCTGTATTTTCATAGTGGATTTCATCCACGGACGCTGTTAGTTCTTCCATTAAACTTTTAATTTGTTTCAGTAATTCGTCTCTGTCTTCCCATGCGTATTTTATGAGAATCTCCATCATGGCTTTGGAGCTTTTGGCAGCATTGTTGGACCAATCTTGTAGCATGTTGGGATTTGGTGACTCATAAGTGGGAGTAATAAAGATCCTCAAACCTCTTGGTACCATAGATTGATCCACGTAGTTTTGTAGGGAAATTGCTTCCCACCATTTTGAAATTTCCGTACGTCGTAGTTTTTCCAATTTTTTTAGTTTATTTTCCATGGTGTTAGTACTAGCGTTTGAGCTGATGTTTCTGTTGGCATTACGATTTCCACCAGGTTTTCTACTGAACAGGGCTTGTGCTGCTGTCCGTCTACTTGCTTCTTCTTCCATGTTAGGGTGCTACCAAGGATCAATGGAATAGTTGGATTGTTATTGTTCCCCTCTGGAAGAAATCCAGAGTTCTTTTTGCCGGTTACAAACGCAAAACTTCACTGGTTACTAAAATAGTACAGGCTGCAGATCTGAGAAACACTGCCGTGTGTTGCTGGCGGAGTACAGGTAAAGCCGTATTATTGATTTATGAGTTCAACCCTCCGCCCATGAGATACTGCAACAAAGTAATCCAACGCATTTGAAAGTCAGGCGTCCCACACTGGAAAGGCAGTAACCACTCACTCCTGCTGCCCCGCGATTAGGCAAACACCGTCAGGAGTAACCCGAGCTAGTGGTGCCCTCCCGCAATGGACGGAAAGTGCAACGTGGGCTTACCTCAAAAGTGGACGCTATGGAGATAGAGGTCTTGATTCACCGCTGCTCCTCCAATGCAATCCGTAAATTACGGCAGACCGGCCGGTCAAAGTGCGTTGCTCAATTTAATGTCCAAACAAAGCTGCTTCTGCTGCAATGCTGTGACCCGTTGAAAAGTGTCGTACGCTCCGGAGAAGCAACCGGAAAATTAGTATTCCACACAAGATTCCCAATAAAGTACACTCTCAGGAACGACACAACAATCCAGGAGTAAACTTAGATCCTTAGTTTATTCACACAACGTGTTTCGGCGACTTGCCTTGATCACGTGTGACAAAAGTGTGCCAATAAATAAAGTTACAAAGTCAAAACAAAAGTAGGACTACAAGTTTACAAAATAATGTTGGCCATCTTGTAACAGTGTTGTAAACATAACAATAAAATGACGAATTCATCGTAATAACCTATAGTGGATAAGCTTACTAATAGAGCTGTCACAACCAACAATGATAAATATACAATTATCGTTTCATGAGTGGTACGGAATTAGATCTCAGTCTAGCAGTGTGTCTCCGATGGTTGAGCAATTGATGATATGTCTAGATTCATGTTGTCTAAGGGACAGTAGTCTGTCTCCACCCCTCGGACTAACAGTATTTCTTAGTACAGTTAAATTGTACCTTGCTATACTCTCTTAGATGATGAGAGACTACTGCAGCAATCTGTATTTTGTTGGGCTTTTTTATGTCTTTGACATATAGAATACTTTGATTGCTTTAACATGCCACTTTATATTTTATTTGCCTTCTAGTTACTTTATAGGAGGTATGCAGGTTGCACTTTGTAGTTGACTGTAATTTGACATGCTGCTAACTATCCTTTAATTCTCTGACGCTTATATTATCATTGTAAGCCTTTACAGATTTATTGCATCATAATGTCTACATCCTCTCACCACTTGTGTTGTCTCTTACTATCCAGGACACTTGTCAATGAATAGTATATTGATAATGTTAGAATGCTCAACTTGCTTCTAGCGCTGGTATTTCTCCGAGACACACTGCTAGACTGAGATCTAATTCCATACCACTCATGAAACGATAATTGTATATTTATCATTGTTGGTTGTGACAGCTCTATTAGTAAGCTTATCCACTATACGTTATTACGATGAATTCGTCATTTTATTGTTATGTTTACAACACTGTTACAAGATGGCCGACATTATTTTGTAAACTTGTAGTCCTACTTTTGTTTTGATTTTGTAACTTTATTCATTGGCACACTTTCTCACACACTTTTGTCACACGTGATCAAGGCAAGTCGCCGAAACGCGTTGTGTGAATAAACTAAGGATCTAAGTTTACTCCTGGATTGTTGTGTCGTTCCTGGGAGCGTACTTTATTGTGAATCTTGTGTGGAATACTAATTTTCCGGTTGCTTTGCCGGAGCGTATGCCACTTTTCAACGGGTCACAGCGTTGCAGCAGAAGCAGCTTTGTTTGGACATATATACATATATATATATATATATATATATATATATATATATATATATATATATATATATATATATATATATATATATATATATATATATATATATATATATATATTGAGAGAGGCTCCAATCGCACCAGCCTGTTGCACTCCTTGGCGGGTGCCTGCCAGTCGGGGGTGCACCCGACAACAATATCGGCTCAAACAATCCCTCCACGCAATCCACGGGAAACAGGAGGCAGCACTCCAAAGATAGGTTTCACATAAGTTTATTCTCACAAAAATGCGCTTTCGGCACTCGGCCTTCCTCAGTTATGAGACGGTGAGTTGTGTCAACCTTTCTACATTTGAACCTTCACGTTACGTAAATATTAAACATAAAGATAGGACTCAAAATTAAATCGGCATCCGCCATCTTTGAATGGGTTTGTATACATTACATGAAAGCATTGTGTATACAAATACATTGTAATTCCATTAAACGATGATATCGACACATAATCACATTAATTAATATTGTGTTCAAAAAGCCCAATATGGCTTAAATCTCCACACAATGCAATCATCCCCATGCATCGTCTCTTTATCTCACCCTGGATGGGCATAAACCATTCATTATGTCTGCAACGTGAATCAACCCCCAAATAAAGTTGTTATATTAACTGAATAATAATTCATCATCATGGAAAAATTTAGAAGGAAACCAACAGAAGAAGCAATAGTGCAGTTAATCCAATGTATTCAAACAATTTGTAATCATACTAAATGAACAGCTAAGTCCTCATGCATGTTTAATCCAGTAGGCGTTTTACTTAATAGATCTATAATATAACGCTATTCCAATCGCCTCAATCTTTGGAGTCTGTCTCCGCCTCTGGCACTGACTGGGACAGAGTCCAGGCAGAAAAAGGTTAATAATTCCCTGTTGCGTGCATGCTCTTTGTCAAAATGTCTGGCAACAGGGTAACTCACATCTGCATTTTGGATGGCTCTCTGGTGTTCTAAGATTCTTAGCTTCACCGGATTGGTCGTGCTGCCAACATACCTTCTGCCACAAGGACATGTCAGACAGTACACAACGTAAGGCGTGGTACATGTGAGGAATTTTTGTATTTGCTTAGGTTCTTTAACACCTGGTATGCTGTATTGAGTGGTGCGTTTACTCCCTTTACACGCTTTACACCGTCCACAGGGAAAGAATCCCTTCATAGGTTCTATCTTGGGTTTGGACTTCAGTTCCTCATGGTGACTATGAACCAAGTAATCTTTTAATGCTCTTGCCTTCCTAAAAGTCACTAAAGGATAAGAGGGCAGATCCTGTTTTATGACACCATCCGTCATCAAGATATTCCAATGCTTACGCAAGATGCGTTTTATATCATTGGCATTTCTTGAGTAGGTGGTTATGAGACGAAATTGTCCATTATCAGCATTCTTGTCATGTGTTTTGTCTTCTAGCAACTTTTTCCTCTCTAGAGTCTCAACCTTACTTAAGGCTTGCCTGAGTACCCCTGTCTTGTACCCCCTGGCTTTGAACCTCTGTATACAGTTGCTAGCCGCTTTCCTGAACTCATTGTCTTTCGTGTTGTTCCTCTTTATCCTCAATAGTTCACCATAAAGTATACTGTTAACCAAGCTCTTGGGATGTCCACTGGTAGCATACAGCGTTGAATTACCAGCGGTAGCCTTTTGAAAGAGCTTGGTATGGAGACTACCATCTTCAACAAAAACAGTTAAATCCAAATAATTGACTTCCTTTTGGCTGATTTCTCCTGTAAATCTCAAGTTGTTGTTGTTGTTATTTAATACCTCTAGATATTCCTCAGCTAATTCCACTGACCCTTCAATGATGATAAAGAGTTCGTCTATATAACGGTACCAACATTTAACAAGATCGTTCCATTTCTTGTTGGCTTGAGACCAGGCCACCCGTTCTTCCCAATGCCCCACAAATAAATTCGCGAAGCTTGGGGCTGAGCAAGTGCCCATCGCTACACCTGTTAGCTGTTTATAGAGGTTTT
This sequence comes from Lissotriton vulgaris, assembly GCF_964263255.1. Lineage (NCBI taxonomy): Eukaryota > Metazoa > Chordata > Amphibia > Caudata > Salamandridae > Lissotriton > Lissotriton vulgaris. The sequence continues at coordinate 1,396,730 of NW_028249872.1, read as the reverse complement.
TGCCAAAAAGGAAAATATTGTTGTTGAGGCAGAATCTAAGAAATTCAATCAACATTTTGTTGTGTTCATAGTATTTCACTGGTCTACTCTCCAGAAACCAGGAAATGGCTAAAAGTCCTTCATCATGTTTAATACATGTGTACAGACTAGCAATGTCAATGACCAACATAGTATACCCCTCAGTCCAATTCATTTGATCAATACAGTTCAAAAAGTGTTTCGTGTCCTTCAGATATGATTTTAGATTGACCACATGCGGAGAAAGAAAAGAGTCAACATATATAGATAGATGTTCTGTAAGGCTGCCCTGAGAAGCTACTATGGGCCTCCCAGGGGGATTCACCGGATCCTTGTGTATCTTGGGTAGATAGTAAAAGGTCGGGGTTACTGGATTCAAGCATCTCAGAAATAAATGTTCATCACCATTCAACATATTGTTATTATACCACTTCAATATCATGTCGTGGTAGTCTTTTATGCTGTTGTTATACACTGATTCGTTAACCCTCATATATGTATTTGGATCATTGAGCTGTCGTAATGCTTCTTGCTCATTTTGCGTCTTGGTCAACAATACTATGTTTCCGCCTTGGTCCGAGGGTTTACACACTAAGGACAAATCATCACATAGCTTTTTTAATGCTGCTTGTTGTTTATTGGTGAAGTTAAACCTGCCATCATCAGATTTGTGCTTACTTCTGAGAGTTCTCAAATCCTGAATCACAGCTTCAGAAAAAGTGTCTATCGCATCTGTTCCCTGTACTGGCATGAAAGTAGAAGTAGGTATAAAGTTCGTAGCTCCCCCTCTCTGTTGTACTTCCATTTGTGTCACGAATTGTGTGTCTCTTAAGTTGGCAGTCTCCTCATCCTCCACCTCCCTTCTCAATTCTTCTAGAGATCTAATGCCTGCCAGATCTCTGCATAGCAGTGTGCTCTCTTCCGTGTTGTCAGCAGCCGTTGGTTTGGGTAGGGGAGGTTTCAACTTAAAGTATTTGTACAATTTTAATTTTCGGGTGAACTTGAACAAGTCTATGCGTGTCTGCGTGAACTCAAAGTTTTTCTCAGGGCAAAATGTGAGTCCAAGTTTTAGGATGTTTTGTTCCTCTGTGGTCAAGATCTTGGGTGTCAAGTTAAAAATGGTTAAGTTATCTACAATGTCTACGTTTTCTTCTTGTAGGCATTCTTCATACTTCTGGTTAAGGGTGGCGAGCCCACGATGTTTCCGGCTCCAGCCCCCCCTCCTCGTCTTCCTCTTGGTGTTTTTCTTTCTGGGGGTTTGCCCCTCCCCCTTTGATGTTGTTTCGTACGCATTACTTGATACTCCTGTTGAAAACCCGAAGATTCGAGTACATCCTCCTGACCATCCTCGCTTGATACCTCATCTCCCGTCAGTGATGATTCTGAGGTTTCAGGCACTGTAGTACTTGTTGCCGATTGTTTCTTTTTCATTTTCAATTCTTTACAGGGTTTGTCATATTTTTTTGAGAAGGTCAGCACCCTTCCCATGCGATAGTCTTTCTCGTCTCTCTCAAATTTCTCTTCCTTTCTTAGTTTGATTTTTTCTTCGTATTTTTTCAATCGTTTTTTCATCGCTTCACGTTTTTCCTCTAGTTTGGGTTGATCTTGTTATTTAGTAAGGTCATGTTTGATTTCCTTAATTTCCGCCAGGGCTTTATCCCTGTCGCTCCAGGCAAAGCGCACCAGTATCATCAGACTACCCTTGCATGACTGGGCAGTATGTTCCGCCCATGCATCCAGTAGCAGGGGGTCCGGATTCTCGTATGCTGGGATCGTATAGATCCTGAGTCCCCGGGGCACACGATCGATGCCTATGTAGTTTTGGAGAGAGGTCGCCTCCCACCATTTCCTACACTCTTTTTCGTAAAGACGTTCTAATGCAGTCAGCTTAGCATTCAAGTCTGTTGCATTTTTATCCGTTGTACCTGGTGCATCACCTTGCGCCCCAGCAGTCTTTTTCTTATTTTTGAACATGCCTTCTTCGGCCTTACGTCTCTCCGTCTCACAAAACATAATTGTCGCTCGTGGTTACAGCCGTTACCACGATATGTGTACCTATCTCGCCAGCAGTAATCCAACTTTACATAGATCATTTAAAAACGGAGAGTCCCTTACCCGGTGCAATACAGGGACGCTTTCACTCTGTTGTTCCTCTCGGAAACGGCGTCCGTTACTGTAGGGAAATCCGCTCTTACATCCAATACGTTGGTTTTGCGGTGCAACTGGATTTGAAATAGAGGCTCCACTCGCACCAACCTGTTGCACTCCTTGGTGGGTGCCTGCCAGTCGGGGGTGCACCCGACAACAATATCGGCTCAAACAATCCCTCCCCGCATTCCACAGGAAACAGGAGGCAGCACTCCAAAGATAGGTTTCACATAAGTTTATTCTCACAAAAACGCGCTTTCGGCACTCGGCCTTCCTCAGTTATGAGACGGTGAGTTGTGTCAACCATTCTACATTTGAACCTTCATGTTACGTAAATAATAAACATAAAGATAGGACTCAAAATTAAATTGGCATCCGCCATCTTTGAATGGGTTTGTATACATTACATGAAAGCATTGTGTATACAAATACATTATAATTCCATTAAACGATGATATCGACACATAGTCACATTAATTAAAAATAATTAATATTGTGTTCAAAAAGCCCAATATGGCTTAAATCTCCACACAATGCAATCATCCCCATGCATCGTCTCTTTATCTCGCCACTACTCACCGTCTCATAACTGAGGAAGGCCGAGTGCCGAAAGCGCGTTTTTGTGAGAATAAACTTATGTGAAACCTATCTTTGGAGTGCTGCCTCCTGTTTCCCGTGGATTGCAGGGAGGGATTGTTTGAGCGGATATATATATATATATATTCACAGAAAAAACCATAGGTTATAGTGGATATATAGTTAGGAATTTGCATTTACAAAACCTTGAAAATTCAATGAAAAAACCATAGGTTTTAGGCCATATATAGTTAGGGATTTGCATTTACAAAACCTTATTTTACTCGCATAAAACCATTGAAATTCCATATATAGTTAGATGCGCTAACTATATATCGCGCACCCGCAATCCACTGCTGATGATGTCACATATTACATCATTCATGACATGGTCAGTGACATCACTGATGACATCACTGATGACAACATCCAGTGACTGTATGTTTCTGTAAAGTTAAAATATGTCTTACATATTGAAGAATGAGTGGATGTATAAATGTCTGGATGAAGGATTTAGTAGGTGCATGACTGATTGTATGAGGAAGTGATTAAATGTGTCTCACTGAGTGCATGGATTAGTGATTAAACTGTATTAATTTGTGCATCATTATATCTGTTGTTCTGTAAACTGCTGCATGTGTTGATCAGTAGCTATATGAATAACTATATGGGTTATTGATTGGTTGCTCAAGTATTTGTATGGGAGACTGAGTATGTGTGTGGGTGGCTGGGAGGTGTGTGACTCTGTGCATAGATGTGTAAGCAGTTGATTCACTAGGTGTATGAGTTAAAGAGTGCATGTGGAAACAGCTATATGGGCGGTTGACTGTGTGCATGAGTGTATTGGTGAGTGAATGGATATCTCAGTGCTACATGTCAAAGTAAGTACATATGTAAAACACAGTACATGTGAGAGTTAACATATATAAATAACTGTGCATAAGAGCCAGTGAATGTGTGAGTGGCTGTATGGATCATTGTGAATATGTATCAAGGATTGTATAAGAGAGTAAATATGTGTTAGAATATGTTTCAATAAGTAAGGTGTGTATAACTGTATAGTAGAGGAATTGGAGGTGTGTTTGATTCTTTGCATGACTGTCTACGTGTATGAGTAACTCCATGGATGAGTGACAGTCTGTGAGTGTCTGTTTTCACTGAGTGTATCTAAGGATATATCAGAGTCTGTAGAGGTTCATCATATTAACACATGAATGATGTCATCAGTGATGTTGTCAGTGATGTCATTTGAGTTGTCATCAGTGATGTCATCAGTGATGTCATTTGAGATGTCATCAGTGATGTCATTTGAGTTGTCATCAGTGATGTCATCAGTGATGTCACTGACCATGTCATGAATGATGTAATATGTGACATCATCAGCAGTGGATTGCAGGTGCGCGATATATAGTTAGCGCATCTAACTATATATGGAATTTCAATGGTTTTATGCGAGTAAAATAAGGTTTTGTAAATGCAAATCCCTAACTAAATATGGCCTAAAACCTATGTTTTTTTCATTGAATTTTCAAGGTTTTGTAAATGCAAATTCCTAACTATATATCCACTATAACCTATGGTTTTTTCAGTGAATTTCATTGGTTTTTTTAATAGCAAATATGAAAAGCTTTAAAATGTCAAGTACGTGATAGATAAAAACATTTTCGTATTTATGCACGCTGATGTGCTTTGAACGCTGCCCCCCTCCCCTCTTTTCTCTTAGTAGTACTCTCTCTTTGCAGATAGTGAAGAGTAGTTAACGCAGGCCTTTACCCCCGTTGTAATCCGTCCTGCCTGCTTGTCTCTCCATTTGATTGATTATTATCCAAGCATTTACTGTTTTACAATTGATTCTCTTTGGTTCATTCTCTATTTACAAACAAGCACAAAGTCGCAATACTCTGTTTAGTCTTTGCAGATCGTGAAAAATCGTATAAAAAAATAAAAGTAATCGAGCAAAATCAGTAGGCCACTAATTGGATCTCTTTTTGACCTCGCTAAAATAGAAATATTATAAACAACCCTTCATGAGAAATACGAAAATAGTGAGATGAACTGAGCTCCGCACCATGAGGGCTGCAAGACAGCTCGGCTCCGTCACCCACCCCGCCCAAAATAACGACAAACCCTATGCAAATATTAAAAATATAGACAACACACCAGCAAAGAAACAGGGTAAAACATTTTATTAAATAACTATTTACATAACGTTGGTTTATAAGATGATGTCAGTAGTGAACCGATGTGTGAATAGGTCGGAAGCAGCACAAGGCGCCAAGATCCGGATGGAAAGTCCTGGATGTTGGGTGCCATAGTTCAGAGTTCTGAGTTTGAGCCTTTTTCAATGCCTGTGCTTTGTTGTTTCCCCTCCATCAAAAACAAAAAAAAAATATAAAACTGTGCAAAAGTACAAAAAAATCAAAAAATGTTTACAAAAGCAGTGCTTGTAAGACTGTCTGAAGCTTATTTCCACCTACTGCAGCTTCACTATTCTCAAAGTAAGTGAGGGTCGTTTGTGGACCTGACTGCATTTGAAAACAATGTTATATGGTACCTCCCTAAACCGCTTGACGGTGTGTTTTTGATGGAGGGGAAACAACAAAAAACAGGCATTGAAAAAAGCTCAACAGTGCAGGGCGCCTTGTGCTGGTTCCGACCTATTCACACATCGGTCCACTACTGACATCACCTCATAAGCCAACGGGGCACCCCACACTGACTTTCGGCGCAGCATTGTAGGATGGCCACACCAGTGCGGCAACTTGCTGGACACCACCTCGGTGCCATCCGGATCTCGGAGCATTCGAGTCACTGTACCGCAAGAGTGACCGGAACTCAGCTGGTCACGCCGTCTTTCGGCGCAGCATTGTAGGATGGCCATACCAGTGCGCCAACTTGCTGGACACCACCTCGGTGCCATCCGGATCTCGGCGCGTTCGAGTCACTGTACCGCAAGAGTGACCGGAACTCAGCTGAACACGCCGTCTTTCGGCGCACCATTGTAGGATGGCCACACCAGTGCAGCAATTTGCTGGACACCACCTTGGGCAACAGTGAAGCTGCAGCAGGTGCAAATAAGCTTCAGATAGTCTTACAAGCACTGCTCAGAACTCTCAACTATGGCACTCAACATCCAGGACTTGCCATTCGGATCTTGGCGCCTTGTGCTGGTTCCGACCTATTCACACATCGGTCCACTACTGACATCACCTCATAAGCCAACGGGGCACCCCACGCCGACTTTCGGCACAGCATTGTAGGATGGCCACACCAGTGCGGAAACTTGCTGGACACAACCTCGGTGCCATCCGGATCTCGGTGCGTTCGACTCACTGTACCGCAAGAGTGACCGGAACTCAGCTGGACACGCCGTCTTTCGGCGCAGCATTGTAGGATGGCCACACCAGTGCAGCAATTTGCTGGACACCACCTCGATGCCATCCGGATCTCGGCGCGTTCGAGTCACTGTACCGCAAGAGTGACCGCAACTCAGCTGGACACGCCGTCTTTCGGCTCAGCATTGTAGGATGGCCACACCAGTGCGGCAATTTGCTGGGCACCACCTCGGTGCCATCCGGATCTCGACGCGTTGTGCTGCCTTCGGCCTATTCGCACATCGGTCCGCTACTGACGCCGCCTCACGTGCAAACGGATTTTCTACGCTTTTTGTAGCCCTATGCCGCATAACAGGTCATGTGACTTGTTTATAAAACTTTTCATTGGATCATTTTACTTTTGGTTTCCTAAAGATGGAAGGCTTGGTCATATGACCTAAAAATAACACTTTTCATTGGTTTAGAACATTTTTTTTTCCCAAACGATGAAAGCCCCACCTTGTTTCTGGATCATTCAGACTGAAGCTGGCGTCAGCATGAGAGCACCACCATCTCGTGGCTCCGTCGTGGTCATTCCGCGAGCAATCATGGCAGCCGCTCCCCACCGGAAGCCTGCGGGAGTCGGGGGCCCCCAAGACTTTTGTAGAATCTTCACGGCTGAGGGGACGCTTTTCGAGAATGGAGCCCAAGCCCTAGCAGGCAAGCGTCCGAGTTCCAAGGTGTCCCAGGGCCATTTCAGTGGACCAGGCCCAAAACCGAAGAGCCGTCCGCCATTTTAAGAGTCATGTGGCATTCGCCTATCGCTGCACTGCAAGAGTGGGAGCAACTCAACAACATGGTGAGCGAGACGCTGTAGCCGCAAGAGCGGGCGCAACTCAGCTGGATGGCCGCCACCTGGGGAGGCCCGTTCACGCCGCCTCCCCCACGCCCCCCCCCCCCCCCCAGGCCGCCGCACGCAAATTTTCGGAGAAGCATTGTAGGATACCAAAACCAGTGCAGCAGTTTACTGGACATCACCTGGGTGCCATCAACATCTCAGCGCGTTCTGCTGCCTTGGGACTATTCGCACAACAGACCGCTACTGACGAGGCCTCCCCCCGCCCCACCCGGGACGCCCCACGCCAATTTTCGGAGCAGCATTGTAGGATCCCAAAACCAGTGCGGCACCCAGGCGACATCACCTGGGTGCCGTCCAGAACTCTGCACGTTGTGCTGCCTTGGGACTATTCGCACAAAAAACAGCTTCTGACCATTGTTGCTTTTTTGGGTGAAAAATGTTTAAATGTTTTTACAGTTTTTGTTCCGTTCATTATAGTTAAAAGTTAATAAAGTTTGAAAATCTAACTTTGTTGGAGTGCTATATATGTTTAAAAAATCGGGTGAATGGGGCCTTGAATCGGGTTATTGTCATGTGTGGGCTTTGCAAGTGTACTGCTACAAGATCGGACATTTCAAACTCAAATGCACGTTCTTTTTCTTACCTTTCCGAAGCATGGAGCGCAATAGCAGGCAGAGAAAGGGTGATGCACGTGTTGAACACTGCCTGGCCTGGCAAGTTGCTGGCAGTGCCCCCCCCCGCCCGCTCCTGAAAGAGGGCACACACACACCGCCGCCCCAAGTACTTCACAAATCTTTAAAAGACCATGCGCTTGTTCATGAGGCTTAAATGGTTTATCACCCCTTCTAGAACCCCTGCATCGACCCTCTGACGTTTCCTGGAAGAATTAGCACGTAACACAATACCAAGCCCTGTCAGCTGAAACCCCCGAGAAATCATGGGGCATATTATCAAGGGGGTTTATTTCCGCTTTTTTGGCTTTAAAAGCCAAAAAAAAAAGAGATAAAATTATCTCCCTATTACCAAGCTGTCGCTAACACCAGTTAGTGACAGCTAAAAGGAGATAGCGACCATCTTGGGCCCCGCTTTGCATATCAGTGATATTTATCACTAATGACATGCAAAGTGGGCGTGCCAAGATTTTAGTGACTGGAAACAGTCCCTAACCATCGCTATCTCCTATTACCAACTTTTGGAGATATTCGCGCTAAGCGCGAATATCTCCAAAACCTAACACCTGCCCTGAGCAGTTTTAGCCATGTTATCCAATGGGAAGTGGATAACATGGCTAAGAGCATTTGCTGGATAATGCATGAATATCGCTGACTTTTCAACGATATTCATGCATTGCGGCCGTTTTTTATCGCATTTGCGATAAACCTTGCTAATAGCAAGGTTTATGTGCGATAAAATTCGCCGATGTGCGGCGATAATTTTTGTCTCTAAACAAGTTAGAGACAAAAATTATCGCTAGTTGTTGGTAATATGCCCCCGGGTTTTTGCTTGCAGGAATCGGGAGGCGGGAGACTAGCACTGAAATCAGTAGTCTCACGCCTGAATCGGGAGGGTTGGCATGTCTGGATACTCTACAGCTGGGGCCATAAACTACATCCGCAGGGCTAGGTGATAGCCTAGGTCCGGCTTGGACAATCGGACACAGAGGAAGAGGAGTGTCAGAGGGTGCGGTAGTGAATAGGGTGAAAGGGAGGTGTCGGGCGGGCACAGGGTGTGATTCTCAGAGAAGAGCAGCGCAGATGGGGGGAAGAATATAGCCCATGCATGAGAGAAAGAGCGGGGGTGACCAGTGCGTGGGGGAGATGCTTGCGAGGGTGGGGAGCCATGCTGAGGATCGGCGGCGTGCAGAGAGTGGCCCTGGTCAAGGCATCTAAAATGGCTGCCGTGCACGACAAAATTGTGGCATTGGACAAAAACGCAAGATGGCGCAGACAATGTTTATCAATAAGGATTCATTTATAACAAAATATTTACTCGCAGTGACAAAATGGTGGTCAACACTTCCTGATTTCCATCGAATCGAACGTTAACAAACGTCACGCAGCAAAAAAAAAAAAAAAAAAGCTCACGCACAGAACAGTTTTTAGCCATGTTATCCAATGGAAGGTGGATAACATGGCTAAGAGCATTTGCTGGATAATGCATGAATATAGCTGACTTTTCAGCGATATTCATGCATTGTGGCCGATGTGCGGCGATAATTTTTGTCTCTAAACAATTAAAACGAAGCACAAAATGGCGAATTCCCGTTTCGCTACCAGTTTGCGGCCCAGTTCGCGGCCCGTGAAGCGCTTCTACCGTGAAAAATCATTTTTTTTTTATTTTCCCCACGGGACCCTTTAATAACCCCAACAACATTCCTAGGGGGTCAAGAGGGGTATACCTTGCCCCCTTTCAATAAATTCCCCCTTCGTTTTTCACCTCTTCTTCTCTCTCGATCCTACCGAGAGATAAGATGGCGGCCGCTCCGGACTGTTTAGAATGTTGACAGACACCGGAGAGCCAATCAGCTTTCTGCGCGCAAAGTTCCGTTTCGCGAAAAGTAAGCGGACCGGATCGCTGCCCGGAGCGCTGTTACAGATATATATCTTGTTTTGAACGTTAATTTCTCAAAAACTACTGGAGCACATATATTGAGACCTAGCAAAGGCACATCGGGCTAACAGTCCCTACAATTTTGCCAAGTTTCGTGCAAATCCATTCAGCCGTTCGAGCTAAAAATGATTTTTCACGGTAGAAGCGCGGCCGCGAACTGGTAGCGAAACGGGAATTCGCCATTTTGTGCTTCGTAAATTAAATTACTAGTTATAAGTGGGTACGGGAGACGTATCCTAATCCCCTATGTTTCCTGAGGGTGGGTGAGGAGGCTGATATATGTTGATACATCTCTTCCAGCGGCTGTGCGTGAGCTTTTTTTTTTTTTTTGCTGCGTGACAGTCCGGAGCGGCCGCCATCTTGTCTCTCGGTAGGATCGAGAGAGAAGAAAAGGTGAAAAACTAAGGGGGAATTTAATGAAAGGGGGCAAGGTATCCCCCTCTTGACCCCCTAGGAATGTTGTTGGGGTTATTAAAGGGTCCCGTGGGGAAAATAAAAAAAAAATGATTTTTCACGGTAGAAGCGCTTCACGGGCCGCGAACTGGGCCGCAAACTGGTAGCGAAACGGGAATTCGCCATTTTGTGCTTCGTTAATTAAAGTACTAGGTATAAGGGGGTGCGGGAGACATATCCTAATCCCCTATGTTTCCTGAGGGTGGCTGAGGAGGCTGATATATGTTGATATATCTCTTCCAGCGGCTGCGCCATCTTGCCTTTTTTCGAATGCCACAATTTTGTCGTGCACGGCAGCCATTTTAGATGCCAGGCTGGTCCCAGGCTATCACCTACCCCTGCGGATGTAGTTTATGGCCCCAGCTGTAGAGAATTCAGACATGCCAATTCTCCTGATTCAGGCGTGTGAGTACTGATTTCAGTGCTAGTCTCCCGCCTCCCGATTTCTGCAAGCAAAAACCCGAAGGCATATTACTAACAACTAGCGATAATTTTTGTCTATAACTTGTTTAGAGACAAAAATTATCGCCGCACATCGGCGATTTTTATCGCAGATAAACCTTGCTATTATCGCAGAAAAGTCAGCGATATTCATGTATTATCGACCTAATGCTCTTAGCCATGTTATCCACCTCCCATTGGATAACATGGGTAAGAACTGCTCAGGGCAGGTGTTAGCTTTTGGAGATATTCGCGCTTAGTGCGAATATCTCCAAAAGTTGGTAATAGAAGGTAGCGATGTTAGGGACTGTTTCCAGTCGCTAACATCTTGGCACGCCACTTTGCATGTCATTAGTGATAAGTATCACTGACATGCAAAGCCGGGCCCAAGATGGTCGCTATCTCCTTTTAGGTGTCACTAACTGGTGTTAGCGACAGCTTGATAATAGGGAAATAATTTTATCTCCGCTTTCATGGTTTTTAAAGCCAAAAAAGCGGAGATAAACCCCCTTGATAATATGCCCCACGATTCCTTGGGGGTTTCAGCTGATAGGGCTTGGTATTGTGTTACATGGTAATTTTTCCATGAAACGTCAGAGGGTCGATGTAGGGGTTCTAGAAGAGGTGATAAACCATTTAAGCCTCATGAACAAGCGCATGGTCTTTTAAAGATTTCTGAAGTACTCGGGGCGGCGGTGTGTGTGTGCCCTCTTTCAGGAGCGGGCGGGGGGGCACTGCCAGCAACTTGCCAGGTCAGGTAGTGTTCAACACGTGCATCACCCTTTCTCTGCCTGCTATTGCGCTCCATGCTTCGGAAAGGTAAGAAAAAGAACGTGCATTTGAGTTTGAAATGTCCGATCCTGCAGCAGCACACTTCCAAAGCCCACACATGACAATAACCCGATTCAAGGCCCCATTCACCCGTTTTTCAAAAAATAGATAACACTCCAACAAAGTAAGGTTATAAAACTTTATTAACTTTTAACGATAATGAACAGAACAAAAACTAAAAACATTTAAACATTTATTAACACAAAAAGCAACAATGGTTAGAAGCTGTCTTTTGTGCGAATAGTCCCAAGGCAGCACAACGTGCGGAGTTCTGGACGGCACCCAGGTGATGTCGCCTGGGTGCCGCACTGGTTTAGGGATCCTACAATGCTGCTCCGAAAATTGGCGTGGGGCGTCCCGGGTGGGGCGGGGGGAGGCCTCGTCAGTAGCGGTCTGTTGTGCGAATAGTCCCAAGGCAGCACAACGTGCAGAGTTCTGGACGGCACCCAGGTGATGTCGCCTGGGTGCCGCACTGGTTTAGGGATCCTACAATGCAGCACAGAAAAACAGCGTGGGGCGTCCCGGGTGGTGCGGGGGGAGGCCTCGTCAGTAGCGGTCTGTGTCCAGTGTCACATGGCTGACACAACATGTACGACAGGCACCCAGGTGATGTCCAGTAAACTGCCGCACTGGTTTTGGTATCCTACAATGCTGCTCCGAAAATTGGCGTGCGGCGGCCCGGGGGGGGGGGGGAGGCGGCGTGAACGGGCCTCCCCAGGTGGCGGCCATTCAGCTGTTTACCGCCCGCTCTTGCGACTACAGCGTCTCGCTCACCATGTAGTTGAGTTGTTCCCACGGTGCAGCGATAGGCGGCTGCCACATGACTCTTAAAATGGCGGACGGCTCTTCGGTTTTGGGCCTGGTCCACTGAAATGGCCCTGGGACACCTTGGAAGTCGGATGCTTGCCTGCTAGGGCTTGGGCTCCATTCTCGAAAAGCGTCCCCTCAGCCGTGAAGATTGTATAAAAGTCTTGGGGGCTCCCGACTCCCGCAGGCTTTCGGTGGGGAGCGGCTGCCATGATTGCTCGCGGAATGACCACGACGGAGCCGCGAGATGGTGGTGCTCTCATGCTGACGCCAGCTTCAGTCTGAATGATCCAGAAACAAGGTGGGGCTTTCATCGTTTGGGAAAAAAAAATGTTCTAAACCAATGAAAAGTGTTATTTTTAGGTCATATGACCAAGCCTTCCATCTTTAGGAAACCAAAAGTAAAATGAACCAATGAAAAGTTTTATAAACAAGTCACATGACCTGTTATGCGACATAGGGCTACAAAAAGCGTAGAAAATCCGTTGGCACGTGAGGCGGCGTCAGTAGCGGACCGATGTGCGAATAGGCCGAAGGCAGCACAACGCGCCGAGATCCGGATGGCACCGAGGTGGTGTCCAGCAAATTGCCGCACTGGTGTGGCCATCCTACAATGCTGCGCCGAAAGACGGCGTGTCCAGCTGAATTGCGGTCACTGTTGCGTTACAGTGACTCGAACGCGCCGAGATCCGGATGGCGCCGAGGTGGTGTCCAGCAAGTGGCTGCACTGGTGTGGCCATCCTACAATGCTGCGCCGGAAGTCGGCGTGGGGTGCCCCGTTGGCTTATGAGGTGATGTCAGTAGTGGACTGATGTGTGAATAGGTCGGAACCAGCACAAGGCGCCAAGATCCGAATGGCAAGTCCTGGATGTTGAGTGCCTCATTTGAGATTTCTGAGCAGTGCTTGTAGAACTGTCTGAAGCTTATTTGCACCTGCTGCAGCTTCACTAGGTCCGGCGGAACTTGTTGCCTTTTCCTTTCTGCTTCTTTTCCTACAATGCGTTTCTTCTGAAGACACGACCAGGTCCCTGAATGTGTGCAGGGGGACGCTATTGAATGAATGAACGCGCCGAGATCTGGATGGCACCGAGGTGGTGTCCATCAAATTGCCGCACTGGTGTGTCCATCCTACAATGCTGCGCCGAAAGTCGGCGTGGGGTGCCCCGTTCGTTTATGAGGTGATGTCAGTAGCGGACCGATGTGTGAATAGGTCGGAACCAGCACAAGGCGCCCTGCACTGTTGAGCCATTTTCAATGTCTGTTTTTTGTTCTTTCCCTTCCATCAAAAACAAAACAAAAATACAAGGCGCCAAGATCCGAATGGCAAGTCCTGGATGTTGAGTGCCTCAGTTGAGAGTTCTGAGCAGTGCTTGTAAGACTGTCTGAAGCTTATTTGCACCTGCTGCAGCTTCACTAGGTCCGGCGGAACTTTTTTCCTTTTCCTTTCTGCTTCTTTTCCTACAATGCGTTTCATCTGAAGACACGACCAGGTCCCTGAATGTGTGCAGGGGGACGCTATTGATTGAATGAAAATGGCGGCTTGACACAAAGCTGACTCAAGCGTTACTGTTGGTGCTATACAGACAAAAATTGGTTTTCAGTTTGTACATTCTTCAGGTTTTTTTTTCCATCCAAGTCTGATTGAGAGTTTGTAGAAAAATGGCTTCAGATTTTCCACATACTACTCTTCAACATTCTTCCTAAATGTAACAATGTGAAACTCACTAGGAGAACGGCTGTTTCTGTTTCCTTTCAAAATGCTGCCACCAATATTTTCTGAATGGAAGACATCATCTTGTAACATAAAGGGCCGAAAGGGGTTCTGGTCTGGCCGATGGTTGGTGGAGACATTTTGACTATATCTTGGACCTGCCCGGCCTCGCCCAAAATGGCGCCGGTATAAATGGGACTCGTAACTCTTTGCCCGCAAATGTATATCTAGAAAATGTTATTGTAAGTGGCCCTGTCGTATTTTAATTACAAAATGTACGTCCACCGATACCGCAACTGTTAGACACCTTTGTTCTTGTCACCTAATGGCCCGCTCGTTACGTTCTTCTACAGTGTAAATGTCTCCTCATCATATACGATTTGAGTTTGCTCCGTGGCCGGCCCACGTGGTTATAGGCCCGTATTTGTATACTGACATTTTCACAATAAAGGTTTTTAAAACAAAACACGGTAGTAGTATTTTCATTTGTAAAGTTTTTACTTTTAGTGACTGTTTTCGAATCAGTAAAAGGCAAGTGAAATAAAGCAGTCCAATTACATGACGGATAAAAGGTATAATATGTAGGAACGCAGTAAAGATAAATGGTCAAGGGCAGTTGTGTTTTTCATGTCTGCAACATAAAGTGATCGATAAGAATCTGATAATCAGGCGTATCGGCGACTAAGACAGCAGGCCGAATCTCTTTTACTCAACGGCTCCGTCATGGAAGGAAGAAACGCCCTTTTTCTCGAAAAAGGAATATATTTTACTTGCCAGACAGTTGTAAATTTTCCGGGAAAGTACATTAGCCTGGAATATTATAACATATGTTTGAAAAAAAAATATTGTTCGAAAATAATAAAAAGCGTAATTTTTAGGTCATATGACCAAGCTTTTCATCATTAAATTAACAAAAGTAAAATGAACCAATGAAAAGTTTTATTAACAAGTCACATGACCTGTTATGCTTACGTTACGCGCTGCGCGCCGCGCCTCGGATCACTTCCGGGTGCGCTAACGCGGCGTGTCATAAAACGCATTACGCGACAACGTAGGTCAAGAATATAGTCTAAATGTCTCCACCAACCAGCGTTCAGAACACAACCCCTTTCAGCAGTCCAAAAAGTTCTGTTTAATGACAACAGAGGGGACAGGCAACAAGAACCATCAGTCAAAGAGGGGAGGGCAAGTTCTTCTCTTCCGGGTCATGTTGGGGCGCTACCGGAACTGATCGAATTGGTAGTCTACAGTGTTTCTGGATGTTTCAGACTAAAGCTGGCGTCAGCATGAGACCACTACCATCTCGTAGCTCCGTCGTGGCCATTCCACGAGCAATCATGGCAGCCGCTCCCCACCAGAAGCCTGCGGGAGTCGGAGGCCCCCAAGACTTTTGTAGAATCTTCACGGCTGAGGGGACGCTTTTCGAGAATGGGATCCAAGCCCTAGCAGACAAGCGTCCGAGTTCCAAGGTGTCCCAGGGCCATTTTAGTGGACCAGGCCCAAAACCGAAGAGCCGGCCGCCATTTTGAGAGTCCTGTGGCAGCCGCCTATCGCTGCACCGCTAGAGCGGGCGCATCTCAACTACATGGTGAGCGAGACGCTGTAGTCGCAAGAGCGGGCGGAAAACAGCTGAATGGCGGAAGAGGCACAGTGTAGCAAAAGCGGGCGGAATGGCAACTAAAACGATAAAGGGGCGCCTCACTACAGCTTGTCTTCAGGTCAAACGGATTGTGGGACAAGGTCCAGAATTGAAGAGTCATCAAAAGGCAAAAAGTACCGCCGGACCCCGGGAGCCGGCCGCCTATGTCGGGGGCGATCTCAGGCTACACCAGTGCTATAAGACTTGGGGAGGGTGTCGGAGCCAAGCGTCTTCTCCGAGTCCATGGCCATCACAGCGCCCCTCAGGGGCCTCCGTCAAGCTGTTTAGGAAGGTAACATATCATATTGTTTTCTAATGCAGTCAGGTCCACAAACGACACTCACTTACTTTGAGAATAGTGAAGCTGCAGTAGGAGGAAATAAGCTTCAGACAGTGTTACAAGCGCTGCTCAGAACTCTTAACTATGGCACCCAACATCCAGAACTTATGCTATTTGAGAATGGTAGTGACATCGAAGCATCTCGGGGACCAAAACCATTAACGTACTTTCACGTATGAAAATCTTACTTGGGGAGGGGGCAGGAGCGAAGCGCCCCCTCCCAGTCAGCGCCACCACACCGTATGTTGAAAATCTGAAGCCATCGTTCTACAAAGTCAACCAAACTTGGATTGAAAAATCTAGAAAAATGTACAAACTGAAAACCAGTTTTGGTCTGCATAGCATCAGTAACAACGCTTGAGTCAGCTTTGTGTCAAGCCGCCATTTTGATTCAACAAAGCACAGGCATTGAAAAAGGCTGAAATTCAGAACTCTAAACTATGGCACCCAACATCCAGGAGCTTGCTATCCGGATCTTGGAGCCTTGTGCTGTTTTCGATCTATTCACACATCGGTCCACTACTGACATCATCTTATAAACCAACGTTATGTAAATAGTTTTTTAATAAAATGTTTTACCCTATTTCTTTGCTGGTGTGTTGTCTATATTTTTAATATTTGCATAGGGTTTGTCATTATTTTGTGCGGGATGGGTGATGGAGCCGAGCTGTCTTGCAGCCCTCATGGTGTGGAGCTCAGTTCATCTCACTATTTTCGTATTTCTCAAGAAGGGTTGTTCCTAATATTTCTATTTTAGCGAGGTCAAAAAGAGATCCAATTAGTGGCCTACTGATTTTGCTCGATTACTTTTATTTTTTTACACGATTTTTCACTATCTGCAAAGACTAAACAGAGTATTGCGACTTTGTGCTTGTTTGTAAATAGAGAATGATCCAAAGAGAACCAATTCTAAAACAGTAAATGCTTGGACAACAATCAATCAAATGGAGAGACAAGGAGGTACGACGGATTACAACGGGGGTAAAGGCCTGCGTTAACTACCCTTCTGTATCTGCAAAGAGAGAGTACTAACAAAGGCAAAAGAGGGGAGGGGGGGGGGGCAGCGTTCAAAGCACATCAGCGTGCATAAATACGAAAATGTTTTTATCTATCACGTACTTGACATTTTAAAGCTTTTCATATTTGCTATTAAAAAACCAATGAAATTCACAGAAAAAACCATAGGTTATAGTGGATATATAGTTAGGAATTTGCATTTACAAAACCTTGAAAATTCAATGAAAAAACCATAGGTTATAGGCCATATATAGTTAGGAATTAGCATTTACAAAACCTTATTTTACTCGCATAAAACCATTGAAATTCCATATATAGTTAGCTAACTATAAGCGCTAACTATATATCGCGCACCCGCAATCCACTGCTGATGATGTCACATATTACATCATTCATGACATGGTCAGTGACATCACTGATGACATCACTGATGACATCTCAAATGACATCACTGATGACAACTCAAATGATATCAATGATGACATCTCAAATGACATCACTGATGACAACTCAAATGACATCACTGATGACATCTCATTTGTCATCACTGATCACATCACTCATGTGATAATACAATGAACCTCTTCAGACTCTAATATAACCTTACATACACTCAGTATAAACAGACACTCACAGACTGTCACTCATCCATGGACTTACTCACACACCTAGTCAGTCATGCAAAGAATCAATCACACCTCCATTTCCTCAACTATACAGTTATACACATCTTACTTATTCAAACATATAATAACACATATTTACTCTCTTATATAATCCCTGATACAAGCTCACAGTGATCGATACAGCCACTCACACATTCACTGGCTCTTATGTTCAGTTATTTATATATCTCAACTCTCACATGTATTGTGTTTTACATACGTACTTACTTGCACATGTAGCAATGAGAAATCCATTCACTCACCAACACACCCATGCACAGTCAACCGCTCATATAGCTGTTTCCACATGCACTCTTGAACTCATACTCCTAGTGAATCAACTGCTTACACATCTATGCACAGAGTCACGCACCTCCCAGCCACCCACACACACACTCAGCCTCCCATTCAAATATTTGGGCAACCAATCAATAACCCATATGGCTACTCTTATAGCTACTGATCAACACATGCAGCAGCTTACACAACAACAAACATACTGATGCACGAATTAAGACAGTTTAGTCACTAACCCATGTAGTCAGTGAGACACATTTAATCACTCACTCATACAGTCAGTCATGCACCTACTAAATTCTTCATCCAGACACTTATACATCCACTCATTCTTCAATATGTGAAACATATTTTAACTTTACAGAAACATACAGTCACTGGATGTTGTAATCAGTGATGTCATCAGTGATGTCACTGACCATGTCATGAATGATGTAATATGTGACATCATCAGCAGTGGATTGCGGGTGCGCGATATATAGTTAGCGCTTATAGTTAGCTAACTATATATGGAATTTCAATGGTTTTATGCGAGTAAAATAAGGTTTTGTAAATGCTAATTCCTAACTATATATGGCCTATAACCTATGGTTTTTTCATTGAATATATATATATATATATATATATATATTCACTGAAAAAACCATAGGTTTTACACCAGTTATAGTTAGATGTACATTTTAGTCATACAAAACCATTGAAATTCCTCTGTTATAGTTCGCTGTACTCACTATAACTCATGCGCCTGCAATCCACTGCTGATGATGTCACATATTACATCATTCATGACATGGTCAGTGACATCACTGATGACATCACTGATGACATCATCCAGTAAATGTGGTTTGCTTTGATATTTAAATATGTATTATAAATACACTACTTTGCATTGAAGAATGAGTGGATATATAAATATACATGTTTGGAAGGTGGATTTAGTAACAGTGTCATTGATTGTTTCCTTGACTAATTTGTAGAGTCTCACTATCTATAATGTGTAGTTACCAAACTGTGTGAACGTTTTTATTGCTTTGTCTTAATTGGTATGTTAAAGATTATATTTGTTATTGGTTTATTAACTGAGTATTTGTATGAGTAAATGAATGTCTATGTGGTCTGGTGGGGGTTTGTGATTGCCCAAAAATGTGTGAATATTTCATTCAGTAGGTATAGGAGGTTAAGACTACATGTTATAACAGTTTTTTTCAGTGAGTGTATATGTTTATGGGTGTGGTGGTGATGACTGAGGAAGGCCGAGTGCCGAAAGCGCGTTTTTGTGAGAATAAACTTATGTGAAACCTATCTTTGGAGTGCTGCCTCCTGTTTCCCGTGGATTGCAGGGAGGGATTGTTTGAGCGGATATATATATATATATATTCACAGAAAAAACCATAGGTTATAGTGGATATATAGTTAGGAATTTGCATTTACAAAACCTTGAAAATTCAATGAAAAACCATAGGTTTTAGGCCATATATAGTTAGGGATTTGCATTTACAAAACCTTATTTTACTCGCATAAAACCATTGAAATTCCATATATAGTTAGATGCGCTAACTATATATCGCGCACCCGCAATCCACTGCTGATGATGTCACATATTACATCATTCATGACATGGTCAGTGACATCACTGATGACATCACTGATGACAACATCCAGTGACTGTATGTTTCTGTAAAGTTAAAATATGTCTTACATATTGAAGAATGAGTGGATGTATAAATGTCTGGATGAAGGATTTAGTAGGTGCATGACTGATTGTATGAGGGAGTGATTAAATGTGTCTCACTGAGTGCATGGATTAGTGATTAAACTGTATTAATTTGTGCATCATTATATCTGTTGTTCTGTAAACTGCTGCATGTGTTGATCAGTAGCTATATGAATAACTATATGGGTTATTGATTGGTTGCTCAAGTATTTGTATGGGAGACTGAGTATGTGTGTGGGTGGCTGGGAGGTGTGTGACTCTGTGCATAGATGTGTAAGCAGTTGATTCATTAGGTGTATGAGTTCAAGAGTGCGTGTGGAAACAGCTATATGGGCGGTTGACTGTGTGCATGAGTGTATTGGTGAGTGAATGGATATCTCAGTGCTACATGTCAAAGTAAGTACATATGTAAAACACAGTACATGTGAGAGTTAACATATATAAATAACTGTGCATAAGAGCCAGTGAATGTGTGAGTGGCTGTATGGATCATTGTGAATATGTATCAAGGATTGTATAAGAGAGTAAATATGTGTTAGAATATGTTTCAATAAGTAAGGTGTGTATAACTGTATAGTAGAGGAATTGGAGGTGTGTTTGATTCTTTGCATGACTGTCTACGTGTATGAGTAACTCCATGGATGAGTGACAGTCTGTGAGTGTCTGTTTTCACTGAGTGTATCTAAGGATATATCAGAGTCTGTAGAGGTTCATCATATTAACACATGAATGATGTCATCTGTGATGTTGTCAGTGATGTCATTTGAGTTGTCATCAGTGATGTCATCAGTGATGTCATTTGAGATGTCATCAGTGATGTCATTTGAGTTGTCATCAGTGATGTCATCAGTGATGTCACTGACCATGTCATGAATGATGTAATATGTGACATCATCAGCAGTGGATTGCGGGTGCGCGATATATAGTTAGCGCATCTAACTATATATGGAATTTCAATGGTTTTATGCGAGTAAAATAAGGTTTTGTAAATGCAAATCCCTAACTATATATGGCCTAAAACCTATTTTTTTTTCTTTGAATTTTCAAGGTTTTGTAAATGCAAATTCCTAACTATATATGGAGTATAACCTATGTTTTTTTCATTGAATTTTCAAGGTTTTGTAAATGCAAATTCCTAACTATATATCCACTATAACCTATGGTTTTTTCAGTGAATTTCATTGGTTTTTTAATAGCAAATATGAAAAGCTTTAAAATGTCAAGTACGTGATAGATAAAAACATTTTCGTATTTATGCACGCTGATGTGCTTTGAACGCTGCCCCCCTCCCCTCTTTTCTCTTAGTAGTACTCTCTCTTTGCAGATAGTGAAGAGTAGTTAACGCAGGCCTTTACCCCCGTTGTAATCCGTCCAGCCTGCTTGTCTCTCCATTTGATTGATTATTATCCAAGCATTTACTGTTTTACAATTGATTCTCTTTGGTTCATTTTCTATTTACAAACAAGCACAAAGTCGCAATACTCTGTTTAGTCTTTGCAGATCGTGAAAAATCGTATAAAAAAATAAAAGTAATCGAGCAAAATCAGTAGGCCACTAATTGGATCTCTTTTTGACCTCGCTAAAATAGAAATATTATAAACAACCCTTCATGAGAAATACGAAAATAGTGAGATGAACTGAGCTCCGCACCATGAGGGCTGCAAGACAGCTCGGCTCCGTCACCCACCCCGCCCAAAATAACGACAAACCCTATGCAAATATTAAAAATATAGACAACACACCAGCAAAGAAACAGGGTAAAACATTTTATTAAATAACTATTTACATAACGTTGGTTTATAAGATGATGTCAGTAGTGAACCGATGTGTGAATAGGTCGGAAGCAGCACAAGGCGCCAAGATCCGGATGGAAAGTCCTGGATGTTGGGTGCCATAGTTCAGAGTTCTGAGTTTGAGCCTTTTTCAATGCCTGTGCTTTGTTGTTTCCCCTCCATCAAAAACAAAAAAAAAATATAAAACTGTGCAAAAATACAAAAAAATCAAAAAATGTTTACAAAAGCAGTGCTTGTAAGACTGTCTGAAGCTTATTTCCACCTACTG
Organism: Lissotriton vulgaris; assembly: GCF_964263255.1. NCBI lineage: Eukaryota > Metazoa > Chordata > Amphibia > Caudata > Salamandridae > Lissotriton > Lissotriton vulgaris. Next base: position 1,375,229 of record NW_028249872.1, on the reverse strand, counting down.
CAGCTTCACTATTCTCAAAGTAAGTGAGGGTCGTTTGTGGACCTGACTGCATTTGAAAACAATGTTATATGGTACCTCCCTAAACCGCTTGACGGTGTGTTTTTGATGGAGGGGAAACAACAAAAAACAGGCATTGAAAAAAGCTCAACAGTGCAGGGCGCCTTGTGCTGGTTCCGACCTATTCACACATCGGTCCACTACTGACATCACCTCATAAGCCAACGGGGCACCCCACACTGACTTTCGGCGCAGCATTGTAGGATGGCCACACCAGTGCGGCAACTTGCTGGACACCACCTCGGTGCCATCCGGATCTCGGAGCATTCGAGTCACTGTACCGCAAGAGTGACCGGAACTCAGCTGGTCACGCCGTCTTTCGGCGCAGCATTGTAGGATGGCCATACCAGTGCGCCAACTTGCTGGACACCACCTCGGTGCCATCCGGATCTCGGCGCGTTCGAGTCACTGTACCGCAAGAGTGACCGGAACTCAGCTGAACACGCCGTCTTTCGGCGCACCATTGTAGGATGGCCACACCAGTGCAGCAATTTGCTGGACACCACCTTGGGCAACAGTGAAGCTGCAGCAGGTGCAAATAAGCTTCAGATAGTCTTACAAGCACTGCTCAGAACTCTCAACTATGGCACTCAACATCCAGGACTTGCCATTCGGATCTTGGCGCCTTGTGCTGGTTCCGACCTATTCACACATCGGTCCACTACTGACATCACCTCATAAGCCAACGGGGCACCCCACGCCGACTTTCGGCACAGCATTGTAGGATGGCCACACCAGTGCGGAAACTTGCTGGACACAACCTCGGTGCCATCCGGATCTCGGTGCGTTCGACTCACTGTACCGCAAGAGTGACCGGAACTCAGCTGGACACGCCGTCTTTCGGCGCAGCATTGTAGGATGGCCACACCAGTGCAGCAATTTGCTGGACACCACCTCGATGCCATCCGGATCTCGGCGCGTTCGAGTCACTGTACCGCAAGAGTGACCGCAACTCAGCTGGACACGCCGTCTTTCGGCACAGCATTGTAGGATGGCCACACCAGTGCGGCAATTTGCTGGGCACCACCTCGGTGCCATCCGGATCTCGACGCGTTGTGCTGCCTTCGGCCTATTCGCACATCGGTCCGCTACTGACGCCGCCTCATGTGCCAACGGATTTTCTACGCTTTTTGTAGCCCTATGCCGCATAACAGGTCATGTGACTTGTTTATAAAACTTTTCATTGGATCATTTTACTTTTGGTTTCCTAAAGATGGAAGGCTTGGTCATATGACCTAAAAATAACACTTTTCATTGGTTTAGAACATTTTTTTTTCCCAAACGATGAAAGCCCCACCTTGTTTCTGGATCCTTCAGACTGAAGCTGGCGTCAGCATGAGAGCACCACCATCTCGTGGCTCCGTCGTGGTCATTCCGCGAGCAATCATGGCAGCCGCTCCCCACCGGAAGCCTGCGGGAGTCGGGGGCCCCCAAGACTTTTGTAGAATCTTCACGGCTGAGGGGACGCTTTTCGAGAATGGAGCCCAAGCCCTAGCAGGCAAGCGTCCGAGTTCCAAGGTGTCCCAGGGCCATTTCAGTGGACCAGGCCCAAAACCGAAGAGCCGTCCGCCATTTTAAGAGTCATGTGGCATTCGCCTATCGCTGCACTGCAAGAGTGGGAGCAACTCAACAACATGGTGAGTGAGACGCTGTAGCCGCAAGAGCGGGCGCAACTCAGCTGGATGGCCGCCACCTGGGGAGGCCCGTTCACGCCGCCTCCCCCACGCCCCCCCCCCCCCCCCCCGGGCCGCCGCACGCAAATTTTCGGAGAAGCATTGTAGGATACCAAAACCAGTGCAGCAGTTTACTGGACATCACCTGGGTGCCATCAACATCTCAGCGCGTTCTGCTGCCTTGGGACTATTCGCACAACAGACCGCTACTGACGAGGCCTCCCCCCGCCCCACCCGGGACGCCCCACGCCAATTTTCAGGGCAGCATTGTAGGATCCCAAAACCAGTGCGGCACCCAGGCGACATCACCTGGGTGCCGTCCAGAACTCTGCACGTTGTGCTGCCTTGGGACTATTCGCACAAAAAACAGCTTCTGACCATTGTTGCTTTTTTGGGTGAAAAATGTTTAATTGTTTTTACAGTTTTTGTTCCGTTCATTATAGTTAAAAGTTAATAAAGTTTGAAAATCTAACTTTGTTGGAGTGCTATATATGTTTAAAAAATCGGGTGAATGGGGCCTTGAATCGGGTTATTGTCATGTGTGGGCTTTGCAAGTGTACTGCTACAAGATCGGACATTTCAAACTCAAATGCACGTTCTTTTTCTTACCTTTCCGAAGCATGGAGCGCAATAGCAGGCAGAGAAAGGGTGATGCACGTGTTGAACACTGCCTGGCCTGGCAAGTTGCTGGCAGTGCCCCCCCCGCCCGCTCCTGAAAGAGGGCACACACACACCGCCGCCCCGAGTACTTCACAAATCTTTAAAAGACCATGCGCTTGTTCATGAGGCTTAAATGGTTTATCACCCCTTCTAGAACCCCTGCATCGACCCTCTGACGTTTCCTGGAAGAATTAGCACGTAACACAATACCAAGCCCTGTCAGCTGAAACCCCCGAGAAATCATGGGGCATATTATCAAGGGGGTTTATTTCCGCTTTTTTGGCTTTAAAAGCCAAAAAAAAAAGAGATACAATTATCTCCCTATTACCAAGCTGTCGCTAACACCAGTTAGTGACAGCTAAAAGGAGATAGCGACCATCTTGGGCCCCGCTTTGCATATCAGTGATATTTATCACTAATGACATGCAAAGTGGGCGTGCCAAGATTTTAGTGACTGGAAACAGTCCCTAACCATCGCTATCTCCTATTACCAACTTTTGGAGATATTCGCGCTAAATTCCCCCTTCGTTTTTCACCTCTTCTTCTCTCTCGATCCTACCGAGAGATAAGATGGCGTCCGCTCCGGACTGTTTAGAATGTTGACAGACACCGGAGAGCCAATCAGCTTTCTGCGCGCAAAGTTCCGTTTCGCGAAAAGTAAGCGGACCGGATCGCTGCCCGGAGCGCTGTTACAGATATATATCTTGTTTTGAACGTTAATTTCTCAAAAACTACTGGAGCACATATATTGAGACCTAGCAAAGGCACATCGGGTGAATGAGTGAATGTGTGTGTAGACGTAGGAATCAGTGAGTGCGTATGTAGTAACTGGTATTGGTGTGTCATGATGTCATCAGTGATGTCATTTGAGATGTCATCAGTGATGTCATTTGAGATGTCATCAGTGATGTCATCAGTGATGTCACTGAAGTATGGTGTTCTGTGTTTAACTGTATAGATGAGGAAATGGAAGTGTGATTGATTCTTTACAGGACTGACTAGGTGTGTGAGTAACTCCATGGATGAGTGGCAGTGTGTGAGAGTCTGCATAGATGTATGAGTGCATATGATAGTGTTGTAATAATGAGTGACTGTATGTATGAGGGATTGTATGGGTGAATGAGTGAATGTGTGTGTAGACGTAGGAATCAGTGAGTGCGTATGTAGTAACTGGTATTGGTGTGTCATGATGTCATCAGTGATGTAATTTGAGATGTCATCAGTGATGTCATCAGTGATGTCATTTGAGATGTCATCAGTGATGTCATCAGTGATGTCACTGACCATGTCATGAATGATGTAATATGTGACATCATCAGCAGTGGATTGCGGGTGCACGATATATAGTTAGTGCAACTAACTATATATGGAATTTCATTGGTTTTATGTCAATAAAATGTCCAGCTAACTATATATGGTCTCTAACCTATGGTTTTTTCAGTGAATTTTCAAGGTTTTGTAAATGCAAATTCCTAACTATATATGGTCTATAACCTATGGTTTTTTCAGTGAATTTCATTGGTTTTTTAAAAGCTAATATCTATAGCTGTAAAATATATTCTTTATTACGTGACGTATCACGTAGCCACGTGAGACGCCTCATGACGCGTCGCATAACCGTGACGTATCGGCTCTGCAGCGCAAACAAAACCCGTAACGTAAGCGTGCCGGAGCACGCTTACAGATATATATATTTTTTTAACCTTAATTAGACAAAATCCACACGTGCACATATCTTGAGGCCTTGCAAAGGCACATCAAACAAACAGTCCCTACAATTTTGCCAAGTTTGCTGGAAATCTATTCCCTTACTTTTTTTTTTACTGTTTCTCTTGGTTTTCCCCTTGTTACGCTTACCGGGACGCTACCCGGTACGCGAACCGGACGCTCGAAAAACACAAGATGGCGGACTCCCGTTACGCTGCCGGTTAGCTGCCCGGTTCGCGTACCGGGAAGCGCCTCTACCGCGAAAAATCGCGGGGGACTTTAATATCCCCCTCATCAATCCTAGGGGGTCAGGAGGGGTTTACCTTGCCCCCTTTCCTTCATTTCCCCCTTCTTTTTTCACCACATCTTGTCTCTCGAACCTACCGAGAGACAAGATGGCGGCCACTCCGGACTGTTTACAATGTTGACAGCTACGCTGCCGGTTATCTGCCCGGTTAGCTGCCCGGTGAGCTGCCCGGTTCACGTACCGGGACGCGCCTTTACGGCGTAAAATCGCAACAAAATTTTTTTTTTTTTTTTGCCCCGCGGGGCACTTTAATATCCCCCTCATCAATCCTAGGGGGTCAGGAGTGGTCTACCTTGCCCCCTTTCCTTCATTTCCCCCTTCGTTTTTCACCACATCTTGTCTCTCGATCGTACCGAGAGACAAGATGGCGGCCGCTCCGGACTGTTTAGAATGTTGACAGACACCGGAGAGCCAATCAGCTTCGCTTCGCGAAGTTCCGTTACGCGTCGGGTACGCGAACCGGAGCGCTGTCACAGATATATATATTTTTTTAAACGTTATTTTTCTCAAAATCCACTGGAGCACATATATTGAGACATAGCAAAGGCACGTCGGGCAAACCATATCTAAAATTTTGCAAAGTTTCATGTAAATCTATTCAGCCGTTCGAGCTAAAAGTGAGTCCAACCGCCCTATGGAAAAATGAATGGGAAAAACGTGTTTTGGGACCCCCCTTTTTTCTCGGCCCCCCCCTTGGCGAAACCCCCCCAAATTTTCAGGGGCTGCTCAGAAACAAAATGTGCCATTTTCCTGAAAATTTCAGCCAATTCTGTCCACAAACGCCAAAGTTATTAGACATAGAATTTTCAGAAACCCCATAGAGAAAAAATCCTAACTATATATACCCACTGGCTATCGCCAGTAGGTAATATACATATATAAACATATATAATCTGCATATCTATATAAATATAAATGCATGCATACATATACATATATGCATACATATGCATGGTATTTACATGAAAGTTTTAAAAACACTAATAAAAGCAAAGCTAAAAAGCCACCTCATTACAAACAGAATGGCTTTAACTTAAACGAGGGCGGGATCTATTGCATTTTCAATGCTTGTTTACTTTGGTTCTATCAAGAAGGCATTCAGATGTGTCACACATTTGCCATAAATTCTGAATGTTAGCACTCTAGTTGCTCATTTGATCACTGTAGTAAAGCTAGTGCTCACCAGGGAAGTCTGCTGCTAATCATGGTTTGCAGCCATTTTCCCGCATTTTTTATCCCGCAGACTTTCAGTCTACATACCATTATCCCGCAAGGTCATTGACCTCGCATACCATTATCCCGCATTTTTTCAAAACGCATGTGCATTTATCGCGCATGCCTTTACAAAGAATTACGTTTTAAAGGCATGTATGGTAAATGCATTTGCGTTGTGAAAACCACGATGACGAGAGAGGTAAGTGGGTTTGTGTTAATTTTTTCGTGGGTTAGTGATTGTGTAGTGTAGTGTAGTGTTGTGTAGTGTAGTGTTGTGTTAGTGTAGTGTAGAGTTGTGGTGGTTGTTTAGTGTAGGGTCATGCTGGGGGTAGTGTTTTAGGGTTTAGGGTTGTGTTGTAGTGTTTGTGTAGTGTAGGGTCATGCTGGGGGTAGTGTTTTAGGGTTTAGGGTAGTGTTGTAGTGTTTGCGTAGTGTAGGGTCATGCTGGGGGTAGTGTTTTAGGGTTTAGGGTTGTGTTGTAGTGTTTGCGTAGTGTAGGGTCATGCTGGGGCTAGTGTTTTAGGGTTTAGGGTAGTGTTGTAGTGTTTGCGTAGTGTAGGGTCATGCTGGGCATAGTGTTTTAGGGTTTGGGATAGTGTTGTAGTGTTTGCGTAGTGTAGGGTCATGCTGGGGGTAGTGTTTTAGGGTTTTGGGTAGTGTTGTAGTGTTTGCGTAGTGTAGGGTCATGCTGGGGTGTAGTGTTTTAGGGTTTAGGGTAGTGTTGTAGTGTTTGCGTAGTGTAGGGTCATGCTGGGGGTAGTGTTTTAGGGTTTTGGGTAGTGTTGTAGTGTTTGCGTAGTGTAGGGTCATGCTAGGGGTAGTGTTTTAGGGTTTAGGGTAGTATGGTAGTGTTTGCGTAGTGTAGGGTCATGCTGGGGGTAGTGTTTTAGGGTTTAGGGTAGTGTTGTAGTGTTTGCGTAGTGTAGGGTCATGCTGGGGGTAGTGTTTTAGGGTTTAGGGTAGTGTTGTAGTGTTTGCGTAGTGTAGGGTCATGCTGGGGGTAGTGTTTTAGGGTTTAGGGTAGTGTTGTAGTGTTTGCGTAGTGTAGGATCATGCTGGGGTGTAGTGTTTTAGGGTTTTGGGTAGTGTTGTAGTGTTTGCGTAGTGTAGGGTCATGCTGGTGGTAGTGTTTTAGGGTTTAGGGTAGTGTTGTAGTGTTTGCGTAGTGTAAGGTCATGCTGGGGTGTAGTGTTTTAGGGTTTTGGGTAGTGTTGTAGTGTTTGCGTAGTGTAGGGTCATGCTGGGGGTAGTGTTTTAGGGTTTAGGGTAGTGTTGCAGGGTTTGCGTAGTGTAGGGTCATGCTGAGGGTAGTGTTTTAGGGTTTAGGGTAGTGTTGTAGTGTTTGCGTAGTGTAGGGTCATGCTGGGGTGTAGTGTTTTAGGGTTTTGGGTAGTGTTGTAGTGTTTGCGTAGTGTAGGGTCATGCTGGGGGTAGTGTTTTAGGGTTTAGGGTAGTGTTGTAGTGTTTGTGTAGTGTAGGGTCATGCTGGGGGTAGTGTTTTAGGGTTTAGGGTAGTGTTGTACTGTTTGTGTAGTGTAGGGTCATGCTGGGGGTAGTGTTTTAGGGTTTAGGGTAGTTTAGTTGTTTAGTGTATGCTAAAGGCATATTTGTTCTAAAAGTTTTCATTATTTTAATTTGCGGCCTAATAGTACATGCAGGATTTGTTTTGCGGACTGATGGTATGCAGGATTTCGTCATATATTCGCTAATCATACTTTCTATGGCAAAATGAACCCCCTCATTTTGTTCCTTTTTAAATTAAATGTTTTAAGAGTTACCACTTTATTCCAATCAAGATGGCTTCAGGTGTGCCATACCTTTGTAATAAGTAGGACTGTTAGCACTCTAGTTGTTCTTTCGAACACTCTGGGACATTCTGTCATTGGGCTATAGTTGGGCTACATCTGGCTGATATTTGGGCTACATTTGTTTTTTTTGTCTCTGGTGGCCATCTTTGGGCTACATTGGGCTACATTGGGCTACATTGGGCTACATTTGGGCTCCAACATATATATAGCCCAATGTAGCCCAATATATATTTTTCAAAGTTAATTTTCGTAAAAATCACTGGATCCTATATCTTGAGACATAGCAAAGGCACATTGGGCTACCAGTCCCTACAATTTTGCCAAGTTTGGTGTAAATCCATTCAGCCGTTCAGGCTAAAAGTGAGGCCAACCGCCCTATGGAAAATTGCATGGGAAAAACACATTTTGGGACCCCCCTTTTTTTGTCGGCCTCCCCTTGACGAAACCCCCCCAAATTTTCAGGGGCTGCTCAAAAACAAAATGTTCCATTTTCCTGAAAATTTCAGCCAATTCTGTCCTCAAACGCCAAAGTTATTCGACATAGAATTTTCAAAAATCCCATAGGAAAAAAATCCTAACTATATATACCTACTGGCTATCGCCAGTAGGTAATATATATATATATATGTAGGCTCACAATTGACTACAGGTTCCTCTCACAGCTGGGTCACCTGATCTCCCCGCCAATGGGAGCGCTTGAGGAAATACAAAGGAGGGAGAAGGATAGGATGTAGTAACAGCGGCGTCTGAAGAAGGCGGACACGCCGAAATGCATCATGCCAAGCTGTACCTGTGAATAAAGCTGTCTCCTGAAATGATCCCCGCTGTGTCCTCGCAACTTACTTTCCAGTAAAGTGGTTCTTCTCTCACGTTTGTCGCGCTTGCCAGCAGCGCGAAACGAGGGCCCGTCCTGCAAGCGTCCTGGGCTAAGTCTGGCAATTGGACTGAGTGTATCAAGGGATTGATAGCCCCAGGGCCGCCTCGAAAATCAACCACGCTAGAAGCTGCTGTCAATGGCAGTCTGTGACTTCACGGGAGGTGAGCATGATTACAGTTCACCTCACAGCCCGGTTTGATTTTACTTTGAGGCGCGGGCGTAGGGGACTGGAGGGAGCAACTTCTACACTTTCAAAACGTCCTTACCTGCTGCTACACGGCTCCTCCTTTGCGAAGCACACTTCAGCAATGTTCCAGCTGGCGCATTCACTTGAACAGATGCACACTGGGAACTGTAGGCTCACAATTGACTACAGGTTCCTCTCACAGCTGGGTCACCTGATCTCCCCGCCAATGGGAGCGCTTGAGGAAATACAAAGGAGGGAGAAGGATAGGATGTAGTAACAGCGGCGTCTGAAGAAGGCGGACACGCCGAAATGCATCATGCCAAGCTGTACCTGTGAATAAAGCTGTCTCCTGAAATGATCCCCGCTGTGTCCTCGCAACTTACTTTCCAGTAAAGTGGTTCTTCTCTCATATATATATATATATATATATATATATATATATATATATATATATATATATATATATATATATATATATATATATATTCACTGAAAAAACCATAGGTTTTACACCAGTTATAGTTAGATGTACATTTTAGTCATACAAAACCATTGAAATTCCTCTGTTATAGTTCGCTGTACTCACTATAACTCATGCGCCTGCAATCCACTGCTGATGATGTCACATATTACATCATTCATGACATGGTCAGTGACATCACTGATGACATCACTGATGACATCATCCAGTAAATGTGGTTTGCTTTGATATTTAAATATGTATTATAAATACACTACTTTGCATTGAAGAATGAGTGGATATATAAATATACATGTTTGGAAGGTGGATTTAGTAACAGTGTCATTGATTGTTTCCTTGACTAATTTGTAGAGTCTCACTATCTATAATGTGTAGTTACCAAACTGTGTGAAAGTTTTTATTGCTTTGTCTTAATTGGTATGTTAAAGATTATATTTGTTATTGGTTTATTAACTGAGTATTTGTATGGGTAAATGAATGTCTATGTGGTCTGGTGGGGGTTTGTGATTGCCCAAAAATGTGTGAATATTTCATTCAGTAGGTATAGGAGGTTAAGACTACATGTTATAACAGTTTTTTTCAGTGAGTGTATATGTTTATGGGTGTGGTGGTGATGACATTTCTCTCTCAATGGTACATGTTCAGTAAACTTAAAAAACAAAAGGCAGTGTATGTGACAGTTATATATAATTAAGTGTGCATAAGACTTAGTGATTGTATGAGTCAGTATATGGATAACTGTATACTTGTAATAGTGATTTTATAACACACTAAGTGTGAGTTACTATCTATATAAATAGATAAAGGGGTGTTTGAATAAGTGTGTAGATGAGTAAATGTAAGTATAATCAATTGTTTGCAGAAGTCAGAAGGATGTCTTTATAAGTGAATACAATGTGTGTTGGTGTGTAAGGTTGAAATAGACGTATACTGTATTTGATAGTGTTCTGTTGATTTTTCACTGCATATAACACTGAATCTATAGGTAAGTGATTAGATGTGTGTATAGCTCTATGAATAACTGAGTGGATGTTTTGAAATTTCTATTGCTGTGTCAATGGTTTCAAATATGGCACTTACTATTTTACATTGATTGATGAAAGAATATACTAGTGTATGATGAGGTTCATTTGATTGTCACATGGATCATTTCATCAGTGATGTCATCAGTGATGTCATTTGAGATGTCATCGGAGATGTCACTGACCATGTCATGAATGTTGTAATATGTGATATCATCAGCAGTGGATTGGGGCGTGCGAGTTATAGTGAGTACAACTAACTATAACGGGGGAATTTCAATGGTTTTGTATGACTGAAATGTACAGCTAACAAGAACTGATGTAAAACCTATGTTTTTTTAGTGAATATTAAGGTTTTTAAATGCAAATTCCTAACTATAACATATGTCAAACCTATGTTTTCAGTGAATTTCAAAGGTTTTTTGAATGCTAATTTCTAACTATAACGTGTGTCAAACCTATGTTTTTTTTCAGTGAATTTCAAAGGTTTTGTAAATGTTAATTTCTAACCATAACATGTTTTAAAACTATTTTTTATTCAGTGAATTTGCAAGGTTCAATTCAATTCAAAATTCCTTTATTCGACTGTGTGCAATACAGTCATAAAAGTACAATAAAATACATATATATATATATACAAAACAAATATTAAAAAAGACAGTTCATCAGGACCAAGAGATCACAAAATAGCATATCATTTCTCAGACAGATATAAGTGTACTATTTATCAGAAACATATTTACAGGGGAGAATGATTTAAATGGGGATTAACATTCCATGCTTTTTCTAAACTTCAGGGCTGTTTTTAAAAAATTACATATAAACAAAGTGCTTTCACAGTGCAGCATTTGGAGACAAAGTAGTGCTGGCCTTATTTGCACAAAGTTCAGTTGTTTAAAAAGAGGTTTTAAAAACATTTTCCGTGGTATCATATAATAGGAGCATATAAATAAGAAGTGTGCCAGATCTTGCGGAGACTTACTGTTGCAGCCGCAAGCTGGCAGCACTTGTCCCCTGTGGGCCCCACTGGGCACAGCTAGCATCAAATGAAATAGATCAAAACGAAATCTAGTCAACAGGAAGCGCTCATATCTGGAAATGGGCCAGGATAGGTATGGTTCAATTTGTAGACATGATTTGGTTAAAACATGTCTCATCACACTACCCTTTTTCAGCTCTAACTCTTCCCTAGCAAGCTGTCGAGTCAACAGAAAAGTGTCCTTTACATATGTTACGTCATGCTTGGATACTTGCTGTGGTGTCAGGAAAAGATCCAGCCGACCCAGATCTTGAAGACAGTTTCTGATATATTTTAACCAGTGTATCTTGAATTTCCCTTCCCAGTTGAGTGCTTCGAGGAGAATGTTTTGGGTAAATGGTATTTCATCGTTCAGCCAGCAGTTTAGCCAACACAACAGGGGGTTTACAGCAATCTTGTCCCCTAGGTGTGGCATGCCCAGTTCCTCATGAGTGGAAAAATTAGCTGTGCTTTTTGGTAGACACAAAACTTGTTTTAAAAAATTGTTTTCGGTGGTTACAAGGTCGCCCACTGGGACAAAGCCCCAAAGATCACTCCCATAACAGGCCACAGCGGTGCTTTTAGCTTGATATAATTTCATCAGAGCAACCACTGGTGTGTTTCCCATTTTGCGCGCAAAATCAATTATTGCAGCATTGGTCCTTGTTATTTCTCCTTTCTTCTTTCTTATTGCGGGACCCCATGTGAGTTTATGGTCAAACAATACACCAAGGTATGAAAAAGTTTTTGTTATTGGTATTTTTTCCACGTTAACAGAGAAGGGGTAGGACTTTTTTTAACCAGATCTTACCTTCATAACAAATGACTTAGTATTGTTGATACACAGGCCCCGTGATTTCATAAATTGGAAAAAAGAGTCAAGTAGTATTTGAAGGCCTAGTGCAGTTCTGGAAATAAGGACGGCATTGTCTACATAAAGCAGAACAGGTACGCCCGTTCTCCCTATATATGGGTAATCAGTATTTGTTTTTAAAAGATGCTCCTCAAGACCGTTTATATATAAATTAAAAAGAAATGGGGCTAAAATGCAGCCCTGCCTAACCCCCCGATTTATTTTGAAGTCTCTGGTAACTTTCAAGTCTTTAGTATAATGAACATTTGCTTGCGTATCACTATGGAGGTCGGCTAAGAAGTTAATCAGATTTTTTTCAACCCCCATTTTTAATAGGACATCCCAGAGTTTATTTCTATCAACGCAATCAAAGGCCGATGAAAGGTCCATAAAGGCCATGTTTAAGGTTCCATTTCTAGCCAAAGTGTACTAGCCACTAATTAGATATAGGTTCAGGCATTGAGTTATTGTTGAGTGCCCTGGTCTAAAGCCGTATTGAACGGGTGACATTACATTGTTGTTTTTGGCCCAAGTGGTCAGCCTATTTAAAATAATCCCTCCCACTACTTTGGCGACTGAGTTTATCAAAGAGATTGGCCTGCGTTGCTTCTGTCACCCTTCTTGTAAACGGGTACAATAGTTGAGGCCCCCCAGGACTTTGGGGCCCCGATTACAACACTGGCATTGACAACCGCCGTGAGGATTGGGGCCCAGAGTGGGATATTTGATCTAAATAAGTCTGGGGGAAGGCCATCTGGGCCCGGGGCCTTGTTACTGGTTAGACAACGGATCCTCTTTTCAACTTCTTTGACTATGAAAAGCAAGGGTGCTTCTTCAGGAAGTTTGGTTGCTTGTATCATCTGAGGATCATCGCTCTTGAAGATTAAACTAAAATGGGAAATCCACTCATTCTCGGGTATAATAGTTCCAAGGCTGACAGCGTTAGGATCATCAAACATCGGCTTGTTAATTATACTCCAGAACTTGGAGCTATTGCCCAGAGTTGATGGGTCAAGCAAAGACTCCCAGATATTCGCTTTTATGTCCTTTTTGCGAGATGCCAAGGCTGATTTATATTCAGATTGTAGAATTTTAATATATGCGAAGTCCCTTGGCTTATTCTTGAGAGCCGTTTTCAGGCTATGACTAGCTGCTGAACAGGCGTGATCAAACCATCTTGGCTGATGGTCAGTTGGGCCTTTTGATGGAACAGAAAGCAGTTGATCGATTCTTTGAGTTAGCACAGCAAAAGCAGATAAAATAGATTCAGGTGGTGTGGATTCAGAGGCACAAAGATTGAGTTCCTGTTCACAGCTCATTTTAACAGTCTTTATAGTTTTTCCGTAGTTCAAAAAGACCCCTTCTAATTCCACTGAGATTGGATTGTGGTCGCTAAAGATGCTTTCATGTATTTTGAAATTTAAAGCTGAATTTGCCAGATCAACAGAGAGAAGTATATGGTCTATGAAAGAGCCATGCTCTGAGCCTTTATAGGTTGGTGTTTCAAAAATAAAGGAGTCATCTTTCAAAGACATTGCAACATTTAAGTTCAGGCCATCTTTTAAATTGTTCATGTTTGTTCCTCGCGGACAATGTGCAAAATGAAGTCCTAACCTGTTCCCGCATCCCAGAGAGTCCAAGGTTGTCCTAGTCGGGTTTCCACAGATATGTGCGTTAAAGTCACCAACAATTATTTTATTCCGTTGTGATTTTACCAAATTATCTCGTAGGTAGTTGTGGAGCTTGATGATATTGCGCTCTCCTGATGACGTTACAGAGTTGTAAAAATTAACCAGGGTTAGTGCTTTTTTACCCTTCCTAATCTCCAGGATCTGAATGTTCCTGTTGTCCAGCTGTTTGTTTTTTATCTGGGAGATGAGAGAGAGGCTGATGAATGTTACCAAGCCCCCCTTTGATCTTCCACTGGGCGATGGAGATGCTGGGACAAAGAAACTTTGGAACCCCTCGATGAAAACATTGTTGTCTGTGAGCCACTTTTCCTGGAAGCACAATATGGTATATTTCCTGACAAATGCTACCCACGTCTGATCTTTTACGGCCAGTCCTGCAATGTTCCACGACACGATTTTTATGGTGTTAAGTTCATTATGATCACTCGGTAACTCTTGGGTCGGGTTAGGTGGCGAGTGCAAGTTTAGGTTAAAGTGACTTGTTATAACTGTCGGTTGATTTCTAATACTGTGTAACAGATTATGGACTGTAGTAGAGGAAGAGCTGCCTGCTTCAAGAATGGAGAGGGTAAATGCACTTTGTGAGGAGAGGTTTTTAGGACGAGGTGTTACCGGCTCTGTTATAATGATATCTGATACCACTCTTGGGAGGTCGAAAGTTCTTGCTGATTTATCAGTACTTATTAGTTTGATTTGATCTTGAAAGTTTGACCGATCAGGTGAAATACTAGGGGGCAGGACAGATGTCAGTCAATCCACCTCATCCAAATAATCGTAGGTATACAGGGCGTCATATCTGTTTGATGTTGGAATCAAAAATTGGTTTTGAAACAGATAGGGATGTATATGATCTCGTTTATATGTGTGTTGGACAGGTTCTATTCTCTCATACATTGCTTGAGGTGGGTGATTGTATGCTCTACCTTCCCATGAATGTACATATCTTTGCGGTTCTAAGTCTAAGGTCATCCCCTGATTAGGAACAGATGGGGGTGCCCATGGGTGGAAATGGACTTGAGGCACCAGAGACCCCTCTTGACCATAATGGCGTTTAGGATTTTTCCTTTGGCCGTTTGTGTTATGGGGGTAAAAGAAGCTTAAGCCCATTGTGCGGATCAGGCTATTTGTCGAGGAACTCCTCCAATTTGCGATGAATATCGCCGCTCTTCTATCTTTGAAGCTAACTACAATGCAGTCTCCCTCTGTTGATTTAAATCGTGAGCCCACCCAATCTACTCTCTTCACGTGAGAAATGGTCCCAATTATATGAGAGGGAAGTGGCCTGTGTGTGGTTAGCCATTACATGACCTTATTTTTTAGTTCCACATAGGTTTCCCCCCTATTATCAGTCAGTTTAGGGACCCCAATCATGACTATTGTATATGCGTTAGACTCAGGTGGAAGATTTATATGGGTAGGTGTTTTTACCGTCGTAGATTTAAGCTGATTTACCCCTGCTGTCTTAGTGGGGATATTCGTCGTTAGTAAGGTAGGGTGCCTCAATGTCTCAGCGTTTGCTATGACTGCTTCTAAGGAGTGACCCTCCGCGGCCCATTCACTGTCATCAGTATCCTCACATATCTGTGAAATCTGTGTGTTGTTTGTGGGTGTAGCTATTACCTTCACTGGGTTGGGCGCTACCTGTGTGGTTAATACTGGGTCAGTGATGGCAGGAGATCCCTGTTGCTGTAACGCTATCTGTTTAACAGTACTGTTTGCTGGGTCACTGATATTTTTTTACAGTTTTTGAGTTATTAACTTTGAGGGTTGTACTCGCTGGAACAAAGGTAGAAGTTGTATTAGGCATTTTTAGCAATTTAAGAATGCTAGAGGATACTTCATTTTGTGCTCTCTCAAATTTTCCTATAGCCTTCTCTATATTGACAATCCGTTTACTAACGGGCTGTATGAGAGATTTAACCATAGTTTCTATTTCACTCAGGGAGGGTATTTTCATTGTGGATATCTGATCTGTATGCCTTGTCTGCTCTTTGACCGAGGTACTCTCCACGTTGTCCTTGTCAATTCGGGATGTATCCGGGTCTTGAGAGGGTGTCGACAGGGGCCCTGTTATAGTGGTTGCAGAGGGTTTCCCCTGTATAAGTTTCTGCCACATATCTTTAATTGAATGTTTCTGTTTGCCTAATAGGCAGTAGGTTTTTTTCGATAGGTGTTTTGTATTTCGTTTTTTCTTATGGCACTGGGTTTTACTTATTTGTTCAGGAGTTATCATTGGTGCCAATTGAGTGGCAGATATGTGGCTCTCGATTAATTGAACCTCAGAATCTGGTGGCGATATGTGCAGACAGTTTATGTTGCTACCATGACTAGTCAATACCAGAGGGCTGCTCTCTATTGTATTCCCTGTAGGGCATGTAAACAGGGGTTTTGATGTATTATCCTTAATATGCGACCCTGGCAGATCTGTGAATGATTGCATTAATAATGATTCCTGAGAGTTAGTTGTATCGTCCATAATATGAGTGTTATTAGTAGTGTGCAGGGACAGATTTGGAAAACACATATCTGGGGTCAGGGAGAGTCGTCTCTCTGTGACCTGGATGGCGTCCGCCACTACGCTAATCGTTTTTTGTAGCATGATATCAATGGCAGTTATAGTGGGTAGTAGTGTACTCACAGTTTTTAATCTCGTTGTAGATCTTGTTGCCATCGGGGTTTTCTGTACTTTATTCATCCTCAAAAAGTGAACGTATAACCATGCACCTTGTATTTATTACGTGGATTACCTTGTTACAGGGTGTCTTCACAGAGGAAATTAAGGGGGTGGCCGGTCCCGCCCACTTCAGGCCCCTGAGGGCACCAGAGGGCCCGCCCTTTGCCCGGGCTTAGCCCGGCACGTCCTCGCGGGACGAGGGACCTGAAAGAGCTTTATGCGCTGCCTGGCGCGCTGGTGGATGTCGTCGCCGCCTCCCCCTGGAGGCTGCTGGGAGATGGAGTCCAACCGGCGGAGCCAAGCCCGGCCGGTCGGCGGTCCAAACAGAATGGCGGAGCCAAGCCCGGCCGCTGCACAGACAGGTGCATTTCCTCGTTTCTCAGGGCGTCACACAAGCAGGTTATCCGGGTGCTGGGTGCAGTGGAAGACAAGGGACTCGGCCCCTGCCGGAGCTTTATGCGCCGCCTGGCACGCTGGTGGATGTCGTCGCCGCCTCCCCCTGGAGGCTGCTGGGAGATGGAGTCCAACCGGCGGAGCCAAGCCTGGCCGGTCGGCGGTCCAAACAGAATGGCGGAGCCAAGCCCGGCCGCTTCACATACAGGTGCGAATCCTCGTTTCTCAGGGCGTCACACGAGCAGGTTATCCGGGTGCTGGGTGCAGTGGAAGACAAGGGACTTGGCCCCTGCCGGAGCTTTATGCGCCGCCTGGCGCGCTGGTGGATGTCGTCGCCGCCTCCCCCTGGAGGCTGCTGGGAGATGGAGTCCAACCGGCGGAGCCAAGCCCGGCCGGTCGGCGGTCCAAACAGAATGGCAGAGCCAAGCCCGGCCGCTGCACAGACAGGTGCATTTCCTCGTTTCTCAGGGCGTCACACAAGCAGGTTATCCGGGTGCTGGGTGCAGTGGAAGACAAGGGACTGGGCCCCTGCCGGAGCTTTATGCGCCGCCTGGGGCGCTGGTGGATGTCGTCGCCGCCTCCCCCTGGAGGCTGCTGGGAGATGGAGTCCAACCGGCGGAGCCAAGCCCGGCCGGTCGGCGGTCCAAACAGAATGGCGGAGCCAAGCCCGGCCGCTGCACAGACAGGTGCGTTTCCTCGTTTCTCAGGGCGTCACACGAGCAGGTTATCCGGGTGCTGGGTGCAGTGGTTTTGTATGACTTAAATGTATAGCTAACAAGAACTGATGTAAAACCTATGTTTTTTTCAGTGAATTTCCAAGGTTTCTAAATGCAAATTCATAACTATAACATATGTCAAACCTATGTTTTAAGTGAATTTCAAAGGTTTTTTGAATGCTAATTTCTCACTATAACGTTTGTCAAACTTATGTTTTTTTCAGTGAATTTCAAAGGTTTTGTAAATGCTAATTTCTAACTATAACATGTTTTAAAACTATTTTTTATTCAGTGAATTTGCAAGGTTTTTTTAATTCTAATTTCTAACTATGAAGTGAGCGATACCTAAGGTTTTTTTCTGTAAATTTACAAAATTTTTAAATGCTAATTCTTCACTATTATGTGTGTGAAAATGATATATAATGTATACAAAGTGCATGGTTTCATCTTTCTTGATATACGATGGTCGTTGGCATTTTGATGTCCAACAATCCTTTTACGAAAGTATGGTGCACATTATATAAAATATGATTATAAAAAATTAAATATATTCAGGTGTTTTCGTAGATAATAATGAAATAAAATAATTTCAATAAAAATAGTTTTTTTAGGCGTGCGCACCCGGGTGCACGCACCTCGGGATTTTTTTTTTAAAAAAAGGCTTTTTTTTGCCCCTCGGGGTTCTTCAGGGACCCCCTGAGAAGGTCTAGAGGTTCAGGGTGTCTCTAGCTTGCCTCCTTTTCACGTTTTCTAACTTTTATGAAAATCGGGCAAAACGCCATTTTGAAGCGACGTGCGCGCCCGGGCGGGCGCGCTCCCGGTGCGCACGTTAATTCATGTGACTCGAAAACAACACTTTTCATTGGTTCATAGTAGTTTCTGTCCTAGAATCTTCAAAAACCCCATCCACTTCCCTTACTAGCTGTTTCACTCTAGTGGGAGAAGGTGCTTTTCCAGCTTTCCTGAGAATTTTCAGAAATGGCAGAAAGACAACATTCATCTTCTGATTCTGAGGAAGAATATCGCCTACCTCCAAGAAAAGGGAAGGAATCATTCATTTGGAAAATTTTAACTATACTAGAAGGGCTCAAAAAAGTGAATGCACCGAAAAGTCACATGTACTATATGTGGCACTGTTCCCTTCAAAAAAATACTCCTTCTCAATACACATGATGATAAAGCTTGTTAGACAAGTGCACCCTGTGCAATTTGCACAGGCATCAACAAGAGCCCTGGCCACAAAAATGCCACCAGCTGTGGCCAGCACATCATCATCACAACCACCTGCTTCTCCACCACAGCAGAAATGGACTTAAGACCATTATTAACAAAAGTGCACTTGAGATGCAACAAGTGCTTTGAAATTATTGTGTATGGGGAGCAGAGCCTCACTCTGATTGAGTGGAGAATTAATGAACACCAATGCTCCCAGAGAAGATGATTTTTTTAAAGTTTTTTTTTTTGTTCCTGTTGAACAGTTTTGCAGTTGAAGATTCCTGTTTCGAAAAAAACAAAAAAATAAAAAACTTTCAAAAAAGAAAAGAAAATATCTATAACAACAAAACAAAAAAAAGTTCTTTTCAGAACTAACTCACTTCTCCAGAAAGAGCTGTATTTCTAACACAATGTGTCATTATTTGTTTGAATGAATGTATAGTGAATAAATGAATGACTGAACTGACTGAGTGTAAGGGAGGAAGAGACTGAGGGAATTAGTGTAGAATGGAGAGTATGGTGAGTAAGCAAAGGTGAGTCAAAGAGTGACTAAAATGAAGGGACTAAGGGTAGGGGAGTGAGTTAAGGGGATTTAAAAAAGTAAGGGAAGGGCACTAAGAAAAAGAGAGTAAGGGAGAGGGAGTGAAAGAAGGAGAGCGGGGCAGAGACAGGTAAGGAGTTTTAAGGACGGAGAGAGGGAAATAGAGTAGGGTAAGGGGAGTGAAGGTATGAAAAGTGGAGTGACGGTGAGGGAAAGGGTATGAAGATGTTTAAAGGGAGGTAAGTGAAAGTGAGAAGTGGGTAGTGAGGGAGACAGAAATTGAGTGAGGGATTGGAGGGACTTTGGAAAGCGTAGTGAGGGAATGTGACTGTGGATTTAAATGAGTGAAGGAGAGGGGGTAGGGTGAGGGAAAGAGATCAGAAAAGACAACAGGGGTGACTTAGAGACAGGAAGAAAGGTAGTAGGGGAAGGGGAGTGACAGTGAATAAAGGGTAGTGACAGGTACAGAAAGGGTATGAGGGTGAGGGAAGGAGAATAAGGGAGAAAGAGAAGGAGAGCAAGTTAGTGAGAGGGAGTGAGGCGGTTAGACTGAGTGACACAGACGAAGAGAGGGAGAGTTAAATGGAGTGAAGGGGAGTGGGGGACTAAACGAATGGGAGTCACAAAAATGAATTAGGAAAATGAAGTAAGGGAAGAGGAATGACAGATGGAGTGAGGGAAAGAGAGTTATGGGGAGTGAGAGAATTGAAGCAGGTGAAAGAGAATAGGAGTGATGCACAGAGATAAGAATATGAAGTAGGAGAAAATGAGTGACAAGGTGAGAAAAAGAAGCATATTAAGAGACAGGAAACAGTAGTGAGTAAGAGAGAAGGATTTATGGAATGAGAGAGAAATTAAAAGGAAGACTTGTGGACAAAGAGGAAGACAGTAAGAGAGACAAACAAAGAGAGAGTGAAGAAGTATGAAGGAGTAAATCAGTTATACTGACTGAGACAGAGGAAGAGACTTAGAGGCAGATGAAGGAAAGGAGAATTAGGGAGACAATAAAGGAAGGGTAGTGTGGAAAAGGAAAAGAAAGAGTGAGAGAAGTGGAGTGATTGAAGGTCAGTGAGGGGTGATGTAATAGAAAGAGAGTAAGGGGGATGTGAGAACAGATTGAGCGATACAGCAACACAAGGTAGTGATTGAGGAAGATAGGAAAGAGAAGTGAGAGACAGGCAGTGGAAAGAGAGAGTTACACAAGGTCAGTTATGGTGAGCGAAGAATACTTTTAGGGAGAAAATGAGTGTAGAAGTAAATGAAAGGCAGTAATCACAACGAGAAAAGGTGAGTAACATGAGTAAAGGAAGGTCAGTAAGAGAGAGATTAAAAAATGGGAAAGACACAAAGAAAAGTAAGTGAGTGATGAAAAAGTATTTTTTGTTTGTCAAACTTACCTTAAAAATATTGACAACTTTATAGTATATTTAAAAAAATATATACTATCTGTGGAAGAAAAGAAAACATTTAGTTATAATATACATTCCGTAATAGAAAAAAAGTAGAAGTCAAGGAAACAGAAACGGAAAGTGAGGAAGGGTGAGGGAGAGTGAAAGAGAGAGAGAAAGTGATAGAGAAAGAGAGGGAGAGCAAGTGACTAACAGGAAATGAAGTGATTAGACTGAGTGGGACAAAGGGAGAGAGAAAGAGAGAAATGAAGTGAAAGAAGTGAGAGACTAAAGGAAAGGGAGTTAGCAAAAGTAAATGAGGAAAGAAGAGTAAGGGGAAAGGGACTGACGGATTAAGTGAGGGAAAGAGAGTGAAAGAAGTGCAGAGACTGAAATAGAGTGAGGGATGATGAGTAACAGGAGAGTGAGAAGAGACTAATCAATACAGCAAGACAAGGGTAGTGATGGAGAAAGATAGGAAAGAGAAGTGAGGGACAGAGAGGGGAAAGAGGGAGTTGGATAAGGTACTTCAGGGTGAAGGAAGAGTACTGATGGTGATAGAAGGAAAATAAAGGTGAATATAGAGGAGTAAAGAGAATGATGGAAGAGGACAAACATAAACAAATGGAAGATGAGTAGGAGAGAGAGTGAAGAAAGGAAATAAGAGAAAAAGAAATAATAGAGTAATGAAAAGATACATTTTATTTGTCATACTTACCTTATAAATAATGACAAATTATATAGTATCTGTGGAAGGGTGAGGGATAGAGAGAGAGGGAGAGAATGTGTAGTGTATAAATGAATGACTAAGTGAAGGAGAGGAAGGGACTGATGGAATGAGTGTGGAAAAGAGAGTATGCTGAGTGAGGAAAGGAGAATATGATGAGTGAGGAAAGATGAGACAAACAGTGACTAAAATAAAGGGACTAAGGGTAGGGGAGTGAGTTAAGAGGAGTGAAAAAGTAAGGGAAGGGCACTAAGGGAAAGAGAGTGAGGGAGGGTGAGTGATAGAAGGGGAGCGGGACAGAGACAGGGAAGGAGTGTAAGGCACGGAGAGAGGAAAATAGAGTAGGGTAAGGGAAGTGAATGTTAAGAGAACTAGAGTGAGGTGAGGGAAGGGGTATGAGGATGATAAAAGGTAGGTAAGTGAAAATGAGAAGTGGGGAGTGAGTGAAAGAAAAATTGAGTTATAGTGACTAAAATTATGGAAGAGATTTAGAGATGGATGAAGCAAAAGATAGTGAGAAAGGGAATTAAGGAAGCGTAGTGAACAAAATGGAGTGAAGGAATGAAAGAAGTGGAGTTACTGAAGTTCACTGAGGGATGATGTAATAGAAAGAAAGTTAGGGGGGAGTGAGAAGAGTTTGAGCGATACAGCAACACAAGGAAGTGATTAAGCAATAAGGAAACATAAGTAAGAAACAGATAATGGTGAAGGAAGAGTACTTTTGGAGAGTAGAGGTGAATGAAGGGCAGTAATGTAAACAAGAAAAGGTGAGTATTTTCAGTAAAAGAAGGTTAGAAAAAGTGATATTAAAGAATGTGAAAGACAGAAAGAAAAGTAAGAGACTGATGAAAAAATATTTTTTGTTTGTGAAACTTACCTTATAAATAATGGCAACTTTATAATATATTTTCTTTAAAAAATATACTATCTATAGAAGAAAAGAAAAAATTGAGTTATAATATATATTTCATAATACAAAAGAAAGTATGAGTGAAAAAAATAGAAATGAAAAGTGAGGAAGGATGACAGAGAGAGATAGAAAGAGAGTAAGTAAAAGACAAAGAGAGGTAGAGTGTGTGACTGAAAGGAGTGGAAAGGGGGGACCACTCGGTCCCCCCGAACGTATGGTTGGGTGCGCCGATCCCCCCGGGAAACCATTTTGGGCGGGGCTCGGCTGGTATGCCCGAAGTGGCGTAGCTGGGGCGCGCCTTTTCCCGCCCAAGAGGGGTTGTCCTAGACACCTACACAGAAGACCACGCCCAGTAGGCGTACTGGAGGAGGGTACACGCCCTCCCACAGAAGAATAAATGGAGCGGGGATCCGAAGAAGCGTCCTCTTGTTCCTGTGCTCTGAAGGCTGCACCCACTCGGTGCTCGTGAACCCTCGACGGAACAAGCAGCAATTTTGAGAACTTGTAATCTTGTTGTTTCTCTTTCAGTTATTTGGCCTACGAAAGATCCAGGACCTCGTTGATCAACCGACGCAGAGTACACGAAGCTATGGCCGGCAAGAAAGCAGGGAAGAGCTCCGAGCTGGAGAAGGTACTGCGCACCTTGTCGAACCGAATGGCGAATATGGACCGAAAATTCGGTAAAGTTGAGTTGATCGGCCGAGGTTTGGCCGATGTTAAAAAACAGTTGGCGGCCCTGAACAGCTCAGGCCTTCCTAAGAAGGTAATAGAGCCGGCCTTGCCGGGAGTCGTCCCTGAGGGTAGGGGAAAGCGGGTTAAGAGGAGGGCGGTTTCTGGGGAAGATCCGGTCCCTGAGGTACCCCCAATCGCCCCCATCACACCGGCGGACAGCCCGGTACCAAACGCAGATATAGGTTTACCAATCCCCGTTGTAATTACTCCTGTTAATGATGAGGAGATGCCTCCCGAGTTGGCCATCCAGTTAGCGGCGGTGTTGCCATGGCTCAAGAAGAAAGCAGGGGGGGCAGTGGCCGCGGGGGACCCGGCCGAGGAGGCCAGACTAATAATCGAGCAATTGCGGCAGTCGAGAGAAGCCGCAACGGTGAATGTTCCTCTTGTTTCCCCATAGGTGGCGCAGGGAGGACCTGCGGTTGGCCAGGAAAAGGCGGCAGAAACATCGGCCGGACCTGGTAAGCACACATTGCCAATGGCGGGGGAGGGTTCATTACCCTCGAGGCGGGAAAGGGTGGCACAGCACATCCCTATGGCCACAAAAGAACTAATATGGGGAGAGAAATATGTTAACATGTTTTCATTATTGACTGACCATCGCGAGATGGAATATGCAAAATCCCAGAAAGATTTATGGCATCCCAGTGTATGGCGCGCCAAGATAGCGGAGTTCAGGGTTGATGAGACGGTAATGAACTGGGTTAAGGCCTTTTCCATATTTATTGCAGTCATGGGGGAACGAAAGCCTGAACTAATGACTGAGTTGACTTGCTATCAGAATAGGATTATGGATTTTTATTCCATGTATGAGGGGGATGAATGGAAAGGTTATGATATGAAATTCCGGAAGGCGAAAGAGTTTGATGCTACCTTGACTTGGGATTGCCTTGACTCGATGTCATGGCACAAGCAGCTCTTGCCAGGGGCGGCAGGTACGTCCTCGCCGAGCGGGAGCGGGTCGGGGTTCGTCCGCCAAAAGCCCACGGTGCCTTTTCGAGCGGGCGCAGGTAGGGACTATCACCCCAAGACCGGCGGGAAAGGCGGCAAGCGTGAGGTTTGTTGGGGCTTCAATAGAGGCAACTGTAACAGACCCCAGGGGACATGTAGGTTCAGGCATGCGTGTGCGGGCTGTGGGAACTCCTCACACCCGGAGAGTAGCTGTAGATCAAAAAACAGAAGGACGGGAGGAAAAGGGGGGTCTAAGCAAGAGTGAGGTAAGACTTTGTAACCGATTGCCTACTCCTGTTGATATCATGTCTCTGACTCCTTGGTTGAACAAATACCCTGATCATGTATCCGCTGGGGTGTTGAGGAAGGGATTCTTACTTTCTTCCACATCCCGGCGGGGGATTTTCGGGGGGACTCATTTTGTAAAAACCAGTTATCTGTCCAACACAACACAAGCGTTGCAAAAAAGAAAATAGCAAAAGAAGTCAGCTTGGGGTGGGTGGCGGGGCCTATTCATCGCCCCCCGGTGGCGGAGTTCATATGTTCCCCGTTAGTGGTTGTCCCGAAGAAAGACCCGGGGGAGTTTAGACTTATTCATAACTTGTCCGCCCCAAGGGGTTCTTCGGTGAATGAAGCCATTGACCTGGAAATTTGTTCAGTGCGGTACGCATCGTTCGATGATGCCGTGACCATGTTAAATCGCCTGGGCCCCGGGGCGCTGATGGCGAAATCAGACATCGAATCGGCGTTCCGGTTGCTCCCGGTACACCCACAGGATCAGCGCTTGCTAGGTTTTGCATTTCAAGGGAGTTATTACATGGATAAATGCATGCCGATGGGTTGCTCCATTTCTTGTGCTTATTTTGAAATGTTCAGCTGTTTTTTACAGTGGGTATTCACTGCGGCCACGGGCCATAAGCATGTGATGCACTATTTAGATGACTTCCTGTTTTTGGGTGCAGCCGACGATACGAGTTGTGCGCAGGCGCTACGGGACTTCTGCATCCTCATGCGGGAGTTCGGAGTCCCACTGGCACCAGGTAAGACGGTCGGACCATCTACTTCACTGGAGTTTCTGGGAATTGAGCTCGATTCGGTGGAAGGTTGTTTCCGTTTACCGATGGTAAAGGTAGCCAAATTCAGGGCTTCCCTAATACAATGCCTGGGCAAGGAGAAAGTGACACTGCACCAGTTACAGCAAACAGTAGGTCAGCTTAACTTTACCTTGAGGGTGATGCCAATGGCCCGCCCGTTCTCCCGCTCTATTGCACAAGCGATGGTGGGGCTCAAGGAGGGACACCACCGTACGAGACTGTGGGCAGAGGTTCGCCAGGATATGCGCATTTGGTTGGCATTTCTGGCGGACTTCAACGGTCGAGTTGTGTGGAACAAGCCGCCAGCGTCTTCAGACGAACTTGGTCTGTGGACTGACTCAGCTGGGAGCGTGGGATTTGGCGCCATCTTTGGTAACCGATGGTCGGCGCAAGTATGGCCGACGTGGTGGCACTCCAGCGGTCTCACAGGTAACATTGGGTTCTTGGAGTTATTCCCCATTTGGGTTGCCCTGATGGCATGGCCAGACGACTTCAGGGACCGCTCAGTGGTGTTTTGGTCTGATAATATGACTGTGGTCGAGTGCATTAACCAGCAGGCAGCCCGCTGCAAGTGGATCTTGAGATTGTTGAAAGAGATTGTATTACTTGGCATGAGATTGAATGTACAGTTCAGGGCGAAACATTTGCCAGGCGTACTGAATCATGCAGCTGATGCACTCTCTCGTTCACATATGCAGGCGTTCAGGGGCTATCTACCCACAGCGGACCTAGTGGCGGCACCGTTCCCCGAAGCGCTATGGCTAATCGGTGCCCCGGATTACAAGACCTCGTGGCAGCAAGCTTAGCTCCCAGGACAAGGAAGGCATACGAAGGAGCGTTTCGTTCCTAGTGCACATTTTTGGTTCCAACAGGGAGACAGAGCTGGGGTCAGGAGGAATCTTTCCTGGGGTTCATGGTAGCGCTGCACAGGGAAGGCCGATCAGCGGCAATGGCCAGTAGGCATAGGGCGGCCATTTCATTCATGGCACAGGTGCATGGCATAAAAGACCCGACGGGTTCCTTTTTGGTTAAGAAAGACCTTCGCGGCTGGCAGCGCCTCGAGGGTCGCAAGCAAGATGCGAGGAGCCCGATTGGCTTAGACAGGTTGTCTCTGCTCGTAGCAAAACTGGACGAGACGTGCGCCTGCCATTTCGAAGCAGTTCTGTTCCGGGCAGCTTTCGCATTGGCATTCCATGGGGCTATGCGGGTGAGCGAACTTGTCGCAAGGAACAAGAAAGATGTTGAGGGAGGCTTGTGCAGGGATCATGTCCAAATTAGGGGTGATTCAAAGGTGGTCTCGATAGCCACGTCCAAGACTGACCAGGGAGCTATGGGAAATAGTGTTATTGTGCAGCGCGTGCGAGGATCCCCCACGTGCCCGATAAAGTGTATAGAGGAATACTTGCCACTAAGGGCGGCTACATGGGGGGGGAGTTTGCTGAGGCACAAGGATGGCACTCCACTGACGAGATTTCAGTTCCAGAGGGTGCTAGCACTGACAATCGCTGCTGCGGGCATGGACCCGTGCGATTTTGGGACCCACTCCTTTAGGATAGGGGCTGCTACTGAGGCTACAGCCAGGGTTCAGAGTGCGGAGGAAGTAAAACAGTTAGGACGTTGGTCCTCGAATTGCTTCAAAAGGTATCTGCGATTGCACATGTTGTAAAAATCAATTGACATGCACTCACGCTTCTTGTCTTTTGTTTGAATTACAGTTTCGCGAGCCTGTCACGCGGGGCGGAATTTGCAGTTGACCCAGCACCAGGAGACCAGCGGTCAAGGATCACCGACTGGGGAGAGAGTGGTATGGGTCGTGGGTCACTCCTATGTGAGGCTCCCCGGGGACGTATTCAAGGCAGGTGACGCGACTCACGCAGCTGGGGAATACGGGTACAGAGTGGCCTTCAACGGGAAGGGCGGGCTCTGTTTTGACCAATTCAGATCGTTTTTTGAGGGTCTCTTAGGGCGGCATAGGTCACCGCCATCTGTAGTCATAGTACACCTGGGGGGCAATGACTTGGTGACACTGGGTAGACGAGTGTTATTGGAACACATTTTGTCGGTTCTTAGCTTGTTGGCTAAAAGAGTCCCGGGGTGCACCATTGCCTGGTCCCACATGATTCCAAGGAAGGTATGGCGGGGGGGCCTTTCGGTGTCAGCACTGAACCATTCAGTGAAAAGGGTTAACAATAAAATTGGTAAACTGTTCCGCTCTCCGCAGCTACATAGCATTCCTCACGGGTGTATTCGGGGTGAACACATGTATCTGAATGATGGGGTTCATCTGTCCAGTGAGGGGAATGACTTACTCATAGGAGACTTCATAGCGTGGCTAAGGGGTTTGAGGAAGCATGACCTTTAGGAGGAGTAGGGGGGAGCCGGATAGTCGGTCAACTATCCGGCCTGTGGCGGTAAGGTCATGATGGGTGAGCAGTAATTTTAAGGTCCCTAGAGGGAAGCGCCACCCAGAATGGATGGGAGCGCCCGGGGGGGAGGCGGCCATTGGCCCCTTCCATGGGGAGGCGGCACCCACTAAGGATGGGTCGCCTAGGGGAAGACGCCCATAGGCCCCTCCCAGGGGGGAGGGGGCTTGATGCCCCTCCTACTAATTTCCTGGGGGCCGGATATCCGCGACGGCGGATAGAGAGTGTGGGGATGGGGGGGAGTCCACGCTGTCCTTCCTACAGATACCTCACACGGGAACTCGGACGACCTTTAAGATGGCGTCGAGTGGAAAGGGGGCCCCCACCATGACAAGGGAAGTTACAGTTGGCAATGAGGGTAGATTCCTCTGCGCATGCGCCACTCACACCGTGAGGGCGGGATTTTGGTAGTAGGGATCTGACACCGGTTAAGACCTTGCCGTGTGCCATTAATGCTAGGATGTACAATTTTAATTTAGAATGTATGCATTTGCAGGATGTTAGACTCGGCTAGGAAACCTTTGTATTAGAGATCTGTTAAGGTTAGCCAAAGAACATGTCTTCATCAAAATGTAATAAATGTAAAATTGTACATAATGATGACACTTTTATTTAATGTTTTAAATTTTGTTTCATATTTTAATAAATACGGCCGGAAGGGTGACTCCCTCCCGCCTTCCAAAAGTTCAAACCAGTGTCATAATGAATTGGTTAGACTGAGAGAGAAAAAGAAAGAGAGGAAGAGAGAAATTAAGTGAAAAAAGTGAGAGACTCGAGGTATGAAAATTAGAAAAAGACATTGAAGAAAGGGAAATAAGGGAAAGGGATTGACAGATGGAGTGAGCGAAAGAAACTAAGTGAAACTTAGGAAATAGGAGCAGGAGAAAGAGAAAGAGAATGACAATGATGAACAGAGAAGAAAATATGAAGTGGGAGAATATGACTTAGATTGAGTGAAAGGCAGTGACAGTGACAGAAGTGATAGAAGGGTGAGGAAAGATAGAAAGATAAGTAAGAGATTCTTAAAGAAGTTTTTTTTGTTTGTCGACTTACCATATAAATATAATATCTGTGGAAGAGAAGAAACAATTCATTTATAATGTATATGTCGCAATCCAAAATACAAAATAATGTGTACAATATTTTAATTAATTTATTTTGCTGTTCTCAGAATGTATTGAATTTCACTTAAAACATTGTTATGTTATGTTAAAAATTCTTATACCGGGCACGTTCACCGAACGGTTTCTTGGCGCTCATAACAGATACGGCGGTCACGGGCAGGAGTTTCATTCATATGCTGCTGTGAAAAGGAACGTCTTCAGTGTCCTATGAAAGCTTTCATAGGGAAGACAATGACGAAAAGAGGAAGGGAGAGAATTCCAAAAAGTGGGGGCTAAGAAAGAAAAACGGAGACCACCGTGTTTCTTGCGTTGAATTTGGGGGATACACAAGATATTATAAGCAGAGGAACGTAGATTGCGAGTTGGTATATACCGCTTGAGGTTGGATGAGATGAAGGCAGGTGCAAGATTCTGAAGGGCTTTAAAGATAGTGCATCCAAGTTTGAAGGTGCAACGTTTGGCCACCGGGAGCCAATGAAGACTCCGAAGTAGAGGTGAAACATGCTGGTGCTTTGGCTGATGGAATACTAGGCGGGCGGCCTGATTTTGGATCAGTTTTAACCTCTGGAGTTGATAAGAGGGAATCCCTACGTATAGGATGTTAGCGAAGTCGATCCTGGAGATGACGAGAGCAAGGATGACTAAAATGAGGGCATCTCTGGTGAGGAAACTACAGATCTTGCGAATCCTGCGCAGATGGAAAAAGCAGGACGATGTTACCGCCGAGATCTGAGCCTTCATAGATAAATCTCCAGAGATGACAACACCGAGGATTTTCACAGTATTGATAGGTCGAGGGGGGACCCCAAGTGATTGGGGCCAGAAGCTGTCGTTCCAAGGATTGGCCGGCCCGCCCACCAGCACAAGTTCGGTCTTTGTGGGATTTAACTTGAGCTGGCTGTGAGCCATCCAGTCAGAGATGCCTAGTATAGTAGTTTGGAAGTCTGTGAGGGAGGAAGGGGAGGAATCAATAGGGAAAATAAACTGCAGATTGTGCGCGTAATTAAAAATTGTTGCAGGGGACTTGCGAAGGGAAACCATGAGGGGCAGGAGGGGGGATAATGCTGAGCCCTGGGGGACGCCACAGGAAAGGGAGGAGGAGGAGGCACAGAAAGTAGAAAGTTGAACAGCTTGAGAACGCTTGTCCAAAAAAGAGCGGATCCAGTCCAGAGCCGCGCCCTGGATGCCGGCGTTTCTGACACGGTCGATCAGTATAGTGTGATCGACCGTGTCAAAAGCCGCCGACAGATCCAGTAGGACAAGGGCTTGATTAATGTTGTTGTTGGCACCAGTTCTTAGAGTGTCCGTGCAATAACCGCCTCAGTCGAATGGAGCGGTCGGAAACCAGCCTGCTGGGGGTCCAGAAAGGAAGAACTCTCAATGAATGGGCCGAAACAGCGAGTAACATAAGTTTCATAAGTTTCCATAAGTTTCCAAGATTTTTCCCAGATAGGGGAGAAGGGATATAGGCCTGTAGTTACTCATGACCAGGGGGTCAGCGTTGGCCTTTTTTAGAATAGGTAGCACCACTGCCTGTTTGAAGGAGTGCAATACTACTCATCATATGACAGCGGGTAAAAAAAACACAATCAAAAAGATTGTGTTTAAAAAAAAACATACAAAATTTGAATACATAATGTAAATATTCGAAAAAAACATATCTTAAATGTTGTTCTCTAATTCACAATTTCTTGTTTAAGTATGCTACATCTCCAACAATCACAAAGTAATAAAACAATATCACTTATTTTTTATACCCTCTAAATAAACTTCCATACAAGCATGTTCTAACAACATTTTCCCAAAGTAGTCATTTTGTTCTGAGATACTTCTCCTCTCGGCCAAATAGTATGTGTAAAGTCTTTAGTTTGCAAATTACTTAATTGTACTCTTAACCTTTCTTTTCCCGACCTTTAGAATCAAATGTTCCAACGTGTTCTCTACCATCTAAGATTAGTAAAACCTCAACCTGATGCTATGATTATTTCAAATACAAGTTTTTTTAATAATTTGCTCATCCTCACTCACAAACTAATTCTGAACAACAGTGTATCCTTTCTTAATAGCAGTAATCTTCCGAGGCCAATTAATCTTCCTAAAATTTCGTTTGCAAAAACACTAGGTAAGAATTTGGTAAGTCAAAAGGCAAACGTTTTTTAAAAGTCAATTGAGTATCATTACAGTGTGTCCAGCCTTTTGGAGATTTTAAATAAGCTCTGTAGTGTCCTGATGTTGTAAAAGGACCATCATGGAAGATAATTGCTACAGTTACAAAAGTTCTTCCAGAAATTGATAGTTGAGAAGCCACAACATTTTTTATTGAAGTTGTCAATTTTGTTCCATCAGGTCTGCATCATTGGAGCATTAAAATTATATACTGTCCATATCTTCGGATAAATAATGTTGATAACATTTCTGAGTTACAATGGGAACAGACATTGTTTTGATTTGCTTCTCTAACCAGATTATTGAAAGTCACTGCTTAACAGTCTGGTAATGTTAAATATATAAAGCTTTCAGTGTGTATGTCAGTACTACTTGAATTCAAACACTTGTCGCAGTCATGTTGCCATTTATAAGAAAGACCAAAAAGACTAGCAATATCTACACCTTCATCTAGTAAAACAGCAAGCATACACATAATACATTCCTGACAATCTTGCTGAATATTCTGAGAACATTGATTTAGTCCAGCACATATGTCTAAAACATTTCGAATATCAGAAACATTTTCTATGTTAGTGTTATCACTGCTACATTTCTGAAACACAGAATTCAATAAACAACAAAATGTTTGGTCACGATTTTCAAAAATCTGTTGCTGTAAAGTTTCAAGAAAAACAACAACATTAACGACTACATTTGCATAGCAGTTGACATCAAAACTGTTTTCAAACTGAAATCCAACAACCTCTTCAGTAGTATCCTTTTTCTTTTGCTTCCAATCACAGGTTCATCTACTTTTTTCTTTTCTTTTCTCTACAACTTCACAAAACATTTTCTCATATCTTCTTTTTCGACCTACCACAAGCTTTTCAATTAAAGGATATTGAGGTAAACTTGGCGCATATTCTCTTCTTAACCTGTTATACTCCTTCACACAATTTAGACCTGCACTAATCTTTGTCTCATCAAAATCAATCAGATACAATCCAGATAAAGTTCTAATTTGAGATAAAGCAACATAGGCCATACCCTCTTTAAACACAGTACTTCCAATATTCACCAAAGCACAATCTACACTTAAACATTGAGATTTATGAATAGTCACCGCATATGCCAAACAAATAGGAAACTTTTTTCGTCGGACATATTACAAGCAAAAATCGAGCTGAACAACAACTCAATTGTTGTACTTCTTCAATTATATCAAATTTGATTTTCAAAAATTCAATCTCTTCTCTATTTGGGTAATTCACAAAACCAACAATATTACCCATTGCTCCATTCACCAAACCTCTTTCCACATGTAAATTTCTTCGTAAAATAATCTGACAATTTAAACATACATACAGATTCTTTTCTAAACCAGCAGTTTTATATATTGATTTCTCTAAAGAATCCAATTTCTGACAAAACAATAGTACTTCCTTCATGCTTTATTCTATCTTTAGCTTCCAGTTTCTTAATTTCTTGATTTTCTAACTTTAACATTTTTTCATTGAAAATTGAACATTCTTGTAGAGTTGGCATCAAGCATATAACTGACTTATCTTCTGCCACTTTACTATATATATTCTCTGCCTCAACATTTTCATTTGGAAACAAATTTGAAAATATTAGTGCCTGTAAAGTTTTATTGGCATGTTCACCTGGTTTTCCAATTCTTATATCTTGAAGAATATTTCCATAATCAGCATCCTTTGACTGTCGAATATTTTGAATGAGTTCTGTATATTTGAAATGCGACCATATATTAACATTTCCAATACTACCCAAGCACTTTCTGGTGTCTTCATGTGTAACAGTTTTAAACAAAGGTTGGCCTTTCACAGGAGTTAGCTGCAGTAGATCTCCAAAAACAATGACATGTTTGTCTCCAAATAACACATCATACTCTGTTTGAGGAATCTGTTGCATTCTTAAATGGACAAAGGCAAGCATTAAATGTGATACCATGCTTACCTCATCAATAATGAGAAGTTTCATTTTTTTAAGAACTCTAGAAACTTCACAACAAGCTTCTCCAGATAGCTTGTGGTATTCTAATGTGGTATTCGACTGGCAGCATCAATACACAATGTCAAGTAATTCCTTCAATGTTGTGTGCTGCCAACCCAGTTGGAGCAGTGACAACACAGGAGAGTGATGACTCAGTTCTTTGCTGTAGATATGTTGCAATTCCTTTATTTAGAACACTTTTACCAGTTCCGGCTTCTCCACTCATGTATAGTCGGACAGGTTGGAATGACATACATGAGAATTTTTTTTTTCATGACGTAAGCCATGCTCAATTTGCTCTGTCACTTCATCATATATTTGTTTTTGCTCAATATTTAGTTGTTTTTCAAATTCTTCTAAGTTTATTACATCCTCTTGAGCTTGTTCCATTGCTCTTTCCACCTCATCCATGGCAGTGGCTGCTTCATTTTGAATAATTGGTTGTCCTAGTGGATCTTGACTCAACGAAGCAGAACTTTGACTGTCTTGAGAACTGTCTCTAGCAATCTCTGCTGCAATTGTAGCTTCTTGCTGTATCTCGTCATTTAACATTTTCAGATAAGTAGCAAAAATAGGACATTTGATAATATCTTTAGTTGCATTGAATGAATCTTCATAACTGTCAAAGTCTCCAAGTAGTTCCTCTTCTGTACGCCATGGCTTAAAGAGTTGCAAAAGAGCTAAATAGTACAATTCCCTTTTGACATGAGTTTCGTAACTCAGTTTTCGGTGATTAATCAAATATCCTTTTCTTTGTTTCACCAGACATCCTTCACATCCAATCACAGCATATACACCTTTATCGATATCTTCTGTAATATTCCTTTTAAAAGTGTAGCTTTGCAGTACTTCAAACAGACAAACGTTTTCAAGCTGATTACTTCTATTTGGATAGTATGTATCCAACATGTTTGTCTTCAGAATGTCTGTACTGTTTAGTTCTTTCTCTGCTAAATATTCAATTTCTTGATCAGGTTTCAAAACTCGGTTTTGTGTTTTTACAAGACCTAACCTCACCCAAATGATTGTTCTAGATTTCGCATATAGACTTGCAGATGATAATCAATCAGAAAATTCATATGCTCCAATTTCCCGATGAGACAACATCTTCATACTGTAGCTATACAATTTCTTACCTAGGTTCTTTTCATGAGAAATTTCTTCCCACATTTCCTTTAGTTCCGTCTTTTCAGATTTGGTGATGTAAGACATTACATATCCAGCCACAGCAATAGAGTGGTCTGCAACATATTGAATATCCATATTAGCATTCCACATGGATAAAATGACTGGGTTATGGTCAATTATGTATTTCTTCTTAAATTGTAAGCATTTTTTGGGGATCTTCTTGTGACAGTATGTCGCAAAGATGAAATAAAATTGTTCACTCTTCCTTTTGAAATTCAAATTTATCCTTTGATTTGAACTTTCGTCGACAGTATTTGCCACAATGATGGCTTTGATATTGTAAGACTTTTCCTCTTGAGTCCTTATCTTTTGTACTTTTGGGTATATCACATGTTGCATATTCTTCAATGAAAGACATTACAGTTTCATCTGAGTCTGTTCCAAATTTGGGTGCATCTTTGATCCATAATAACATATGAATATGAGGAGCACCTCTAGCTTGATACTCTTTTCTCCAGAAGAAATACAGAACCTGGCCAAGAGGAGGATTTTTTTTTGTTTGTAATAAAAGACATCAAAGCTTCAAATCTATAATTAAAATACCTGCATACATTAACTGGATCCAAAGAGCAAAGTTCCTGCCAATAAAGTGGCGAAAATTGTATCGCCAAGTCTTGATAACGTACCCTATAATTCGTTAATGTATAAAGATACACCGCACAGATGCACTCCCATACAACTTTTCAACTCACCTTTCAAAATAAATTCTAGATTAACAGGAATACCACTCACACAGTGGATATTCTTCTACAAAATCTCTGCAGTTCAGTGTTTGCAGCACAACCGTCAAACTGAAAATGTTCCCTCTCATTTTACGTATTACATATTTTACCCATTAAAATCGTGTGACATTAATTCAAAAGAAAACACACATTTTTTTCCACAATCTGCCAGTTACCATAGAAACACTTAAGGGAACACCTAACTCAGCATAAAGGTGAAAAGTTCATCATATATTGTTGCAAATTAAAACACCAAGTGTGCTTGACTGGAGAATATACCAGCTTATCTCATGTAACGTTCTTTTCTATCACTTTTTCTTAACCAATAAATATAAGGCTTTTAAAAAAGAGGAACATAGAAACTAGTTTTCTGTAAAATGTTGTCAAACAACCAATAACTTCTTTTCTTTTTTCAAAACTGCATGCTGTCCACCATTTTAGAAAAATCTTACTTTTGAAACTAGCATGTCATTTACAGACGCCGTAAGAGTGCACCCAGACCTCTCTTCAAAATGCTTACATTGTGGACTGTGGGACACAGCTATATTTTCTGGAGTCAAAGGTAAGCACAACAGAAAATAATTCACAAAGTCCTAGGTTTACCAAATATAGACATTAAATGGATTGGACAGAGAGGTTTAAACTTGCACCAATTGATGCCATTGGTGAAATCCTTTATGCATTTCCAACACCATGACCTCATAATTGTGCACTGTGGTGGCAATGACGCAATGACCTAGGCACGTTGACTGGGGTAGCTCTGAAAATGCTCATGAAGGACACCTTTGCCCAATAGATGACACTGTTCCCGAAAACTGTCTTTGTATATTCTAATATGTGCCAAAGGCAGAGATGGAAGTGGTTCAACCACTATTGTCCACAGTTTGAAAAAGCTAGGAAACATGTGAATAAATCTGTTTCTGCTTTTTTGCGAGACTACCAAATGGGGTCCATGTACAACAATAATCTGCGTTTCAATATGCATGGCATCTATAGGAGAGATGGTGTACATTTTACAGATGAGGGGAACAGAGTGTTCCTCATAAACTTAAGACTCTGCATCTGTACTTCTTGTAGGTACTAAAATCTCGCAATAAACACAACGGCTCTTTAGAGCCAAACAAAACATAAACAAATACACTTCATGAATATCTAAAATAATTTTTAGTTTTCTTGGTTACGTACACTTATGTGACGACTTTCAACATTACAGCTGTACGTCGTCGATATGTGGTTGGTACGCGTACAATAAATCTACCACCCCCTGAGCAATACTATAGGTTGAGAATGTTTCTATCGTGCCCCCTTTCCTTATTTGTCAACTGTGTTGTACTGTTTCCTTGTGACTCGGCTGCCGTGACAAATAAGATGGCTTGCAACACTGCCTGGTTTGGAGTATTGACAGCCAATCAGCATGCAGCTCCTGCTCGTAATTGTGCATATTTCTGTAGAAGTACGTTGCGATTTAAAAAAAAAAATAGAGAGCCTAAACATGCATGTACGACCCCCTAACCACGCGTGATCGTCATCACGAAGCCAATAGCATGCATTTCGGGTCATATTATCAACAAAACGAGAAGGATTATGGTTGCTTTATCAGCACTATCCTGCTGATAAAAGCGCAGATAATGTGTTGTCGTTTGTTGATATTGCGTTTTGTTGCTAATATGGACCGAAATTAGTTTTATTAATGTAAATGTTTATTTACCTGCAATCAGGCAGATTCCGTTGTTGATCACCCCCCACCCTGCCCCTCTCCCGCCTGCCCTGCATGTCCAACCGCAACTCCCTCCACGGGCCGCGGCTGAAAGACGCAGTAGCGATCCAGTCATTTAACACAGACTTGTGGGAAATCCTTGGTGAGCCGCGTGCTCACTAACGTGTGCACACTTCACCGAGGATGTTCCGGAGTTCAGACCTGTTTTCAATTGCTCCTTGGACATTCCTAAAGAGAAAGTGGAAATATTTCTGTGAGAGTTAAAGAACGTTGTTTGACCAGTTAGTGAGTAAGTAAACTTACCTGACATTATAGACAATATTGAATGCAGTCAGTCGATGTATTTTCTCTAACTTAAAAGAAGAAACAATAAAATTCGTGATAAGCAAGGTCTTAAGGGAAAAGAAAACATTGAGTTAGGAATAGTAGAAAGACTTTTGAATTAAGAAGGAACATTAATGAAAAACACAAGATATTGAAGGATTGACAGAATAGATAACAAGCAACTGCATAATGAAAAGCTAGTAGAAGAACACAAGGAAATTAATAATATAAAAATTAGACAATAAAATGAGAGGCCTAGGTTAATGAATGTAACGTAATTATAGGTTAAAAGCAGTGAGAAAAATAAAGAACCGTAAGCTACAAGGTTGCAGATAAATACTAGAGGAGAGGCAAGTTCGAAATTGGTAGGGGTAGGTAATTAGTAGGGTTAGACTAAGTTAATGAAGAGGAATAGAGATAGAGTAAACACATGAAGTATTCAAAAAGTAGTGTGATAGAGGGGCGTGGCCAACGGCATGGCTGACCAGACATGCCTCGCCGGAGCTCCGGCCGAGTTGCCCCAGAATCCGACTTTAATCCTTGCCATCGAGCCTGAAAACCACACCACCCTGCAGGAAAACCTCTCCGTTCCACAATGTACTGGTGACCCGGGTGGTTGTGTGGGCTTTCTCGGATTTTTGAGTGCGGAGAGGCTACGCCGCGGAGCGGGTGTCCAAGATGGCGGCAGCGAGGTGCAGAGGACGGCGAGATCGCTGACCCACCGCTCGACTGACGGTGACCAGACCGAGGGACAGACCATGCTGTGCCACCCCTTGACTGGTCCGCACCTGGAACGCTGAACCGGGGAGACATTCCGGACCCGTGTTGGACATTTGCCCGGGAGAGCCGTTGGGCCAAGATGGCGGCGGACGGTGAGTGCTACAGCGGGATCCCGCCCAGCCGGGACACAGTGGAGAGCTAAAGGTCGAACGGGAGAGGCACGTCGAGGGAGCGGCCAGACATCCGGACACGTCCAGACCGCCCTGACCGGAGCACCTCCCCGATCTACACCCACCGGTGCGACGCACCCACGGACGGCGCAGGCTGAGAGCGGGGCGAGCCGCCCAACCTTTGCCCCCCGTCTGACCCACGGTTCGGGTCTCGCTGCTTTTCCCCCCCTGTCCACATGGGGACCATGGGGAAGAAGGAAACAGCCTCCAGGGCGCTGAAGCAGGGGCCCATGGACAACTTTGCAGCCCCGAGGGCGATGGCTGAGCCACCGGGCTCCCGCCCCGACATGACTGTATTGCTGGAGGCCATCCAGGCGTCCAGGACGGACATACAAGCGTCGCGCTCGGCGCTGGAGACCAAGATCGGCGAGGTGGGTGCGGAGGTGACTCTGCTCCGCCAGGACTTCCGAAACCTATCTGAGAGGGTGACAACCGCGGAGGAAAGGCTGAAGGAAGATGGCGAGGCGATCACCGCACTCAGGAGAGACATGGCGGAACTCCAGGCTTCCCACCGTAACCTTCAATGGAAGGTGGACGATGCGGAAAACAGGTCCAGGCGCAACAACCTCCGTTTTGTGGGGTTTAGGGAAGGAATCGAGGGCAAAGACATGGCGGCCTTCTTGATGAACTGGCTCAAGACCACCTTCCCGGCGGCGCCATTTTCTCCCTGCTTCATTATCCAACGGGCGCATAGGGCGCTCTTGGCTAAACCTCCGGAGGGGGCCCGACCCCGGCCAGTTATCGCCCGTTTTTTGAACTTTGCAGATAGAGACCTGATCCTGCGAGAAGCCAGAGTTCTGGGGGAGATCCGCCTGGAGAATGCTATGATTATGATCTTCCCTGACTATAGCCAAGAGGTATCGAAGCAACGCCGCTCGTACGACACGGTCAAGGCAAAGTTGAGATCCCTCCAAATCAGGTATATGCTCCTATTCCCCGCCAAGCTGAAAGTGATCTACAAAGACAAGGCACTCTTTTTCGCTCATCCGGAGGAAGCATGGCAGTGGCTGGAGGAGCGCCCCATCCTGAACAGTAGGGAGGTGGCCAGCCGAGAGGCCATGGTCAAAACCGCCCGCAGCCAGCCGCGGTGGGAACTACCCAGGCCCCAGAGACTGCGCTCCCGGCGGACCCAAAACAAGACCGCGGCGACTCCGTATAGAACCAGGGGAGCGGAGCACAGAAGGACTGGTGGGTCGGAGTCCCCCGACCAGGCAACAGGTGCGAGAGCTAACGCACCCCGGAGGAGCGCTAGATCGGAAGGGGGCGACATGGAGGATTCGGAGGGCCCTACATCCGGAGCTGAGGACATGGAACTTTTGCAAGAATCCTTACATCCGCTGGTCAAGGAGATCCGACACATGGAACTGGAACTGTCGGGGCAAGGCCCATCAATGGACACGCAGGACTCCCACTCGTGAACATTGTTAATGTGGGACTCGATGGAGATGGCAACTCGGCGCATTAGGAGCACGCAAGTTGGCACGAAACCCCTCAAGTACTTTACTCTTTTTTCCTCAGAGTTCGCTCTGACTGTTGTTTGAGTTGGGGAGGGATGTGCGGGAGGGCGACTGACCTGCTCCCATTGATAGTATGGCCCCATGTTGGGGCGCAGCTGGAAGGGGAGGGAGGTGGGGTGGGGGTGGGGGGGGTGCATTGGAACTGTTATTACCTCATGTTGGGGTGTTGGTTTGTTGAAGGGGGGGGACAGCACTACACCAAGCAGCGGAGTCGGGGGGAGCCACACTTACTACCGTCCGGGCCCCGGCCTTTGATGATCACCGAGCAACACAATGGCAGGTACACTAACTGA
This sequence comes from Lissotriton vulgaris, assembly GCF_964263255.1. Classification (NCBI taxonomy): domain Eukaryota; kingdom Metazoa; phylum Chordata; class Amphibia; order Caudata; family Salamandridae; genus Lissotriton; species Lissotriton vulgaris. The sequence continues at coordinate 1,335,916 of NW_028249872.1, read as the reverse complement.
CCCGACCCGAGACGGACCCGGGGTGAAGGCGCTCACGTGGAACGTGAACGGCCTGGGCTCCAAAATTAAGAGGGGTCTGGTCACGGCCTACATTAAACGAGCAGCGCCAGACATTATCTTCTTGCAGGAAACACATTTGAGAGGGAACAGATGCGCTTTTCTGGCACGAGGCCAATACGTAGTTCTAGCACATGCGGGGTACACCATGGACTCGCGGGGCACGGCCATACTCATTAGAAAAACGACCCCTTTCACTGTCACGCGCACATGGTTAGATCCACAGGGGACATTTGCAGGGGTGCAGGGGACCTGGAGAAGGCGCGGATACACGCTGCTGTCGGTTTATGCCCCACCCAAGCTTCAGGCACGCACAATGCAGGAGGTCGCCAACATACTATTGGACACGGCTGATACGGTGCAAATCATAGGGGGGGATTTCAATGATGTGATGTGTACGGCACGAGATAGGTCCAGCAACACCCACACGGTAACAACAGACACGGCACTTGCACGTCAGATGAACACACTTGGCCTAACTGATGTCTGGAGATGGCTACCCCCCACACAGACCGAATATTCTTTCTTCGACCGGGGCACACAAAGTCTTTTCAAGATTAGATTACATCTTCACCTCGAGGCAGGAACTATCATTGGAGGACCAGGCCGAGTATAGGGCGAGGGGCATATCAGATCACTCCCCACTGTTTGCACACATAGGACGAGGTGGGGGGAGGGGACGGCCCCACTGGCACATGTCGGCATGGGACATACAGACTCCTGAGATACTGGGGGGTATCAGAGCAGATATTCGAGTGTTTGTGGCGGAGAATGAGGGCTCGGTACAGTCCAGGGTTACACTTTGGGAGGCCATGAAAACAGTCCTGAGGGATCGATTCCAATCCAGGGTAGGTGAGACTAGGAGGAAACGTGATGAGGCTATAGCAACTGCGGAGGCGAACATACTGAAGCTAGAGGCCGAATACCACAGATCAAAGAGGGAGATAGACCTTAGGAAACTGCTAGACGCCCAAAAACTTTACAAGGAATTGACCACGAATGAGGCACGCACGCAGGCACTGGCCACCCTCCACCGCCTCTACGATGTGGGCGACAAATCAGGGAAACTTATGGCCTGGCTGAGTAGGCGGGAGAGAGCGGCCAGGTGGGTGGACGGGATCTGACTCCCCGGGGGCGCGCGGGCGTCCACGGATGACTCCATAGCGGAGGCCTTTGCGGCCTACTTCGAAGACTTTTATCGGGCAAGAGACCTCGGGGACGCGGAGGAGGTGCAGGCGTTCCTGGGAGGTATGGAGGTCCCACAGTTGACCCCCGACGATAGTGAGGCCCTGGAGGCCGACTTATCCCTCGGCGAAATCACGGAGGCGTTAGCACTTTTGAAGCCCGGAAAGGCGCCGGGCCCCAACGGTTTCCCGGCGGAGTTTTTCAAACGGACGGGGGACCTCCTCTCTCGCCACCTGAAGGGATTGTTCGTCGAGGCGTTTGACGCCGGGCGGCTCCCGCCAGATTTAACCCTAGCCACCATAGTCCCGATTTACAAGGAGGATAAACCCAGGGAGGAGTGCTCCTCCTATCGCCCAATCTCTCTCCTTAATATCGAGACCAAACTGTTGGCCACCATTTTGGTGCGACGCTTACGACAGGTCATCCCAGACCTAGTGCACCCGGACCAATCTGGGTTTCTCCCGGACAGGGCCACCAAACTCAACCTACGGCCTACCCACAACTGGCTCCAGGAAGTTTGTGACAGGGATGAACCCCACTGGTTCCTCTCCCTGGACGCAGAGAAAGCGTTCGAGGCGGTACATTGGCCCTTCCTGATGGGCACACTCGAACGCTTTGGGATAGGGCCCAAGTTTTTAGGCTGGGTAAAGCTGCTATATTCGAACCCCAGGGCGAAGGTGCGGGTCAATGGACGGCTCTCCAGAGAGTTTGCGATAGAGCGGGGGACACGGCAGGGGTGCCCGCTCTCCCCACTCCTTTTCACCCTCACGATTGAAATCCTGGCGATCCGCATTCGGCACAACCGGGATGTGGTGGGGTTTCACTGGGGGGAGTCGGCCGCGGAACAGGAGAAGATCTCCCTTTACGCTGACGACGTTCTATTGTACATCACGGACCCGGCTAGGACTATCCCCGCGCTATTTAAGGAGTTGGGGAACTTCGGGTCAGTGGCTGGACATACCATTAACTGGCACAAATCGGTCATGTACGACCCGCAAGGGGCCCCTAGGGGGGAGTGCCTACCCGAACACTTCCTACACACCACGGAAGGCTTCCGGTATCTGGGGGTCTATATCACCCGGGATGCACGTCGATCATATATTGCTAACATAGACAGGATCCTTGTGGCAGCGAAGTCGGAGATGGATGGGTGGCGACAGCTTCCACTCACCATCCTGGGCAGGGCCGCCCTGTATAAAATGATCCTCTTGCCGAAGTTCTTATACGCCCTTCAAAACGAATACTACCCTCTGCCAACTACAACTATACCGAAAATACACGCTGACCTCCGCTCCTTCTTGTGGCTTGGGAAACAACCACGGGTGGCACTCACGACCCTACAGCGGCACCAGTACAGCGGGGGGATCTCGCTACCTAACTTGGAGGCGTACTATTGGGCTGAACACCTGGCCCCAATTAACGAGTGGATACATGCCCCTGCAGCTCACCCGACCTATGCACTGGAAAAATCCAAATGGGGCGCCAAGACGGTGCTCCACTTCCTCTATGGAGGGAAGGGAGGACGTAGGCTTCTCCCGGCGACTAGGATCACCCTGACAGCGTGGCGTAGAGCAACGGTAAAAATGGGATGGCAGGAAAGACCCACCCGTCAAACCCCCCTGTGGTCGTGTAGCTGGCTGGCCGAACTGCACAAACTATGGGGATTTAAAAAGTGGGATGACATTGGCATCTCTACGATCGGGGATGTCGTGGCGAGGAGGGAACTAAAGACCTTCCAGGCGCTACAACAGGAATTTGGCCTTCATAACACACAACACTTCAGATACTTGCTACTACGGCATGCGTGGGGGGCACAAAACATCTCCCTTACTGACATTTCCCAATATGCACCACTTGAGGGACGCCTGCTCCAGGAGCAGATACACAGGGGGGCGGTGTCCATGACATATAAAACACTGACAAACAATATGTTGGGAGACCTGCAGGCTCTGAGGGAGAGATGGGAGGGTGATGTAGGCACATTTGAAAACCTAGATTGGGAACTCATCCTCATGCACCCTCGAGAAGTGGCCATAAAATCGCGGCTTCGCCTCATCCAGTTTAAGGTTCTACACCGGGCCTACTTTGACAGTGCAAGACTCTTCCGGATGGGGAGGGCTACTAATGCCTCCTGCCTACGGTGCCAACATCCACTGGGTGATTTTTTCCACATTATTTGGGGTTGTTCCGTGGTTCAGGAATACTGGAATGAGGTCTTCACTGAATTGTCAGCGGTACTGGAGGTGGACATTCCCAGGGACCCTAGGCTGGCACTCCTGGGCATGTCAACTGAGGTGGATGTTACACGGCACTCACTTATCTTCCTGTTGTTGGCGTTGGTAGTAGCCAAAAGAGATATAGCTAGAATGTGGGGGGCGCCAGGAAGGCCCAAGCTGGATGACTGGAGGCGAGGCCTGGACATGTACATGGCAGCTGAACGGGTTACGTATAAAGCGAGGGGGTGCCCGAGAAAATTTCGCAAAATCTGGGCCAAGTGGCGGCACTACCACGGACTCGAGTAGGGGGGTGAACCGTGGAGGGGGAGGGAATGGGGGGGGCGATATTAACCACGGAGGTGGTCTCATGTGTGAATGATCTGAACCTGTTGAACCTGGAGGGACTAGGATGTTGAGACAACGTATGTTTACGGCTCATGCCTTGAGGAGTGAGGAGGACACGGGGATTCGGTGGTAGAGTGGAGGTGAGGGGACGAGCTGCTTGGGGGGAGGGTGGGGGTGGAGGGCGGGAGGGGGGGCCTCAAAATAGAGGTCTCTCAGTTGCCCGGGGGTGTTTACGTGGAAGTTGGGGGGGAGGGGTTCGGGGTGAAAAGACAAAACACGAAATGATTATGTCATGATAACTACCGTGTACTGATGTGTTTAAAAAGTTGCGTATAAACGGGGGTGCGGAATGTTGACGCTCCCCCCGGGATGCCGTACTGCTTTTATTGATGATCCGTATGATGCAACAATAAAAATAAATTTTCAAAAAAAAAAAAGTAGTGTGATAATGATGTCTAAATATACACAGATACACAGTGTTGTTCACGACCATGAATACTATCTTTTCCAATATAGTAAAACACATTTACTATTTTGGATAGGGTAAAGTGAATAGACATATTCTACATTTTTTAGAAGTGTATTTTACTATAACAGCCTGAGTCTTTTCCCATAATCATAATGAGTGATTGCTTTCAAAATTTAAGAAAAGCTAAGAACCGGATATCCTTATAAGTAATTATAGATGTATAATTTTGCAAAGGAGTACAACTGTACTAATGGAATGTTATTAGATAATTGCATTCATATAGTATTTTTTGTAGTTCAAAATAGGTGAAAACTGTAGTTTTGTATTATATAATATGAAAAGTGAAAAAAATTAACTGTTTATATTTTTATACAAGGAGCAAGAAAATAAAGGAAAAATTATGGAAAGAGAACAGCCTCATACTCAGGAGATTTTGGATATTATTTTGAGTATAATTGAAGAACTAATCGTATCTGTCACAGGCAATGAGAGTGAAGAAGGGGAAATTAGTGCTGCAGACATCAATTGTGATTTTGAAGACGAAAGCTGTGATGCAGATTTCGCTTATGTTTTAAATTATTTTGAAATTTTAGAACACATTAAATCAGAACCTGCTGACGGAGAAATTGATCTGAATGACATATCTGATGAAGTTGTATTGGAATGTCTGTTACATTATGAGATGTTACAAGAATACATTTATTGTTGCAAAATAATAAAGGTTTGAGCACTACCTAATAATGTATTTATTCTAGTAAAAGTGAAGCAGTTATAGATTTAGTTATATATTCTTTAAATGTTTGTATTGAATTAAAATATGCATAGTGGGTTTGAGGGTATTGATTGCTTAAAATCCGTATGGAGTATATATGTAGTCTTGTATGCAGCTGCAAACTTGTGTTTTATGCCTTCAATTCCCCAGTCTGTATCCTTAGACTTCCACCAAACACCCTGACACTGCTGTTTTAGTATTGTAGTGAGCCACTCAGCAGTATGTTCTTTTTCATTGTACAGGGGTAAAACTGAAGCTGTAATAAATTTAGTGAGGGACTTTCTTTGCAGAAGTGTAATGATCCAGTCAGCATCTAGATACTTATGGATTAAAAGAGGCATTAGTGCATAGGTTGTTTCAAACCTCTATGGACTGTGGATGCACTGTACTATGTACCAGCAAACTTATGTTTTATACGTTCAATTCCACAATGTGTATCCTAATACTTACAACAAATATTCTCACACTACTGTTTCAATATTGTAGTGAGCCATTCAGCAGTATGTGTTTATCTGTATACTGTGGTACAACTGAGGCTGTTATAAATTCAATCAGGTTCTTTCCTTGCAGTCTTGTAATCATCAACTCACTATCTAAGTACTCATGCTTTAAAATAGGCTTTAGGGCATAGACTGCTTCAAAACCCTTATAGATGATGTATGCAGTCTTCTATGTACTTGCAAATTTGTGTTTTATATGTTCAATTTACTAGTTTGAATCATTACACTTCCAGCAAACACTCTGTCACTGTTGTTTTAGTTTTGTAGTGACTCATTCATCGGTATGTAGTAATCCTATCACTACATTAAAACATTAATGGGCACATATACAATAAATGGCATATCTCCAGGAATATGTCAGTTATTGTGCTCCATGACATCACCACCATGGATGCACCGTATTTACAATGCAGTGTAAGTCAGTTATGCAATCCTTTTAAAAACATCCATTCAGACACTTATTTACTTCCATCGAACGTTAGATATACATATATGAAAAATATTTATTTTTCAGAAAGACACACATTCAATGGATGATGTCATCAGTGATGTCATGAATGATGTCACTGACCATGTCATGAGTGATGTAATATGTGATGTCCTCAGCAGTGCATTGCAGGTGCGCGAGTTATAGTTAGCTGAACTAACTATAACAAGGGAAATTCAATGGTTTTGTATGAGAGAAATGGGTGAATCCTATGGATTTTTCAGTGATATATATATATATATATATATATGAAAAAAACATAGGTTTCAGGCCTGATATAGTTAGGACATCGCATTTAAAAAACCTTAAAAATTCACTGAAAAAACTGTAGATTTTAGGGGTGTTATAGTTATCTGGACATTTCACTCATACAAAACCATCGAAATTCCTCCGATATAGTTAGTTGTACTAACTATATCTTGCGCGCCTGCAATCCACTGCTTATGATGTCACATATTACATCATTCATAACATGGTCAGTGACATCACTGACAACATCTCAAATAACATCACTGATGACATCATCCAGTGAATGTGGTTTGCTTCGTTATTTAAATATGTGTTATATATATTACCTACTGGCTATCGCCAGTAGGTATATATAGTTAGGATTTATTCCCTATGGGATTTTTGAAAATTCTATGTCTAATAACTTTGGTGTTTGTGGACGGAATCGGCTGAAATTTTCAGGAAAATGGCACATTTTGTTTCTGAGCAGCCCCTGAAAATTTGGGGGGGTTTTGTCAAGGGGGGGCCGAGAAAAAAGGGGGGTCCCAAAACGCGTTTTTCCCATGTTAATTTCCATAGGGCGGTTGGACTCACTTTTAGCTCGAACGGCTGAATGGATTTGCACGAAACTTGGCAAAATTGTAGGGACTGTTAGCCCGACGTGCCTTTGCTAGGTCTGAATGTATGTGCTCCAGTAGTTTTTGAGAAATTAACGTTTAAATCAAGATATATATCTGTAACAGCGCTCCAGGCTGCGCTCCGGTCCGCTTCCTTTTCGCGAAACGGAACTTTGCGATGCAAAGCTGATTGGCTCCCCCGTGTCTGTCAACATTCTAAACAGTCCGGAGCGGCCGCCATCTTATCTCTCGGTAGGATCGAGAGAGAAGAAGAGGTGAAAAACGAAGGGGGAATTTAATGAAAGGGGGCAAGGTATACCCCTCTTGACCCCCTAGGAATGTTGTTGGGGTTATTAAAGGGTCCCATGGGGAAAATAAAAAAAAAATGATTTTTCACGGTAGAAGCGCTTCACGGGCCGCAAACTGGGCCGCAAACTGGTAGCGAAACGGGAATTCGCCATTTTGTGCTTCGTTTTAATTAAATTACTAGGTATAAGGGGGTGCGGGAGACGTATCTTAATCCCCTATGTTTCATGAGGGTGGCTGAGGAGGCTCATATATGTTGAAACATCTCTTCCAGCGGCTGTGCGTGAGCTTTTTATTTTTTTTGCTGCGTGACGTCTGTTAACGTTCGATTCGATGGAAATCAGGAAGTGTTGACCGCCAATTTGTCACTGCGATAAAATATTTTGTTATAAATGAATCCTTATTGATAAACATTGTCTGCGCCATCTTGCCTTTTTTCCAATGCCACAATTTTGTCGTGCACGGCAGCCATTTTAGATGCCAGGCTGGTCCCAGGCTATCACCTACCCCTGCGGATGTAGTTTATGGCCCCAGCTGTAGAGAATCCAGACATGCCAACCCTCCCGATTCAGGCGTGAGACTACTGATTTCAGTGCTAATCTCCCGCCTCCCGATTTCTGCAAGCAAAAACCCGGGGGCATATTACCAACAACTAGCGATAATTTTTGTCTCTAACTTGTTTAGAGACAAAAATTATCGCCGCACATCGGCGATTTTTATCGCAGATAAACCTTGCTATTAGCAAGGTTTATCGCAAATGCGATAAAAAACGGCCGTAATGCATGAATATCGCAGAAAAGTCAGCGATATTCATGTATTATCGAGCAAACGCTCTTAGCCATGTTATCCACCTCCTATTGGATAACATGGCTAGGAACTGCTCAGGGCACTATCACTGACATGCAAAGCGGGGCCCACGATGGTCGCTATCTCCTTTTAGCTGTCACTAACTGGTGTTAGCGACAGCTTGGTAATAGGGATATAATTTTATCTCCATTTTCTTGGCTTTTAAAGCCAAAAAAGCGGAGATAAACCCCCTTGATAATATGCCCCATGATTCCTCGGGGGTTTCAGCTGACAGGGCTTGGTATTGTGTTACGTGGTAATTCTTCCAGGAAACGTCAGAGGGTCGATGCAGGGGTTCTAGAAGGGGTGATAAACCATTTAAGCCTCATAAACAAGCGCATGGTCTTTTAAAGATCTGTGAAGTACTCGGGGCGGCGGTGTGTGTGTGTCCTCTTTCAGGAGCGGGCGGGGGGGGGGGGGGCACTGCCAGCAACTTCCAGGCTAGGCAGTGTTCAACACTTGCATCACCCTTTCTCTGCCTGCTATTGCGCTCCATGCTTCGGAAAGGTAAGAAAAAGAACGTGCATTTGAGTTTGAAATGTCCGATCCTGTAGCAGTACACTTGCAAAGCCCACACATGACAATAACCCGATTCAAGGCCCCATTCACCCGATTTTTAAAAAAATATAGTACTCCTGAAAGTAAGATTATAAAACTTTATTAACTTTATTAACTTTATAAATATATTGAATGCAACAAAAACTGTAAAAACTTTTAAACATTTTTCACCAAAAAAAGCAACAATTGTCAGAAGCTGTCTTTTGTGCGAATAGTCCCAAGGCAGCATAACGTGCTGAGTTCTGGACGGCACCCAGGTGATGTCGCCTGGGTGCCGCACTGGTTTTGGTATCCTACAATGCTGCTCCGAAAATTGGCGTGAAGCGTCCCGGGTGGTGCGGGGGGAGGCCTCATCAGTAGTGGTCTGTTGTGCGAATAGTCCCAAGGCCAGTAGAACGCGCTGAGATGTTGATGGCACCCAGATGATGTCCAGTAAACTGCCGCACTGGTTTTGGTATCCTACAATGCTGCTCCGAAAATTGGCGTGGGGCGGCCCGGGGTGGGGGGCGTGGGGGAGGCGGCGTGAACGGGCCTCCCCAGGTGGCGGCCATCCAGCTGAGTTGCGCCCGCTCTTGCGGCTACAGCGTCTCGCTCACCATGTTGTTGAGTTGCTCCCACTCTTGCAGTGCAGCGATAGGCGGCTGCCACATGACTCTTAAAATGGTGGACGGCTCTTCGGTTTTGGGCCTGGTCCACTGAAATGGCCCTGGGACACCTTGGAACTCGGACGCTTGCCTGCTAGGGCTTGGGCTCCATTCTCGAAAAGCGTCCCCTCAGCCGTGAAGATTCTACAAAAGTCTTGGGGGCCCCCGACTCCCGCAGGCTTCCGGTGGGGAGCGGCTGCCATGATTGCTCGCAGAATGACCACGACGGAGCTACGAGATGGTGGTGCTCTCATGCTGACGCCAGCTTTAGTCTGAAACATCCAGAAACAAGGTGGGGCTTTCATCGTTTGTGAAAAAAAATGTTCTAAACCAATGAAAAGTGTTATTTTTAGGTCATATGACCAAGCCTTCCATCTTTAGGAAACCAAAAGCAAAATGAACCAATGAAAAGTTTTATAAACAAGTCACATGACCTGTTATGCGGCATAGGGCTACAAAAAGCGTAGAAAATCCGTTGGCACGTGAGGCGGCGTCAGTAGCGGACCGATGTGCGAATAGGTCGAAGGCAGCACAACGCGCCAAGATCCGGATGGCACCGAGGTGGTGTCCAGCAAATTGCCGCACTGGTGTGGCCATCCTACAATGCTGCGCCGAAAGTCGGCGTGTCCAGCTGAGTTCCGGTCACTCTTGCGGTACAGTGAGTCGAACGCGCCGAGATCCGGATGGCACCGAGGTTGTGTCCAGCAAGTTGCCGCACTGGTGTGGCCATCCTACAATCCTGTGCCGAAAGTCGGCGTGGGGTGCCCCGTTGGCTTATGAGGTGATGTCAGTAGTAGACCGATGTGTGAATAGGTCGGAACCAGCACAAGGCGCCAAGATCCGAATGGCAAGTCCTGGATGTTGAGTGCCATAGTTGAGAGTTCTGAGCAGTGCTTGTAAGACTATCTGAAGCTTATTTGCACCTGCTGCAGCTTCACTGTTGCCCAAGGTGGTGTCCAGCAAATTGCTGCACTGGTGTGGCCATCCTACAATGTTGCGCCGAAAGACGGCGTGTTCAGCTGAGTTCCGGTCAGTCTTGCGGTACAGTGACTCGAACGCGCCGAGATCCGGATGGCACCGAGGTGGTGTCCAGCAAGTTGGCGCACTGGTATGGCCATCCTACAATGCTGCGCCGAAAGACGGCGTGACCAGCTGAGTTCCGGTCACTCTTGCGGTACAGTGACTCGAACGCTCCGAGATCCGGATGGCACCGAGGTGGTGTCCAGCAAGTTGCCGCACTGGTGTGGCCATCCTACAATGCTGTGCCGAAAGTCAGTGTGGGGTGCCCCGTTGGCTTATGAGGTGATGTCAGTAGTGGACCGATGTGTGAATAGGTCGGAACCAGCACAAGGCGCCCTGCACTGTTGAGCTTTTTTCAATGCCTGTTTTTTGTTGTTTCCCCTCCATCAAAAACAAAAAAAATATATAAAACTGTGCAAAAATACAAAAAAATGTTTAGAAAAGCAGTGCTTGTAAGACTGTCTGAAGCTCTTTTGCACCTGCTGCAGCTTCACTATTGCCCTGGTGTGGACAAAGATCGCCCATGACTTAGGCTGATTGAGAGTTTATAGAAAAATGGCTTCAGATTTTCCACATATTACTCTTCAACATTCTTCCTAAATGTAACAATGTGAGATTCACTAGGAGAACGGCTGTTTATCTTTCCTTTCAAAATGCTGGCAACAATATTTTCTGAATGGAAGACACCATCTTGTAGCATAAAGGGCCGAAAGGGGTTCTGGTCTGGCCGATTGTTGGTGAAGACATTTTGACTATATCTTGGACCTGCCCGGCCTCGCCCAAAATGGCGCCGGTATAAATGGGACTCGTAACTCCTTGCCCGCAAATGTATATCTAGAAAATGTTATTGTAAGTGGCCCTGTCTTATTTTAATTACAAAATGTACGTCCACCGATTCCGCAACTGTTAGACGCCTTAGTTCTTGCAACCTAATGGCCCGCTCGTTACGTTCCTCTACAGTGTAAATGTCTCCTCATCATATACGATTTCAGTTTGCTCCGTGGCCGGCCCACGTGGTTATAGGCCCGTATTTGTATACTGACATTTTCACAATAAAGGTTTTTAAAACAAAACACGGTAGTAGTATTTACATTGGTAAAGTTTTTACTTTTAGTCACGGTTTTCGAATCAGTAAAAGGCAAGTGAAATAAAGCAGTCCAATTACATGACGGATAAAAGGTATAATATGTAGGAACGTAGTAAAGATAAATGGTCAAGGGCAGTTGTGTTTTCCACTCCTGCAACATAAAGTGATCGATAAGAATCTGATAATCAGGCGTATCGGCGACTAAGACAGCAGGCCGAGTCTCTTTTACTCAACGGCTCCGTCATGGAACGAAGAAACGCCCTTTTTCTCGAAAAAGGAATATATTTTACTTGCAGGACAGTTGTAAATTTTCCGGGAAAGTACATTAGCCTGGAAAATTATAACATATATGTTTTAAAAAAAATAATGTTCGAAAACAATAAAAAGCGTAATTTTTAGGTCATATGACCAAGCTTTTCATCATTAAAATAACAAAAGTAAAATGAACCAATGAAAAGTTTCATTAACAAGTCACATGACCTGTTATGCTTACGTTACGCGCTGCGCGCCGCGCCCCGGATCACTTCCGGGTGCGCTGACGCGGCGTGTCATATAACGCATTACGCGACAACGTAGGTCAAGAATATAGTCAAAATGTCTCCACCAACCAGCGTTCGGAACACAACCCCTTTCAGCAGTCCAAAAAGTTCTGTTAAATGACAACAGAGGGGACAGGCAACAAGAACCATCAGTCAAAGAGGGGAGGGCAAGTTCTTCTCTTCCGGGTCATGTTGGGGCGCTACCGGAACTGATCGAATTGGTAGTCTACAGTGTTTCTGGATGTTTCAGACTAAAGCTGGCGTCAGCATAAGAGTACTACCATCTCGTAGCTCCGTCGTGGCCATTCCACGAGCAGACATGGCAGCCGCTCCCCACCAATAGCCTGCGGGAGTCGGGGGCCCCCAAGACTTTTGTAGAATCTTCACGGCTGAGGGGACGCTTTCGAGAATGGGACCCAAGCCCTATCAGGGAAGCGTCCGAGTTCCAAGGTGTCCCAGGGCCATTTTAGTGGACCAGGCCCAAAACCGAAGAGCCGGCCGCCATTTTGAGAGTCCTGTGGCAGCCGCCTATCGCTGCACCGCAAGAGCGGGAGCAACTTAACTACATGGTGAGCGAGACGCTGTAGTCGCAAGAGCGGGCGGTAAACAGCTGAATGGCGGAAGAGGCACAGTGTAGCAAAAGCGGGCGGAATGGAACTAAAACGGTAAAGGGGCGCCCCACTACAGCGTGTCTTCAGGTCAAACGGATTGTGGGACAAAGTCCAGAATAGAAGAGTCATCAAAAGGCAAAAAGTTCCGCCGGACCCCGGGAGCCGGCCGCCTATGTCGGAGGCGATCTCCGGCTACACCAGTGCTATAAGACTTGGGGAGGGGGTCGGAGCCAAGCGTCTTCTCCGAGTCCGTGCCATCACACCGCCCCTCGGGGGCCTCCGTCAAGCGGTTTAGGGAGGTACCATATAACATTGTTTTCAAATGCAGTCAGGTCCACAAACGACCCTCACTTACTTTGAGAATAGTGAAGCTGCAGTAGGTGGAAATAAGCTTCAGACAGTCTTACAAGCACTGCTTTTGTAAACATTTTTTGATTTTTTTGTATTTTTGCACAGTTTTATATTTTTTTTTTGTTTTTGATGGAGGGGAAACAACAAAGCACAGGCATTGAAAAAGGCTCAAACTCAGAACTCTGAACTATGGCACCCAACATCCAGGATTTTCCATCCGGATCTTGGCGCCTTGTGCTGCTTCCGACCTATTCACACATCGGTCCACTACTGACATCATCTTATAAACCAACGTTATGTAAATAGTTATTTAATAAAATGTTTTACCCTGTTTCTTTGCTGGTGTGTTGTCTATATTTTTAATATTTGCATAGGGTTTGCCGTTATTTTGGGCGGGATGGGTGACGGAGCCGAGCTGTCTTGCAGCCCTCATGGTGTGGAGCTCAGTTCATCTCACTATTTTCGTATTTCTCATGAAGGGTTGTTTATAATATTTCTATTTTTGCGAGGTCAAAAAGAGATCCAATTAGTGGCCTACTGATTTTGCTCGATTACTTTTATTTTTTTACACGATTTTTCACGATCTGCAAAGACTAAACAGAGTATTGCGACTTTGTGCTTGTTTGTAAATAGAGAATGAACCAAAGAGAATCAATTGTAAAACAGTAAATTCTTGGATAATAATCAATCAAATGGAGAGACAAGCAGGCAGGACGGATTACAACGGGGGTAAAGGCCTGCCTTAACTACTCTTCACTATCTGCAAAGAGAGAGTACTACTAAGAGAAAAGAGGGGAAGGGGGCAGCGTTCAAAGCACATCAGCGTGCATAAATACGAAAATGTTTTTATCTATCACGTACTTGACATTTTAAAGCTTTTCATATTTGCTATTAAAAAACCATTGAAATTCACTGAAAAAAACATAGGTTATAGTCGATATATAGTTAGGAATTTGCATTTACAAAACCTTGAAAATTCAAGGAAAAAACCATAGGTTTTAGGCCATATATAGTTAGGGATTTGCATTTACAAAACCTTATTTTACTCGCATAAAACCATTGAAATTCCATATATAGTTAGATGCGCTAACTATATATTGCGCACCCGCAATCCACTGCTGATGATGTCACATATTACATCATTCATGACATGGTCAGTGACATCACTGATGACATCACTGATGACAACTCAAATGACATCACTGATGACATCTCAAATGACATCACTGATGGCATCACTGATGACAACTCAAATGACATCACTGACAACATCACAGATGACATCATTCATGTGTTAATACGATGAACCTCTACAGACTCTGATATATCCTTAGATACACTTAGTGAAAACAGACACTCACAGACTGTCACTCATCCATGGAGTTACTCATACACCTAGACAGTCATGCAAAGAATCAAACACACCTCCAATTCCTCTACTATACAGTTATACACACCTTACTTATTGAAACATATTCTAACACATATTTACTCTCTTATACAATCCTTGATACATGTTCACAATGATCCATACAGCCACTCACACATTCACTGGCTCTTATGCACAGTTATTTATATATGTTAACTCTCACATGTACTGTGTTTTACATATGTACTTACTTTGACATGTAGCACTGAGATATCCATTCACTCACCAATACACTCATGCACACAGTCAACCGCCCATATAGCTGTTTCCACATGCACTCTTGAACTCATACACCTAGTGAATCAACTGCTTACACATCTATGCACAGAGTCACACACCTCCCAGCCACCCACACACATACTCAGTCTCCCATACAAATACTTGAGCAACCAATCAATAACCCATATAGTTATTCATATAGCTACTGATCAACACATGCAGCAGTTTACAGAACAACAGATATAATGATGCACAAATTAATACAGTTTAATCACTAATCCATGCACTCAGTGAGACACATTTAATCACTCCCTCATACAATCAGTCATGCACCTACTAAATCCTTCATCCAGACATTTATACATCCACTCATTCTTCAATATGTAAGACATATTTTAACTTTACAGAAACATACAGTCACTGGATGTTGTCATCAGTGATGTCATTTGAGTTGTCATCAGTGATGTCATCAGTGATGTCACTGACCATGTCATGAATGATGTAATATGTGACATCATCAGCAGTGGATTGCGGGTGCGCGATATATAGTTAGCGCATCTAACTATATATGGAATTTCAATGGTTTTATGCGAGTAAAATAAGGTTTTGTAAATGCAAATCCCTAACTATATATGGCCTAAAACCTATGGTTTTTTCATTGAATTTTCAAGGTTTTGTAAATGCAAATTCCTAACTATATATCGACTATAACCTATGGTTTTTTCAGTGAATATATATATATATATATAGCAATTTGCATTGAAGAATGATTGGATATATAAATTTAAATATCTGGATGGAGGATTTAGTAGCAGTGTGATTGACTGTTTACTTGACTAATTTAAACTAAAGTCTCTCTCTAAATATATTGGATAGTAACTAAACTATGTAAACATATGTATCACTTTGTCAGTTGTTGTAAAAACTTCTTCTCCAGTTGGTTACTAGCTATTTGAAAGTCTATATTAGTTATTGATTAGTTAACTGAGTATTTGTATGGGAGAGTGAATGTGTGTATGGTTCGGTGGGAGGTGTGTGACTGCCCAAAGATGTGTGAATAGTTGATTTAGTAGGTATATGACGTTAAGACTACATGTTATAACAGTTGTTTGGGTGAGTGAATATCTTTATGGGTGTGGTGATGAGCAAATATCTCGCTTAATGGTACATGTCCAACAAAGTACAAAATAAAAGGCAATGTATGTGTCAGTTGTTGTTAATAAATAAGTATACGTAAGACTCAGTGATTGTATGCGTAACTGTATGTAAATTGATACTTGTATAGCACACTACTCACCCGCAAGGGTCTCAAGGCGCTTGTACGAATTCTGTGGAACCCATCCTGGCTTACCCTGTGTGGTGTCCAGTCCTGGGCACCCCCAAGGTTGAGGCCAGGCATCATTAGTGTTGTGGGGGGCCGTTGTGGAGATTAAGCAAGCTATTGCCCAGAGTTGCAGAGTGGGATTCCATGATTGGAATAGGCACCAAGGCGAGAATTATCAGGTCCATGGAATTTTGAGCCCAAGACCCGTCGAGGCGGGGAATTGAACACTGGTCCCGGGCTAGACCTCTGCATCAAGGTCTGCCGCTCTAACCATTGAGCCACCTTTCTCCACTATATAGTCCACAGTATAGATAACTGTATACTTGTAATAGAGATTTTATAACACACTAAGTATAATTTACTATGCATATGAATAGATAAAGTGGTGTTTGTATAAGTGTATAGCTAAGCAAATCTAAGTATGATCCATTGTTTGCATAAGTGAATAGGATGACTTCATAAGTGAATAGGGCGTGTGCATCATATCAGCAAGGCAACTAAGGGAGCTAATTTCCAAATCAATACTTTGAGGAAGCTTGAACCCATCCTCCCAGCCAAGGACTTCCAAACCGCAGTACAAGCCCTAGTTATCCCTCGAATAGACTATGGAAGTGTCACCCTCTGTGGTCTTCCCATTTCTACTACCGCACCACTAAGAGCCTCTATGAACGCTGCAGCAAGACTTATCACTGGATCAAAAAAACGCTCGCACATTTCTCCTGACCTAAAATCCCTGACTTGGCTGCCTAATGAAGCTAGAATCCATCTGAAAATCGCTTGCATGACACACAAGGCTATACACCACAACTCGCCCAGCTACCTCACTCAGAAACTGACAATCTCAGGTGGTTCAAGAGCCATAAGAAGCACACACAATCTTCTTCTGAAACCACAAAGATTCCACAAGAAAAAAACTATAAACGCTCCTTCTCAGGGATGAAACCCAGGATCTGGAATGACCTCCCTCCAGAAACCAGACTTATCTCCTTCAAGGCATCTTTCAAAAAAGAAGTAAAAGCAATCCTCATGGCTAAATTCACATGAATATCAGCTATGGAATTCTTGAGATCCGTCATCTATCCTTTTACTACATGTCTGGACTGATCTACTATGTACCCTGTTACCTTACCCTACTTTGCTCTCCACTGATAACCTTCTGCTCCTATGTGCACAAAAACCTTTGTTAATCACTCACTTGTTTTCTTACCCCATGTATTTGTAAAGCGCTCTGATATCTGCAAGGATCTTGTTTGCACTATATAAAACTTTCAAAATAAATAAATAGGTGTATAAGTATATTTGATAGTGTTCTATTGATCATTGTCTGCATGTATGAGTGAATCTCTAGGTAAGTGATCAGATAAGGGTATAGATCTAGGAATCAGTGAGTGGATGTTTAGAAACTTGTATCGGTGTGTCAATGAATTTAAATATGGTACTCTGTATTTTACAGTGAGTGACGAAAGGTTATACTAGTGTATGATGAGGTGTATCGTCACGTGGATGATGTCATCAGTGATGTCATTTGAGATGTCATCAGTGATATCACTGACCATGTCATGAATGATGTAACATGTGACATCATCAGCAGTGGACTGCGGGCGCTCGAGATATAGTTAGTATAATTAACTATGGGGGCCTTTAGGATGGCGGACGGAAACATGTTCCGTCCGCCATGGTCGCGGCAAAAATACTCCCGACCCCTCCGCGGATAATCCGCTGTAGAAATAAGGATATTACTGACATCAAACACCGACCGCGGCGGACGGATCACATTAAATACCGACCGCGGCGGACGGATCACATGAAAGACCGCTGCAAGCGGACGGTACCACAGAAAGTCCCACCGCCGCGGACACATTCACTTGTTAGAGTGAAGGAGTTAGGTCCTTAGCAAGTGGAGAGGCTGGACCTTAGCTATAGTGTTTGAGAAAAGAAAAGAAAGTGCCTCCCACTTATATTTCAAAAAAGCTCTTACTTATGAGCAACACATCCACTCGGATTAGATATGTTCTGTATGTTTATTTATACCATGAATTCAACCATCAATTCAGAAAATTCTATACATTTCATGTCAGACAAAGAACACCAAATAATTAACTCAAATTTTGAAACATCCAAAAAGAAAAAATCACAAGTACATCTACTGTACACAACAAAGCATGACATTAATTTTAGAAAAATTCACAAAAGTCAAAAAATGAGAACTTCTTTTTACAGTAATAAACAAAGTCACAAATGAAAGGGGATATCACGATACATCAATTCATCAATTGTTGCACAACACTCGTTTTTCTAGGGTCGTGTTTGTTATATGTAATGGATGCCTGTTATTTCTATCCCCTTTCTTGCCGACGCGTTTCGAACTTCGTACATCAGTTACGAGTTCTCTTCAGGGCCTTGTTATTACTATATGCCTGTGTGTAGAAAGGAAACGCTATTTAAAATCCAATCTTGGGTCTCATCTCCTAAGATCACTTAGGGTCTACTGCAATATTTAAAAAAAGACGATTTACCTGGACGGTGGCCGGGTTTATCATATGTCTTGTTCTGGGTCATTGAAATTTCAGTCTAGAAAGCGTTAAAAAACCAGTTTTAGAGTCAAATACCAGTATTCACCCTGCAATCACATCGCGCAGACGTTACAAGACATACCTTTAAAGTGGTTTTTGGTACGGCGGGGCATCTCCCTAAGGCTCGGGGAAGCTTCAGTCACCTGGGGGAGGGGCGAGGACGGAGTCAATACAAACAGAGTGAATCTATACAGAAGCCAAAGCAAGTGGTTGTGGGGCTTCTCTTACCTCGTAAGGTGCCCCCTGGGCTTCGGGAGTGTTTCACTGTGTGCCTTAGTGGATCGGTAGGTCTTTCGTCACTGATCAACCGTGCCGCGTAATGACTCACAATTATTCTCCGGTCACATAAGCTATTGGAAAAAGGGAGGATTGGTTTTACATATTGTTCCCTCTACAAAGCAGCCCGTCTCAGTTGGGCGTATATTGTTTTCGCTCACCTCTCGCTCAGCGGTTCGCTTTCCAAATGACTCAATGTCGAGGGCGGCGGTGAGACTGCCCCGAGACTAAATGTGGTCACATGACCTTGGGTATTCTGGGAATTGTAGTTCTAGTTACTCGCATGCGTCATCCTATAGTCCCCATTCCTCAAGGTGGGACCGTGTGGCCTCACGGAGTCCTACACAACTTGTGCTTCATAATCTGGACACCTCGGACAGAGTGTTCAATCCGTTTTGAGCGCTATTGAATTTTAAGATCAGATACGCCTCTTTCCTTAACAGGGTCTCCTCTATATCAATCGGGCCTTGGTTGCCTGATGGCGCTATAGTACAAAGTACGGTCCATTTGAAATCCGTTTCACTGTGCTCTAGGTCGAGAAAGTGTTGGACCATGGGGGCGCTTAACACCTTCTTTTTTATGCGTGACCTGTGTTGGGTAATGCGACTATTGATCTGTTGTGTCGTTTTCCCTATATAGAGTTTCTGGCATGCGCAGGTGATAGCATATATCACGTTGCGGGTTCTGCAGTTAGAGAATCCATTGTTTTGATATTTGACACCCCTATGTTCGAATTCAGACCCTTTGATTGTGGACTCACATGATATACAGTTTCCACATCTATGGTGGCCTACTATTGGCTTGAGGCCCCATATTGACATGAGATCACTTTTGGGCTTGGGGGTCAACACATCGGCTCTAATGATACTTTGGCCAATACTCTTGTTCTTTTTATAGGTGAATATCGGTCGCGGAAACGGACATTCAAGTCCTTCCAAAAGATGCCAATTTTTCAACACCATTTGCCTTACTTTATGTGTGTCTGGCCCGAAGGTTGACACACATACCAGTTTGTCCATTTCTGGCTTAACTGTTCGTTCAAGTAAGCACTCCCTGGGAGTATGGCGTGCCCTTTTCTTTGAATTATTTAGTAATTTCTTGGGGTACCCTCTGTTCTTCATTTCGTCACAAAACCTGGTTGCATGTCTCTCGTATTCGCTCACTTCCGAGCAATTTCTTCGAATCCGAAGAAGTTGCCCGTAGGGCAAATTGTCCCTAAGACTTCTTGGGTGAGCACTTCGGTGGTGAAGAATGGTATTGGTGTCTGTCTTTTTCCGAAAAAGGCTCGATCTCAGGTGTCCATCAACACATGTTATTTCTAAATCTAGAAACGTCATTCTTTGATTGCTGGACTCCAGTGAGAACTTTATGTCCCGGTGTTTTTCATTAATCCACGTGTGGAAGGACATCAACTCTGTGTGGCTCCCCTGCCACAGGAGCCACACGTCGTCGATGTATCTCCACCATTGTTTGATATGTTTGTCATATGGGTTATTGGAGTAGATAAATTTGTTCTCATACTCCGCCATGTAGAGTATGGCCATCTCCGGCGCATAGGGGCAGCCCATGGCCGTACCTTTAACCTGCAAATAGAATCGATCATTGAACCTAAAATAGTTCTTTTTGAGAGTGATTTCTGCCAGTTTCAAGATGAACGAGGTTGGGACCTGGTGTGGCCTGTCCCTCTTATCAAGATATAGTTCCAACACTTCAAGAGCCTCGTCTTGGGGTATCTGGGTGTACAAGGACGTAACGTCCATTGTCACCATTAGTTCTGTTGTTGGGTTGAACGGTGTGTCCTCAATTTTCACCAAAAAATCAGTGGTGTCTTTCAAATATGATTTGACCCCACTGATAAACGGCTTCAAGAAGAAGTCAATATACTTCGAGAGTGATTCCAAACAAGATTCACAACCGCTAACAATTGGTCGTCCTGGGGGTTCTTTCGGATTTTTGTGGATTTTGGGCAAAAAATAGAGGATGGGGGTTCTTGGAAATTTCTTTACCAAGAACTCACCCTCTTTCTGGCCCACAAATCCTTCGTCCACACCGCTTTTTATTAATTCACAGATTTGGCCCTGAATCGCCCGGACCGGGTCTTCAGGGAGTTGTCTGTACCATTCTGTGTTATTCACCTGTGATAGTCCTTCTTTCAGATAATTTTCTTTTGACCAAACTACGACTGCTCCGCCCTTATCTGCGGGTTTAATCACGACCGAAGGATCATTCGTCAGATTTTTAATTGCTAGCCTTTGGCCTTTGGTGATGTTTGGTTTGACATATTTTTTACTCTTTTCAAGTTTGTTAATGGACGATAGCATGATTTGCTCAAATGCCACAACCTGTTTTGGAATGTTTTGATACGGAATAAAAGTGGATTTGTTTCTTAGTCCGGTAACTTCAATATCAGGGGATGGTGGTTTATTGGCAAAAAATGCTCGTAGGCGGATTTTCCTACAAAAGGCAATAGTTTCCATTTTCAATCGGGTGAAATCAGTCCGCTGGCTTGGAACGAATTTTAAACCTAAGTTGAGGACAGATTCCTCTTCCTTGGTTAGTGTTTTGGTAGAAAGATTCACTATTGTGGACGGAGTGGGCTCTAGGACTTGTAAAAGTTTCTGCGCGTGCGCATTTCCCATTGGGGTTTGAACCGGGTTTTGGGCTGTTGGCCTTTGTCTAAAAAAGGCCCTTTCTTGTTTGGATTGTTGCCTCTGTCCTCGGGTCCAGATGAATTAGAGGAGGACGATGTATCAGAAAAAGTTTTAAAACGATTCCTGGAGCGTCCCTGAAAGTTGTATAGGGCTCCACGCGACTCTGTCTGGGTGTAATAGTCCTCCTTGAGGAATGGGTAGGCCCTCTCTAATGTAAATGATTTGGAATCTCTTTCGTATTGGGCAGATTTGGAATTGATCGTGATGTCTCTAAAGGTTTGAATGTCTTTATCGATTTTTTCAAGTAACGTCTTAGCGTCTGTGATTGCTGGGCTCTCCTGAAGACTCTTTGTTAAGACCTCAATTTCTTCCAGTTCCTTTACGCATAGTCGTTGAGCTGTTTCAATGGTGTGGACCATTAGGTCCCGGCTACACTTCGTATTTATGCAGCTAAAGCCTTTTTTATACTCACTATCCTCCGTAAATATCACAGGGACATTTTTAACCTGAAGCCCCCATGGGATGGTGCCACCCCTGAGGTGTCTCAGGAGAAAATGCCCGTGGAGTTCAGTCCGGATATGTTTTTTCTTTAGTCTAATGAGTTTATCCGACTCGTTCTGTTGTTGTGCGGAGTTGCTGAGAGTGATGTTATCAAAGGCAGATGAGGCACATAGATTTTTAATATGTGCTTCTGAAAAGGACAGTGTATCTTTCTCTGCCATTAGCTCGGGAGGACCTAAGGACCCCCCGCGTTTATGATGATAAGTAGTTGGGGCTCAATTTACACTGCCAGTGTTCGACTCTCGCGAGTGTATACTCGCCCTGAAACTTGTTAGAGTGAAGGAGTTAGGTCCTTAGCAAGTGGAGAGGCTGGACCTTAGCTATAGTGTTTGAGAAAAGAAAGTGCCTCCCACTTATATTTCAAAAAAGCTCTTACTTATGAGCAACACATCCACTCGGATTAGATATGTTCGGTATGTTTATTTATACCATGAATTCAACCATCAATTCAGAAAATTCTATACATTTCATGTCAGACAAAGAACACCAAATAATTAACTCAAATTTTGAAACATCCAAAAAGAAAAAATCACAAGTACATCTACTGTACACAACAAAGCATGACATTAATTTTAGAAAAATTCACAAAAGTCAAAAAATGAGAACTTCTTTTTACAGTAATAAACAAAGTCACAAATGAAAGGGGATATCACGATACATCAATTCATCAATTGTTGCACAACACTCGTTTTTCTAGGGTCGTGTTTGTTATATGTAATGGATGCCTGTTATTTCTATCCCCTTTCTTGCCGACGCGTTTCGAACTTCGTACATCAGTTACGAGTTCTCTTCAGGGCCTTGTTATTACTATATGCCTGTGTGTAGAAAGGAAACGCTATTTAAAATCCAATCTTGGGTCTCATCTCCTAAGATCACTTAGGGTCTACTGCAATATTTAAAAAAAGACGATTTACCTGGACGGTGGCCGGGTTTATCATATGTCTTGTTCTGGGTCATTGAAATTTCAGTCTAGAAAGCGTTAAAAAACCAGTTTTAGAGTCAAATACCAGTATTCACCCTGCAATCACATCGCGCAGACGTTACAAGACATACCTTTAAAGTGGTTTTTGGTACGGCGGGGCATCTCCCTAAGGCTCGGGGAAGCTTCAGTCACCTGGGGGAGGGGCGAGGACGGAGTCAATACAAACAGAGTGAATCTATACAGAAGCCAAAGCAAGTGGTTGTGGGGCTTCTCTTACCTCGTAAGGTGCCCCCTGGGCTTCGGGAGTGTTTCACTGTGTGCCTTAGTGGATCGGTAGGTCTTTCGTCACTGATCAACCGTGCCGCGTAATGACTCACAATTATTCTCCGGTCACATAAGCTATTGGAAAAAGGGAGGATTGGTTTTACATATTGTTCCCTCTACAAAGCAGCCCATCTCAGTTGGGCGTATATTGTTTTCGCTCACCTCTCGCTCAGCGGTTCGCTTTCCAAATGACTCAATGTCGAGGGCGGCGGTGAGACTGCCCCGAGACTAAATGTGGTCACATGACCTTGGGTATTCTGGGAATTGTAGTTCTAGTTACTCGCATGCGTCATCCTATAGTCCCCATTCCTCAAGGTGGGACCGTGTGGCCTCACGGAGTCCTACTCAACTTGTGCTTCATAATCTGGACACCTCGGACAGAGTGTTCAATCCGTTTTGAGCGCTATTGAATTTTAAGATCAGATACGCCTCTTTCCTTAACAGGGTCTCCTCTATATCAATCGGGCCTTGGTTGCCTGATGGCGCTATAGTACAAAGTACGGTCCATTTGAAATCCGTTTCACTGTGCTCTAGGTCGAGAAAGTGTTGGACCATGGGGGCGCTTAACACCTTCTTTTTTATGCGTGACCTGTGTTGGGTAATGCGACTATTGATCTGTTGTGTCGTTTTCCCTATATAGAGTTTCTGGCATGCGCAGGTGATAGCATATATCACGTTGCGGGTTCTGCAGTTAGAGAATCCATTGTTTTGATATTTGACACCCCTATGTTCGAATTCAGACCCTTCGATTGTGGACTCACATGATATACAGTTTCCACATCTATGGTGGCCTACTATTGGCTTGAGGCCCCATATTGACATGAGATCACTTTTGGGCTTGGGGGTCAACACATCGGCTCTAATGATACTTTGGCCAATACTCTTGTTCTTTTTATAGGCGAATATCGGTCGCGGAAACGGACATTCAAGTCCTTCCAAAAGATGCCAATTTTTCAACACCATTTGCCTTACTTTATGTGTGTCTGGCCCGAAGGTTGACACACATACCAGTTTGTCCATTTCTGGCTTAACTGTTCGTTCAAGTAAGCACTCCCTGGGAGTATGGCGTGCCCTTTTCTTTGAATTATTTAGTAATTTCTTGGGGTACCCTCTGTTCTTCATTTCGTCACAAAACCTGGTTGCATGTCTCTCGTATTCGCTCACTTCCGAGCAATTTCTTCGAATCCGAAGAAGTTGCCCGTAGGGCAAATTGTCCCTAAGACTTCTTGGGTGAGCACTTCGGTGGTGAAGAATGGTATTGGTGTCTGTCTTTTTCCGAAAAAGGCTCGATCTCAGGTGTCCATCAACACATGTTATTTCTAAATCTAGAAACGTCATTCTTTGATTGCTGGACTCCAGTGAGAACTTTATGTCCCGGTGTTTTTCATTAATCCACGTGTGGAAGGACATCAACTCTGTGTGGCTCCCCTGCCACAGGAGCCACACGTCGTCGATGTATCTCCACCATTGTTTGATATGTTTGTCATATGGGTTATTGGAGTAGATAAATTTGTTCTCATACTCCGCCATGTAGAGTATGGCCATCTCCGGCGCATAGGGGCAGCCCATGGCCGTACCTTTAACCTGCAAATAGAATCGATCATTGAACCTAAAATAGTTCTTTTTGAGAGTGATTTCTGCCAGTTTCAAGATGAACGAGGTTGGGACCTGGTGTGGCCTGTCCCTCTTATCAAGATATAGTTCCAACACTTCAAGAGCCTCGTCTTGGGGTATCTGGGTGTACAAGGACGTAACGTCCATTGTCACCATTAGTTCTGTTGTTGGGTTGAACGGTGTGTCCTCAATTTTCACCAAAAAATCAGTGGTGTCTTTCAAATATGATTTGACCCCACTGATAAACGGCTTCAAGAAGAAGTCAATATACTTCGAGAGTGATTCCAAACAAGATTCACAACCGCTAACAATTGGTCGTCCTGGGGGTTCTTTCGGATTTTTGTGGATTTTGGGCAAAAAATAGAGGATGGGGGTTCTTGGAAATTTCTTTACCAAGAACTCACCCTCTTTCTGGCCCACAAATCCTTCGTCCACACCGCTTTTTATTAATTCACAGATTTGGCCCTGAATCGCCCGGACCGGGTCTTCAGGGAGTTGTCTGTACCATTCTGTGTTATTCACCTGTGATAGTCCTTCTTTCAGATAATTTTCTTTTGACCAAACTACGACTGCTCCGCCCTTATCTGCGGGTTTAATCACGACCGAAGGATCATTCGTCAGATTTTTAATTGCTAGCCTTTGGCCTTTGGTGATGTTTGGTTTGACATATTTTTTACTCTTTTCAAGTTTGTTAATGGACGATAGCATGATTTGCTCAAATGCCACAACCTGTTTTGGAATGTTTTGATACGGAATAAAAGTGGATTTGTTTCTTAGTCCGGTAACTTCAATATCAGGGGATGGTGGTTTATTGGCAAAAAATGCTCGTAGGCGGATTTTCCTACAAAAGGCAATAGTTTCCATTTTCAATCGGGTGAAATCAGTCCGCTGGCTTGGAACGAATTTTAAACCTAAGTTGAGGACAGATTCCTCTTCCTTGGTTAGTGTTTTGGTAGAAAGATTCACTATTGTGGACGGAGTGGGCTCTAGGACTTGTAAAAGTTTCTGCGCGTGCGCATTTCCCATTGGGGTTTGAACCGGGTTTTGGGCTGTTGGCCTTTGTCTAAAAAAGGCCCTTTCTTGTTTGGATTGTTGCCTCTGTCCTCGGGTCCAGATGAATTAGAGGAGGACGATGTATCAGAAAAAGTTTTAAAACGATTCCTGGAGCGTCCCTGAAAGTTGTATAGGGCTCCACGCGACTCTGTCTGGGTGTAATAGTCCTCCTTGAGGAATGGGTAGGCCCTCTCTAATGTAAATGATTTGGAATCTCTTTCGTATTGGGCAGATTTGGAATTGATCGTGATGTCTCTAAAGGTTTGAATGTCTTTATCGATTTTTTCAAGTAACGTCTTAGCGTCTGTGATTGCTGGGCTCTCCTGAAGACTCTTTGTTAAGACCTCAATTTCTTCCAGTTCCTTTACGCTTAGTCGTTGAGCTGTTTCAATGGTGTGGACCATTAGGTCCCGGCTACACTTCGTATTTATGCAGCTAAAGCCTTTTTTATACTCACTATCCTCCGTAAATATCACAGGGACATTTTTAACCTGAAGCCCCCATGGGATGGTGCCACCCCTGAGGTGTCTCAGGAGAAAATGCCCGTGGAGTTCAGTCCGGATATGTTTTTTCTTTAGTCTAATGAGTTTATCCGACTCGTTCTGTTGTTGTGCGGAGTTGCTGAGAGTGATGTTATCAAAGGCAGATGAGGCACATAGATTTTTAATATGTGCTTCTGAAAAGGACAGTGTATCTTTCTCTGCCATTAGCTCGGGAGGACCTAAGGACCCCCCGCGTTTATGATGATAAGTAGTTGGGGCTCAATTTACACTGCCCGTGTTCGACTCTCGCGAGTGTATACTCGCCCTGAAACTTGTTAGAGTGAAGGAGTTAGGTCCTTAGCAAGTGGAGAGGCTGGACCTTAGCTATAGTGTTTGAGAAAAGAAAGTGCCTCCCACTTATATTTCAAAAAAGCTCTTACTTATGAGCAACACATCCACTCGGATTAGATATGTTCGGTATGTTTATTTATACCATGAATTCAACCATCAATTCAGAAAATTCTATACATTTCATGTCAGACAAAGAACACCAAATAATTAACTCAAATTTTGAAACATCCAAAAAGAAAAAATCACAAGTACATCTACTGTACACAACAAAGCATGACATTAATTTTAGAAAAATTCACAAAAGTCAAAAAATGAGAACTTCTTTTTACAGTAATAAACAAAGTCACAAATGAAAGGGGATATCACGATACATCAATTCATCAATTGTTGCACAACACTCGTTTTTCTAGGGTCGTGTTTGTTATATGTAATGGATGCCTGTTATTTCTATCCCCTTTCTTGCCGACGCGTTTCGAACTTCGTACATCAGTTACGAGTTCTCTTCAGGGCCTTGTTATTACTATATGCCTGTGTGTAGAAAGGAAACGCTATTTAAAATCCAATCTTGGGTCTCATCTCCTAAGATCACTTAGGGTCTACTGCAATATTTAAAAAAAGACGATTTACCTGGACGGTGGCCGGGTTTATCATATGTCTTGTTCTGGGTCATTGAAATTTCAGTCTAGAAAGCGTTAAAAAACCAGTTTTAGAGTCAAAAACCAGTATTCACCCTGCAATCACATCGCGCAGACGTTACAAGACATACCTTTAAAGTGGTTTTTGGTACGGCGGGGCATCTCCCTAAGGCTCGGGGAAGCTTCAGTCACCTGGGGGAGGGGCGAGGACGGAGTCAATACAAACAGAGTGAATCTATACAGAAGCCAAAGCAAGTGGTTGTGGGGCTTCTCTTACCTCGTAAGGTGCCCCCTGGGCTTCGGGAGTGTTTCACTGTGTGCCTTAGTGGATCGGTAGGTCTTTCGTCACTGATCAACCGTGCCGCGTAATGACTCACAATTATTCTCCGGTCACATAAGCTATTGGAAAAAGGGAGGATTGGTTTTACATATTGTTCCCTCTACAAAGCAGCCCGTCTCAGTTGGGCGTATATTGTTTTCGCTCACCTCTCGCTCAGCGGTTCGCTTTCCAAATGACTCAATGTCGAGGGCGGCGGTGAGACTGCCCCGAGACTAAATGTGGTCACATGACCTTGGGTATTCTGGGAATTGTAGTTCTAGTTACTCGCATGCGTCATCCTATAGTCCCCATTCCTCAAGGTGGGACCGTGTGGCCTCACGGAGTCCTACTCAACTTGTGCTTCATAATCTGGACACCTCGGACAGAGTGTTCAATCCGTTTTGAGCGCTATTGAATTTTAAGATCAGATACGCCTCTTTCCTTAACAGGGTCTCCTCTATATCAATCGGGCCTTGGTTGCCTGATGGCGCTTTAGTACAAAGTACGGTCCATTTGAAATCCGTTTCACTGTGCTCTAGGTCGAGAAAGTGTTGGACCATGGGGGCGCTTAACACCTTCTTTTTTATGCGTGACCTGTGTTGGGTAATGCGACTATTGATCTGTTGTGTCGTTTTCCCTATATAGAGTTTCTGGCATGCGCAGGTGATAGCATATATCACGTTGCGGGTTCTGCAGTTAGAGAATCCATTGTTTTGATATTTGACACCCCTATGTTCGAATTCAGACCCTTCGATTGTGGACTCACATGATATACAGTTTCCACATCTATGGTGGCCTACTATTGGCTTGAGGCCCCATATTGACATGAGATCACTTTTGGGCTTGGGGGTCAACACATCGGCTCTAATGATACTTTGGCCAATACTCTTGTTCTTTTTATAGGCGAATATCGGTCGCGGAAACGGACATTCAAGTCCTTCCAAAAGATGCCAATTTTTCAACACCATTTGCCTTACTTTATGTGTGTCTGGCCCGAAGGTTGACACACATACCAGTTTGTCCATTTCTGGCTTAACTGTTCGTTCAAGTAAGCACTCCCTGGGAGTATGGCGTGCCCTTTTCTTTGAATTATTTAGTAATTTCTTGGGGTACCCTCTGTTCTTCATTTCGTCACAAAACCTGGTTGCATGTCTCTCGTATTCGCTCACTTCCGAGCAATTTCTTCGAATCCGAAGAAGTTGCCCGTAGGGCAAATTGTCCCTAAGACTTCTTGGGTGAGCACTTCGGTGGTGAAGAATGGTATTGGTGTCTGTCTTTTTCCGAAAAAGGCTCGATCTCAGGTGTCCATCAACACATGTTATTTCTAAATCTAGAAACGTCATTCTTTGATTGCTGGACTCCAGTGAGAACTTTATGTCCCGGTGTTTTTCATTAATCCACGTGTGGAAGGACATCAACTCTGTGTGGCTCCCCTGCCACAGGAGCCACACGTCGTCGATGTATCTCCACCATTGTTTGATATGTTTGTCATATGGGTTATTGGAGTAGATAAATTTGTTCTCATACTCCGCCATGTAGAGTATGGCCATCTCCGGCGCATAGGGGCAGCCCATGGCCGTACCTTTAACCTGCAAATAGAATCGATCATTGAACCTAAAATAGTTCTTTTTGAGAGTGATTTCTGCCAGTTTCAAGATGAACGAGGTTGGGACCTGGTGTGGCCTGTCCCTCTTATCAAGATATAGTTCCAACACTTCAAGAGCCTCGTCTTGGGGTATCTGGGTGTACAAATATGTCAAACCAAACATCACCAAAGGCCAAAGGCAAGCAATTAAAAATCTGACGAATGATCCTTCGGTCGTGATTAAACCCGCAGATAAGGGCGGAGCAGTCGTAGTTTGGTCAAAAGAAAATTATCTGAAAGAAGGACTATCACAGGTGAATAACACAGAATGATACAGACAACTCCCTGAAGACCCGGTCCGGGCGATTCAGGGCCAAATCTGTGAATTAATAAAAAGCGGTGTGGACGAAGGATTTGTGGGCCAGAAAGAGGGTGAGTTCTTGGTAAAGAAATTTCCAAGAACCCCCATCCTCTATTTTTTGCCCAAAATCCACAAAAATCCGAAAGAACCCCCAGGACGACCAATTGTTAGCAGTTGTGAATCTTGTTTGGAATCACTCTCGAAGTATATTGACTTCTTCTTGAAGCCGTTTATCAGTGGGGTCAAATCATATTTGAAAGACACCACTGATTTTTTGGTGAAAATTGAGGACACACCGTTCAACCCAACAACAGAACTAATGGTGACAATGGACGTTACGTCCTTGTACACCCAGATACCCCAAGACGAGGCTCTTGAAGTGTTGGAACTATATCTTGATAAGAGGGACAGGCCACACCAGGTCCCAACCTCGTTCATCTTGAAACTGGCAGAAATCACTCTCAAAAAGAACTATTTTAGGTTCAATGATCGATTCTATTTGCAGGTTAAAGGTACGGCCATGGGCTGCCCCTATGCGCCGGAGATGGCCATACTCTACATGGCGGAGTATGAGAACAAATTTATCTACTCCAATAACCCATATGACAAACATATCAAACAATGGTGGAGATACATCGACGACGTGTGGCTCCTGTGGCAGGGGAGCCACACAGAGTTGATGTCCTTCCACACGTGGATTAATGAAAAACACCGGGACATAAAGTTCTCACTGGAGTCCAGCAATCAAAGAATGACGTTTCTAGATTTAGAAATAACATGTGTTGATGGACACCTGAGATCGAGCCTTTTTCGGAAAAAGACAGACACCAATACCATTCTTCACCACCGAAGTGCTCACCCAAGAAGTCTTAGGGACAATTTGCCCTACGGGCAACTTCTTCGGATTCGAAGAAATTGCTCGGAAGTGAGCGAATACGAGAGACATGCAACCAGGTTTTGTGACGAAATGAAGAACAGAGGGTACCCCAAGAAATTACTAAATAATTCAAAGAAAAGGGCACGCCATACTCCCAGGGAGTGCTTACTTGAACGAACAGTTAAGCCAGAAATGGACAAACTGGTATGTGTGTCAACCTTCGGGCCAGACACACATAAAGTAAGGCAAATGGTGTTGAAAAATTGGCATCTTTTGGAAGGACTTGAATGTCCGTTTCCGCGACCGATATTCGCCTATAAAAAGAACAAGAGTATTGGCCAAAGTATCATTAGAGCCGATGTGTTGACCCCCAAGCCCAAAAGTGATCTCATGTCAATATGGGGCCTCAAGCCAATAGTAGGCCACCATAGATGTGGAAACTGTATATCATGTGAGTCCACAATCGAAGGGTCTGAATTCGAACATAGGGGTGTCAAATATCAAAACAATGGATTCTCTAACTGCAGAACCCGCAACGTGATATATGCTATCACCTGCGCATGCCAGAAACTCTATATAGGGAAAACGACACAACAGATCAATAGTCGCATTACCCAACACAGGTCACGCATAAAAAAGAAGGTGTTAAGCGCCCCCATGGTCCAACACTTTCTCGACCTAGAGCACAGTGAAACGGATTTCAAATGGACCGTACTTTGTACTATAGCGCCATCAGGCAACCAAGGCCCGATTGATATAGAGGAGACCCTGTTAAGGAAAGAGGCGTATCTGATCTTAAAATTCAATAGCGCTCAAAACGGATTGAACACTCTGTCCGAGGTGTCCAGATTATGAAGCACAAGTTGAGTAGGACTCCGTGAGGCCACACGGTCCCACCTTGAGGAATGGGGACTATAGGATGACGCATGCGAGTAACTAGAACTACAATTCCCAGAATACCCAAGGTCATGTGACCACATTTAGTCTCGGGGCAGTCTCACCGCCGCCCTCGACATTGAGTCATTTGGAAAGCGAACCGCTGAGCGAGAGGTGAGCGAAAACAATATACGCCCAACTGAGACGGGCTGCTTTGTAGAGGGAACAATATGTAAAACCAATCCTCCCTTTTTCCAATAGCTTATGTGACCGGAGAATAATTGTGAGTCATTACGCGGCACGGTTGATCAGTGACGAAAGACCTACCGATCCACTAAGGCACACAGTGAAACACTCCCGAAGCCCAGGGGGCACCTTACGAGGTAAGAGAAGCCCCACAACCACTTGCTTTGGCTTCTGTATAGATTCACTCTGTTTGTATTGACTCCGTCCTGGCCCCTCCCCCAGGTGACTGAAGCTTCCCCGAGCCTTAGGGAGATGCCCCGCCGTACCAAAAACCACTTTAAAGGTATGTCTTGTAACGTCTGCGCGATGTGATTGCAGGGTGAATACTGGTATTTGACTCTAAAACTGGTTTTTTAACGCTTTCTAGACTGAAATTTCAATGACCCAGAACAAGACATATGATAAACCCGGCCACCGTCCAGGTAAATCGTCTTTTTTTAAATATTGCAGTAGACCCTAAGTGATCTTAGGAGATGAGACCCAAGATTGGATTTTAAATAGCGTTTCCTTTCTACACACAGGCATATAGTAATAACAAGGCCCTGAAGAGAACTCGTAACTGATGTACGAAGTTCGAAACGCGTCGGCAAGAAAGGGGATAGAAATAACAGGCATCCATTACATATAACAAACACGACCCTAGAAAAACGAGTGTTGTGCAACAATTGATGAATTGATGTATCGTGATATCCCCTTTCATTTGTGACTTTGTTTATTACTGTAAAAAGAAGTTCTCATTTTTTGACTTTTGTGAATTTTTCTAAAATTAATGTCATGCTTTGTTGTGTACAGTAGATGTACTTGTGATTTTTTCTTTTTGGATGTTTCAAAATTTGAGTTAATTATTTGGTGTTCTTTGTCTGACATGAAATGTATAGAATTTTCTGAATTGATGGTTGAATTCATGGTATAAATAAACATACCGAACATATCTAATCCGAGTGGATGTGTTGCTCATAAGTAAGAGCTTTTTTGAAATATAAGTGGGAGGCACTTTCTTTTCTCAAACACTATAGCTAAGGTCCAGCCTCTCCACTTGCTAAGGACCTAACTCCTTCACTCTAACAAGTTTCAGGGCGAGTATACACTCGCGAGAGTCGAACACGGGCAGTGTAAATTGAGCCCCAACTACTTATCATCATAAACGCGGGGGGTCCTTAGGTCCTCCCGAGCTAATGGCAGAGAAAGATACACTGTCCTTTTCAGAAGCACATATTAAAAATCTATGTGCCTCATCTGCCTTTGATAACATCACTCTCAGCAACTCCGCACAACAACAGAACGAGTCGGATAAACTCATTAGACTAAAGAAAAAACATATCCGGACTGAACTCCACGGGCATTTTCTCCTGAGACACCTCAGGGGTGGCACCATCCCATGGGGGCTTCAGGTTAAAAATGTCCCTGTGATATTTACGGAGGATAGTGAGTATAAAAAAGGCTTTAGCTGCATAAATACGAAGTGTAGCCGGGACCTAATGGTCCACACCATTGAAACAGCTCAACGACTATGCGTAAAGGAACTGGAAGAAATTGAGGTCTTAACAAAGAGTCTTCAGGAGAGCCCAGCAATCACAGACGCTAAGACGTTACTTGAAAAAATCGATAAAGACATTCAAACCTTTAGAGACATCACGATCAATTCCAAATCTGCCCAATACGAAAGAGATTCCAAATCATTTACATTAGAGAGGGCCTACCCATTCCTCAAGGAGGACTATTACACCCAGACAGAGTCGCGTGGAGCCCTATACAACTTTCAGGGACGCTCCAGGAATCGTTTTAAAACTTTTTCTGATACATCGTCCTCCTCTAATTCATCTGGACCCGAGGACAGAGGCAACAATCCAAACAAGAAAGGGCATTTTTTAGACAAAGGCCAACAGCCCAAAACCCGGTTCAAACCCCAATGGGAAATGCGCACGCGCAGAAACTTTTACAAGTCCTAGAGCCCACTCCGTCCACAATAGTGAATCTTTCTACCAAAACACTAACCAAGGAAGAGGAATCTGTCCTCAACTTAGGTTTAAAATTCGTTCCAAGCCAGCGGACTGATTTCACCCGATTGAAAATGGAAACTATTGCCTTTTGTAGGAAAATCCGCCTACGAGCATTTTTTGCCAATAAACCACCATCCCCTGATATTGAAGTTACCGGACTAAGAAACAAATCCACTTTTATTCCGTATCAAAACATTCCAAAACAGGTTGTGGCATTTGAGCAAATCATGCTATCGTCCATTAACAAACTTGAAAAGAGTAAAAAATATGTCAAACCAAACATCACCAAAGGCCAAAGGCTAGCAATTAAAAATCTGACGAATGATCCTTCGGTCGTGATTAAACCCGCAGATAAGGGCGGAGCAGTCGTAGTTTGGTCAAAAGAAAATTATCTGAAAGAAGGACTATCACAGGTGAATAACACAGAATGGTACAGACAACTCCCTGAAGACCCGGTCCGGGCGATTCAGGGCCAAATCTGTGAATTAATAAAAAGCGGTGTGGACGAAGGATTTGTGGGCCAGAAAGAGGGTGAGTTCTTGGTAAAGAAATTTCCAAGAACCCCCATCCTCTATTTTTTGCCCAAAATCCACAAAAATCCGAAAGAACCCCCAGGACGACCAATTGTTAGCGGTTGTGAATCTTGTTTGGAATCACTCTCGAAGTATATTGACTTCTTCTTGAAGCCGTTTATCAGTGGGGTCAAATCATATTTGAAAGACACCACTGATTTTTTGGTGAAAATTGAGGACACACCGTTCAACCCAACAACAGAACTAATGGTGACAATGGACGTTACGTCCTTGTACACCCAGATACCCCAAGACGAGGCTCTTGAAGTGTTGGAACTATATCTTGATAAGAGGGACAGGCCACACCAGGTCCCAACCTCGTTCATCTTGAAACTGGCAGAAATCACTCTCAAAAAGAACTATTTTAGGTTCAATGATCGATTCTATTTGCAGGTTAAAGGTACGGCCATGGGCTGCCCCTATGCGCCGGAGATGGCCATACTCTACATGGCGGAGTATGAGAACAAATTTATCTACTCCAATAACCCATATGACAAACATATCAAACAATGGTGGAGATACATCGACGACGTGTGGCTCCTGTGGCAGGGGAGCCACACAGAGTTGATGTCCTTCCACACGTGGATTAATGAAAAACACCGGGACATAAAGTTCTCACTGGAGTCCAGCAATCAAAGAATGACGTTTCTAGATTTAGAAATAACATGTGTTGATGGACACCTGAGATCGAGCCTTTTTCGGAAAAAGACAGACACCAATACCATTCTTCACCACCGAAGTGCTCACCCAAGAAGTCTTAGGGACAATTTGCCCTACGGGCAACTTCTTCGGATTCGAAGAAATTGCTCGGAAGTGAGCGAATACGAGAGACATGCAACCAGGTTTTGTGACGAAATGAAGAACAGAGGGTACCCCAAGAAATTACTAAATAATTCAAAGAAAAGGGCACGCCATACTCCCAGGGAGTGCTTACTTGAACGAACAGTTAAGCCAGAAATGGACAAACTGGTATGTGTGTCAACCTTCGGGCCAGACACACATAAAGTAAGGCAAATGGTGTTGAAAAATTGGCATCTTTTGGAAGGACTTGAATGTCCGTTTCCGCGACCGATATTCGCCTATAAAAAGAACAAGAGTATTGGCCAAAGTATCATTAGAGCCGATGTGTTGACCCCCAAGCCCAAAAGTGATCTCATGTCAATATGGGGCCTCAAGCCAATAGTAGGCCACCATAGATGTGGAAACTGTATATCATGTGAGTCCACAATCGAAGGGTCTGAATTCGAACATAGGGGTGTCAAATATCAAAACAATGGATTCTCTAACTGCAGAACCCGCAACGTGATATATGCTATCACCTGCGCATGCCAGAAACTCTATATAGGGAAAACGACACAACAGATCAATAGTCGCATTACCCAACACAGGTCACGCATAAAAAAGAAGGTGTTAAGCGCCCCCATGGTCCAACACTTTCTCGACCTAGAGCACAGTGAAACGGATTTCAAATGGACCGTACTTTGTACTATAGCGCCATCAGGCAACCAAGGCCCGATTGATATAGAGGAGACCCTGTTAAGGAAAGAGGCGTATCTGATCTTAAAATTCAATAGCGCTCAAAACGGATTGAACACTCTGTCCGAGGTGTCCAGATTATGAAGCACAAGTTGAGTAGGACTCCGTGAGGCCACACGGTCCCACCTTGAGGAATGGGGACTATAGGATGACGCATGCGAGTAACTAGAACTACAATTCCCAGAATACCCAAGGTCATGTGACCACATTTAGTCTCGGGGCAGTCTCACCGCCGCCCTCGACATTGAGTCATTTGGAAAGCGAACCGCTGAGCGAGAGGTGAGCGAAAACAATATACGCCCAACTGAGATGGGCTGCTTTGTAGAGGGAACAATATGTAAAACCAATCCTCCCTTTTTCCAATAGCTTATGTGACCGGAGAATAATTGTGAGTCATTACGCGGCACGGTTGATCAGTGACGAAAGACCTACCGATCCACTAAGGCACACAGTGAAACACTCCCGAAGCCCAGGGGGCACCTTACGAGGTAAGAGAAGCCCCACAACCACTTGCTTTGGCTTCTGTATAGATTCACTCTGTTTGTATTGACTCCGTCCTCGCCCCTCCCCCAGGTGACTGAAGCTTCCCCGAGCCTTAGGGAGATGCCCCGCCGTACCAAAAACCACTTTAAAGGTATGTCTTGTAACGTCTGCGCGATGTGATTGCAGGGTGAATACTGGTATTTGACTCTAAAACTGGTTTTTTAACGCTTTCTAGACTGAAATTTCAATGACCCAGAACAAGACATATGATAAACCCGGCCACCGTCCAGGTAAATCGTCTTTTTTTAAATATTGCAGTAGACCCTAAGTGATCTTAGGAGATGAGACCCAAGATTGGATTTTAAATAGCGTTTCCTTTCTACACACAGGCATATAGTAATAACAAGGCCCTGAAGAGAACTCGTAACTGATGTACGAAGTTCGAAACGCGTCGGCAAGAAAGGGGATAGAAATAACAGGCATCCATTACATATAACAAACACGACCCTAGAAAAACGAGTGTTGTGCAACAATTGATGAATTGATGTATCGTGATATCCCCTTTCATTTGTGACTTTGTTTATTACTGTAAAAAGAAGTTCTCATTTTTTGACTTTTGTGAATTTTTCTAAAATTAATGTCATGCTTTGTTGTGTACAGTAGATGTACTTGTGATTTTTTCTTTTTGGATGTTTCAAAATTTGAGTTAATTATTTGGTGTTCTTTGTCTGACATGAAATGTATAGAATTTTCTGAATTGATGGTTGAATTCATGGTATAAATAAACATACCGAACATATCTAATCCGAGTGGATGTGTTGCTCATAAGTAAGAGCTTTTTTGAAATATAAGTGGGAGGCACTTTCTTTTCTCAAACGCGGACACATTCACAGCAGAAACAGGCCCAACCGCCGCAAGACCTGCGGAGGGTCCGGCCGCACGATTAGGATAACCCCGCAATCCCAATGGTACTCATCACTTCCCACGACCGCCACGGAAATAAATCATTGACAAACGGAGCATGACTGCGGAAGGATCAAACAAACATCACCCCTGCGGTCAAACTGATTCAAAAATGGCAGATGGAAGTAAATAGAAAACACACAAAACAGGACATACACCCAACTGAAAAACCCACCCCACACAACTACATGCCCCAATGACAGACCCCCCAGCACAAAAAAGAGCACACAAGTCACCACACCCACAGAACATCTGCCTGGCAACAACCATTGGGACTAAGCATGGGCTGAAAATTTGTTCCGCTCGCGGAATTTGCGGATTTTCCGCGATTTTGCGATCCGCGAATCTCGCGAAATTGCGGTAAAATCTGCGAATCAGCGCAGACAAATTCTCAGCCAAGCACTTATAGCAGGAGTACTCATAATACGGCTCACGGGCCGCCAGCGGCCCCCCAAGCCTTCCTGGGTGGCCAGCGAACCTTGCAGACACCTGTGTTTAAAAATAAATACATTAAATAGTGTTTGCAAATATAGCCGCAGCAGCGGACTCAGATTCTGCTCTGTGGGGGACGGGGGATTCCAGGGATTGTAATAGGGCAGCTGCAGGGGCCTAAGAGGTGAAATTCAACAAAGCCTCATTAACATATAAATGGTCTTTTAAAGACACATGAAGTACTTGGTGGGGCTGTGTGTGCTCGAGCTGAGGAACCTGTTGCTGCCGGGCTGAGGGCTGACACACACACACAGGTGAGAGGACAGAGAGGGAGGGAGGGAAACAGAGAGCGGGAGGGAGGGAAACAGAGAGTGGGCGGGAGACACAGAGGGAGGGAGACACAGAGGGAGGGAGGGAGGGAAACAGAGAGTTGGAGACAGGGAGGGAGACACAGAGAGGGAGGTAGACACAGAAGGAGGGAGGGAAACAGAGAGTGGGAGACATGGAGGGAGACCCAGAGAGATGGAGGGAGGGAGACGCAGAGGGAGGGAGGGAAACACAGAGGGAGGGAAAGAGGGAGACACAGGGAGGGAGGTAGACACAGAAGGAGGGAGGGAAACAGAGGGTGGGAGACAGGGAGGGAGACACAGAGGGAGGGAGATACAGAGGGAGGGAGACACAGAAGGAGGGAGACACAGAGGGAGGGAGGCATAGAGGGAGTAAGACACAAAGAGATGGAGGGAGGGAGACACAGAGAGATGGAGGGAGGGAGACAGAGGGAGGGAGGGAGCCACAGAGGGAGGGAGGGAAACAGAGTGGGAGACAGGGAGGGAGACACAGGGAGGGAGGTAGACACAGAGGGAGGGAGGGAAACAGAGAGTGGGAGACAGGGGTGGAGACACGAGGGAGGGAGACACAGAGGGAGGGAGACGCAGAGGAAGGGAGGTAGATACAGAGGGAGGGTGGGAGGGAGACACAGAGGAAGTTAGGCAGGGAAACAGAGTGGGAGACAGGGAGGGAGACACAGAGGGAGAGTGGGAGACATGGAGGGAGACACCGAGGGAGAGTGGGAGGCATGGAGGGAGACACAGAGGGAGACACAGGGAGAATGGGAGACAGGGAGGGAGACACAGAGGGAGAGTGGGAGACAGGGAGGGAGACACAGAGGGAGGGAGGGAGACACAGAGGGAGACAGAGTGAGGGAGGGAGACAGAGGGAGGGAGGGAGACAGAGAGTGTGAGACAGGGAGGGAGACACAGAGGGAGGGAGGGAAACAGAGGGTGGGAGGGTGACAGGGGGGAGGGAGGGAGACACAGAGGGAGACAGGGAGGGAGAAATTGAGGGAGGGAGGGAAACAGAGAGTGGGAAACAGGGAGGGAGACACAGAGGGAGGGGGACACAGAGGACGGGAGGGAAACAGAGAGTGGGAGACACAGAGGGAGGGAGGGAGACACAGGGTGAGGGAGAAACTGAGGGAGGGAGGGAAACAGAGAGCGGGAGACAGGGAGGGAGACACAGAGGGAGAGTGGGAGACAGGGAGTGAGACAGGGAGGGAGAGTGGGAGACAGGGAGGGAGAGACTGGGAGACAGGGAGGGAGACAGGGAGGGAGACAAGGAGGGAGACCGGGGGAGACAGGGAGGGAGGGAGAGTGGGAGACACTGAGGGAGACAGGGAGGGAGACACAGAGGGAGAGTGGGAGACGGGGAGGGAGACACAGAGGGAGAATGGGAGACAGGGAGGGAGACACAGAGGGAGAGAGGGAGTTAGGGAGGGAGACACAGCAGGAGACACAGAGTGAGGGAGGGATACAGAGGGAGGGAGGGAGACACAGAGGGAGGGAGAGAGAGGGAAGGAGGGAGAGAGAGAAAGGTGTGTGTATGCTGGGTCTGGTGGCTCAGTGGATGAAGGCGTCTGCTGCAGAGACCTGTGTTTAAGCTCATCGTCACAATTTTTTTTGCTTTAGCCCTGCACCCTCCTCCACTGACCCCACCCCCACGGGTGTGGCCCTCGGACACAAACCACACTGTAAATTTGGCCCCCGAGAGAAAGTTTGTGAGTACCCATGACTTATAGGGTTACAGAAGCAGGTGCAAAAGTTGAAGCTAATTTTTTGTAACCTTTTACAAAAGGGTTACAAAGAAATTAATTTCAACTTGGGCACCTGCTGCTGTAAGCCTGTAAGTGTTTCCTGGTGCCTTTTTGCCTACTTGCAACTATTCTCTGACCCTGCTCTGACCCTTGAAGCAGGGTCAGAGAATAGTTACAAATAGGCAATGAGGCGCCTGTCAAGAAAATTAAACCTCAACAGGAAGCACTGACAGATATAAAAACAAGCATTTGCAATGTAATAGGTCTCGCATTAGGAAAGTTTGAGCTATTGGTCTTGTGAATGACAATTTTTTTTATTTATGTGTTGGTTTTGAAAATAGCTAAATTAATAGCTTTGTCATTTACAATGGCAATAGTTATAACTTCCGCAAATGTAACACCTATAGCATTTGTAATGCAACATGTTTTGTATTTACGTGACTTAGCTGTATTGATATTACAAATTACAATGGCTTTTAATTGTTTTAAATAATTAATACTTAAATAAAAGTGATTTTAATTTATAATGGCAATAGCTTAAACTTTTGTAAATAACTTTTTTGAAGATTATGTTCAGTGTATTTTATTGTGACAAAAATACAAGAACAGAAGTGAAATATTAACATCTTTTTGTGACATTTGTAATACAATTCGAAACATTGAGAGAACATATTTGAACCAGTTGTTGTTGAATGGTTGTGCAGATTGATGCTGGAGTGGCGCTGAGTGGTGCTATGGTGGTGCTGAGTGGTGCTGTGGTGATGCTGAGTGGTGCTGTGGTGGTGCTGAGTGATACTGGGATGGTGCTGAGTGATGCTGGGGTGGTGCTGAGTGGTGCTGTGGTGGTGCTGAGTGATGCTGTGGTGGTGCTGAGTGATGCTGTGGAGGTGCTGAGTGGTGCTGTGGTGGTGCTGAGTGATAATGTGGTGGTGCTGAGTGATGCTGTGGTGGTGCTCAGTGATGCTGTGGTGGCGCGGAGTGGTGCTGTGGTGGTGATGATTGGTGCGTTGGTGGTGCTGAGTGATGCTGTGGTGGTGCTGAGTGATGCTGTGGTGGTGCTGAGTGGTGCTGTGGTGGTGCTGAGTGATAATGTGGTGGCACTGAATGATGCTGTAGTGGTGCTGAGTGATGCTGTGGTGGTGCTGAGTGGTGCTGTGGTGGTGCTGAGTGATGCTGTGGTGATGCTGAGTGATGCTGTGGTGGTGCTGAGTGGTGCTGTGGTGGTGCTGAGTGATGCTGTGGCAGTGCTGAGTGATGCTGTGGTGGTGCTGTGGTGGT
The DNA here is from genome assembly GCF_964263255.1 of Lissotriton vulgaris. Classification (NCBI taxonomy): domain Eukaryota; kingdom Metazoa; phylum Chordata; class Amphibia; order Caudata; family Salamandridae; genus Lissotriton; species Lissotriton vulgaris. The sequence continues at coordinate 1,295,047 of NW_028249872.1, read as the reverse complement.
GCTGAGTGATAATGTGGCAGTGCTGAGTGATGCTGTGGTGGCACTGAGTGGTGCTGTGGTGGTGCTGAGTGGTGCTGTAGTGGTGCTTAGTGATGCTGTGGTGGTGCTGAGTGATGCTGTGGAGGTGCTGAGTGGTGCTGTGGTGGTGCTGAGTGATAATTTGGTGGTGCTGAGTGATGCTGTGGTGGTGCTGAGTGATGCAGTGGTGGCGCTGAGTGGTGCTGTGGTGGTGCTGATTGGTGCTTTGGTGGTGCTGAGTGATGCTGTGGTGGTGCTGAGTGATGCTGTGGTGGTGCTGAGTGGTGCTGTGGTGGTGCTGAGTGATAATGTGGTGGCACTGAGTGATGCTGTGGTGGTGCTGAGTGATGCTGTGGTGGTGCTGAGTGGTGCTGAGTGATGCTGTGGTGGTGCTGAGTGGTACTGTGGTGGTGCTGATTGGTGCTGTGGTGGTGCTGAGTGATGCTGTGGTGGTGCTGAGTGATGCTGTGGTGGTGCTGAGTGGTGCTGTGGTGGTGCTGAGTGATGCTGTGGTGGTGCTGAGTGATGCTGTGGTGGTGCTGAGTGATGCTGTGGCAGTGATGAGTGATGCTGTGGTGGTGCTGTGGGGGTGCTGAGTGATAATGTGGCAGTGCTGAGTGATGCTGTGGTGGCACTGAGTGGTGCTGTGGTGGTGCTGAGTGGTGCTGTGGTGGTGCTGAGTGATGCTGTGGTGGTGCTGAGGGATGCTGTGGTGGTGCTGAGTGGTGCTGTGGTGATGCTGAGTGATAATGTGGTGGTTCTGAGTGATAATGTGGTGGTGCTGAGTGATGCTGGGGTAGAGCTGAGTGATGATGTGGTGATGCAGAGGGCAGAAAGGCACAAAAAGCAGTCTAACAAAGGGCAGAAGGGCAGAAAAACAAGCGAAAAATTCAAGTCTAACAGAGGGCAGAAGGGCACAAAAAACACGCTAATAGAGGACAGAAGGGCAGAAAAACAAGGGAAAAAACAGTCTAACCGAGGGCAGAAGGGCACAAAAAACGAGTCTAACGGGGCAGAAAGGCACAAAAACGAGTCTAACAGAGGGCAGGAGGGCACAAAAAACGAGTCTAACAGGGGGCAGAAGGGCAGAAAAATGAGAAAAACGAGTCTAACAGAGGGCAGGAGGGCAGAAACACAAGGGAATAACAAGCCTAATAGGGGGCAGAAGGGCACAAAAACGAGTCTAAGAGGGGGCAGAATGAATCCCGCCCTGCGTGTTTGTCCACGAAGATGCCACCTTTTTGTGCAATACCTCTACTCAACTGAAGTACTTTCTACTGTCTAATCAGTAAGTGCTCCCTCGTTGGCTAAATGTTTAGGGGCAGATTTACAATTACTGGTGCATCCCCAGGGAGGCGCCAGTTATTGTGCGCCGCAGCTCCGCAACCCATGGCGCGCCGGATTTACAACCATGTGGCAAAAATGGCACAGATGCGTCACGCATCTGTGCCGTAAAAGCAGCGCATTGCTGGAGCTGCGTCGTGCTTGGTTGGGTTAAGCACTACAACTCCCAACAGGCCCCAATGTCTACAGGGAGGGTGGGGGTGGGTGGGGTGGTGGGTCCAGCACTACAACTCCAACAGGCCCCCAAGTCTAGAGGGAGGGTGGGGTTGAGTGGGGGGTGTGTCCAGCACTACAACTCCCAACAAGCCCCCATGTCTACAGGGAGGGTGGGGGTGAGTGGGGGGGGTGTCCAGCACTACAACTCCCAACAGGCCCCATGTCTACAGGGAGGGTGGGGGGTTGGGTCCAGCACTACAACTCCCAACAGGCTCCCATTTCTACATGGATGGTAGGGGTAGGGGGGTGAGAGACCAGCACTACAACTCCCAACAGGCCCCCATTTCTACAGGGAGGGTTGGGGTGGGCGGGGGGTTGGGTCCAGCACTACAACTCCCAACAGGCCCCATTGTCTACAGGGAGGGTGGGGGTGGAGGGGTGAGAGACCGGCACTACAACTCCCAATAGGCCCCCATGTCCCATCTCAGAGCAATATGGAGTGCGCCCACCATTTCTGACCAGTGCATCTCCTCCTTCAAACCTACAGGTAGGTAGACATATTCACAGGGGCAACATCCAATAGCAGGACCAGACCACACGTATCCAAGTATTGTCTCCCCACCTCCACAGCACCATAACGCCCAGTACTGTCTACCACACCAACATGATGACACCAACAACCATGTCCTGATTCCAACTTGACAGGCAAAACCAGCAATCGCCAGCACCAGTCGCCCCCCCTCACAGCCAGGTCTCTCCAGTGAAGATTCCATGGACACCTCGGGTGCAGAGGACGATGCAGACCAAAGCACACTATCAGGGCCATCAGACTCCCAGGACATGCCTGCCTCCACCACATTGGCCAGTGTCACAACACCAACAGCTGCCACTGTGAGCTGTGCAGCTACCACCACCACCACCACCAACACTCCTGCCTGTGCCACCCTGCCTGACCCATCGTCCAATGATGGGACATCGACATCTCAGGATAGCAGGGAGAGGGGACGGGGGAGGACACAGGTGAGGCCACAGGTCACAAACAGGAGTGCAGGTGCAAGGCGAGATCGGGAACAACACCCAGCCCATCCTGGGACCAAGACCCTGGATGCCATTGCCAGAGTGGAAGCCTCCTACGAGCGTTCGCAGGCACAGGCGGATCAGGCACACCAAGACTCGCTACAGCCCGGCCAGCTGTTGCTGTCTCTGGACACCCGAATGGGACAAATTGTTGACCTCATGGGGCAGCAAACAGCTCTTTGGAGGGATTGGTTATCCAGCGCCACACCACCTCCCCCTCCACCAAGTGGCCAGCGGGACAGGACACCAACACCACCTCCCCCTCCCCCAAGTGGCCAGCGGGACAGGGCACCAACACCACCGCCACCATCACCTGAGGCCACTGACAGGGATCTTGTCACTGAACAACCCCTCCCCACAGCTGGTCCTGCTCTGGCTCCAATACGGAGGGGCCCCCGAGGCTGGATCCAGCTGAGAGCAGTGGCAATGCACCATCCACCCGCTCGAAGAGGGGCCACCACTGACTTCACCCTTCCTTGAGCCTGGCATTCACTCTGTGAACTATCTTGCCCCACAATGCCAAGCATTGGCACAAGTCTGTTGGACTAGGTGTACATCACACAATGTGGTGTCCCCACAGTGTTTTCATCTGACATGACCTTCAACTCTTACTTCCCCCCAGCACCTATTTGTAAATATGCACAAACTGTAATCCACACCCTGTAAATAAACACCACGTAAACACTCAATGCTGTCTGACCTCCATGTTTCAAACACAGGTTTGTCTTAGTAGTTGTCATTACCAGGTGCAGGGCTCAATGTTCTTGAGAATCATGCCTCTGTGGGAATGACCTAGGGATAATGAGAGAACAAGAAGCACAGGTAAGGAAACTGAATCACACCCATCACACCACACTGTACAGCAACATCCCACGAACCACACTCATCACTAATTTAGCGGATCACAGGACACACATCAGGGAGCATTGCATGTACACCATCTCCCACATCTATTTGTGAACAGAACATACCAGAACAGGCAGCATTCATACACCACATCCGCACATCACCAGCAAACATACATCACGCTTTGAACACCAGCACAAGAGGTAGTTACTCACATTCAAGGAAAGTAGCGAGCAATGAGCTGACGCCTCTGGTCCACACCTTCATCCTCCCCCCTCTCCTCATCACTGGACATGGGTGGTATGGGAGGCAGAGCAACCTGTTGGTCTACAGGGTCCATGATCAGTGCAATATTATTGCGTAAGGCCAGGTTGTGGAGCATGCAGCAGGCAATCACTATTTTGCATACTTTTCCAGGTGAGTATTGTAGGGCCCTTCCTGTTCTATCCATGCAGCGAAACCTAGACTTCAGCAGTCCAAATGTGCATTCCACCACTCAACTTGACCTCCCATGGGCCTCATTATAGTGCATTTCACCTGGGGTAGTAGGATTCCGTAGGGGGCTCAGCAGCCATGGTCGGTTTGGGTACGCAGAGTCACATAAGTGGGGGGATGACTAACACATACATCATTACCAGGATTGGCGGGAACAGCATGGCACTCATACAACACAGTAGTCATCACAGCACACTCACCTACAAGCCATGCACATTCTTGACGCAGATTAGCCATCAGTTGGGGGACAATGCTGCTCCGCAGGATGTGGGAGTCATGTGCGGACCCAGGAAATCTTGTACAAACATGGGAGATGATGTTGTCAGCCAGGCACACCACTTGCACATTGATAGAATGGTAGTGCTTCCGGTTGTGATAGATGGCTTCACGTGCCAGGGGTGGAATCAGACCAATATGTGTCCCATCAATGAAACCCACTATGTGTGGGATCTGGCCCAGGGCATAGAAGTCATCTTTCACTGCAGCCAGCTCTCCCAGACATGGAAAATTGATGTATTCATCCTTGTAACACATCATGGCATCCAGCACATCCCCCAGTACCATGTTGAACATGGATTGGGACATCCCCCCGGCATGACCAACTGTGTACTGGAAAGTGCCTGTTGTGAAGAAGTGAAGTGCCGCCATCACCTTTGCTATGGGTGTAATTTCTCCTGGATATGGCCTGCGTGTCTGCATATGAGGTGACAATTGGCCTACAAGTTCCTGCAATCTCCGTCTGTCCAGCCGGAATTTGTGGATTACCTCCTCTTCAACCATGTCCTCCAGCACAGTGCGGGTTCAATGCACATTTGGAGCCCTCCTTTGTGGGAGTGGATGGGAGCAGATGTCACTTAACCAACAACGCACAGCTGTGCCACGCTATCATATCTTGACCAACCCAATACAAATAATACATGTTGCAGACACTGACTGTATGTGAGACGTGACTGAAATATAAGGCACTACAGCTGACTACACACACAATGTTCAGCCACATACAACCTCCTGTGTTCAAAAATGTCCAATGTTACGTGCACACATGTTGAAAAAACAGCCAACATCACATGACTGAGTGCCCAAGTGTGGACAAGCGTCCCCACAGACACACATGGACGTGCACACACAACACGAAAATGGACCATACCCTCCTTTTCATCCTGCACCCATGACCCCACCTACAATGCTCTGCATCCTCACATGAGAGGCATGGGCATACAACAGGCAAAACACATACGCATACACAGTATGCATGTATACCCCCATTAATACTACTTGCACACACAAACCAAACACTCACGACAGCTTCAGAATGTGGGTACACAGCCTTGATGTACTGTGTAGATGTGTACCAATTGAAATGTGTGACCTCAAAACCAAGACGTTCACACATAGCCATGCACATCTGACGCACCTTGGGCTCACATCACTGGCCTTTGTTAACCACTGGCAAGGTCAATAGTATGACCACACATGTAAGTAATAGACATAACTGCGACACGTGTACATGGGCCATTGACGAGACATAATAATTCTTGACGCATTCCGGACATGTCTTGACACAGGTGTACAACTATGAACATTACATGTGTGTGGAGACATGCAGTGTGTTTACACACGCCATCTGGGTATGGCTTCCCCCAACACATAAAATGATCCTTGATACTGCAATAGAGCATAACATTTGCTGCACAGTCATGGACCATCACTGTCACACCCCGCAAACCGCATGTGCGCACTAACACGACGGTGCATCTTTTGAAAATCATCACTCACTGGCATCGCAATGGCGGAGCACGCATTCCGGGTGGGCGGGGCAAGCTAACACATACATTTGATTGTGCAAGTGGGAATGGCAGTTGTTACCCCCCCTTTCAGTCACATTGCAGCACCCACCGCAGACCACCGGTGACATTTCTGAGCAGGCCTCATTTTCAGGGTATTGCACTAGAAGCAGCCACAGGCAGCAAAGCAGGGCACGGAGGGCACAGACATCATCCCCTAGGACAGGGAAATCTTTCACAGAACACAACATCAGCTACCCTGGAGTTGACACTAAGTATGGGCGGATTTTGCGGATCCACGATCCGCGGATTTTGCAGATTTGCGGATCGTGGATCCGCAAAATCCACGGATTTTGCGGATTTACGGATCCGCGGATTTGTGGCGGGGCTTCCATGCAAGTGCACATGCCTCTTGTGTGTTTAAAAGGTCTGAGAAAGATCAGTTCAGCAGATGAAGAGAAAGAAGCCCCTGGTCACAAGAACAGCACAGGTATTGTGCTCGTGAAAGTCAAGGATGCAAAGGCCTCTATCCAGCATCACAGCTGATGTTCCACGGTAGATTTGGGATGAAGGCACACCGACCCAGCCTCGACGACGCTCACGATTGTTTTTGGGCTAATGAATGAGTCACTGAATTTGAGCTTCAACTAGTTCGAGCGACCATGTGTGTGTTACTATGCAATCGCTCCGAAGGGCGCAGGGGTCCCTGAGTGAGCTGTCCATCCTAGTGGGTAAATGGCGGGAAGACGGTGCACACCGCGAGTGTGTGAGCGGGACCAAACGTGCGGGGCTTCAATGCGAGTTCACATGCCTCTTGTGTGTATAAAATGTCAGAGAAAGATCAGTTCAGCAGATGAAGAGAAAGAAGCTCCTGGTCACAGGAACAGCACGGGTATTGCGTTCGTGAAAGTCAAGGATGCAAAAGCCTATATCCAGCATCACAGCTGATTTTCCACGGTAGATTTGGGAAGAAGGCACAGCTGCCTCAACGACCCTCATGATTGTTTTTGGGCTGATGAATGAGTCACAGGAAGGGCATGTTGTAAATATTTTACGAGGGCGCCGGCAAGCTGCCAGCGCCATCCTAAAATACTTACTAAATTAGCTTCAACAGGAAGCTCTAATAGATAAAATAAAGCAGGTGCGAGCACCTGCTTTATTTTATCTATTAGAGCTTCCTGTTGAAGCTAACTTAGGAACTATTTTAGGATTACGCTGGCAGCTTGCCGGCGCCATCGTAAAATTTTTACAACAGGCCAGGCTTCAACTTTTGCCTCCGGAATAATCCGCCGCTCGCGGATTTGCGAATTCTCGGTAAATTCGGGGGAGTTTGCGGATTGCGAATTTACCAAAAATTCGCAAAATCCGCAAGCGGAACGGATTTTCCGCTCATACTTAGTTGACACACAGGGTCCTCAACGGGTGTTGGGGGACAGGGATTCACATGTAACACAGGCATCCCTCTCAAAAGGTACTCCCAAGGCAAGGGCACCTCCCAAGGGCAGGGACACACGCAAGGACAAGGACACTGCAAAGGAAAAGGCACCTCCCAAGGCCAGGGACACTCCCAAGGACACTGCAAAGGAAAGGGCACCTCCCAAGGGCAGGGACACTCCCAAGGACAAGGACACTGCAAAGGAAAGGGCACCTCCCAAGGACAGGGACACTCCCAAGGACAAGGACACTGCAAAGGAAAGGGCACCTCCCAAGGGCAGGAACACTCCCAAGGACAAGGCACTGCAAAGGAAAGGGACACTACAATGGATAGGGACACTACAAAGGACAAGCCAACTCCCAGAGACAGGGCACTGCCCACAGATCAGGCACATTCCAGAGGCAGGACACCTTCTACGGCCAAGGCACCTCCCAGGGCCAAGGGTTCTCTCACGGACCTGAGCTCCACAAAGGACAGGCATACATCACCCCTGCATGCCCTGAGGCTGATGTTGGTGAAGGAACGTAAAACACATGCATCAGCAGTGGAGTCCCCCCATACCTCTACTCCCATCCACACCCCGCTGAAGCAGAGGAAGGAGTACACTATTGTTTCCTCCCCCATTACACATGATGCAGTGTTGTAATTGGATCTAGGACCCTAATTAAATATTCCCGATTCATGCCCTCATGTGGTAATAACAAATCATATCCTTATAAATGCATAAGAATCATATCCATATTTAGTCATAGCCAATGCAGTCCAAATAGGGCAAGGCTACTTCCCTAGACTCCTAGAAAGCACACCACGTTCTTTAAACAAACCAAGCCTCCAGCAGGGAATTTCCACTGCTTTTGTTTTGATTTGTCCTAGAACTCCTGAAAGAAGCGCCAGTTCTTAGTGACGTCTTATGTCCAACCTTACGTCAAACTCGGCACCTTCCAGGTATAAATATACCAGCATCTGCCTTAAGCAAACACACAGTGGATTGGAGCAGATCGGCTATCTACCTATCCGAAGCCCAGCTGATGCGAGAGCCGAAGGAAGCCTACCCTCCATTGACGCACTGAGAGAGACGCTGTCTATTCTCCTGCCGAGAAAATCCAGCTCCAGTGTTTCCATTCACCCTTGCGGGTTGCTGGTAGATCAAGTCCTGAGAAAGAGATACAAGACCTCCTTCATTCTACAACCAAGGTACAGAGCTGATTAGATCCTCAGAGAATTCTTGATTCAGATTCTTGGCAAAAACTAACTTAACTTAAACTGCAGCTCACTTACTCCTTCCCACATACTAGGTTTACTAGGTTTACCGGGGAAGGCGTATCTTAGAAGGGTATACAGCAGGGATATCGACGTGAAAATTTCATTAGCAGAAATTTTTAGAATAGCAGAAATATCGACATTTAAAAATATCGTTGTATAGAATATAGATGAGAGAAATAACGATGTATATAATATCGATATATAACTTTGTTGTGTTATATTTGTTTATTAAAATGTAATTATTATGTTAATTTTATTATATTTTATTGTTTTATGTTAATATTATTTGAATAAATGTAATATATTTAACAAAATGTTAGTACATTTTTTAGGAGCTGATTATTTGTTTTATAGGGGATAAGGGTGGGTAGTAATTTAAAAATGTTGTATACAAATTTGTTTTTATTGTAAAAATCGAAGGACAAAAATTAATTAATTTAGAAATTTGAAAATGAAAAGTGAAAATAATTTAGATATTTTAAAAAATGTATTTAAATTAAGTATGTGAAAGATTTAGTAGCGGGTTGTTGGTTATTTAGGAGATAAGGGTGGGTAGTCATTTAGAAGTAGTTTGTTTATTTATTATAAATTTTAAAAAAATCAAAATTTGAAAATAAGAATTTTTATAATTGATATTAATTTAAGCGTGTGATTTTTTTATTAGTGGGTTGTAGGTTATATATGTGCTAAGGTTGGGTACTAAATAAAGATACTGTGTGTAAATATTTATAAACATTTTATATTGTCATTAAAACAAATTAAAATAAAAAATGTGATTTTTAAATTCGAAATGAATTTAGAAATTTCAATTTTATTTTAAAATTAAGTGTGTGAATGTTTTATTAGTGGGTAATTTGGATTATAATGGATAAAGGTGGGTAGTAATAGTATAATTGTGTGAACATTTATTATTTTAATACATTTTTAGGGAAAATAATTCACAATTTTTTCGAAATTTAAAAGTAAATAATTTTAATATTATTTTAAATTTGATATTTAAAAAAAAGAAAAGTTGTAGGAGTTGTTAGTTGAGTTTATAGGGGGAAGGGTGAGTAAGATTAATAAATTATTGTGCTTTACTGTCCAGCACTTTCCCACAGTTACGTTGGATTGGAGTTAGAATAGTAAATTATTATGGTTTACTGTCCAGCACTTTCCCTGAGTTATGTTGGATTTGGAGTTAGAATAGTTTATTATTATGGTTTACTGTCCAGCACTTTCCCTGAGTTATGTTGGATTTGGAGTTAGAATAGTAAATAAATATAGTTTACTGTCCAGCACTTTCCCTGACTTATGTTGAATTGGAGTTAAAATAGTAAAATATTATGGTTTACTGTCCAGCACTTTCCCTGAGTTATGTTGGATTTGGAGTTTGAATAGTAAATTAATATGGTTTACTGTCCAGCACTTTCCCTGACTTATGTTGGATTGGAGTTATAATAGTAAATTATTATGGTTCACTGTCCAGCACTTTTCCTGATTAATGTTGGATTTGGAGTTAGAATAGTAAATTATTATGGTTTACTGTCCAGCAATTTCCCTGAGTTATGTTGGATTTGGGGTTAGAATAGTAAATTATTATGGTTTACTGTGCAGCAATGTCCCTGAGTTATGTTGGATTTGGAGTTAGAATATTAATTTATTATGGTTTATTGTCCAGCACTTTCCCTGACTTATGTTGGATTGGAGTTAGAATAATAAATGATTATGGTTTACTGTCCAGCATTTTCCCTGATTTATGTTGGATTTGGAGTTAGAATAGTTTATTATTATGGTTTACTGTCCAGCACTTTCCCAGAGTTATGTTGGATTTGGAGTTACAATAGTAAATAAATATAGTTTACTGTCCAGCACTTTCCCTGACTTATGTTGAATTGGAGTTAAAATAGTAAAATATTATGGTTTACTGTCCAGCACTTTCCCTGAGTTATGTTGGATTTGGAGTTTGAATAGTAAATTATTATGGTTTACTGTCCAGCACTTTCCCTGACTTATGTTGGATTGGAGTTAGAATAGTAAATTATTATGGTTTACTGTCCAGCACTTTTCCTGATTAATGTTGGATTTGGGGTTAGAATAGTAAATTATTATGGTTTACTGTCCAGCACTTTCCCCGACTTATATAGGATTGCAGTTAGAATAGATTATTATTATGGTTTACTGTCCAGCACTTTCCCTGAGTTATGTTGGATTTGGAGTTAAAATAGTAAATTATTATTGTTTACTGTCCAGCAATGTCCCTGACTTATGTTGAATTGGAGTTACAATAGTAAATTATAATGGTTTACTGTCCAGCACTTTCCCTGAGTTATGTAGGGTTTGGAGTTAAAATAGTAAATTATTATGGTTTACTGTCCAGCACTTTCCCTGACTTATGTTGGTTTGGAGTTAGAATAGTAATTTATTATGGATTACTGTCCAGCACTTTCCCTAACTTATGTTGGATTGGAGTTAGAATAGTAAATTATTATGGTTTACTGTCCAGCATTTTCCCTGATTTATTTTATATTTGGAGTTAGAATAGTTTATTATTATGGTTTACTGTCCAGCACTTTCCCTGATTTATGTTGGATTTGGAATTAGAATAGTTTATTATTATGGTTTACTGTCCAGCACTTTCCCTGAGATATGTTGGATTTGGAGTTAGAATAGTAAATAAATATGGTTTACTGTCCAGCACTTTCCCTGAGTTATGTTGGATTTGGAGTTTGAATAGTAAATTAATATGGTTTACTGTCCAGCACTTTCCCTGACTTATGTTGGATTGGAGTTAGAATAGTAAATTATTATGGTTCACTGTCCAGCACTTTTCCTGATTAATGTTGGATTTGGAGTTAGAATAGTAAATTATTATGGTTTACTGTCCAGCAATTTCCCTGAGTTATGTTGGATTTGGGGTTAGAATAGTAAATTATTATGGTTTACTGTGCAGCAATTTCCCTGAGTTATGTTGGATTTGGAGTTAGAATATTAATTTAATATGGTTTATTGTCCAGCACTTTCCCTGACTTATGTTGGATTGGAGTTAGAATAATACATTATTATGGTTTACTGTCCAGCATTTTCCCTGATTTATGTTGGATTTGGAGTTAGAATAGTTTATTATTATGGTTTACTGTCCAGCACTTTCCCAGAGTTATGTTGGATTTGGAGTTACAATAGTAAATAAATATGGTTTACTGTCCAGCACTTTCCCTGACTTATGTTGAATTGGAGTTAAAATAGTACATTATTATGGTTTATTGTCCAGCAGTTTCCCTGACTTATGTTGGATTGGAGTTAGAATAATACATTATTATGGTTTACTGTCCAGCACTTTCCCTGAGTTATGTTGGATTTGGAGTTTGAATAGTAAATTATTATGGTTTACTGTCCAGCACTTTCCCTGACTTATGTTGGATTGGAGTTAGAATAGTAAATTATTATGGTTTACTGTCCAGCACTTTTCCTGATTAATGTTGGATTTGGGGTTAGAATAGTAAATTATTATGGTTTACTGTCCAGCACTTTCCCCGACTTATATAGGATTGCAGTGAGAATAGATTATTATTATGGTTTACTGTCCAGCACTTTCCCTGAGTTATGTTGGATTTGGAGTTAAAATAGTAAATTATTATGGTTTACTGTCCAGCAATGTCCCTGACTTATGTTGAATTGGAGTTACAATAGTAAATTATTATGGTTTACTGTCCAGCACTTTCCCTGAGTTATGTAGGGTTTGGAGTTAAAATAGTAAATTATTATGGTTTACTGTCCAGCACTTTCCCTGACTTATGTTGGTTTGGAGTTAGAATAGTAATTTATTATAGTTTACTGTCCAGCACTTTTCCTGATTTATGTTGGATTTGGAGTTAGAATAGTAAATTATAATGGTTTACTGTCCAGCACTTTCCCTGAATTATGTTGGATTTGGAGTTAGAATAGTAAATTATTATTGTTTACTGTCCAGCACTTTCCCTGAGTTATGTTGGATTTGGAGTTAAAATAGTACATTATGATGGTTTACTGTCCAGCACTTTCCCTGAGTTTTTTTGGATTGGAGTTAGAATAGTAAATTATTTTGGTTTATTGTCCAGCACTTTCCCTGAGTAATGTTTGATTTGGAGTTAGAATAGTAAAATATTATGGTTTACTGTCTAGCACTGTCCCTGACTTATGTTGAATTGGAGTTAGAATAGTAAATTATTATTGTTTACTGTCCAGCACTTTCCCTGAGTTATGTAGGGTTTGGAGTTAAAATAGTAAATTATTATGGTTTACTGTCCAGCACTTTTCCTGATTTATGATGGATTTGGAGTTAGAATAGTAAATTATAATGGTTTACTGTCCAGCACTTTCCCTGAGTTATGTTGGATTTGGAGTTAGAATAGTAAATTATTATGGTTTACTGTGCAGCAATTTCTCTGAGTTATGTTGGATTTGGAGTTAGAATATTAATTTTTTATGGTTTACTGTCCAGCACTTTCCCTGAATTATGTTGGATTGGAGTTAGAATAGATTATTATTATGGTTTACTGTCTAGCACTTTCCCTGAGTTATGTTGGATTTGGAGTTAGAATAGTAAATTATTATGGTTTACTGTCCAGCACTGTCCCTGACTTATGTTGTATTGGAGTTAGAATAGTAAATTATTATGGTTTACTGTCCAGCACTTCCCTGAGTTATGTAGGGTTTGGAGTTAAAATAGTAAATTATTATGGTTTACTGTTCAGCGCTTTCCCTGACTTATGTTGGTTTGGAGTTAGAATAGTAAATTATTATGGTTTACTGTCCAGCACTTTCCCTGAGTTATGTTGGATTTGGAGTTAGAATAGTACATTAGTATGGTTTACTGTCCAGCACTTTCCCTGAGTTATTTTGGATTGGAGTTAGAATAGTAAATTATTTTGGTTTACTGTCCAGCACTTTCCCTGAGTAATGTTTGATTTGGAGTTAGAATAGTAAATTATTATGGTTTACTGTCCAGCACTGTCCCTGACTTAAGTTGAATTGGAGTTAGAATAGTAAATTATTATGGTTTACTGTCCAGCACTTTCCCTGAGTTATGTAGGGTTTGGAGTTAAAATAGTAAATTATTATGGTTTACTGTCCAGCACTTTCCCTGACTTATGTTGGTTTGGAGTTAGAATAGTAAATTATTATGGTTTACTGTCCAGCACTTTTCCTGATTTATGATGGATTTGGAGTCAGAATAGTAAATTATAATGGTTTACTGTCCAGCACTTTCCCTGAGTTATGTTGGATTTGGAGTTAGAATAGTAAATTATTATGGTTTACTGTGCAGCAATTTCTCTGAGTTATGTTGGATTTGGAGTTAGAATATTAATGTATTATGGTTTACTGTTCAGCACTTTCCCTGACTTATGTTGGATTGGAGTTAGAATAGTAAATTATTATGGTTTACTGTCCAGCATTTTCCCTGATTTATGTTGGATTTGGAGTTAGAATAGTTTATTATTATGGTTTACTGTCCAACACTTTCCCTGACTTATGTTGAATTGGAGTTAAAATAGTAAAATATTATGGTTTACTGTCCAGCACTTTCCCTGAGTTTTATTGGATTTGGAGTTTGAATAGTAAATTTTTATGGTTTACTGTCCAGCACTTTCCCTGACTTATGTTGGATTGGAGTTAGAATAGTAAATTATTATGGTTTACTGTCCAGCACTTTTCCTGATTAATGTTGGATTTGGAGTTAGAATAGTAAATTATTATGGTTTACTGTCCAGCACTTTCCCTGACTTATGTTGGATTGGAGTTAGAATAGATTATTATTATGGTTTACTGTCTAGCACTTTTCCTGAGTTATGTTGGATTTGGAGTTAGAATAGTAAATTATTATGGTTTACTGTCCAGCACTGTCCCTGACTTATGTTGTATTGGAGTTAGAATAGTAAATTATTATGGTTTACTGTCCAGCACTTCCCTGAGTTATGTAGGGTTTGGAGTTAAAATAGTAAATTATTATGGTTTACTGTCCAGCACTTTCCCTGACTTATGTTGGTTTGGAATTAGAATAGTACATTATTATGGTTTACTGTCCAGCACTTTCCCTGAGTTATGTTGGATTTGGAGTTAGAACAGTACATTATTATGGTTTACTGTCCAGCACTTTCCCTGAGTTATTTTGGATTGGAGTTAGAATAGTAAATTATTTTGGTTTACTGTCCAGCACTTTCCCTGAGTAATGTTTGATTTGGAGTTAGAATAGTAAATTATTATAGTTTACTGTCCAGCACTGTCCGTGACTTATGTTGAATTGGAGTTAGAATAGTAAATTATTATGGTTTACTGTCCAGCACTTTCCCTGAGTTATGTAGGGTTTGGAGTTAAAATAGTAAATTATTATGGTTTACTGTCCAGCACTTTCCCTGACTTATGTTGGTTTGGAGTTAGAATAGTAAATATTATGGTTTACTGTCCAGCACTTTTCCTGATTTATGATGGATTTGGAGTTAGAATCGTAAATTATAATGGTTTACTGTCCAGCACTTTCCCTGAGTTATGTTGGATTTGGAGTTAGAATAGTAAATTATTATGGTTTACTGTGCAGCAATTTCTCTGAGTTATGTTGGATTTGGAGTTAGAATATTAATTTATTATGGTTTACTGTCCAGCACTTTCCCTGACTTATGTTGGATTGGAGATAGAATAGTAAATTATTATGGTTTACTGTCCAGCATTTTCCCTGATTTATGTTGGATTTGGAGTTAGAATAGTTTATTATTATGGTTTACTGTCCAGCACTTTCCCTGAGTTATGTTGGATTTGGAGTTAGAATAGTAAATACATATGTTTTATTGTCCAGCACTTTCCCTGACTTATGTTGAATTGGAGTTAAAATAGTAAAATATTATGGTTTACTGTCCAGCACTTTCCCTGACTTATGTTTGATTGGAGTTAGAATAGTAAATTATTATGGTTTACTGTCCAGCACTTTTCCTGATTAATGTTGGATTTGGAGTTAGAATAGTAAATTATCATGGTTTACTGTCCAGCACTTTCCCTGACTTATGTTGGATTGGAGTTAGAATAGATTATTAATATGGTTTACTGTCTAGCACTTTCCCTGACTTATGTTGGTTTGGAGTTAGAATAGTAAATTATTATCGTTTACTGTCCAGCACTTTTCCTGATTTATGATGGATTTGGAGTTAGAATAGTAAATTATAATGGTTTACTGTCCAGCACTTTCCCTGAGTTATGTTGGATTTGGAGTTAGAATAGTAAATTATTATGGTTTACTGTGCAGCAATTTCTCTGAGTTATGTTGGATTTGGAGTTAGAATATTAATTTATTATGGTTTACTGTCCAGCACTTTCCCTGACTTATGTTGGATTGGAGTTAGAATAGTTTATTATTATGGTTTACTGTCCAGCACTTTCCCTGACTTATGTTGGATTTGGAGTTAGAATAGTAAATAAATATGGTTTATTGTCCAGCACTTTCCCTGACTTATGTTGAATTGGAGTTAAAATAGTAAAATATTATGGTTTAATGTCCAGCACTTTCCCTGAGTTATATTGGATTTGGAGTTTGAATAGTAAATTATTATGGTTTACTGTCCAGCACTTTCCCTGACGTATGTTGGATTGGAGTTAGAATAGTTTATTATTATGGTTTACTGTCCAGCACTTTCCCTGACTTATGTTGGATTTGGGGTTAGAATAGTAAATAAATATGGTTTATTGTCCAGCACTTTCCCTGACTTATGTTGAATTGGAGTTAAAATAGTAAAATATTATGGTTTACTGTCCAGCACTTTCCCTGAGTTATATTGGATTTGGAGTTTGAATAGTAAATTATTATGGTTTACTGTCCAGCACTTTCCCTGACTTATGTTGGATTGGAGTTAGAATAACAAAATATTATGGTTTACTGTCCAGCACTTTTCCTGATTAATGTTGGATTTGGAGTTAGAATAGTAAATTATTATGGTTTACTGTCCAGCACTTTCCCTGACTTATGTTGGATTGGAGTTAGAATAGATTATTATTATGGTTTACTGTCTAGCACTTTTCCTGAGTTATGTTGGATTTGGAGTTAGAATAGTAAATTATTATGGTTTACTGTCCAGCACTGTCCCTGACTTATGTTGTATTGGAGTTAGAATAGTAAATTATTATGGTTTACTGTCCAGCACTTCCCTGAGTTATGTAGGGTTTGGAGTTAAAATAGTAAATTATTATGGTTTACTGTCTAGCACTTTCCCTGACTTATGTTGGTTTGGAATTAGAATAGTAAATTATTATGGTTTACTGTCCAGCACTTTCCCTGAGTTATGTTTGATTTGGAGTTAGAATAGTAAATTATTATAGTTTACTGTCCAGCACTTTCCCTGAGTTATGTAGGGTTTGGAGTTAAAATAGTAAATTATTATGGTTTACTGTCCAGCACTTTCCCTGACTTATGTTGGATTGGAGTTAGAATAGATTATTATTATGGTTTACTGTCCAGCACTTTTCCTGATTTATGATGGATTTGGAGTTAGAATAGTAAATTATAATGGTTTACTGTCCAGCACTTTCCCTGAGTTATGTTGGATTTGGAGTTAGAATAGTAAATTATTATGGTTTACTGTACAGCAATTTCTCTGAGTTATGTTGGATTTGGAGTTAGAATATTAATGTATTATAGTTTATTGTTCAGCACTTTCCCTGACTTATGTTGTATTGGAGTTAGAATAGTAAATTATTATGGTTTACTGTCCAGCACTTCCCTGAGTTATGTAGGGTTTGGAGTTAAAATAGTAAATTATTATGGTTTACTGTCCAGCACTTTCCCTGACTTATGTTGGTTTGGAATTAGAATAGTACATTATTATGGTTTACTGTCCAGCACTTTCCCTGAGTTATGTTGGATTTGGAGTTAGAACAGTACATTATTATGGTTTACTGTCCAGCACTTTCCCTGAGTTATTTTGGATTGGAGTTAGAATAGTAAATTATTTTGGTTTACTGTCCAGCACTTTCCCTGAGTAATGTTTGATTTGGAGTTAGAATAGTAAATTATTATAGTTTACTGTCCAGCACTGTCCGTGACTTATGTTGAATTGGAGTTAGAATAGTAAATTATTATGGTTTACTGTCCAGCACTTTCCCTGAGTTATGTAGGGTTTGGAGTTAAAATAAAAAATTATTATGGTTTACTGTCCAGCACTTTCCCTGACTTATGTTGGTTTGGAGTTAGAATAGTAAATATTATGGTTTACTGTCCAGCACTTTTCCTGATTTATGATGGATTTGGAGTTAGAATCGTAAATTATAATGGTTTACTGTCCAGCACTTTCCCTGAGTTATGTTGGATTTGGAGTTAGAATAGTAAATTATTATGGTTTACTGTGCAGCAATTTCTCTGAGTTATGTTGGATTTGGAGTTAGAATATTAATTTATTATGGTTTACTGTCCCGCACTTTCCCTGACTTATGTTGGATTGGAGATAGAATAGTAAATTATTATGGTTTACTGTCCAGCATTTTCCCTGATTTATGTTGGATTTGGAGTTAGAATAGTTTATTATTATGGTTTACTGTCCAGCACTTTCCCTGAGTTATGTTGGATTTGGAGTTAGAATAGTAAATACATATGTTTTATTGTCCAGCACTTTCCCTGACTTATGTTGAATTGGAGTTAAAATAGTAAAATATTATGGTTTACTGTCCAGCACTTTCCCTGACTTATGTTTGATTGGAGTTAGAATAGTACATTATTATGGTTTACTGTCCAGCACTTTTCCTGATTAATGTTGGATTTGGAGTTAGAATAGTAAATTATCATGGTTTACTGTTGTAATGGCTGGATTTTCTGTTTAGATGGGATCAGCCCCCAGGGGCCCCTGTGACCCAGCCAAAACGTACTCACCTTCCGTCCTCAGGACTCCTCTATATCCAGGCACCTGGTACCTACCTGAGGATAGGGAACTCGCAATATACAAGCTCATATTATTAAGAACACCACTAAATCTATAGGGATACTAAGAATACTCACTGATTACTAGGGATATCCATACCCTACACCACACTTATTTACATCAGTTGGTCTCGCGGCCACCCTGACCCAGACCGTTCTACCCTAGGGCAGATCTGACACACAATCCGGCGTGTCTACACACGTGGGTCTGCAGCCCCAGTGCTCTCCTTTTCCAAATCGTTCGCGATCCTGCGAAACTTACACGGCGGTGTCCCTCCCGCCGCTCTCATTAATTTTACGCCACAATCCGGTGGCTTTATACGCTGGTAATCCTCCCCAGCGCTCTCATTAACGCCGCATATCAACGACGACCACATTCCTATGAACACCTATACATATATATATATATATAGGGATATTATCTCAGCTGTCTACTCGGGATGAAACTACAATGATGACTTTGGATATGGTTTCAGATTATTATGTATTACCTGCTCTTGGCATCAAAGGTCCACTCACTCCCTATTTATGTGATCACCACTCACCTGATTGGGATTACTCATCCATTCATGCAGCAACTACCTAGGAGATACATTTACCTTTAGTGAACAAGAATAGGGACTACACACCAGTTAGTTATAAACTGGGGGAGGTTATTTATTACAGTAATATAAACATTAATGCACATCTAACAAAGACTATAGGTAGAACACACCGCTTGAAAGAGAAAAGATTACACATAACAGGAACACTCCGCTGAAAGGGAAAAGATTAAGTGTAGCTAATGTGATGAAAACAATATCACCTGATTAGTGTGAAGTCTTGTTCTAGCTGTCATCTGGGTTCCTCTCTCGTCTGTGCCTTGGCTCATCTCATGCTCTCTCTCCTCTCCTGCACTCTTGGGTACACCTCTGCGCTGATCGCTCTGTCTCTGGACTCCTCTTCCCCACACGAACTGTCTCTCCACCTTGCGTCTTCAATCTTTTAATAGTTCCTGCCGCTCTGATCACCGTTCATTCTGTCTCTCTCTTATTCGCTCTATCTCTGCGCCAATGTCCAATTCCATCTGCTCCCATAGGTTAATCCACGAGCTCTCCTCTATCTCTTCTAAAAGGCATTACTTCAGACTCCAGCTATTCACACTTCCTCCTGATAAACAACTGCTTCTGACTGCTTCCTTCAGTTCCAGCTCACTATTCAACTCAGCTCTTCTCCAGATTGAACCCTCTCTCTCTCTCTGCCAACTCCACTCCACTGCTCTCCTCTCTGCTGGACTCTCCTCTGCTCGACTCCCTCTGACTGACTCTCTCCTCGACTCCCCTCTGACTCACTCTCTCCTCGACTGACTGACTCCGCCTCTGCACTTCACAAATATAGAATGCTGTTTCCTCATGGAAAGTTCCAGCCAGCAGCTTTTTCTCACCAATCCCATGCACCAGGCTCCTTGCGCTAGACGCTCCCACAGTGACCAGTCTGCTTGTTTCGTCTAGAGACTGAGCCCGGGAACAATTCCTGATTAGATTCAGCTCTGGCCGGTTCTCTCCGGTCCGCTTAGGGCGAACAACAGTTATAACTATAAACATTGCTTTTGCCCTAAAAAGCCTCTCTGCTTCCATCAAGATGGAGTCTCTCTAGCTTTAGGCCTGAAAGGGGTGAAATGCTCCTTAGCTCTGTCAGAATACCTACATAAACCATACCAATATGTCTAATATGTCAAAGCCAATAGGCAATAGACAGGTTAAAGTCAAGAATAAAGGCATATTAAGCAGCTATCCTCTTCTAGGTCTGGAAAAAGGGCTTAAAAGGGCCAACACAGGCTAAGAAGGCCTATACTAGATGCGAGCAAGAATAATGATCTATTATCACTGCTAAATAAAGCCAAAAACCCTGCCATTACACTGCACCCTAGATCCTTATCTTGCGAGCATCTTATAAACAACAACAACCATCTAAACAAACATCAACATAATCTATCCAACATAGGCTAAAAATACCTATCCTAGATGTGAGCAAGATTAAGATCTATATCACTGCTAAATAAAGCCCAAAAAACTCTGCCATCCACCCTTAGATCCTTATCTTGCGAACATCTGACAAACAATAACATCTAAATAAACAAACATCAACACAATCTATCAACAAATCAAAACCTAAAAAACTTCCTAAAAACAATGACAACTCAAGAAAATTCCACCTGAAACTCAATTGTAGGGAACAGAAACCTAAAAACAAATCAAAGCACCCTTGACTTGAATGCTGAAAATATCTGAGATTGGATCTGATAACGAAAGAAACTAACCAAAGCATCCTCAAACTAAATGTGCCTCAACTTCTAATGATAACTGGTGAAATCTAGTGATGTAGGGACTTATGTGTTGAATGAAAACAGCAAGGGGCCTAAATGGGCCTACTTCGGACAACTTAAGGCTAAATAAGGCCTACCTACAGTTGTGAACTTAAAAACTAAATGTGTTTCAACTTCTAATGAGAGAACAAGAAAGGGCCTAAATGAGCCTTACGTACTATAGGCAACTTAAGCTAATGATGACTCATGAAACTATTGGTGTAGGTGCTAATATGTGAAATGAAAATAACAATAGGCCTAAATGAGGCCTACCTGCTGACATTTGTCAATTTAAAGTGAAATCTGAGAAATACAATTGCAAGGTCTGGGCAAACATTAATACATTAAATCACACGGTGGAACACATGTGCGCACCATCATTGAAAAAAGTCCTTCATTTGGAAAAAACTATAATAGGTGACATATTTTTTTTAAAAGTGGGGCCTGCTTGTAGTGATGTCAAAATTGCAGGCCAGGGAATTAAATAACTTAGTCATAATAGGTGACACGTTTTTTTTTAAAAGTGGGGCCTGCTTGTCCAAGGGATTATTTAATGTCCAAATTCTTCAGTGTAGGCCACCACCCTGCATCCTCGGTACTTCCTCCAATGTGGCCATCCATCACCCGGTCTGGTCTGGTCTGGTCTGGTCTGGTTCCATCATCCAAAACAATAAACTAAAATAATAACATGAAAATAAAAAGCTAAAACAAATGAAGGGAGTGGGCAGACGCACGCACGCACCCCAACTGCAACAATCCTAGAAACAAGAGAAGAAGTATCATTATTCTTGTAAAATAAAATTTTCCATTTAAAAAGCACCCCGGGTGCCTTTCATTATTGAAAAGAAAATATCCTAATTAATTAAAACATTCAAAATTTAACTTTTAGTAACATTGAGTGGGGCCTAACATACCCTAATCCTAACTAAGCCAGTCTCACCCTTCTGGGCAAGAACCATGCTACAGTGTGAAAAAAAATAAATTTTGGAGTACCGCCCAAATGGTGACAGCATCAGCAGGGCACTGCAAGCCTCCCATTTTCCCAGGTCAGAGTCCGCCCAGGCCCATCAAATTAACTAACTCCAAGGGAAGAGCAGGCCACCCCGCCCTTAAATAAACAAGCCGTGCGCGGAAGAAAATTGGATTGTAGCCCATCATAACACACTGGGACGTGATCGAAACCTGCAGAATGAAAAAAAAGTTCGTCTGCGCAGACCAGCTGGGCTGCCAAGGTCAAAAAACAAATTTCTCCTGCCTTATTTTGTAACTAACAGAAGCTCGAATTTAACAAAAACAATTCTGTTACAGTGCATTGCCAATTAAAAAAGGTCCAATTTTTTTTTAAAAAGACGTTTGTCCAACTAACTCAACTAAAGGCAAGACATTTCACTTATTTAGGGTCCATTTGTCAAAGAGAAATAATTTGTAAAACAGCATAAAAATGCAGATACATTTCAACATTGTATTTGAGTTCACATTTTTTGATGACACATTTATAAAAGCATACATGTTAATTCACATTTGGGAAAATAATAATGTTATGTTGCAACATCCTTCCCTCTTTCAAAGGCACATGGTCGCCTTACACTAATTAAAAGCACATGTTACCATGCACCGTCGGGCAAGATCTATTATTTTTAAACCAGCACATTCCTGTCTAGATGGAAACCCCTCACAGAAATAATTAATGAAAACAGCTCGTAGCGTGCACTCTAACGGGCTATCTTTTTAACATTTCACTCATTTTAAAAGAACACAGCTTTCTCCATAACGTTGATTTATAACCACATCAGTTCCAAGGTGAACCCACACAAATTCGTAGACGCATTTCAAAAGGAATGTGAAATGAACAGAACCCTTCTCAAAACACAAGATGTTACCTTTCCGTCAAGAAACTGACAAAGCACGTAGGCTGACCAAGGAACCAGAAAAAAAAGTCAAAATCAAACCATCAAAAATCCTTAAAATAATTCACTGACTTTTATAGTCAGGTCAGATAACCATGCATGTTGACAGCATGTAAAAAATAAAGGCTGCCATCTCAACTCAAGATATTAACCCTTTGGCAGCTCAAATAGAAACATTTCCCAACATCCATTTATACATGGGAAAATCATTAGCACATTTCTTCACGTTTACAAATGACACGTACATATTTTCAAAAACGTTATCCCCAAGCACCCGAGAAAGATCCAGCTCTCTCCTGCCAAACGTAATGATAACATGCCCTGTCCAAGCCATGACCACATGGCGCTATTCACAAGCCATATTTACAAGACAAGCCTTTCACAAACAACATTTCCAAGGCGCAATGCACAAGGAACACAATAGATCAACATGAGAACATGCACCTCACAAATCACAAAAATATGGCGCTATTCACAAGTCATATTTACAAGACAATCTTTTCACAAACCATGTATCCAAGGCGCAATGCACAAGGAACACAACAGATCAACATGAGAACATGCACCTCACAAGTCACAAAAATATGGCGCTATTCACAAGTCATATTTACAAGGAGCTATATTCAAAGAACTCCACAGATCATAGAACAATGAACACATTTCACATTGCACAGCATAAGCAGATGCAGCAAGCAATTGAATGGGCAATTTAAAAGCATTTTTTACACACATTTATACAATTGGACCATCACAAAGATGTAACTGGCTTCCTCATGTAATGCCATCCTTCAACTCTGACACTTTAAACACCAAGATGAAAACTATTCCTTCCACCCTGAATAAACCAAATGCCATGATGAAATACAATCTCCTCACGCTGCAACTGTTCAAGCCAATAGGTCTAACAGGCTACATAAACTGCAACATTAAGCCAGATGGAACTAGCGTTCAGGGCACTCCCTCAGAACACATGGGCAACTCTCTAAGCACATGGCCAGGCACACAGAGTTCGTAAACTGTCCGACTACGCCAAAATGTAATGTTTGGCGCTCACTCACAACACATGGGAAACAATCTAAGCCCTGGCCAGGCACACAGAGTTCGTAAGATGCCGACTACGCCAAAATGTAATGTTTGGCGCTTACTCACAACACATGGGGTCACACAGGATTCGTAAACTGTCCGACTACGCCAAAATGTAATGTTTGGCGCTCACTCACAACACATGGGGTCACACAGGATTCGTAAACTGTCCGACTACGCCAAAATGTAATGTTTGGCGCTCACTCACAACACATGGGGTCACACAGGATTCGTAAACTGTCCGACTACGCCAAAATGTAATGGCTGGATTTTCTGTTTAGATGGGATCAGCCCCCAGGGGCCCCTGTGACCCAGCCAAAACGTACTCACCTTCCGTCCTCAGGACTCCTCTATATCCAGGCACCTGGTACCTACCTGAGGATAGGGAACTCGCAATATACAAGCTCATATTATTAAGAACACCACTAAATCTATAGGGATACTAAGAATACTCACTGATTACTAGGGATATCCATACCCTACACCACACTTATTTACATCAGTTGGTCTCGCGGCCACCCTGACCCAGACCGTTCTACCCTAGGGCAGATCTGACACACAATCCGGCGTGTCTACACACGTGGGTCTGCAGCCCCAGTGCTCTCCTTTTCCAAATCGTTCGCGATCCTGCGAAACTTACACGGCGGTGTCCCTCCCGCCGCTCTCATTAATTTTACGCCACAATCCGGTGGCTTTATACGCTGGTAATCCTCCCCAGCGCTCTCATTAACGCCGCATATCAACGACGACCACATTCCTATGAACACCTATACATATATATATATATATATTGGGATATTATCTCAGCTGTCTACTCGGGATGAAACTACAATGATGACTTTGGATATGGTTTCAGATTATTATGTATTACCTGCTCTTGGCATCAAAGGTCCACTCACTCCCTATTTATGTGATCACCACTCACCTGATTGGGATTACTCATCCATTCATGCAGCAACTACCTAGGAGATACATTTACCTTTAGTGAACAAGAATAGGGACTACACACCAGTTAGTTATAAACTGGGGGAGGTTATTTATTACAGTAATATAAACATTAATGCACATCTAACAAAGACTATAGGTAGAACACACCGCTTGAAAGAGAAAAGATTACACATAACAGGAACACTCCGCTGAAAGGGAAAAGATTAAGTGTAGCTAATGTGATGAAAACAATATCACCTGATTAGTGTGAAGTCTTGTTCTAGCTGTCATCTGGGTTCCTCTCTCGTCTGTGCCTTGGCTCATCTCATGCTCTCTCTCCTCTCCTGCACTCTTGGGTACACCTCTGCGCTGATCGCTCTGTCTCTGGACTCCTCTTCCCCACACGAACTGTCTCTCCACCTTGCGTCTTCAATCTTTTAATAGTTCCTGCCGCTCTGATCACCGTTCATTCTGTCTCTCTCTTATTCGCTCTATCTCTGCGCCAATGTCCAATTCCATCTGCTCCCATAGGTTAATCCACGAGCTCTCCTCTATCTCTTCTAAAAGGCATTACTTCAGACTCCAGCTATTCACACTTCCTCCTGATAAACAACTGCTTCTGACTGCTTCCTTCAGTTCCAGCTCACTATTCAACTCAGCTCTTCTCCAGATTGAACCCTCTCTCTCTCTCTGCCAACTCCACTCCACTGCTCTCCTCTCTGCTGGACTCTCCTCTGCTCGACTCCCTCTGACTGACTCTCTCCTCGACTCCCCTCTGACTCACTCTCTCCTCGACTGACTGACTCCGTCTCTGCACTTCACAAATATAGAATGCTGTTTCCTCATGGAAAGTTCCAGCCAGCAGCTTTTTCTCACCAATCCCATGCACCAGGCTCCTTGCGCTAGACGCTCCCACAGTGACCAGTCTGCTTGTTTCGTCTAGAGACTGAGCCCGGGAACAATTCCTGATTAGATTCAGCTCTGGCCGGTTCTCTCCGGTCCGCTTAGGGCGAACAACAGTTATAACTATAAACATTGCTTTTGCCCTAAAAAGCCTCTCTGCTTCCATCAAGATGGAGTCTCTCTAGCTTTAGGCCTGAAAGGGGTGAAATGCTCCTTAGCTCTGTCAGAATACCTACATAAACCATACCAATATGTCTAATATGTCAAAGCCAATAGGCAATAGACAGGTTAAAGTCAAGAATAAAGGCATATTAAGCAGCTATCCTCTTCTAGGTCTGGAAAAAGGGCTTAAAAGGGCCAACACAGGCTAAGAAGGCCTATACTAGATGCGAGCAAGAATAATGATCTATTATCACTGCTAAATAAAGCCAAAAACCCTGCCATTACAACTGTCCAGCACTTTCCCTGACTTATGTTGGATTGGAGTTAGAATAGATTATTAATATGGTTTACTGTCTAGCACTTTCCCTGACTTATGTTGGTTTGGAGTTAGAATAGTAAATTATTATGGTTTACTGTCCAGCACTTTTCCTGATTTATGATGGATTTGGAGTTAGAATAGTAAATTATAATGGTTTACTGTCCAGCACTTTCCCTGAGTTATGTTGGATTTGGAGTTAGAATAGTAAATTATTATGGTTTACTGTGCAGCAATTTCTCTGAGTTATGTTGGATTTGGAGTTAGAATATTAATTTATTATGGTTTACTGTCCAGCACTTTCCCTGACTTATGTTGGATTGGAGTTAGAATAGTTTATTATTATGGTTTACTGTCCAGCACTTTCCCTGACTTATGTTGGATTTGGAGTTAGAATAGTAAATAAATATGGTTTATTGTCCAGCACTTTCCCTGACTTATGTTGAATTGGAGTTAAAATAGTAAAATATTATGGTTTAATGTCCAGCACTTTCCCTGAGTTATATTGGATTTGGAGTTTGAATAGTAAATTATTATGGTTTACTGTCCAGCACTTTCCCTGACGTATGTTGGATTGGAGTTAGAATAGTTTATTATTATGGTTTACTGTCCAGCACTTTCCCTGACTTATGTTGGATTTGGGGTTAGAATAGTAAATAAATATGGTTTATTGTCCAGCACTTTCCCTGACTTATGTTGAATTGGAGTTAAAATAGTAAAATATTATGGTTTACTGTCCAGCACTTTCCCTGAGTTATATTGGATTTGGAGTTTGAATAGTAAATTATTATGGTTTACTGTCCAGCACTTTCCCTGACTTATGTTGGATTGGAGTTAGAATAACAAAATATTATGGTTTTACTGTCCAGCACTTTTCCTGATTAATGTTGGATTTGGAGTTAGAATAGTAAATTATTATGGTTTACTGTCCAGCACTTTCCCTGACTTATTATGGATTGGAGTTAGAATAGATTATTATTATGGTTTACTGTCTAGCACTTTTCCTGAGTTATGTTGGATTTGGAGTTAGAATAGTAAATTATTATGGTTTACTGTCCAGCACTGTCCCTGACTTATGTTGTATTGGAGTTAGAATAGTAAATTATTATGGTTTACTGTCCAGCACTTCCCTGAGTTATGTAGGGTTTGGAGTTAAAATAATAAATTATTATGGTTTACTGTCTAGCACTTTCCCTGACTTATGTTGGTTTGGAATTAGAATAGTAAATTATTATGGTTTACTGTCCAGCACTTTCCCTGAGTTATGTTTGATTTGGAGTTAGAATAGTAAATTATTATAGTTTACTGTCCAGCACTTTCCCTGAGTTATGTAGGGTTTGGAGTTAAAATAGTAAATTATTATGGTTTACTGTCCAGCACTTTCCCTGACTTATGTTGGTTTGGAGTTAGAATAGTAAATTATTATGGTTTACTGTCCAGCACTTTTCCTGATTTATGATGGATTTGGAGTTAGAATAGTAAATTATAATGGTTTACTGTCCAGCACTTTCCCTGAGTTATGTTGGATTTGGAGTTAGAATAGTAAATTATTATGGTTTACTGTACAGCAATTTCTCTGAGTTATGTTGGATTTGGAGTTAGAATATTAATGTATTATAGTTTATTGTTCAGCACTTTCCCTGACTTATGTTGGATTGGAGTTAGAATAGTACATTATTGTGGTTTACTGTCCAGCATTTTCCCTGATTTATGTTGGATTTGGAGTTAGAATAGTTTATTATTATGGTTTACTGTCCAGCACTTTCCCTGAGTTATGTTGGATTTGGAGTTAGAATAGTAAATAAATATGGTTTATTGTCCAGCACTTTCCCTGACTTATGTTGAATTGAAGTTAAAATAGTAAAATATTATGGTTTACTTTCCAGCACTTTCTCTGAGTTATATTGGATTTGGAGTTTGAATAGTAAATTATTATGGTTTACTGTCCAGCACTTTCCCTGAGTTATATTGGATTTGGAGTTTGAATAGTAAATTATTATGGTTTACTGTCCAGCACTTTCCCTGACTTATGTTGGATTGGAGTTAGAATAACAAAATATTATGGTTTACTGTCCAGCACTTTTCCTGATTAATGTTGGATTTGGAGTTAGAATAGTAAATTATTATGGTTTACTGTCCAGCACTTTCCCTGACTTATGTTGGATTGGAGTTAGAATAGATTATTATTATGGTTTACTGTCTAGCACTTTTCCTGAGTTATGTTGGATTTGGAGTTAGAATAGTAAATTATTATGGTTTACTGTCCAGCACTGTCCCTGACTTATGTTGTATTGGAGTTAGAATAGTAAATTATTATGGTTTACTGTCCAGCACTTCCCTGAGTTATGTAGGGTTTGGAGTTAAAATAATAAATTATTATGGTTTACTGTCTAGCACTTTCCCTGACTTATGTTGGTTTGGAATTAGAATAGTAAATTATTATGGTTTACAATCCAGCACTTTCCCTGAGTTATGTTTGATTTGGAGTTAGAATAGTAAATTATTATAGTTTACTGTCCAGCACTTTCCCTGAGTTATGTAGGGTTTGGAGTTAAAATAGTAAATTATTATGGTTTACTGTCCAGCACTTTCCCTGACTTATGTTGGTTTGGAGTTAGAATAGTAAATTATTATGGTTTACTGTCCAGCACTTTTCCTGATTTATGATGGATTTGGAGTTAGAATAGTAAATTATAATGGTTTACTGTCCAGCACTTTCCCTGAGTTATGTTGGATTTGGAGTTAGAATAGTAAATTATTATGGTTTACTGTACAGCAATTTCTCTGAGTTATGTTGGATTTGGAGTTAGAATATTAATGTATTATAGTTTATTGTTCAGCACTTTCCCTGACTTATGTTGGATTGGAGTTAGAATAGTACATTATTGTGGTTTACTGTCCAGCATTTTCCCTGATTTATGTTGGATTTGGAGTTAGAATAGTTTATTATTATGGTTTACTGTCCAGCACTTTCCCTGAGTTATGTTGGATTTGGAGTTAGAATAGTAAATAAATATGGTTTATTGTCCAGCACTTTCCCTGACTTATGTTGAATTGAAGTTAAAATAGTAAAATATTATGGTTTACTTTCCAGCACTTTCTCTGAGTTATATTGGATTTGGAGTTTGAATAGTAAATTATTATGGTTTACTGTCTAGCACTTTCCCTGACTTATGTTGGATTGGAGTTAGAATAGTAAATTATTATGGTTTACTGTCCAGCACTTTTCCTGATTAATGTTGGATTTGGAGTTAGAATAGTAAATTATCATGGTTTACTGTCCAGCACTTTCCCTGACTTATGTTGGATTGGAGTTAGAATAGATTATTATTATGGTTTACTGTCTAGCACTTTCCCTGAGTTATTTTGGATTGGAGTTAGAATAGTAAATTATTTTGGTTTACTGTCCAGCACTTTCCCTGAGTAATGTTTGATTTGGAGTTAGAATAGTAAATTGTTATGGTTTACTGTCCAGCACTGTCCCTGACTTATGTTGAATTGGAGTTAGAATAGTAAATTATTATGGTTTACTGTCCAGCACTTTCCCTGAGTTATGTAGGTTTTGGAGTTAAAATAGTAAATTATTATGGTTTACTGTCCAGCACTTTCCCTGACTTATGTTGGTTTGGAGTTAGAATAGTAAATTATTATGGTTTACTGTCCAGCACCTTTCCTGATTTATGATGGATTTGGAGTTAGAATAGTAAATTATAATGGTTTACTGTCCAGCACTTTCCCTGAGTTCTGTTGGATTTGGAGTTAAAATAGTACATTATTATGGTTTACTGTCCAGCACTTTCCCTGAGTTATTTTGGATTGGAGATAGAATAGTAAATTATTTTGGTTTACTGTCCAGCACTTTCCCTGAGTAATGTTCGATTTGGAGTTAGAATATTAAATTATTATGGTTTACTTTCCAGCACTTTCCCTGAGTTATGTTGGATTTGGAGTTAAAATAGTAAATTATTATGGTTTACTGTCCAGCACTTTCCCTGAGTTTTTTTGGATTGGAGTTTGAATAGTAAAATATTATGGTTTACTGTCAAGCATTTTCCCTGCGTTATGTTGGATTTGGAGTTAGAATAATAAATTGTTAATGTTTTTTAAAAAAATTATGAAATTAAAAAAATTATTTGTTAATATTATCTGTATTTAGTATTATAGATATATCTTAAATAACATTTTTATTTAAAAAAATTATACACTTTTATAACATTTTAACATTAATATCACATGTTTATAAAATTATAAATTACAATAGTAAAAAAGTCTTGTGAAAAAAACAGTTTTTTGTTACAAATGTTTGTAGATGGAAACATTTAAACATTTGTATACATTTTTTTATAACATTTATTCGAATTTAACATTGCAGTATTTGTAACATATACATTGTAATTTTGTATTAATTAGCATACTAAATTTTAATGTTTTAAAATAAAATGTAGTATGTTAATTAATTTACATATAATTGGCATTTCCAAAAGTATATACCTTAAATTGTTCACATTTTTATATTATAAATTGTTTTTTAATTAATAAACAATATTTTTTAAAATATATTTTTATAATAAAAAAATAATGTATATTTTACATTATTCATATGTTTAGTATAAACATTTAGAAAAGTATAACAATTTATGAAAAATATTTAGCAATTTGTAAACATTTTTTCATTCATTAATATGGAGAATACGTCCTATTTTTGTTTTTATTATGCTGCCATTTTGTTTTGTGTTGTTCACTTTTTAGTTTATCTACATCTTTGTTTGGGTCATTTCTGAAGATGGAACCTCGCGGTTCGTAGCTGCTTCGTGTTTGTTAAAGTAAGTTTAATTTTCATTACTTTTTAGTTCATTTAAAGAATTTATTTAGCTAGTTTTAGTGTGTATGTGTTGCTATGAGTCTTATGTAACTGTTTATGTGAAAAGTACCTGTTATTTAAGAACGTTAGTGATAGCGTACTTAGTTTGCTATTTAATATAGATGGAATGTTAGTGTTTTACTTAAAGTATTATTTTATGTATTTTACTACCTTTTATATGTTATTTCTTGGCTTTGTGGGTTTAGTATTTATTATGGGTGCCGCTTCGATTATGCAAATGCGTGCATTTGTTATTAACATTGTGGCGGGCGGTGCAGTGAGCACCGTCCACCACAATGTTAATTTTAAGAATGCGCCCGCCACTGTGGTGGGCGCATCCTAATGCCAATGTCGGGACCCCTGCCCTTTAGGCGGGCGGTCCTGATCTCCGTTAGGGTGGCGGGCGGACTGTTTCCGCCCGCCATCCTAATGGACCCCTTAGTTTGAATTTGATATCCGTTATTTTTAAATGAGGCTGTTTTATTAGTAATTTCATTCTAGTATATATTTAAATATGTTTTGTATGTGTTTCATATTTATAGTTTATAATGTTAAACATGTACAAATATGTGAAGTCTTAATAAAACTATTCAAAAATGAGTATATTAGAATTATTAAGTAAGTTTATATTAATTAGTGTATTTAAAAATATTATATATATATTTATCAAATATATAGTATATATTTATATGTTTTTAAAGCATTATTTTCAGTTTATAATTATAAAATATTACATTTGTTGAGGGTATTGTGTATTTAAGGTTATAGAAAAAAAGTCGCTATTTTCCCGTAAAAACTCCAATAGACGTCTGGGGTGGGTAAAAGGTTAATATCCGCCAAAACTTAGTAGGAAGAGATTCCTATGTATTCGTTTTTGGTTTAGTCAACGTTGAAGGATACAGTGTATCAAAATATTGTGCACCTAATGTTTGTTTCCTTGAAACTTGCTCCGCAACAAATGAAAAGTGGGGGCCCTTGGCCCCCCCGCCCGCATGGCGCTGTGATGATCCCTTCTCCCCTTGCCTCCCGGTGGTTTGGGGGCGTGATCTCCCGGCGTCCAATGATTACGCGGGAGGTGGGCGCCACATCACCTGTAGGCCGGCGCCCAATCCCTGACCCGGGAGGCGTTGTGCAGTCTTCCGGGTCAAAGGGGCGGGTGTCGGGGGGTGAGGGGAGGGGGCGGACCACCCTCTACCCGTGTCCCCACGAATAAGGGGGGGGGCGCTCAGTTGGCCCTTCTTGTCGGCTGACGCTCCCCCACACTGGTCGTGCCCCGCGCTCGGGCCTCCAAATTTTTTGTTTTATCTTTCAGGTCAAGGATTGCTGCTAGGAGTGTGTGGTAGCACGACATTAGAAGCAGACAGACGAAGCGTGGAGCGTAAAGGCTGAAGCGTTCACGTGGTATACCGGTGTACAGTGGATCTGTAGAGTGTGGGACGTAGGACACGCAAGACATCGACAGTAAGAGGAGAGAGGGGGTCTTCCATTTCATCGCTTCGTGTGGCCACCGGGTGGGTCTACGTTAGAGTTTGATTCAGAAAAGGGGGTGGTGATGGACAGAGTTTCTGAATAAAGCAGAATACTCCTACCCAGTCAACAGATCAGGGCTTGATCCATCACCGTTTTTTAGCTCACTGCACCATCCCAGCTCAGAACCTGGCTACATGCAAATTAGTCTGTCCCTGGCCCAGTGCATCATGGGAACAGAGCAGACCAAACTACCAAGCCAATTCTTATACTGGAAAGGAAACAAGCTTCGGGGGACCGGTTTCTGGCATTACAGCCGTCTTAGGCCAAGCTTGCTTGAATCCTGGTGGTGCAGTGAGCAAGGGACTCATGTCTGAGAATACCCTTCCACGCTTATGGTGGACAAAACGATTCAGAAAAGGGGGTGGTGATGGACAGAGTTTCTGAATAAAGCAGAATACTCCTACCCAGTCAACAGATCAGGGCTTGATCCATCACCGTTTTTTAGCTCACTGCACCATCCCAGCTCAGAACCTGGCTACATGCAAATTAGTCTGTCCCTGGCCCAGTGCATCATGGGAACAGAGCAGATCAAACTACCAAGCCAATTCTTATACTGGAAAGGAAACAAGCTTCCGGGGACCGGTTTCTGGCATTACAGCCGTCTTCGGCCCAGCTTGCTTGAATACTGATGGTGCAGTGAGCAAGGGACTCATGTCTGAGTATACCCTTCCACGCTTATGGTGGACAAAACGATTCAGAAAAGGGGGTGGGGATGGACAGAGTTTCTGAATAAAGCAGAATACTCCTACCCAGTCAACAGATCAGGGCTTGATCCATCACCGTTTTCTAGCTCACTTCACCATCCCAGCTCAGAACCTGGCTACATGCAAATTAATCTGTCCCTGGCGCAGTGCATCATGGGAACAGAGCAGACCAAACTACCAAGCCAATTCTTATACTGGAAAGGAAACAAGCTTCCGGGGACCGGTTTCTGGCATTACAGCCGTCTTCAGCCCAGCTTGCTTGAATCCTGATGGTGCAGTGAGCAAGGGACTCATGTCTGAGTATACCCTTCCATGCTTATGGTGGACAAAACGATTCAGAAAAGGGGGTGGTGATGGACAGAGTTTCTGAATAAAGCAGAATACTCCTACCCAGTCAACAGATCAGGGCTTGATCCATCACCGTTTTTTAGCTCACTGCACCATCCCAGCTCAGAACCTGGCTACATGCAAATTAGTCTGTCCCTGGCCCAGTGCATCATGGGAACAGAGCAGACCAAACTACCAAGCCAATTCTTATACTGGAAAGGAAACAAGCTTCCGGGGACCGGTTTCTGGCATTACAGCCGTCTTCGGCCCAGCTTGCTTGAATCCTGATGGTGCAGTGAGCAAGGGACTCATGTCTGAGTATACCCTTCCACGCTTATGGTGGACAAAACGATTCAGAAAAGGGGGTGGTGATGGACAGAGTTTCTGAATAAAGCAGAATACTCCTACCCAGTCAACAGATCAGGGCTTGATCCATCACCGTTCTTTAGCTCACTGCACCATCCCAGCTCAGAACCTGGCTACATGCAAATTAGTCTGTCCCTGGCCCAGTGCATCATGGGAACAGAGCAGACCAAACTAACAAGCCAATTCTTATACTGGAAAGGAAACAAGCTTCCGGGGACCGGTTTCTGGCATTACAGCCGTCTTCGGCCCAGCTTGCTTGAATCCTGATGGTGCAGTGAGCAGGGAACTCATGTCTGAGTATACCCTTCCACGCTTATGGTGGACAAAACGATTCAGAAAAGGGGGTGGTGATGGACAGAGTTTCTGAATAAAGCAGAATACTCCTACCCAGTCAACAGATCAGGGCTTGATCCATCACCGTTTTTTAGCTCACTGCACCATCCCAGCTCAGAACCTGACTACATGCAAATTAGTCTGTCCCTGGCCCAGTGCATCATGGGAACAGAGCAGACCAAACTACCAAGCCAATTCTTATACTGGAAAGGAAACAAGCTTCCGGGGACCGGTTTCTGGCATTACAGCCGTCTTCGGCCCAGCTTGCTTGAACCCTGATGGTGCAGTGAGCAAGGGACTCATGTCTGAGTATACCCTTCCACGCTTATGGTGGACAAAACGATTCAGAAAAGGGGGTGGTGATGGACAGAGTTTCTGAATAAAGCAGAATACTCCTACCCAGTCAACAGATCAGGGCTTGATCCATCACCGTTTTTTAGCTCACTGCACCATCCCAGCTCAGAACCTGGCTACATGCAAATTAGTCTGTCCCTGGCCCAGTGCATCATGGGAACAGAGCAGACCAAACTACCAAGCCAATTCTTATACTGGAAAGGAAACAAGCTTCCGGGGACCAGTTTCTGGCATTACAGCCGCCTTCGGCCCAGCTTGCTTGAATCCTGATGGTGCAGTGAGCAAGGGACTCATGTCTGAGTATACCCTTCCACGCTTATGGTGGACAAAACGATTCAGAAAAGGGGGTGGTGATGGACAGAGTTTCTGAATAAAGCAGAATACTCCTACCCAGTCAACAGATCAGGGCTTGATCCATCACCGTTTTTTAGCTCACTGTACCATCCCAGCTCAGAACCTGGCTACATGCAAATTAGTCTGTCCCTGGCCCAGTGCATCATGGGAACAGAGCAGGCCAAACTACCAAGTTCCCTTGCTCATTGCACCATCAGGATTCAAGCAAGCCGGGCCGAAGACGGCTGAAATGCCAGAAACCGGTCCCCGGTAGCTTGTTTCCTTCCCAGTGTAAGAATTGGCTTTTGTAGTTTGGTTTGCCCTGTTCCCATCATGCACTGGGACAGGAACAGACTAATTTGCATACAGCCGGGTTCTGAAACTGGGATGGTGCAGTGAGCTAAAAAACGGTGTTGGATCTAGCCCTGATCTCTTGACTGGGTGAGAGTATTCTGTTTAATTCAGAGACTCTGTCCCTCACCACCCCTTGTTGTAAATATTTTTGTCCACCCTAAGCGTGGAAGGGTATACTCAGATGTGAGTCCCTTGCTCATTGCACCATCAGGATTCAAGCAAGCCGGGCCGAAGATGGCTGAAATGCCAGAAACTGGTCCCCGGTAGCTTGTTTCCTTCCCAGTGTAAGAATTGGCTTTTGTAGTTTGGTTTGCCCTGTTCCCATCATGCACTGGGACAGGAACAGACTAATTTGCATACAGCCGGGTTCTGAAACTGGGATGGTGCCGTGAGCTAAAAAACGGTGTTGGATCTAGCCCTGATCTCTTGACTGGGTGAGAGTATTCTGTTTAATTCAGAGACTCTGTCCCTCACCACCCCTTGTTGTAAATATTTTTGTCCACCCTAAGCGTGGAAGGGTATACTCAGATGTGAGTCCCTTGCTCATTGCACCATCAGGATTCAAGCAAGCCGGGCCGAAGACGGCTGAAATGCCAGAAACCGGTCCCCGGTAGCTTGTTTCCTTCCCAGTGTAAGAATTGGCTTTTGTAGTTTGGTTTGCCCTGTTCCCATCATACACTGGGACAGGAACAGACTAATTTGCATACAGCCGGGTTCTGAAACTGGGATGGTGCAGTGAGCTAAAAAACGGTGTTGGATCTAGCCCTGATCTCTTGACTGGGTGAGAGTATTCTGTTTAATTCAGAGACTCTGTCCCTCACCACCCCTTGTTGTAAATATTTTTGTCCACCCTAAGCGTGGAAGGGTATACTCAGATGTGAGTCCCTTGCTCTTTGCACCATCAGGATTCAAGCAAGCCGGGCCGAAGACGGCTGAAATGCCTGAAACCGGTCCCCGGTAGCTTGTTTCCTTCCCAGTGTAAGAATTGGCTTTTGTAGTTTGGTATGCCCTGTTCCCATCATGCACTGGGACAGGAACAGACTAATTTGCATACAGCCGGGTTCTGAAACTGGGATGGTGCAGTGAGCTAAAAAACGGTGTTGGATCTAGCCCTGATCTCTTGACTGGGTGAGAGTATTCTGTTTAATTCAGAGACTCTGTCCCTCTCCACCCCTTGTTGTAAATACGTTAAAGTTTGGCCACCCCTAACATTCGGAATAGCCGGTGTTGCGGTCGCAGTTGCGTGGTGCTTATAGCCCCCTGCACATCCTCCGTCTCGTGAAGCTACAGGTCGCATAGGTTGCGAATCCGAGCAGTAAGCAAATCGATCAATAGACAAAATTCCCGGGAGGTAAAAAATAGAGTTGATGTTGCAGGCCATGATGCGTAAAATGAATGCCATGGATAAGAGATTGAATAAGGTTGACAGCCTAGAGGCTCGTATGATGGAAAGGATTGATGATATCGCAGGCCCATGCGGTAGACCCAAGCGGCAGATTGCTGCGCCTTTGCTGGAGGGGGATTCCGACTCCTCGCCTAAAAGGAGCAAGTCCAAGAGATCGAGGCGTAGTGCAGCCGCTCATGCACCTGTGGCTGTGCCCACTACCCCAGAGCCGGTACTCCCGGCTCCCATGGCACCGGCTCCCGCCTTGCCATCAGGGGCCCCTCCTGTCAGGCCGGCGCCGCCTGCCCCAGTTTGCCCACTTCCGTTGCCTACCGTGCTGGCACCCATGGGGCCCCCCTCGCCAGTGGTGCCGGCAGCAGTACCGGATTGCGAAGCTTCGGTCCCACCCGAGTTAACTGGGCAGATAGCGGCTATACTTCCTTGGCTGCAGAAGGGGGGTATGATGCCCTCAACACTAGACCATGCCGCTGAGGTGGCCAAGATGGTGGAAAAGATTAGGGCGGGAACAGTTGTGAGTGCGGCTGCGGCCTCTGTTTCTCCTTCTTCTGCAGTTTGGATGCTGCTCGACCCAATGGAAGCGACGCGGGACCGGCCCCGGTGTCCGGTAATGGTAAGGAGGTAGCCCTGCCTCTCTTAGGGGACGGTAAGATCCCGTCTTGGAGCGAAGATTTAGCGCAACATGTTTCTCGGGTGGTGAAAGAGATGATTTGGGTGGGAAAGTTCATATATATTTTCTCTTTGCTATTAGACAATAGGGAAATGGAAAATGCCAAAATGCTAAAAGAATGGATGCACCCTAGTGAATGGAGAGTACAGTGTGCGAAGTTTAGGGTGGAGGAAACTCTGCGGAATTGGATCAGGGCCTTCTCCAACCTTACGGCTATCACTGTTGAACGCCCTCCAAATGTGCATGCAGCAATGGCTTGCTATCAGAGCAGGATTGTAGGGTGGAGCGAACAGTATCCTGGGGACGCATGGAAGGAATATGATGTTAATTTCAGGAAAGCGAAGGAATTTGACTTGTGATTGTCATGGGACAAGGTGGACTCGTAGTCGTGGCATAAACAGTTCGCAGGGAGCACTAGCGTAGCCAGTGTGTTCCCTGCTAAAACCAAGCAGCCCTTTCGTGCAGCGCTGGGGAATGAGTTCCCGGGGAAGAATAGGGGAGGCGGTGGTGAAAGGAAAGGTGTGGCTAAGATCCAAAAGGAACTGTCCTTGGGCAGGATAGCTGGGCCATTCCAGGAAGTCCCAGTGCCCGATTTTGTGTGTTCACCATTGGGCGTACTCCCCAAGAAAGAGAAGGGCGAGTTTAGGCTGATCCACAACTTATCGGCACTGAGCGGGGCGTCCTTGAATGATGCGATAGACGAAGGAATGTGTAGTGTGAAGTACGCTTCCTTTGCCCAAGCAGTAGAGCTATTGCAGGGGTTGGGGCGGGGCACTCTTATGGCCAAATCGGATATTGAATCCACCTTTTGTCTGTTGCCGGTGCATCCTTTGGACCACCACTTACTTGGTTTTGCTTTTGAGGGAAAATTTTACATGGACAAATGCATGCCTATGGGTTGTTCGATTTCTTGTGCATCCTTTGAGACTTTTAGCTCTTTTTTGGAGTGGGTCATGAGGCAGTCCACGCGACACAAACAGGTCATGCATTATTTGGACGACTTCGTTTTCCTGGGAGCGGCGGGGACTCGGGAGTGTGCCTGGGCATTGCAGGAATTTTGCGTGCTCATGCGGGCTTTTGCGGTTCCGCTAGCGCCTGGGAATACGGTTGGCCCGACCACCTGTCTAGAATTCTTGGGTATCGAGATTGATTCATTGGAAGGGTGCTTCAGGTTACCCAAAGACAAAGTATTGAGTTCAGGGCAGCCTTGCGCCAGTGCCTCCTCAAAGAGAAGGTTACCTTGCAGCAGCTACAGGAGACGGTGGGTCAATTGAACTTTGCATTGCGAGTCATCCCAATGGCACGCCCCTTTTCTCGGTCGATTGCCCAAGCTATGAAGGGTTTGAGAGAGAAACATCACAGCACTAGGCTGTTAGCTGAGGTTCACCAGGATATGCGGATATGGATGGCATTCCTGGACGATTTCAATGGCAGGGTAGTGTGGCCGGGCCCCACCACGACATCAGCAGAGTTGGGTTTATGGACGGACGCTGCTGGTAATGTGGGCTTCGGCGCCATCCTGGGAAGCAAGTGGGTCGCCCAGAAATGGCCTGTGTAATGGGGATCGTGGGGATTGACCAGCAACATCGGATTCCTGGAATTATTCCCGATATGGGTAGCACTGATGGTCTGGCCGGAGCTCCTTAGCAATCAGTCGGTGGTGTTCTGGTCGGATAACATGAGCGTGGTAGAATGCATTAACCAGCAAGCGGCACTGTGTCCATTTATACTGCGCTTGGTAAAGGAGATTGTGCTACAATGTTTGACATGGAATGTGACTTTCAGGGCCAAACATGTGCCAGGCGTTCTCAACAATGCAGCTGATGCCCTTTCTCGCTTTAACATGCAGGTGTTCAGGGAGCAGCTTCCAACAGCAGACCCATCGCCAGCACCTTTTCCGGTTGCTCTCTGGCAGATTGGTGCCCCAGACTACCGTACCTCGTGGCATCTAGCTTAGCCCCCAGGACCAAGACAGCATACGAAGGGGCGTTCTTGTCTTACTGTACTTTCTTAGGGCACAGTTGGGAGGCTAGCTGGGCACAGGAGGACAGTTTTGTCGCATACCTAGAGTTGATGCACAAGGAAGGGTGCTCGGTGGCCGCCGGAAACAGGCACAGGGCGGCAGTTTCCTTCTTCGCACAAGCCAGGGGTGTAAGGGACCCTACGAACACATTTGTAGTGCGCAAGGCTTTGAGGGGCTGGCGTCGCATACAGGGACACTCGACAGATTTGAGAAAGCCGATTGGGCTGGTAAGGCTCACAGCCCTGTTGTTAGCACTCCAGGGCGTCTGCAGCTCGACATGGGAGGTGCTGCTTTTTATAGCAGCGTTCACACTTGCGTTTTATGGGGCTCTAAGAATAGGCGAGCTAGTAGCTGCGTCAAAAGTTGACAAAATAGGCGGCCTTCAAGTGGGCTGTGTGGTGATCCAGGATGATACAATGTGGGTAACGATTCAAAGATCGAAGACCGATCAGGAGGGAAGGGGGGATACCATAGTGCTTCACCGGGTTCGGACCAACCCTTGTTGCCCAGTCTCGCATGTAGAGGCTTTTAGAAGGCAGCGGAGGGTATGCTGGGGGGGCACTATTGTGTCACATGGATGGTACACCTTTGACCTGGTATCAGTTTAGGAAAGTCCTGGATCTGGCGGTCGCAAAAGCAGGCCTGGATCCCACGGAATTTGGCTCCCATTCTTTCAGAATTGGGCAGCAACTGAGGCAGTTGTAAGGGGGCTCCCAGCCGAAAAGGTTAAAAGGATTGGGAGGTGGTCTTCTGAGTGTTACAAACGTTATGTACGTATTGACATGTTGTGACATAGCCAGATGACTCATGCTTGGTATCTCTTGGTTTTGCAGTTTCTCGAACCTGTCACGCAGGAGAGGAACTCGCCGAATGTCGGCAGGAAACATCAGCTTCGCAACACAAGCAACAAGAAGATCGTCGGACAATGGTGACTTGGATCGTGAGACACTCTTATGTTCGGCGCGCAAAAAATTTATTTCTTTCAGGTGACAGGATGAGAAGGGCTAAGGAAAAGGGGTTCTCTGTTTCCTTCTTCGGGAGGGGAGGCTTGCGCATTAGGCAGTTCAAGGACTACTTTGTGGAAATAATATCTCAGCAACCCGCCCCCCCCCGTCAGTGGTGATACTTCACCTGTGGGAGAACGATTTGACCAAACTAGGGAGACGCATCCTGATAGACGAAATCATATCCACTGCGGGGTGGGTGTCTAGAACATGCTCGGGTTGCACGGTAGTCTGGTCGCAAATTATTCCTCGTTGGCAGTGGCGAGGGGGGGACTCTGTTAAGGCGTATAATCACTCAGTAAAGAGGATCAACACACCGCTGGACAAATTGTTTCGAGCCCCCCGGTTGCAGACGATTCCTAACGGGTGTATTTGGGGGGAGCATTTCTACCTGCGGGACGGGGTGCATTTGACTGAGGCTGGGAACGTTCTGTGGTCGAACAACATATTAGCATGGCTAGAGGGAGTTGCGAGGTGAACATGACCTTTCTGAGGAGTAGGAAGGGGGAGGTCAGATCGTATGGTAACAATGCTGGCCTGTGGCGGTATGGTCATGACCGGTGAGCAGCTATTTTAAGGTCTGAGGGGGCGGCATCATCCTTTAGAGGTGTCCTCCCAGGGGGAGAAGGGGTCACTGGCCCCTCCTAGAACATCAGGGGCAGCTGGTAACGCAAGTTAGGGCCCTCCTTCACTGGTTAAATGGAGTTCACGGGGTGGACCGAGTAATTACCGGGCTCGGCTGCATGGGTGTACCGAGTAATTAACGGGCTCGGCTGCATGGGTGGACCGAGTAATTAATGGGCTTGGCTGCAGGGGTGGACCGGGTAATTAACGGGCCCAGCTGCGCATGCGCACCTGCGTAAGGGCGCAGCTTGTAAGACCTGACACCGGTTAGCGACCTTGCCATATCGCCATAAATGTTAGTATAAAAAATGTTCAGATGAGGCCACGCCCCCCCTGTACGATAAATATGTGCATTTGTCGGAAGCGCAGCGGACGAGCGCAGTGGGAGCGCCGTTTGCGCGCCGAAGGCGCGCCTAAGGCAAGCCCGTCTTCGCCTGTCCTCGCCAAGTCATCGCCTCTCGCCAGTCCCCCTGGTCGTACTCCATCAACACCCCTTCACTACGACAGGGAACAACTACTTGACTGGAACTCTGGTCGGACCTGTGCCCACATAACAGGTACGCTTGGCTTCACCTGCCTTCAATGTAAAACTTGTCATTTCACTACAGCCAACCCCCACCACATTCGACAACTACAAGACTTACCCAATACTACCCCATTACGATCCTCCATCTCAATGTCAGGTCACTAACCAAACATCACCTTGAGGTCAATACCCTCATACTGGATGAAAACCCTGACATCCTCTTCCTCTGTGAAACCTGGCTACAGGATGGCACTTCAGTCATACCTACCCTCACGCTTCTAGACGACTACCTTATGTCGACCCGAAATAGGGATGGAAGAGGCGGAGGTATCGCCATAATCTATAAAAAAACTATTCTCCTGCTTATTCACCAAGGAAAAACTTCCCGACTGTGAATGTGCACATTTTAAAATCACTATAAATCCCAACTTCACCATGTCGGGCCTTTACATCTATCGCCCACCTGGACCTGCTTCAAAATTCATTGGAGCTCTTCTTGAGACAGCAAATTCTCTAGTAACAAAAAATGTAAACTTCACCATATTAGGCGACCTCAATCTTCACTTTGACCTGCTTAATGACTACACCATCAAAAATCTTCTTGCTGACCTCTCCACCCTGCAACTTAACTCTCTTATTTTAACTTCAACGCATGTAGCTGGTCACATCCTAGATCCAGTATTTACAAACATCGAGGGGATTAAAACAGAAGCACCCTTACTGATGGGATGGACAGACCACTACCTTATTAAACTGACTATTCTGGTCAATAAAACAATGCACAAAATCATACCTTCTCGCCGTCTAAAAAGACCATGGCACAAACTATCCATCAGCGATCTCCATGCTACCCTTGGGGAATTCCATCCTGAGACCAACCTTGACATCAACGTAACCTATAGCACGTTTCATGATTGGATCGCGGGAGAATTAGACACCCTTATCCCAGAAAAATGGATGAAAGGACGTAAATCACCGTCCAACCCATTGGATAAAGATACCCTCAAAAC
Source organism: Lissotriton vulgaris (assembly GCF_964263255.1). NCBI lineage: Eukaryota > Metazoa > Chordata > Amphibia > Caudata > Salamandridae > Lissotriton > Lissotriton vulgaris. The sequence goes on along the minus strand of NW_028249872.1, from coordinate 1,252,656 downwards.
CATGCGCAAAGACTGTAAAAGAGCTGAGCGCTTATGGAGAAGGGAATATAACAACAAAGATAAAACCAATTATCTTCTAAAACAAAAAATGTACCATAAAGCCATCCACGCTGCGCGAACCACCTTTTATGCAGATAAAATCAATTCTAGCCCTACCCCTGCCAAAGAAGTTTTTAAACTTGTTCAAGAACTTCAGAGCGGTAAATCCCCCCACCCCAGCATTTCCTCTGCGCAACAATGCGAAGACCTAGCCATATTCTTCGTTGACAAAGTACAGAAAATCTATACATTTTTCCCTCAGCACTCCCCCAGCCCCACTAAAAGCCCTATCCCCTACCCCAATTACACTACTCTGACCCACATCCCAGAAATTTCCATTGACAACCTCACCAAACTATGCCGAAAAGTTAAAACTGGTTCTCCGTCAGACCCCATGCGCCCGGCTCAATTCTTAGAGTCACTTAACTTCTTTCTACCGTCCCTGACCTCTATCCTGAACCTCTCCTTCTCCTCAGCGAGTGTACCATCTGCCTGGAAGCAAGCGTGGGTCTCACCCATCATCAAGAAACCCACCCTAGACCCATCTAAACTGGAAAATTTCCGACCAATCTCCCTGCTCCCATGGCTGTCCAAACTCGCTGAAGCCCATGCAAACAGTATTCTGCCCCAGGACATGGTCCAAAACAACATCCTGGACCCATCACAAAATGGGTTCAGACCAGGCCATAGCACTGAGTCTGCTCTTCCGGCCACCACCGAGCACCTCCGGACGATCTTAGATGCCGGTCAAAGTGCTGCGCTGATTCTTCTCGGCCTCAGCGCGGCCTTTGATACGGTATCCTACAACATCCTTCTTAATCGTCTGGAGACATTCGGAGTATCTAGCCTTGCATTGGAGTGGTTCCGATCTTTCCTCAAGGACAGATCTTTTCGGGTCTCAGCAGCCCCCTTTATATCTAAACCTCATCCCATTGCACAGGGAGTTCCGCAGGGCTCGGCATTGAGCCCATCCCTTTTTAATCTTTATGTGCAACCTCTTGCGACAGTGGCCAAAGAGTGGGGCCTGACACTGGTGTCGTACGCCGACGACACACAGCTGGCCATCACTCTGAAGGAAGGCCCTTCCATCTCAGCCTCCAGATTTAAAAACGGTCTCTCCGCAGTAGCCCAATGGATGACAGACAACTGTTTAAAGCTCAATGCTGGAAAAACAAAAGTGCTACTCCTTGGTAAAAACACCAGCCTTTGGAATGAGCACTGGTGGCCGTCCTCCTTAGGCATCATCCCAAACCCCAAATCCCTAGTTAAAAATCTAGGAGTATGGATGGATGCCTCTCTTAACTATCAGACCCACACCAAAAAAGTCGCTGGCACCTGTGTCGGCCTGCTGAGGAGTCTTAGCCACATACTTGGCTTCTTTGACACCAAGGTCCGCCAGCTCATCATTCAAGCTACCATCCTCTCGCGTTTGGACTACGCCAATGTACTCCTCCTTGGTGCCAACAAAGGAGAGATAGCACGACTGCAACGCGTGCAGAACTCTGCGGCTAGAACCTTAATCGGCCTCCCTCGCAGATGTTCGGCCAGAGCTACAATTCGAAAATTACACTGGCTACCTGTTGACTCCAGAATTAAATTCAAAACCCTCATCATGACCTTCAAAATTATCAAATTTGGAAACCCAACATTGCTGCGACCTCTTCTCACCCCCTACGCTCCGTCACGTAACCTGCGATCCTCTAACCACCACCTCCTGTGCGTTCCTCGCATAAAACTCTGCCGCATGGGCGGCCGCTCCTTTAGGGTCCTAGGAGCCAAACTATGGAACGATCTGCCACAAAACATCCGCTCCATAGACAGTCTACCGGCCTTCCGAAAAGCCATTAAAACGCATCTATTCCCTCTCCCCTAATCCTCCTCTCCACCTTCTACTCTCAGGCCAGGGTCTGTGGATTTCTAGTGCCGGGACGCCTCTTCGCTGGGGCAGCTGATTTGCTCTTTACCAAAACAATAGAATAGAATAAAATAGAATAGATTCGGTTAGGAAACAAGCTGTATTGGAATCTTGTTAAGGCTAGCCGATCACAATTGTCGATATGAATGTATCTTAATGTTCCTGAATATTTGCATAAAAATTTTATATTTTGTTTAACAATTTTATTATTTTGTATCTTAATAAATTCGGCCGGGGGGTCTTGCGACCCCCCGCCTTCCAAAGACAAATCTGTATCGTTGTGTTCTGGGTTGATGTGGGTATACAGGGAGGGGGGCGGTAGCCGTCACTGACCATGTTAAAAAGGGTGGGCCCTTGGCCCCCCCGCCCGCATGGCGGTGCGGCGATCCCTTCTCCCCTTGCCTCCCAGGGGTGTGGGGGCATGATCTACCGGCGTCCAATGATTATGCAGGAGGTGGGCGCCACACATCCGGTCGGCCGATGCCCAATTCCTGACCCGGGAGGCGTGGTGCAGTCCTCCGGGTCAAAGGGGTGGGCGTCAGGGGGTGAGGGGAGGGGGCAGCCCGCCCTCTCCCTGCGTCCCCAGGAATAAAGGAGGGGGGAGCGCTCAGTTGGCCCTTCTTGTCGCCTGACGCTCCCCCACACTGGTCATGCCCCGTGGTCAGGGCCTCCTAATTTTCCCCACCCACCATCCCTGGAACAAAGCTGTGTTGTGCATTATGGATACCTGTTTTGTTATTAATCAAGTGTTTCCCTTTTAGAATATATGATTGAAGCATAAATGTCTGTTAGAATGTTTGACTGTATTTGTGTACTGAGTATTGGCTTCCCGTTTGGGGGAGAAGTGTTAAAACGTAATTATTAATGTTTGCTGTTTTGTTTAGGCCTTTTTTCCCATAGTAGCTTGATGATGGTATGTCATGTCATATTGTTGTAGATAGCGTAGCTGTCCTTTAGTTCTTTTTTGTTCCACAGGTCGTCATATTTATTAGGGTATTGGACATGCGGTAAGGTCATGACCGGTGAGCAGCTATTTTAAGGTCTGAGGGGGCGGCATCATCCTTTGGAGGTGTCTGCACAGGGGGGGGAGGGGTCACTGGCCCCTCCTAGAACTTCAGGGGCAGCTGGTAACGCAAGTTAGGGCCCTCCTTCACTGATTAAATGGAGTTCGTGGGTGGACCGAGTAATTAACAGGTTCGGCTGCGTGGGTGGACCGAGTAATTAACGGGCTGGGCTGCATGGGTGGACCGAGTAATTAATGGGCTCGGCTGAAGGAGTGGACCGTGTAATTACCGGGCCCGGCTGCGCATGCGTACCTGCGTAAGGGCGAAGCTTGTAAGACCTGACACCAGTTAGCGACCTTGCCGTATCACCATAAATGTTAGTATGCAAACATTTTCAGATGAGGATGTTAGATTCGGTTAGGAAACAAGCTGTATTAGAATCTTGTTAAGGCTAGCCGATCACAATTGTCGAAATGAATGTATCTAAATGTTCCTGAATATTTTTGCATAAAAATTGTATATTTTGTTTAACAATTTCATTATTTTGTATCTTAATAAATATGGCTGGGGGGTCTTGCGACCCCCCGCCTTCCAAAGATAAATCTGTGTCATTGTGTTCTGGGTTGATGTGGGTATACAGGGAGAGGGGCGGTAGCCGTCACTGACCATGAGCTTTTTAGTCAATAAAATGACAAAAGTGAAGAGGAAAGAGAAGCATTAGCAACTCAACTTTTAGCGGAAGACACAAGTCTCCGGCAAGATGACCCGAATGCAATCATCATTCCAGTCAATATAAGAAAAACAATAACTAAGAAACTTATAAAAAATGGAATATCACCAAGAGGTGGTACAGTCATATTTGTGGTAGAGACCCATGAATATCGGCAGACAGAGGTATTCTATTCCTGGATACATTATCCAGCAGCACATGCTGTGACACGCAAATTCCACTACTACAAAATAGAGGAATCTCCAGAGGAATACACTTCTTTTGAATACGTTGAAATTTCACTAACATACCAAGAGCACCAGCTCTGGTTTAATGGTGCCCAAAAACATTAAAATCAAATTACCAGGCTCGGTCCACTAGGTAGACCAGGAGCCACATGGCCAGTTCTAGCCAGCTATACATCACATCCTGACATTGAAAAAATGTCTAGCGAAGAACTTTTAGTTCAAATAAAAGGATTAACAAATACATATAGAAAATTAGTTCAATTGACAATTGACGTACAGCGATCCACCAACCTTTTGAACTTGCCAGAATAATTGAAAAATCCTATGAAGAATTAGGTAGAGATAGTTTGGGTGGTAAACCAGTAAAACCCCAACTAACTGAAAATCCCGAAAAAACCTTTATCAAAAATAATCTCAATACTCCAAAAAAGTGGTGGGAGGGTAATAAACAAACCACTCCTAGAGAAAAAGAGTTTCAGTGCAGAGGAAGGTCTCCTCAACGAAGAGATAGATCTCCTGAACAAGGAGGCAAGTCTCCCCAAAGGGAGCCTTTGAAAAAAGATACAACCTTAGAAATAGGGACAATTTGAGAAAACCTGACAGATATCAAGACTTTGATAAATGTCCCTCTCGATAATTTCAGACTTCCTCACAGACATCGGAAAGAAGAGGACGGTCAGAACACAAAGAAGAGCACGACAGGTCCAAAGACAAGGAACCTGCTCATCAAAGTAAAAAATTACAATTTCCCAAAAAGAAGGTAGCCAGCATTAAAATAAAACATGCCGAGGATTCTGAGGACACAACTGAAAAACGGAGAGTGGGCCCAGACAATGCTAGACAGCGCAGCAGAAGTGCCCATAGCTCGCAAGATCCTGATGAATCTTCTGGAGACAGTGGACACGAATGAATACATTCAGGAGGAAACTGCAGACACCAGAATTAGCATACCCCATAAATTATATGAAATAACATTACGTATAGAGGGGGATAAAACTAGGAAAATAAGAGGTCTCTTTTGGGATAACTTATCTAAAGACTATGATATCCTGTTAGCTGAGAAAGACTGGCCACCAGAGTTTGTCAGGGAGGGCCCACATGGCGAAGAAATGATTATGCCTGCCTTCTCAAATCACATTCCAATTCATAAAAATACACATTTGCTAGAAAATGGGCAGTGGCTCAAGCCCCTGCTTTATATAAAAATCATGTAGGATGGGATGAGGATTCTCCTCACCATAAAATCCAATTAAAAAATCAACCTACTGCTCAGAGGCAATATCATGTTAAGCAAGAAGCTAAAGAACAAGTCAGAGAGATCTTAGATCAACATGAATATCAGGGGGTGATTGAAACATGCATCTCACAAATGAACAATCCTTTGTTTCCTGTCTCCAAGCCAGACGATTCATATAGTCTAGTTTGGGACTACAGACACCTAAATTCCTGCCGTAAAACCTTTGCAGTACAAAACTCACACAGTGCAGCACTAATGATTAATATCGTGTGCAAAAAATATAAAACCACATTAGACATTTCAAATGGTTTCTTCTGTCAAAACATAGCACCAGAAAGGAGGTTTTTGACCTCTTTCTCCAGTATGGGGACCCAAAAGCAATTTTGTCGTCTACCACAGGGCTTCAAGAACAGCTCAGGAATAATACAAATGTATGAAGATGAGGCATTATTTTATGTCGATGATATCTATCTTGCAGACGACGACCTGGAGACACACTTGAAAAGAGTGAAAACCAACATACTTGGGTTCACATCTAAAGGGTACAAATTCAACTTTAAAAAGTCACGAAGTGCCCACCTAACAGTCCTGTTTTTAGGATATGAGTTATCAAGTGAAGGCAAAAGCCTAGCAGACAACTTCTTAGAGAAGTGTGCAGTACTGCAACCTCCAGAAACGCTGAAGAACTTACAATCAATTCTAAATTATGCAGAGAGGGTTAAACCTCTCTACAAATTAATAAAAGCTTATTTAAAACCAATTATTTGGACTCAGAAAAACACAGAAATGTCATGATCATTACAAACAGACATGTTAACTAAAACAAAACTGCAAAGAAGCGCAAACGAACGCAACCTTGTAATCCAAGTCATCCCAGAAAGATGCGGATATACATACCTAACCTCTAATGAGGGGGAAAAGTACCAATAGCTTATAAATCACACTTGTGCACACAAACTGAAATAAAATTCAGTTCTAATGAAAAAAATTCTAACTGCGGCTCAAACAGCTGTAGCAAAAGAAAAACCCCTAGCTCATGGGAAGAGGATATCTGTTTTAACAGCAGTATCAGCCTTGAAGCAGTAACCAGACCGAGCATTACAAATGCTGTGGCATTAGATCCAGAATGGATACAATGGGTTAACTCTCTTGATACAACTGACCGATACAAGAATTTGATCCCAAAATGAAAAAAACTAGAAAATCTGGAATACAAACATGAATGTCCTCTGTCAATCGAAATTCTGCCTCTTGAACAGTACACCTGTGTAATCTACACAGGCAGATTTGCACAACTCTACGTTGTGGAAAAACAAATTTACAATGCAGCGTGCATGATTGTATGGCTGAGATACCCGCCACCCCCTCTCAACACAATCCCCAAGGATGGGAAACCGGAAACAGTTCTGAAGTCTTTGGAAGACGGGAGGGAGTAACCCTCCCGGCCGTATTTATTAAAATATGAAACAAAATTAAAACATTAAATAAACAGTTTCATATTATGTACAATTTCATTACCACATTGCGATGTTTGGCTAACCTTAACAGATTCTCTAATACAAAGGTTCTCCTAGCCGAACTAACATCCTACAAAACATTTACTTGAAATTTTGAAATTGTACATCCTAACGTTTAAGGGCCAACGGCAAGGTCGTAACCGGTGTCAAGATCCCTAACCCAGAAATATCGCCCTCACTTGTGAGGGGCGGCCCAGAGGCGTACCTCAAGTGCAATTACCAATTTCCCTTGACTTGACGGGGGCCCCAATAAAACTCGACGCCACTTAGAGGTCGTACGAGGACTCGTGTGAGGTATCTAGAAGGTAGCGTAGACCCCCCCCAAACCCCACACAACTTACCACATCTGCCGTCGCAGACGTCCTGGCCCCGGGAAATTCCCCAGGAGGGGGCTGTAACCCCTCCTACCCAGGAAGGGGCCTTGACCGCCTTTCCTTTTCTTTCGGCGACCCATCCTTAGAAGGGACCGCCTCCCCGTTGAGGGGCCAATGGCCACCTCCCCCGAGCGCTCCCATCCGTGCTGGGTGACGCCCACTCATAGGGATCTTCCAATTAGTGCTCACCGATCATGACCTTACCGCCCGACCAAAATAAATACGACAATGCTAACTAAATGACTAAACTAAAAAGACAGTAGCAACTACACTTTTATTAAAAGCATGCTTACCAATGAACACTAAAGCAGATTTCTTTATTTGCGATACGTAACACAAATTATCCATTCTTTATTACATACTCAAAATCATCACGATAATACCACAACCTGTAAACGAAAATCAGAGTTATCCATCAACTTTATTCAAAAACCACTTGCTGTCCTCAGGGGCTGGTGGGTGGGTCAAAATTGGCTCTTCGTTCCGTCTCGAGCTCACGTGCAGCGAGGAGGTGCAGCTTCAGAGCACAGGAACAAGAGGATGCCTTCGGATCTTGCTTCTCCTTTTATCCGTCTTCAGGGCGGGCGTAAACCCGCCCCTGCCTGCCCCTAGGGCATGGCCAGCCGCGTCAGTGTCTAGGCCAACCCACTCTAGGGCGGGAAAAGGCGCGCCCCGGCTACGCCGCTTCGGGCATACCAGCCGAGACTCGCCTCCCGCCCAAGATGGCTTCCCGGGGGGATCGTGGTACTCCGCCATACGTTCGGGGGGACCGAGTGGTCGCCCCTTTCCATTAAAGGTTGCTGGCGCTTAGGTAAATTCAGACCGATGGTCACTAAAACTGAATCAATCAGAAAAAATGCAGCTCAGCGAGCTGAACTACTAACTTTAAAGATGGCGCTTGAAAATGCCGATCGCGAATTCCCCACACTAATAGTGTGCGATTCGCATTACTGCGTCGAATCTTACAATAATTCCATGCAGACCTGGATTAAAAACAGTTACAAAGATGAGACAGGTGCCACAATAAAATATAAAAAACTATGGGAACAAGTAGTTCTTTTGCAGAAAGAACTACAAAAGACTCAAGTGACTCATACGCAGAGTCTTCAACGTGATGGCGTTCACGTTGCAGGGAATTAATTGGCTAAAAGAGCCACAGCGGCAGCTGTTCAATCGGCTTCCGTAGCTACAAAAAAGCGTACGAAAAAACAAATAGATGGTGAAACACTGCTAGCCGGAAAAGCCTCATTGAAAGGCAAGTATGCGGCGTTACCTATAAATTATCCACTCAAAAATACATACATAATTGATGCAAACTCTGTTCCTTTAGCTCAAATCCCTGGAGAGGGGGATAGAGTAATTCCAAACACAAACCATTGGGCTTACTTGATTCAAGAAGCACACATGGGAATGGGTCTGAGGCACCAAGAGATCTTGAAATCTCTAATAGAATTGCAATCACAATACTGGTGGCCGGGGATGAGCATGCAAATTTATAACTTTGCAATGAACTGTCGTGAACTGAAACAGAGATCGCAGTTGTGAACCGGACCATAAACCTGCCCAGACACCTCTATTAGACAGCATCAGGCTAGCTATACGCAGACATCCAGACAGAAGAATGCAATCCCATAATTATTAAGACGAGACTCATTTAGATGAGGCCCCCAGCGCTCGGCTGATGCCAGAACTGTTATAAAAGATTTGCGCGTCTTTATCGGCACATACGCAATTGGCATGCTATATGCTGACCATGGTCCTGCATATAGGTCTCGGGCTTACAAGGATGTCATGGCCAGCATGGGCATTGCATTGCGGTACTCTCGACCATCCCATCCGGGGAAATGCGGTAGTGGTGAGGAAAAATCGTGACATAAAGCAATGTATAACAGAGAGGGTATTAGGTTTGGGTGATGGATGGGTCAAACATCTAATAAGTGTCCAACGTAGTCTTAATAACCTGCCAAGAAATTTTCTAGGGAGTATCAATCCGTACGAACTTTTGCTTGGTACTAGAATGATCTTCCAGGACCTGGATTGTCAGACTTCAGTGGTGAATTAAAAAACCTTTGATATCAAAGATCGTTTGGCTGTTTTACAGGACTTAAATGAAACAAGAAAAAGTCTAAGTAACGAAAAAACTAAAGATAACGACCACTGAAGGAAAACCACCTGTCCCAGCAAGACCTGTTTGGATTCCAAAGATTGGGGATTTTGGTCAGAGAAAAGATCGCGGTGAAGAAGGAATTTGGGCATTCTTACAGAAAAGCAGTACCTGTCTTAGCTGTCAGCGGAACAAGATCAGTAGTACTACCGCCCCTTGCTGGTAAAAAGGAGAACCTAGTTGTATCAATCGACCTAGTAAAACCACAATCATGGGGCCAATAATAAGTAGTAGGCCCAGTGGACTCCCAAGAAGTAGCAGAAGACCAAACCTTGCTACAATCCAAGAGGTTCAAACTGAGACTAATCACTTTTGATAAACCTGCAGTGAATAAAAAAGAACTATCCAACAAAGCCATGGAGCTTGTGCCTCTTGAAACCCAAATTGCAACAATTTGTCAAGAAACATCTGTCTACAACGATGCAGCCTCTGACTATTCTAATAAGACAAAGGAAGAAGCAAATCCAAAGATCAATAACAATCCTGATGCCATGCAAACAATAGACAGAACTGCATCTGGCTACTTCATCAATTTCGATGACTTTTCTGATGATCCAAGCAAACATGGAGACAAGCCAGCAACAAAAATTTACAAAGAAAAAATTGCAGAACTCTTTCATCAACTTGGAGAAACATATCTGATTTCACCTTGGATTTAACTATGGATTGTGTTAGGTGTACTTTTCCTCCTGCTCTGGCCCATCTTAGTTTTAAGTCAGATCTTTTGACTGGGTGTGAGTGTGATTGATTCAGATGCTCCGTCCATCACCACCCCCTTTTGTACCACTTTTGGTCACCATAAGTGTGGCAGGGTATGCTCAGACGTGAGTCCCTTGCTCACTTTGCCACTGGATTCAAGTAAGCCGGGCTGAAGATGGCTGGAATGCCCGAAACCGGTCCTCGCAAGCTTGTTTCTGGTCCAGGGAAGACATGGCTTGGCAGTTCGGGCTGGACTGTTCCCATGAGGCACAGGGTCAGACTGATTTGCATATAGCCATGTCTGAACTGGGGTGGCAGAGTGGGCTAAAGAACGGTGATGGATTAAACCCAGATCTTTTGACTGGGTTTGAGTGTTTGATTGATTCAGATGCTCCGTCCATCACCACCCCCTTTTGTACTGCTATTGGCCGCCATTAGTGTGGCAGGGTATGCTCAGACGTGAGTCCCTTGCTCACTTTGCCACTGGATTCAAGCAGGCCGGGCTGCAGATGGATGGAATGCCAGAAACCGGTCCTCAGAAGCTGGTTTCTGGTCCAGGGAAGACATGGCTTGGCAGTTCGGGCTGGACTGTTCCCATGAGGCACAGGGTCAGACTGATTTGCATATAGCCATGTCTGAACTGGGATGGCAGAGTGTGCTAAAGAACGGTGATGTATTAAACCCAGATATTTTGACTGGGTGTGAGTGTTTGATTGATTCAGATACTCCATCCATCACGCCCCCTTTTGTACCACTATTGGCCGCCATAAGTGTGGCTGGGTATGCTCAGACGTGAGTCCCTTGCTCACTTTGCCACTGGATTCAAGCAAGCCAGGCTGAAGACAGCTGGAATGCCAGAAACGGGTCCTCGAAAGCTTGTTTCCGGTCCAGGGAAGAAATGGCTTAGCAGTTCGGGCTGGACTGTTCCCTTGAGGCACAGAGTCAGACTGATTTGCATATAGCCATGTCTGAACTGGGGTGGCAGAGTGGGCTAAAGAACGGTGATGGATTAAACCCAGATCTTTTGACTTGGTGTGAGTGTTTGATTGATTCAGATGCTCCGTCCATCACCACCCCCATTTGCACTGCTGAAGGCGTGCCAAAGGCAAGCCCGTCTGTGCCGGTCCGTGCCCTGCGCCAGACCCCCTGGCCCCCGCAGATACCATCCCACCTGCCGGACGTACGACGCCGGCTTTCTCAGCACACTCAACAACGGCTGTATCCCCCGCTGCCACCGAGCCACCCGGGGACAAACCCACAGACCCTTCACCTGCTAATCCTGCAAGTTCTCCTGCATCCGGACCTGCACCACACCCGCACCCGCCAAGCCGAGCACCATTAGCAACCACCTGAAGTGCATCCTGCTCAACACCCGCTCTGTCCACAGACACACCGTGGAACTATGGAACCTGCTCGACACCACATGTCCGGACATCGCCTTCCTCACGGAAACCTGGATGAATGCCTCCTCAGTGCCCGACATCACCATAGCCATCCCGGAGGGCTACAAGATCCCCCGTAGGAACCGCGCCAACCAGACAGGAGGAGGCATCGCCATTGTCCACAAGAACACCATCCGCATCACGACCAACTCCGACGACACCCTCACAGCCGCCGAACATCTTCACTTCCAGATACACACCGACCCCAAGACCACACTCAGAGGCACCTTCATCTATAGACCCCCAGGACCCCGTATACAATTCAGCAAAGACATCGCAGACTTCATCAGCCCACACGCCCTCCCCTCCTCTGACTGCATCCTCCTAGGGGACCTCAACTTCCACCTGGAGAACAACAACAACAACAACACCACCACACTGCTGGACAACCTCGCCAACCTCGGACTCAAGCAACTGGTGAACACCCCCGCCCACTACGCCAGACATACGCTGGATCCAATCTTCTCCTCCAGCAAGTACATCTCCATCAGCCACTCCACCGGACTCCACTGGACAGACCACAGCTGCGTCCACTTAGCTTCAGAAAGATCACGACTCACCACCTCCCGCAACAGGTTCCCCACAAGAGCTGGAACAAGATCACCACCGACCAGCTCACCACATCACTGAACCAGAACCCTCCCACCAGATCAACGGACCCCGACCAAGCAGCCAACAACCGCACACAGTGGATCACCAACTGCGCTGATGACCTCGCACCCCTGAAAAACCATCCCAGCAGGCCAGGAAGTAAGAATGCCTCCCGGTTCAACGACTACCTCAAGAACTCCAAGAAGAACTACCGCACCCTCGAGAAAGCCTGGCGAAGAAACCCGACTGCAAACAACATGACCGACCTCAAGCACGCCACCCGCAAACACCACCAGCTGATCCACACCACCAAGAAGTCAGCATTCAAGGATCGACTAGACAACAACGCACACAGCAGCAAAGAACTCTTCAGCATTGTCAAAGAGCTCTCCAACCCCAGTGCTGGAAACAACAACATCACTCCCTCAAAAGACCTTTGCGACGCACTCGCTTCATTCTTCAACGGCAAGATCGCAGACATACACAACAGCTGCGGCGAACAGACCACTCACCCAACCTCAGAACCAACGCCCCCCACCACCACCCTCCGTGCCTGGACCCCGGTCAGCACCGAAGACACCATCCACAAAATGAACACCATCTACTCCGGATTGCCAACCGACCCATGCACCCACCACGTCTTCAACAAGGCTGACTCCGTCATCGCACCCCAACTCCTGGACATCATCAATTGCTCCCTCAACACCGCGACCTTCCCAGAGAGCTGGAAGCATGCCAAACTCAGCGTCCTCCTGAAGAAACCATTAGCAGACCCCACCGGCCTCAAGAACTACTGCCTCATCGCGCTCCTCCCGTTTCCTGCCAAAGTCATCGAGAAGACCGTCAACAGACAGCTTGCCGCCTTCCTCGAGATGAACAGATCCCTCGACCACTCACTGTCCGGCTTCCGAGCCAACCACAGCACCGAGACCACCCTCATTGCAGCCACTGACAACATCTGAACCCTGCTCGACAATGGGGAAACAGCGGCCCTCTTCCTCCTGGACCTCTCTGCAGCGTTCAATACTGTCTGCCACCGAACCCTAGTACAACTCCTCAACAATGTCGGAATCCAAGAGAAAGCACTAGAGTGGATCACCTCGTTCCTCGCCGGAAGAACCCAGAGAGTCCGCCTCCCCCCGTTCAGATCCGAGGCCACCGAAGTCATTTGCGGCGTACCACAAGGATCATCACTCAGCCCCACCCTCTTCAATGTGTACATGAGCCCCCTCGCAGCCATCGCATGCCAACACAGCCTCAACATCATCTCCTATGCCGACGACACCCAGCTGATCCTCTCCCTCACCAACGACCAAGCCACCGCCAGAACCAACCTACACGAAGAGATGAAAGAAGTAGCCGAGTGGATGAAGAACAGCCGCCTGAAACTGAACACAGACAAGACGGAAGTCCTCATCCTTGGATAATCACCCTCTGCCTGGGACGACTCCTGGTGGCTCTGGCCCTAGGCAGTGCACCCAAACCAACGGACCACGCACACAACTTGAGCTTCATCCTGGACTCCTCCCTCTCGATGACCAGACAAGTCAACGGCGTCTCATCATCATGTTTCAACATCCTACGCATGCTCCGAAAGATTTTACGATGGATCCCCACCGAAACCAGGCAGACTTTCACCCAGGCACTCGTCACCAGCTGACTGGACTACGGAAACACCCTCTACACCGGAACCACAGCCAAACTGCGGAAAAGACTCCACCGCATCCAGAACGCCTACCCACGACTCATCATGGACATCCCCCGACACAGCATCCGGACACCTGAGAGGCCTGCACTGGCTCCCCGTCAGCAAGAGAATCACGTTCCATCTACTCACCCTCGCATACAAGGCCCTCCACGACCTGGGCCCCAGGTACCTCAACAACCGCCTGACCTTGTACACTCCCACCCGCCAACTACGATCAACCAGTCACGCCCTCGCCGTCGTTCCACGCATTCGAAGAGTCACCATGGGAGGAAGATCCTTCTCCTACCTGGCAGCCAAGATGTGGAACTCCCTCCTCATCCACCTACGTCTGACCCAAGACCACCTCTCCTTCAGGAAGCAACTTAAGACCTGGCTGTTCGAGCAGTAGCGGACCTCCTCCCCCAAGCGCCTTGAGACCCTCCGGGTGAGTAGCACGCTATACAAATTTCTCGATTGATTGATTGATTGATTTGAAACAGCGAGCACACAGCGTTCCCTGAACTTTGAACTCGGTCTTCAGTTTTGATAAACAGAACTCTAAAAAACATTGGAACTAATTTTTTCCCTTCCCGAGAGCGAAATCAATTTTTCTCCAGTTCCCAAAATATTTACCCTTTTTTTTTTTTGGGCACATGGTACTCTGCTTAAAGAAGAACTATTCTTAGAGAACAGAACTTCTATTTTTGGGAATACTAGAGAGTATATTTTGATTTAGCCTCTAGCACATGTACAGTATTGCATAATATTTGATGAAATGGTCTCGATCTTCTCTTCTGTATTAAGAGCCATTTCATAAATGCTTTTCACTAATCACAGCCAACGTACCATATATGCATTATTTGAATGTTACCTCTGCTTAAAAATATACAGTCTGATACTCATTTTTCGTGTACATAACATTTCAAATGCATTTTATGTATGTTGGGGTGGGTTGGAAAACACATGCATCGTTATATGTTTAGTATTTAGTAATGATGGACATTATACAAGGGGTGGGTGCTGTAATCGGATCTAGGACCCTAATTAAATATTCCTGATTCATGCCCTTAGGTGGTAATAATAAATCATATCCTTCTAAAGGCATAAGAATCATATCCATATTTAGTCAGAGCCAATGCAGTCCAAATACGGCAAGGCTACTCCATTAGACTCCTAGAAAGCACAACGCGTTCTTTAAACAAAGCAAGCCTCCAGCAGCTTGGGAATTCCCCCTGCTTTTGTTTTGATTTGTTCTTGAACTCCTGAAAGAACTGCCAGTTCTTAGTGACATCTTATGTCCAACCCTACGTCAAACTCAGCACTTTCCAGGTATAAATATACCAGCATCTGCCTTAAGCAAACACACAGTGGTTTGGAGCAGATCGGCTAACTACTTATCCGAAGCCCAGCTGATGCGAGAGCCGAAGGAAGCCTACCCTACCATTGACGCACTGAGAGAGACGCTGTCTTTTCTCCTGCCGAGAAAATCCAGCTCCAGTGTTTCCAGTCACCCTTGCGGGTTGCTGGGAGATCGAGTCCTCAGAAAGAGATACAAGACCTCCTTCATTCTATAACCAAGGTATGGAGCTGATTAGATCCTCAGAGAATTCTTGATTCAGATTCTTGGCAAAAACTTAACTTAATCTGCAGCTCACTTACTCCTACCCACGTACTAGGCTTAGGTTAGGTACACCGGGGTAGGCGTATCTTAGAACCACCAGTTGAGCATGTTTAGTCAGCATGGACACTATTTGAGAATTCAGAGGCCAGACACATATGCTGCTTAATTTAATTTTAATTTAATTTAATAACGATTTGTAAAGCGCCTGGTGACCCAAGGGCATCCCCGCGCTGTAGGAATTGTAATCCAGTTGAGGGAGAGGGAGAGAGGAGAGACGTTTATTTAGGGAATAGGTGTGTCTTCAATTTTTTGCGAAATACCAGGTAGTTGGGTTCAAGTCTGAGGAAACGTGGTAGGGCGTTCCATCCAGTGGCTGCTTGAACAGAGAAACGTTGTCCTCCTGTACGTGTCTTTTTGAATCTGGGAATGTTGGCCAGGTGCTCATTCTCGGATCGTAGGGATCTGGGTGCTTTGTAGGGTGTGATCATGCTGCTGAGGATCGGGGGGCCAGATCCGTTGATAAGCTTGTGTGTCGTGCACATGGCTTTGAAATGCACCCTTTGGCGCACAGGGAGCCAGTGCAGAGCCTTGAGGGCAGGTCTGGCGGACACTCTGGAGGGAAGGTTGGTGAGCAGATGTGCTGCAGCGTTCTGTGTCCGCTGCAGTTTTGTCAGGGTGGCCTCAGGGGCTCCCAGGTAGACCATGTTGCTATAGTCCAGGCGTGACAGTACTAGTCCCTGGATAAGCAGTTTCCTGGAAGCAGGTGGCAGTAAGGGGAGAATCTTGCGGGTCGTGCGCATGAGCCCGAAACAGGTGCCCGAAGTTTTGGCTGCTTGCGTCTTCATAGAAAGCTCTGGTTCGAGCCACACGCCGAGGGTCTTGATTTCACGCTTCGGGGGGGGATTTCTCCGAACACGTCGGGCCAGAGTGCTGGGGGGATGGTCGTCCATTGTTTCCCCAGGAGCATCACTTCCGTCTTTGACCCATTTAATTTTAATTATGAGTCACTCATCCAGCTGTGGATTTCTGTGAGGCAGTTGGTCAAGTTGTTTGGGTGGTCGATTAGTTGTGATAAGGAGACAACCAGTTGAGTGTCATCAGCGTAGCTTACCATTTTTATGTCAAATGGTGTCACCACGTCTTCAAGGGGGGCCATATATGCATTAAAAAGCGTCGGGCTCAGGGAAGAACCCTGAGGGACCCCGCTTGTGAGGGGGAGGGTGGACGAGTGGTGATTGCCGTCCCATACCTGGAACGTGCGCCCAGTCAGGAAGGATTCAATCCAACTGAGTGCCGTCCCGGTGAGCCCTGCTGCCGCGAGTCGATGGAGAAGGACACGGTGGTTGACTGTGTCGAAGGCTGCGCTGAGATCCAGGAGGATCACTGCCACTGACCCTCCTGAATCCAGTATGCGCCTTGCCTCCTCGATAACGGCAAGAAGGGCGGTGTCTGTGCCATGACCCGGGCGGAATCCAGTCTGGGATTGCCGTAGTACGTTGTTAGTCTCGAAGAACTGAGATAATTGTCCGTTGACCAATTTCTCGCCTACCTTGCTGATTCCGGGGAGGAGTGATATTGGTCGGTAGTTTGACATGTCCGCTGGATCGAGCTGTTTTTTTTTTAGAAGTGCCTTTACCACCGCACTTTTCCAGCTGTCAGGGACAGATCCCTGGGCAAGCGAGCTATTGATAAGCTCCATGACCGTGGGAACGATGACAGGGGCCACGGTTTTGAGGAATCTGATGGGTGCCGGGTCCAGAGGTGATCCGCTTTTCATTTTAGTCAAGGTTCGTTCTACCTCTGTGCAGGTTACTGGCCGGAATGTCGCAAGTATGGGGCGTAAACTGCTTTCGGTCTAGCAGGGGGCTGAACGGCTGTCCATGTGGCTAGGGGGGCCGGGCGGTGGGAGGGAAGCCAGGATGCGGGAGATTTTGTCGTTGAAATAGGAGGCTAGTTCATTACTTCGGTCGACCCGGGGGGTGATGGAGGGAGGAGTGTTAGGTACTTTAAGCAGCTCCTTTACAATTAGGAAGAATTCCCTGTCTGAGTTAGAGGATTCTTTTATCCGCGTGTCTTAGTGGGAAGCTTTGGCGTGCCTGATGGCCTCTTTATAGAGTCTGACTGTGTTATGGTATGCTTCCTTGCTGGCGTGCTGCCAGTCTCTCCTCCAAAGCCGTTCGGCTTTTTTGCAGTTTTTGCGAAGTAGTCGGAGGTCCGAGGTGTACCACGGGGCAGAGCCGGGTTTACCGTTTTTGTCCTCCCTAGTTCTAAGTGGGAGCACTGAGTACAGGAAGGTGGTGATCCACTCTCTAAATTTTTTGTCGGCGACAGGCGTGTCTTCAGCGTATGCAGGGGTGGTCATTTTTAGGATCCTGGCCCATTCTTCGGTGGGGAGTCTGGACCAGGTCCTGTCCCTGATGTAGGTGGGCGATTTTTGTGGTTTCCTGAATGTTCCTGGTAGTCAGAAGGAGACTAAGAAGTGATCTGTCCAAGGAAGGGGAAGGGCCTCCTTCACTTGCATCGAAGGGGAGCTGGTAAACACTGGGTCCAGTAGGTGACCCTTGATGTGGGTGGCTCCGGAATTAAGGAGGCGGATGTCAAGTGCCGCCAGATCGAAGATCAGGTCGGTAGTCCTGGGTCTGCAGGGTCATCGAGATGAATGTTCAGGTCACCTACTATCATGTAATTTGATGGGGAGTGGGCCTGAGTTGTTACAGTGTCCAGGAGGGAACTAGCGAAAGGGCCTGGAGGGCCGGGGGGGCGGTACACAAGGACTCCTGTCAGTGAGTTGTTCGGGTCTCGTTTAATAGTAAACTGAAGGCTTTCAGAGTCGGGGATCTGCGCATCACTGGTTTTACAGTGAAGATAGTCCCGGTGAATAATGGCGACACCACCACCTCTGCCTAAGGGGCGGGGTAGGGACTGAATAAGGAAGCCCTGTGGGGTTGCTAGTGCCATATCTGATTGCGAATGTGGGGCGAGCCAAGTTTCCGTGAGGAAGAGGATGTCTATCTCCAGATCCTCTATGAGATGGTTGATCTGTGTTGCATGTTTAGGGAGCGAGAGACAGTTTAGCGATGCAAGTTTGAGGGAGGCGGGCTTGTGATGTTTTATAGGGAGTTTGAGCTGGACTGGCTTGCAAAGGGAGCAGCGAATGAAAGGTCCATTTAGATCATGGACATATTTACAGGAGGAGGCTGGGGGTCTGAGACTTAGTAGCTCTCGACGTGAGTAGCTTACCTTTGGGTCAGCTGTGTTCGGCAGGGGTTCTGGCCCTGGGCCCGGTCGTGCGCGGACGGGCGCAGATGGGCTTGCCTTAGGCGAGCCTTCGGCGCGCAAACGGCGCTCCCGCTGCGCTCGTCTGCTGCGCTGGTATGGCCGGCACATTTCTAGTGGGAGTTATGGGCGTGGCTTCCGCCTTGGGCGTTTCCCTGTATCAGCGCTGGGGTCGCTGTGTCAGGGGAGGTCTAGGAGGGCTGTGATAGCGCGTGTGGGTCAGCGCTTCAGTGCAGGTGAGCTCAGAGGTTTTTTTAAAATCAAACACAAAGAGAAAAGACAATTTTAAAATCAATTGTGGGCACAGTCCTCCGGCTTCCGGCTCAGAGGATTACAAACAAATAATAATGCGGTACGCTTGTTCTCAGCGTTTTGTAGTGGTTTGAAAAGTGGGCGTGGCCTCACAGTGGGCGTGGCTTCCGCCTTGGGCGTTTCCCTGTATCAGCGCTGGGGTCGCTGTGTCAGGGGTGGTCTAGGAGGGCTGTGATAGCGC
This sequence comes from Lissotriton vulgaris, assembly GCF_964263255.1. Classification (NCBI taxonomy): domain Eukaryota; kingdom Metazoa; phylum Chordata; class Amphibia; order Caudata; family Salamandridae; genus Lissotriton; species Lissotriton vulgaris. The sequence goes on along the minus strand of NW_028249872.1, from coordinate 1,233,640 downwards.
GTGTGGGTCAGCGCTTCAGTGTAGGTGAGCTCAGAGGTTTTTTTAAAATCAAACACAAAGAGAAAAGACAATTTTAAAATCAATTGTGGGCACAGTCCTCCGGCTTCCGCCTCAGAGGATTACAAACAAATAATAATGCGGTACGCTTGTTCTCAGCGTTTTGTAGTGGTTTGAAAAGTGGGCGTGGCCTCGCAGTGGGCGTGGCTTCCGCCTTGGGCGTTTCCCTGTATCAGCGCTGGGGTGGCTGTGTCAGGGATGGTCTAGGAGGGCTGTGATAGCGCGTGTGGGTCAGCGCTTCAGTGCAGGTGAGCTCAGAGGTTTTTTTAAAATCAAACACAAAGAGAAAAGACAATTTTAAAATCAATTGTGGGCAAAGTCCTCCGGCTTCCGCCTCAGAGGATTACAAACAAATAATAATGCGGTACGCTTGTTCTCAGCGTTTTGTAGTGGTTTGAAAAGTGGGCGTGGCCTCGCAGTGGGCGTGGCTTCCGCCTTGGGCGTTTCCCTGTATCAGCGCTGGGGTCGCTGTGTCAGGGGAGGTCTAGGAGGGCTGTGATAGCGCATGTGGGTCAGCGCTTCAGTGCAGGTGAGCTCAGAGGTTTTTTTAAAATCAAACAAAAAGAGAAAAGACAATTTTAAAATCAATTGTGGGCACAGTCCTCCGGCTTCCGCCTCAGAGGATTACAAACAAATAATAATGCGGTACGCTTGTTCTCAGTGTTTTGTAGTGGTTTGAAAAGTGGGCGTGGCCTCACAGTGGGCGTAGCTTCCGCCTTGGGCGTTTCCCTGTATCAGCGCTGGGGTCGCTGTGTCAGGGGTGGTCTAGGAGGGCTGTGGTAGCGCGTGTGGGTCAGCGCTTCAGTGGAGGTGAGCTCAGAGGTTTTTAAAAAATCAAACACAAAGAGAAAAGACAATTTTAAAATCAACTGTGGGCACAGTCCTCCGGCTTCCGCCTCAGAGGATTACAAACAAATAATAATGCGGTACGCTTGTTCTCAGCGTTTTGTAGTGGTTTGAAAAGTGGGCGTGGCTTCGCAGTGGGCGTGGCTTCCGCCTTGGGCGTTTCCCTGTATCAGCGCTGAGGTCGCTGTGTCAGCGGAGGTTTAGGAGGGCTGTGATAGCGCGTGTGGGTCAGCGCTTCAGTGCAGGTGAGCTCAGAGGTTTTTTAAAAATCAAACACAAAGAGAAAAGACAATTTTAAAATCAATTGTGGGCACAGTCCTCCGGCTTCCGCCTCAGAGGATTACAAACAACTGTCCTAAGGAAGGACTTACTCCATGACTACATCGTTTGCCATATTTTAAAACTCACAAACAAAACAGGTGATGGACCGAATGTGGATCAATGTAACACATTCACCCCAGTCAAAAGATCTGGGCCCAAATCCATCGTTTTTTTGCACTCCACACCACCCCGGGTTAGACAATGGCGATATGCAAATCAGCTCTGACCCTGTGCCCCATGGGAACAGTCCAGTCCGAACTACAAAAGCCATGTCCTTCCCAGAACGGAATCAAGCATCCGAGGACCGGACCGGTTTCGAGGTAACACCTCTCATCAACTAGCTTGACTCCAGTGGTGTGGAGTGCCTGGGACCCACGTCTGGGCATCCCCAGCGCACTTATGGCGGAATTTGCAAACAAAAGAGGTGATGGACCGAATGTGGATCAATGTCACACATTCACCCCAGTCCAAAGATCTGGGCCCAAATCCATCGGTTTTTTGCACTCCACACCACCCCGGGTTAGACAATGGCGATATGCAAATCAGCTCTGACCCTGTGCCCCATGGGAACAGTCCAGTCCGAACTACAAAAGCCATGTCCTTCCCAGAACCGAATCAAGCATCCGAGGACCGGACCGGTTTCGAGGTAACACCTCTCATCAGCCCGGCTAGCTTGACTCCAGTGGTGTGGAGTGCCTGGGACCCACGTCTGGGCATCCCCAGCGCACTTATGGCAGAATTTGCAAACAAAACAGGTGATGGACCGAATGTGGATCAATGTCACACATTCACCCCAGTCCAAAGATCTGGGCCCAAATCCATTGTTTTTTTGCACTCCACATCACCCCGGGTTAGACAATGGCGATATGCAAATCAGCTCTGACCCTGTGCCTCATGGGAACAGTCCAGTCCGAACTACAAAAGCAATGTCCTTCCCAGAACGGAATCAAGCATCCGAGGACCGGACCGGTTTCGAGGTAACACCTCTCATCAGCCCGGCTAGCTTGACTCCAGTGGTGTGGAGTGCCTGGGACCCACGTCTGGGCATCCCCAGCGCACTTATGGCGGAATTTGCAAACAAAACAGGTGATGGACCGAATGTGGATCAATGTCACACATTCACCCCAGTCCAAAGATCTGGGCCCAAATCCATCGTTTTTTTGCACTCCACACCACCACGGGTTAGACAATGGCGATATGCAAATCAGCTCTGACCCTGTGCCCCATGGGAACAGTCCAGTCCGAACTAAAAAAGCCATGTCCTTCCCAGAACGGAATCAAGCATCCGAGGACCGGCCCGGTTTCGAGGTAACACCTTTCATCAGCCCGGCTAGCTTGACTCCAGTGGTGTGGAGTGCCTGGGACCCACGTCTGGGCATCCCCAGCGCACTTATGGCAGAATTTGCAAACAAAACAGGTGATGGACCGAATGTGGATCAATGTCACACATTCACCCCAGTCAAAAGATCTGGGCCCAAATCCATTGTTTTTTTGCACTCCACACCACCCCAGGTTAGACAAAGGCGATATGCAAATCAGCTCTGACCCTGTGCCCCATGGGAACAGTCCGGTCCGAACTACAAAAGCCATGTCCTTCCCAGAACGGAATCAAGCATCCGAGGACCGGACCGGTTTCGAGGTAACACCTCTCATCAGCCCGGCTAGCTTGACTCCAGTGATGTGGAGTGCCTGGGACCCACGTCTGGGCATCCCCAGCGCACTTATGGCGGAATTTGCAAACAAAACAGGTGATGGACCGAATGTGGATCAATGTCACACATTCACCCCAGTCCAAAGATCTGGGCCCAAATCCATCGTTTTTTTGCACTCCACACCACCCCGGGTTAGACAATGGCGATATGCAAATCAGCTCTGACCCTGTGCCCCATGGGAACATTCCAGTCCGAACTACAAAAGCCATGTCCTTCCCAGAACGGAATCAAGAATCCGAGGACCGGACCGGTTTCGAGGTAACACCTCTCATCAGCCCGGCTAGCTTGACTCCAGTGGTGTGGAGTGCCTGGGACCCACGTCTGGGCATCCCCAGCGCACTTATGGCGGAATTTGCAAACAAAACAGGTGATGGACCGAATGTGGATCAATGTCACACATTCACCCCAGTCCAACGATCTGGGCCCAAATCCATCGTTTTTTTGCACTCCACACCACCCCGGGTTAGACAATGGTGATATGCAAATCAGCTCTGACCCTGTGCCCCATGGGAATAGTCCAGTCCGAATAACAAAAGCCATGTCCTTCCCAGAACGGAATCAAGCATCCGAGGACCAGACCGGTTTCGAGGTAACACCTCTCATCAGCCCGGCTAGCTTGACTACAGTGGTGTGGAGTGCCTGGGACCCACGTCTGGGCATCCCCAGCGCACTTATGGATCATCAACTAAGCAAATTGTTCTTCCACATGTTTCTGCAATGAAGGCTGACTCACACTGTGATCTTAGACACATGACAGTATGCCTTGCAATTCAGCAAAATAATTACTACAGTGAAAAAACTGTCTAACTAGGAGTGCTGTTTCACATTTTTGGTCAGTGCAGTGGAGTACAGGCAATGCAAGGGCTCAAGGTGGGACTAAGAATGTAGAAATCGGAATTCACTGAAATAATTTTTACATGCTACTGAATAAGTCGGTATGCAATTCCCACAGCACACCCAGGTTCTTTACTACACAGCATGGAGCCTTTTTGGGAATTCAGAGGCCTGACTCTCATGCTGCTTTCAAATTTATCAAAAGAACAATACAGTGGCCAATACTGGACCTGATTTAAAATATTCAGGTACTAACCTTTATGAATGAAACATAACGGTCCGATTTTGTCTTACGTCACTAGTTAAATTTTTATTTTCTTCACTAGTTGAACATTTCAATTTTAGATCATGTCAGAGAATATTTATGCATGTACAAACAATTATAAGACCAAACATATCAAAACGGCAAATTTATACATATTTACAAATTGTACACATCCTACCAACAACATTCGTACTTCACTCACACAACTATACATAAAAACAACAATGTGGCCCTTTGTCATGAAAAACTGAGTACTTTAACCTAATAGATGGTATTGTTTCTCCAGATTTATGGTTCAATTTCTTAGCAACTATATATATTGAAAACAAATTCTTGTTTTAACAAAATAAATCCTTTTAGTATTTGAAATTGATAAAGAGTCCAGAGAGGTCAGGTCAGGTCAGGTCAGGTTGATGCGTTTCAAACCCCTGATTGTGGGGTTCTCATCAGGACCAACATTTTCTACAACAAAAAACAAACAAATAAATAAAAAGTCAGCTAAGGCTACGTCAGATTAACGTGAACATACCACCAGTTGGCTAAACCATCATACCTTGTAAATATGGTCAAACACCTATGACAAAACTGGTCATGGTAGATAACCATCAATTTCCGTAGTCACGCTAGACAGGAAAAACACAACATAAAACTTTGTGTCACAACATTTGTTTGAAATAGATCTGATGAGCTTTTGCGATGTCTCACAACACTCACCTCTGTGATTGAAAGAGGCCGTTGCTCCTAGTGAACAGAGAAACACAACGTTTCGGAAACTTCATGGGGCAAAGGGTGTAATGCTACTGAAGCAGGCAAAAAGGTTTAGGATATAAGCTTACCGGGCAATATGGACGGCTTTGAATTGAACGCCCGTCTGTTTTTTTTTGGTGTGCAAATTTAGAGTTCCACCTAAAACAAAGGGATGGGAGGGTAAACCACTGTCAAAGGCTTACGCAATACAGAGCAAACTAGTCGTGGAAGCTGTTTGTCCTTACCTTCGTCGGAATCGCCGGACGCATCTAACAGTGTTTGGCAACTTTACGCGACAAATTTAGCAGAGGATCAGCGGGGACACGGAACGTTTTTTTTTTGTTTCAGATTATTGTTCCATGGTCAAATTGACAAACACACTTGAGGGGTTGAAGGAAGAACTTAAAGGGATACAATTTGTTGGAAAATATGTTGAAGTGCCACATCGATAAATAGGATAAAACGAATCTCAGCAGAAGATAAACCATAAAATCAGTTGATAAAGGTTACAAATCGAGTGAACAATAATGCTGCAACATTGACAGATCATTAGTTCATTTTGAATATCTCAGGAATTTCATTCAGACCGGTTATTGCGGTATTATATTTCATTATAAATAAAGCTTTTCGCTGGATTAGTCTTCCTTCAGTGTCTCCTCCTTGTGGGTCTGTGTCAATCTTTGAAATAATGGTCCATTTTAGATCGTCTTTCTGATGTTTCTGCACCTGCCAGTGTAAAACCAGTGGTGCATTCGGCGTTTCCTTCCTTATACGCGATTTGTGCTGCGTAATACGCTGTCTTGCCTCCTGGGTTGTTTTACCTATATACAGTTTCGGGCAGGGACACATAATACCATAAATCACATTTTTTGTCTGACAATTAGTGAATGATTCATGTTTCCAATGGATCCCACTGAATGTAAATAGGGACCCCTCAACCGTTTGTGCACAGCATGAACAATTGCCACACTTGTGATGCCCTATTACTGGGGATAAACCCAGCATGCCTCTTAAGGTGAGTTTTGGAGTATTAGGTAATGCTGCCCTGACAATGTGGTTAGCCACACTTTTTTCTTTCTTGAAAGCAAAATGTGGGGGGGTCAATAAAGTCACTGTGAAGATTCTTAACCAAATGCCTGTTCTGTGTACCATCTTGCGCAGTTGCTGTGTCTGGGGTCCAAACGTGGTGACACAGACAATCCTGCTTTGTTCAGGGCGTTCTTTCTTTTGAAGTAGCATATCTCTAGGGGTCCACCAGGCTCTTCTAATTGAATTTTTTAAGAGTTTCTTTGGGTATCCTCTTAAACTTAATTGTTCCATTAGTTCATTGGCGTGACGGAAAAACTCCTCTTTATTTGAACAATTTCTCCTTATTCTAAGGAATTGTCCGTATGGTAAATTTTGTCTAAGACTTCTAGGGTGGTGGCTGGTAAAATGGAGCGCTTTGTTCCGGTCTGTAGGTTTGCAAAAGAGTGTGGTACCCAGCGTTCCATCCACGGCGTAAACTTGTACATCCAGGAAAGTAATGTTATTATTGGAGGAATTAAAACTAAATTGAATGTCTTCCATCCTTTGGTTCAGCCAAGTCATCCTTTTTGCATCTCCCACACCCTGACTTCATAATTGTGCACTGTGGTGGCATTGACCTAGGTACTTTGACTGGGGTAGGTGTGGAAATGCTTTCAAAGGACACCTTTGGGCAATTGATGTCACTATTTCCACAAACTGCCTTTGTATATTCTAATATATGCCAAAGGCAAAAATGGAACTGGTCCAACCAATATTGCCCACAGATTGAGAAAGCAAGGAAACATGTGAATAAGTCTGTTTCTACTTTCCTCAGAGACTATGGTATGGGTTCTATATACCACAACAACTTGCGTTACAACATGCAAGGCATTTATAGAGAAGACGGTGTACATCTCACAGGTGAGGGAAACAGGGTCTTCCTCTTAAATTTTAGACTCTGCATCGACACTTACTTGTAGGTAAAAAAAACACTCAATGAACACAATGGCTCTTTTTAGAGCCAACCAACGTCTAAACACTCAAACTTGTTATTTAACTGTATTTTTTTATTTTTAAAATAATAATAATTTTTTTTTGCTCTTTGGGGACCTTCAGGGACCCAACCTAGGGGGTCTCTACCCCGCCCCCTTTTCACATTCTCTACTTTTGTTTTTCTTTCACTTTTGCCTCGGGGTGCCTCGCTATTTTTATTTTAAACAAGTAAACGTTTTTTTAGGCCTTCGGGGTCCTTCAGGGACCACCTGAGAAGAAAAGGGGGTCAGGGAGTCTCTACTTTGCCCCCTTTTCACGTTCTCCACTTTTTATTTTGACTCTCTTCTGCCTCGAGGGTGCGTGTAACGTGCGCGCACCTCGTGATTTTTATTTTTAAAACGTTTTGCCTTTCGGGGTCCTTCAGGGACCACCTGAGAAGACCTAGGGGATCAGGAAGTCTCTACCCTGCCCCCTTTTCATGTTTTCCACTTTTGTTTTTGCCTCTCTTCTGCCTCGACACAAAAGGGTGGCCAACACTTCCTGATTTCGACCAATTGGAATGTTGACAGACATCTAACAGCAAATCAGAATTCCGCTTGCGCACACCCGATTCGCGCGAGCTCTGTGCGCTTATATACATATATATATTTTTTTTCTTATGATTTTCTCAGGAACTACTGGAGGGATATACATCATTTGAGCAAAAGCGTGATCTGCAAATCAGACACTACCATTTTGCCAAATTTCTTGTAATTCCGTTCAGCCATTCAGGCTATATATATATTACCTACTGGCGGTCGCCAGTAGGTATATATAGTTAGGATTTTTTCAATATGGGATTTTTGAAAATTCTATGTCTAATAACTTTGGCGTTTGTGGACAGAATTGGCTGAAATTTTCAGGAAAATGGCACATTTTGTTTCTGAGCAGCCCCTGAAAATTTGGGGGGTGTTCGTCAAGGGGGGGCCGATAAAAAAGGGGGGTCCCTAAACGCGTTTTTCCCATGTTAATTTCCATAGGGCGGTTGGCCTCACTTTTAGCTCGAACGGCTGAATGGATTTGCATGAAACTTGGCAAAATTGTAGGGACTGTTAGCCCGATGTGCCTTTGCTAGGTCTCAATATATGTGCTCCAGTGGATTTTGAGAAATTAACGTTCAAAAAAATATATAAATCTGTGACAGCGCTCCGGGTAGCGCTCCGGTTCGCGTACTTTTCGCGTAACGGAACTTTGCGAAGGGAAGCTGATTGGCTCTCCGGTGTCTGTGAACATTCTAAACAGTCCGAAGCGGCCGCCATCTTGTCTCTCGGTAGGATCGAGAGACAAGAGGAGGCCAAAACAAAGGGGGAAATGACCATAAGGGGGCATAGTAGATCCTCCCTGACCCCCTAGGTTTGATGTGGAGGCTTTAAAAGGGCCCCACGGGGCCCAACATTTTTTTGTTTTTTTTTTCGTGGGAAGCTCCCGATTTGCGAACCGGGAAGCGGCCTGGGGAGCGTTCTATGAGGAAAAAAGAATGATAGACTTTTAAAATATTGTATGTTAATTGATTGTTTGTTTTGTTGATTTTTTTTTATTTACTATGTAACACAAAAAAGTTGCACAGTATATTTTAAGTCTCATTTTATATATTATCTTTTGGGGACTTTTTCAGCATTTTCAAATAAAAAAGAATAATGTCTGAAACAATTTTAACTTATAAAATTTAAATTTATTGCTCCGATTTCTCGAAATCTAAAAGTATTTGCAACATTATTTCATCTGGTATGTCGTCCTTTTCATTCCATTCTTCAATTTCATCAACACATTTAATTAATTCTTGTTCCACAGTTTCATCCAAAAAGTCTATTTCATCTTTTTCTTCCTTAGGATTGTTATCCATATTTATTTCAAATGAAATATTATTTTCCTTTGGTTGGGCTTCCATTTTCTTGCTGTAAATTGCATAAAAAATAATTATATCAGTAGAGATAGGGCACTGTTGGGTTTAAGTTTAGAGAGGTACTTGTGAGTATATAACAGAGAAGTTATCTTTGGGCAGTGTATGGTTTCAGGCGTGAAGTAGTACTATTAAAAAGAGCCTGTGAAGAAGCCTAAGTAAATTCATAATTATACCAGCCTTTCTCAATGTTTAACTGTTACAGAGGGACAGTATATAACTATCTGAAAATGTTTTTCCAAATTAATTTAAAGTGCATAACATACTTCTCCTTTCAAATTTATAAAATAACATCTTACCTTTAAAAAGAAGTTGAAGTTATTAGTGAAAATCCTATTGAAATGTACACCAGGAAGTAGTAGTCAAAATGGCTGTGTTTCCTTCTCTTCCTTTATATATATTCAGGTACATAACCAATCAAATGTCAGGTAAAAAAATGAAAATGAAAGTAAGATTTTCATTGGTTGTCAATTCCAACACTTCATATGTGTTTTGTGAAGTAATTTACCTCAGGGTATTTACAGAGGTCCACAGGTTAAATGGCTAAATGGATTTCCAAATAAATTTATGAAAATGGTAGGGATTGGTATGTAGTATGAGCTAATCTATATTTGGTGAAAGTGTTTCCAGTCGTTTTTTTGTAAATTACTTTCCCACCTTTTTTAATGGAGCGCTTTCCGGAAAGCGCCCCGGTACGCGAACCAGCAGCGTTACGGGAGTCCACCATTTTGTGTTTCAGTCGAATTAAGATACAAGATGGAGGGCAAATAATGTTCAGAATGAGTAGAAGGGGGCACGGTAGACATATCTTGACCCTCTAGGTTTTCTGAGGGTGGCTGAGGAGGCCCATATGTGCGGGAAAAAAAATATTTTAAAAGAAATTTCGCGCGGTTAGCTTCCGGTTCGCGAACCGGGTAGCGCTCCGGGGAGCGTAGTTTGTTGAAAATTAGTGAAAAAAGTTAGAGAAAAATAATAATTGTGAGTGATTAGATGTAAGGTAGCTCTGAGAAGAGCTTTTGGGTTTATGGTACATTTAGGTACTTATAAGTAGGTACCAATGCACAGTCTTAAATTCAAAATGAAAATTCTGTTGCCCTCATCTGAGAAGTGAACTCCATCTCCTCTGTAGATATCTTGTAGACATGGAGAAGCTGCGGCTTCTGTAAGTGTCAAAGTTAATGCATACAGTGCTGCACTTCTGGGTACTGTTTTATTTTTAAACCTGAGTAGGCCTCACCTCAAACAAACCTCTGGATAGGATACATCTTATTTGCATCCTGAAACAATCATTTAAAATGTTAGGGACAATTTTATGATGGCTTTACATCTCTTTTGCACTGCCATTGCATCACTGTTGTGAGACATCAGCAGTGCAAAAGATGCACCATGTTCCAAGATAGGCCTCAATTCATCAGCATCAAATAACTGTTAGTTTAAAATATGTATATTTAGGACTGTGTAGGAGGCCTGGAGAAGCAGAGGCTTCTCTAAATGTCAAAGTTGTTGAAAAACAGTTTGTCCTTCCACCTTTTCCCTTGTCTTTTCTAATTTTTAAATACATGTTTTAATATTTTTCAAATGTTTGTTCTCTCTTTCACAGATTGAAAGTATGAAAAAAAAGTGAATAAATTAACAACAATTATAAGGTAAATGTTTTTTACTCTTTTCGTTACATTTCTATCACATTCACCTACTATAGGGCTTCAGACTAAAGAGCTTTAAACAAAGTTTAACTAAATGTGGCAATTTGGAGCTGTGCCCGTGGCTTTTATGTCAATGCGCAAGAGCATTGACCTAAAATGCGTGTGCACATTACCAAATCGCCGTCTGTTCCCTCAGCCGCACTCCTCCCACACCTTTGAAGTGAAGATTAGCTTCACTTCAAAGTAACCCTGGGCGAAGAACTATGCTCCGTTCACGGAGTTTGCGGAGTTTCAGCAACTCCGTGCTCCGCGGAGAACGCGAAGTTGTCGAATACTCCGCAAACTGCTGCGTAGCGTAGTTCTCGTGCGCTCAATAGCATTTTCGCATGCGCGAGGATGCTTGTCGGTAAGATCGAAGTGCCGAACACGCAGAAACTGCAATCTGGCACAGAATAACTCGCGAACACGTTAGTAGTGACCGGAAATAAGGGGACGCGAGCGGGCGGGACAAACCTCATGGGTAACTTCGCGCGCTACACATCCCGAGCATACAGGCAATCAATCAATCAATCAATCAGGATATTTGTATAGCGCGCTACTCACCCAGAGGGTCTCAAGGCGCTTGGGGGAGGGGGGTCCACTACTGCTCGAATAGCCATGTCTTGAGTTGCTTCCTGAAGCAGAGGTGGTCTTGGGTCAGGCTAAGGTGGCTGGGGAGGGAGTTCCAAGTCTTGGCTGCCAGGTAGGAGAAGGATCTTCCTCCCATGGTGGATCTTCGGATGTGTGGCACGGCGGCCAGGGCGTGGCTGGTCGATCGTAGCTGGCGGGTGGGAGTGTAGAAGGTCAGGCGGTTGTTGAGGTACCTGGGGCCCAGGTCGTGGAGGGCCTTGTGTGCGTGGATGAGGAGTTGGAACATGATTCTCTTGCTGACGGGGAGCCAGTGAAGGTCTCTCAGGTGTCCGGAGATGTGGCTGTGTCGGGGGATGTCCAAGATGAGTCATGCGGAGGCGTTCTGGATGTGTTAGAGTCTTTTCTGGAGTTTGGCTGTGGTTCCGGTATAGAGGGTGTTTCCGTAGTCCAGTCGGCTGGTGACGAGTGCCTGTGTGACCGTCTTCCTGGTTTCGGTGGCGAGCCATTGGAAGATCTTTCGGAGCATGCGTAGGATGTTGAAGCATGATGATGAGATGGCGTTGACTTGTCTGGTCAACGAGAGGGAGTAGTCCAGGATGAAGCCCAGGTTGCGTGCGTGGTCCGTTGGTTTGGGTGCGCTTCCCAGGACAGGGGGCCACCAGGAGTCGTCCCAGGCAGAGGGTGATGATCCAAGGATGAGGACTTCCGTCTTGTCTGAGTTTCAGGCGGCTGTTCCTCATCCACTCGACTACGTCTTTCATCCCTTCGTGTAGGTTGGTTCTGGTGGTTCCTGGGTCGTTGGTGAGGGAGAGGATCAGCTGGGTGTCGTCGGCATAGGAGATGATGCTGAGGTTGTGTTGGCGTACGATGGCTGCGAGGGGGCTCATGTAGACGTTGAGGGTGGGGCTGAGTGATGATCCTTGTGGTACGCCGCATATGACTTCGGTGGCCTTGGATCTGTACGGGGGAGGCGGACTCTCTGGGTTCTTCCCGTGAGGAACGAGATGATCCACTCCAGTGCCTTCTCTTGGATTCCGATGTTGCTGAGGCGCTGCACTAGGGTGTGGTGGCAGACCATATCGAATGCTGCGGAGAGGTCCAGGAGGATGAGGGCCGCTGTTTCCCAGTTGCCGAGCAGGGCTCGGATGTCGTCAGTGGCTGCGATGAGGGCGGTCTCGGTGCTGTGGTTGGCGCGGAAGCCGGACTGCGAGTGGTCGAGGCTGGTTGGGCGAGCGCAGTTGGTGATCCACTGTGTGAGGTTGTTGGCTGCTTGGTTGGGGTACGTTGAGCTGGCGGGAGGGTTCTGGCTCAGTGAAGTGGTGAGCTGGTCGGTGGTGATCTTGTTCCAGTTCCTGCGGGGAACCTGTTGCGGGTGGTGGTGAGTCGTGGACGCAGCTGTGGTTTGTCCAGTGGAGTCCGGTGGAGTGGCTGAAGGAGATGTACTTGCTGGAGGAGAAGACTGGGTCAAGCGTGTTTCCGGCGTAGTGGGTGGGGGTGTTCACCAGTTGCATGAGTCCGAGGTTGACGAGGTTGTCCAGCAGGGTGGTTGTGGTGTTGTCGTTGTTGTTCTCCAGGTGAAAGTTGAGGTCCCCTAGGAGGATGTAGTCAGTGGGGGCGAGGGCGTGCGGGCTGATGAAGTCTGCGATGTATCCGCTGAATTGTGTGCGAGTATCTGGGGGTCTGTAGATGAGGGTGCCTCTGAGTGAGGTCTTGGGGTCGGTGTGTATCTGGAAGTGAAGATGTTAAGCGGCTGTGAGGGTGTCGTCTGAGTTGGTCGTGATGCGGATGGTGTTCTTGTGGACGATGGTGATGCCTCCTCCTGTCTCGTTGACGCGGTCTCTCCGGGTGATCTTGTATCCGTCCGGGATGGCGACGGCGATGACGGGCGCTTATGAGGCGTTCATCCATGTTTCCGTGAGGAAGGCGACGTCTGGAGATGTGGTGTCGAGCAGGTTCCAGAGTTGCACGGCCCTCCCAAAGATGAAAAATGGCTCGCAAACGGGTCAAGCAAGCTACTACGCATGCTCGCGGAGCTATGCGTAGTTTAGCGGAGTGCAAGTGCATCTTCGCGTAGCTCCGCGGAGTGCGGCTCCGCGAACTACGCCCAGGGTTAATCTCGACTAACTCCGATGAAACCTTCACCGCCGCCGAACACAAGCACTTCCAGATACACACTGACCCCAAGATCACCCTCCGAGGCACCCTCATCTACAGACCACCGGGACCACGCACACATTTCAGTGAAGACATCATAGACTTCATCAGCCCGCACGCCCTTCCCTCCGCCGACTACATCCTCCTAGGGGACCTCAACTTCCACCTGGAGAACAACAATGACAGAAACACCACCGCCCTGCTGTACAACCTCGCCAACCTCGGACTCAAGCAACTGGGGAACACCCCCACCCACTACTCCGGCCACACGCTTGACCCCATCTTCTCATTCAGCAACCACATCTCCTACAGCCATGCCACCGGACTCCACTGGACCGACCACAGCTGCGTCCACTTCAGCTTCAGAAGAACTACGACCCACCACCACCCGCAACAGGTCCCCCGCCGAAGCTGGAGCAAGATCACCGCCGAGCAGCTCACCGCCTCCCTCAGCCAGAACACTCCCACCAGCACAATGGACCCCAACGAAGCAGCCAGCAACCTCACCAAGTGGCTGACCGCCTGCGCCGATGACCTCGCACCACTAAAGAACCCTTCCAGCAGACCCGGCAGCAAGAAAACCCCCTGGTTCACCGATGAAGTCAAGGAATCCAAGAAGAACTGCTGTATCCTCGAGAAAGCCTGGTGGCCTTACAGACCACAGACAACAGCACCGCCCTCAAACACGCCACCCGCAAACACCATCAGCTGATCCGCACGACCAAGTAGAAGGCACTCAAAGAGCGACTGACAGTGGACAACAACGCCCACAACAGCAAGGAACTCTTCAGCATCATCAAAGAGTTCTCCAACCCCAGCGCCGAAAACAACAACATCACTCCCTCGCAAGACCTCTGCAACTCACTCGCCTCGTTATTCCACCGCAAGATCGCTGACATACACAACAGCTTTGACGCACAGACCACGCACCCTACCACTGAACCAATGCCCGCCACCACCACCCTCTGCAACTGGACCACGATCATCACCGAAGACACCACCCGCACGATGAACTCTATCCACTCCGGATCACCAACCGACCCGTGCCCACACCATGTCTTCAACAAAGCCGACGCCATCATCGCACCCCATCTCCGAGACACCATCAACTCCTCCTTCCACACCGCCACCTTCCCGGAGAGCTGAAAGCACGCTGAGCTGACTGCCCTTCTGAAGAAACCAACGGCGGACCCCATCGACCTCAAGAACTACCGTCTCACCTCGCTCATTCCTTTTCCGGCCAAAGTCATTGAGAAGACCGTCAACACACGGCTTGCCGCCTTCCTAGAGACGAACGGATACCTCGACTCCTCGTAGTCCGGGTTTCGGGCCAACCACAGCACCGAGACCGCCCTAATCGCAGCCACCGATGACATCAGAACCCTGATCGACAACGGGGAAACAGCGGCCCTCATCCTCCTGGACCTCTCTGCGGCATTCAACACTGTCTGCCACTGCACCCTAGTGAAGCGCCTCAACAAACATCGGAATCCAGGAGAAAGCGCTGGAGTGGATCGTCTCGTTCCTCACCGGAAGAACCCAGAGAGTCCGCCTCCCTCCGTTCAGATCCTAGGCCACCGAAGTCATCTGCGGCGTACTACAAGGATCCTCAAGCAGCCCCACCCTCTTCAATGTCTACATGAACCCCCTCGCAGCCATCGCACGCCAACACAACCTCAACATCATCTCCTATGCCGATGACACCCATCTCATCCTCTCCCTCACCAACGACCCCACCACCGCCAGAGCCAACCTACACGAAGGGATGAAAGACGTCGCCGACTGGATGAGGAACAGCCTCCTTAAACTGAACTCAGACAAAACAGAAGTCCTCATCCTGGGATCATCACCCTCTGCCTGGGATGACTCCTAGTGGCCCCCAGCCCTGGGCACTGCTCCCAAACCAACGGACCACGCACGCAACCTGGGCTTCATCCTGGACTCCTTCCTGTCAATGACCAGACAAGTCAACGCCGTCTCATCCTTGTGCTTCAACACCCTGCGCATGCTCCGCAAGATCTTCAGATGGATCCCCACTGAAACCAGGAAGACCATCACCCAGGCACTCATCACCAGCCGACTGTACTACGGGAACACCCTCTACGCCGGAATCACAGCCAAACTTCAAAAAAGACTCCAACGCATCCAGAACGCCTCCGCACGACTCATCCTGGACATCCCCCGACACAGCCACATCACTGGACACCTGAGAGACCTGCACTGGCTCCCCGTCAGCAAGAGAATCACGTTCAGACTCCTCACCCATGCACACAAGGCTCTCCATGACCTGGGCCCCAAGTACCTCAACGACTGCATGACCTTCTACACGCCCACCCGCCAGCTACGATCGACCAGCAATGCACTCGCCACCGTACCACGCATCCGCATAGCCACCGCCGGAGGAAGATCCTCCTCCTACCTGGCAGCCAAGACTTGGAACTCCCTCCCCACCCACCTTCGGCGAACCCAAGACCATCTCTCCTTCAGGAAGCAGCTCAAGACCTGGCTGTTCGAGCAGTAACATACCCCTCTCCCCCAGCACCTTGAGACCCTCCCGGGTGAGTAGCTCGCTTAACAAATGCTGTGATTGATTGATTGATTGACTTATTGATTCATCCTGATGTTACTCTGATGATCTGATTTTGGTCGTAAGACTGTTGATATTTACAAGGGGAAATGCTTATGATTTCTTCCTACAGGTCAACCCATGGTTTATGAGACTACCTTCTAGCCTGCTGAATAGTCTAACGTGACCAACTGTGTTATTTGGAGTTTTCCGCTTGACTGAAAGTTTTTAATGAAATGATTTGCAGTTTTCACCTGAAATGTATTTTGAAAGGTGTTCATGAAACGTTTTAAGGAGAGTATTTAATGAGATGCTAATGATTTGCTGATGCATTATTTGCCTTGATCTAAAGTCTACATAAAAGCACTTGATTTTCAAACACAACTACTGGAGTGGTCTACTTCATTGCACCCACTTGTGTCCCAGTGGATGAGTGTGTTGAGTAGCTGCATTACACGCAAGCCCCTGGCTGCCTTCCTGCTCGAGCCATGCTACCCCCGGAGAGCTGGTGGTCCCAGTTCTTACATTGGTGGCGAGCGGTGGGATCCAGGACCTGTAGCCACCTAACACCCTCCAGTGGGACAGAGTGCACTGCAATTAATTGGATACCTGTGGTGCCTACAAGCTAACTCAATTGCCCACCACTGTCTAAGTCTGCAAAGTGTGTAGGAACCTGTGTTGACCCAGAATTGTGCATACGTCCTAGAATTTTTCTTTCAGGTTATCTGGGTCCCCACCTGACAAAATGGAATTCCAGCTGGCTGACCTTGATAGGTACACAGTAGTGAAGTTAATTGAGTTTTGTCAGGGGATGGGGGTGCCTGTGGGGACGAGAGCTGTCAAAGAAGAGCTCCGTACCGCCTTGAGGGCATGGGTAAGGGCCCAACCAGGGGAGAGAGAGGATGAGGAACAGGTCACACAAGGGGAGGCGGACACTCAGGAAGACCCAGGTCTACTCAACATTGACATGTCAGACAATGTGCTGCCAGGAAGACGTTCCGGGCGGGGAGTAGTGTATCTAGGGGGAGTGCATCGTCGCAGGAGTACGAGGACAGAAAAGAGGAGAGGCAATTGAGGTGGGAGCTTGCCAAGTTAGAGCACCAGAGGGAGAGAGAAAGGGAGGATAAGAGGTTTGCTATGGAGGAAAGGAGGCTGGCGAACAAGCTTCAGCTCAAAGAAATGGAGCTGAGAGCATTACAGTTGGGTGTGCCAGGGAGTCCTAATGGTGGCAGCGTACCAGAGGCTCAGCAGGAGCCCAGATTCTGGTTACCTAAGGAGGTGATAGCGAGCTACACCAAGGGGGATGACATTGCCAGGTGGTTGGAGGCGTATGAAGTGGCCTTGACTGCCCATGGGGTGCCTGAGAAACATCGGGGAGGTGGTTTGTACCGGTATATACCTCCTGACGTCAGGGACACCCTCCTGTATTTGGATAAGGCAGACCAGTTTAGGTATTCCCCCATGAAGGAGGCGCTTATTAAGCATTTTGGCCTCAACCCCGAAAGGTATTGCCAGAGGTTCCATGGCAGCCATAAGCTGTCCACGCAGAATTGGGTGGATTTTTTTGAGGATGCCCATAAGGCTCTGGATGGTTAGGTACGTGGCAGCGAGGTGCGTGATTTTGAGGGTCTGTATAACCTTTTTTTGAGAGAGCACCTCCTGGATAAGTGTTTTCTGGAGCTGCGCCAACATCTGGTGGAATGCAAGCTTTCTGATCCCCGTGAGCTTGCGAAGGAGGCGGATACTTGGGTTAGCACCCAGGTGTCACAAAAGGGCCCCGGGGGAGATGGCCCAAAAGGCGTATAGGGCGCCCCCAGAAGAAAGAGGGTGGAGATAAAAGATCGAAGTTCTCACGAGGCCCACAAACTAGACAGTTTGGGAAAGTAGTAGGTACCCCACCTCAGAACCGTTCCCCAAAACCCACTTACCCTGACAAGAGTCAGCAGCCAAAAGTGGTCCGGTGCTATGAATGCAGAGAGGTCGGACACTACAAGGGAGATGTCCAGTGTCGCAAACGACCCCCAGCCCCCACTGGTGGCAAGAGTCCTGGGGTGGCTAGTGTAGCGCTTGGGTTGGAGCTGCCCCTAGATAGGGAAGGGGAGTGGACAGTCCTGACCCTGGTTTCACTTAGGGATAGAGAGATGGTCCCAGTGACGCCCTTACCATCGAATACTGCTAAGTACCAGCAGAGGGTGAAGGTCAAAGGGGAGGAGGTGGACGCTCTGAGGGACACAGGAGCCAGTATGACCACCATAGTGAGGCGGCTTATGTCCCCTGAGCAGGTTGTTCCTGATGTGTACCATCCGGCCGTATTTGCTGACTGCAGTACGATCTACTATCCGGTGGCTCAAGTTCCCTTTGAGTGGGGAGGAGTGTCAGGCCCGTTAAGAGTTGCGATCAGCCCTGCCTTGCCTGTGGACTGTCTGCTCGGTAATGACCTCGAACATACCGCCTGGAAGGAAGAGGAGTTTAAGGCCCACACTGAGATGCTGGGATTACCAGGGTGGACGTGCGTAGTCACGCGGTCCATGGCTGCCCGGCAAGAAGCTCAACCCGGGTTGGAGCCTGAAACAACGGCCCAACCCACTGCCGGTCCAGATGAGAGTGCTGTGGAGGACACACCCTGTGTGATGGATGGGGAGCCTGCGGATGTAACCCCGGAGTCCGTGGAGGTGGATGTCGTTCCCGTGGGGAACTTGCCCACCCTTGCCGAGTGGCATGTGGAAGGAGGGCCTACCCAGGAGGAATTCTGTCGGGGCCAGAAAGACTGCCCCACGCTTGAAGGCATGCAGCGACAGGCCAAAGCCCAAGTGGTCAACCAAGAGACCGGCAGTTACCGCGTGTATTGGGTGGATGGCCTCCTGTACAGTGAGCCAAGGGTTCCGGTACATGGATCATCGAGGGCCTTAGTGGTCCCCAGTGTTACCGGGCCTTTTTGTTGGACCTGGCTCATGAAATACCCTTAGCTGGACACCTGGGCCAGGACAAGACCTTTGCGAGGCTCGTCCCACATTTTTATTAGCCTAGGATGAGGGTTGCCTCTGACACCTACTGCAAGACCTTCAAGACTTGCCAGGCCAGTGGCAAGACGGGGACCAAAGTAAAGGCCCCATTGGAACCACTCCCAGTGGTCGGGACCCCTTTCGAGCAGGTCGGAATAGACATCGTTGGGCCGTTGGACCCTCCGACCGCTGAGGGACATCGGTTCATCCTGGTATTAGTGGACCACGCCACTCGGTACCCGGAGGCCATCCCTCTAAGGACCGTTACTGCAACTGTGGTGGCGCGGGCCCTGATGGGGATATTCACTCGAGTGGGATTTCCCAAGGTCGTGGTGTCGGACAGAGGCACAAATTTCATGTCATTCTACATGCAGGCCATGTGGAACGAGTGCGGAGTGACCTATCGGTTCTCCACTTCTTACCACCCCCAAACTATCTGGCTCGTACAGCGCTTCAACAAGACCTTGAAGGGGATGATCCGCAGTCTGCCAGAAGACCTGAGGCGGAAGTGGGACATCCTCCTCCCTTGCCTGCTGTTCTCATACCGCGAGGTACCACAAAAGGGAGTCGGGTTCAGCCCCTTCGAATTGCTCTATGGCCATCCCATTAGAGGACCCCTCAGTCTGGTCAAAGAGGGGTGGGAGAAGACTTCGAAGAAGCTTCCCCGTGATGTTGTCAGCTACATGCTGGCATTCCGCAGCCAGATGGCCAAGCTGTGGAAAAAGCCTCAGACAACTTAGAGACCAACAAAGCCGTCATGAAGGAGTGGTATGATTGCAACGCTTGGATGGTAGAGTTGGACGCGGGACAGAAGGTGTGGGTCATGGAGCCTGGGGAGCTTAGAACCCTCCAGGACTGGTGGACTGGTCCGTAAGAGATTGTGGAGCGTCGATGCCAGACCACCTACCTAGTTGACTTGAAGACCCCCCCCGTCAACCCTATCGGGTGCTCCACGTCAACCGCCTGAAGCGTCACCATGAGCGATCGGAGCTTGCTCTCCTCATGGTGACGGATGTGAGCGAGGAGGAGGAAAGTGAGCCTCTTCCTGACCTTCTAGCGGCTCAGGAAAAGGATGGTTCAATGGAGGGAGTTGTCCTCTCCCCATCCTTGACCCCAGAACAACAGAGGGACTGCCGCCAGGTATTGGCGCAGCATGCCTCGTTGTTCTCCCTCACGCCTGGAATCACCCATCTGTGTACCCATGATGTGGACACAGGGGACAGTCTGCCAGTAAAAACCAAGTCTTACCGGCTGTCCGAGAAAGTGAAGAACAGCATCCAGGGTGAGGTGACCAAGATGCTGGAGTTGGGAGTGATCGAACCCTCCAGCAGCCCGTGAGCTAGTCCGGTCGTGCTGGTGCCGAAAGCGGCTCCACACCAGAACTTTGGTTCTGTGTGGACTATCGGGGGTTGAACTCCGTCACCAAGACAGATGCTCACCCGATACCACGGGCAGATGAGTTGATTGACCGTCTGGGAGCAGCCAAGTACCTCAGCACCATCGACTTGACATCCGGGTACTGGCAGATTGCCATGGCCGATGGAGCGAAGGAGAAGACAGCATTCTACCCCCCCGAGGGTCACTTCCAATTTCAAGTTATGCCCTTCGGGCTCAAGAATGCTCTGGCCACCTTCCAGCGGTTGGTGAACCAGGTGCTATCTGGCCTGGAGTCCTTCTCAGCGGCGTATCTGGATGACATAGCTGTCTTCAGTAGTGCCTGGCAATACCATCTGCAGCATCTCCAGGAGGCGCTGCGGGCATTGCAACGCGCTGGCCTCACCATCAAGGCTAGCAAGTGCCATATTGGACAGGGCTCTGTTGTGTACCTGGGACACCTGGTGGGCAGGGGTAAGGTGCAACCCCTCCAGGCCAAAATTGAGATCATCATGGCCTAGGAGCCCACTAAAACTCTGACTGTGGTCCGAGCTTTTCTCAGCCTCACTGGCTATTACCACAGGTTCGTCAAGGGATATGGCACCATCGTGGTCCCCTTGACCGAGTTGACGTCCAAAAATCAGCCACGCAAGGTCATCTGGATGGCTGCTTGCCAGGAGGCATTCGAAACACTAAATCGCGCGATGTGCACCGCTCCGGTGCTGGCCACTCCGGACTTCCAAAAAGAATTCATCGTGCAGACAGATGCCTCAGAGCATGGCGTAGGCGCCGTGCTGTCGCAACTCAACGATGATGGCCAAGAACAACCTGTGGCCTTCATCTCCTGAAGACTCCGCCCTTGGGAACGGCGATGGAGTACCATCGAGCGAGAAGCTTTCGCTGTGATCTGGGCTTTGAAGAAGTTGAGGCCATAACATTTTGGCTCTCACTTCCTAGTTCAAACCGACCACCGTCCCCTTCGCTGGCTCATGCAGATGAGAGGCGAAAACCCTAAGTTGCTAAGGTGGTCCATTTCCCTACAGGGGATGGACTTTAGGGTGGAACATCAGCCCAGAGCTGACCACGTCTTCCGGTTTTTCTGCCTTAGTGACGAGAACTCCCGACAGGTTGGGTAGCTCTCCCCACTTTCAGCTGGGGGGGACGCATGTTAGACCTGTCAGCCCTAGGGTGGTCTTTCCCTGTGATTTTTTGCCCTTGCCTCATTTTTCCCACCTCCTTTTTGTTGGCCCATAGGTCTTCGGGCACCCTTTTTAATGGCTAAACTGCGTTAGGGTGCAGGTGCTCTCTACTTCAAACATGGCTGCCACTGGCCCCTGCTACTGCAGCGTGGTCATTTTAGTGTAGCACCCTAGTTGCCAGGAACAGGCTGCATCCCCATACAATGTTGCAATGCCAGCCACCCATCCCCTGTCCATAGGTAGAGTGGGAAAGCTCCTGGAACCTTCCAGAAGGAAGGCGGACCTGCTTTTTGCCGCCTTAGAGAGTGGTCACCTGACCTTGACATATATAATCAAGGGAGGGAACTTTTTCTAGTCAGTTGGGGCATCACTGACCTGGGGAACCCAAGCAGGAGTTTTAGGCGGGAGGGCCTAGTTAGGAACCTATGCTACTGGGAGTGACAGGATTTAGGTGCTGCCTCTTAAGCTGGGTGAGGTGTCCTAGACTAGCCCCCTGATCTGGCCCAGCCTAGGGAACCCCAGGGTCCATCTGCAGTGACTGAGGAAAATTCATCCAGCCTCCAACTCACCCCCCCCCCACTCTCTTCGACTTTAGGAAACCATCATCCAAGGGCGCAGAACCATCCAAGCGCCAAGAAGTTTACATTCCCTTCACCAGAGACTTCTGGGGGATCGACCAGGTACTGGACTGTGCTGCCCTGTGCACCCCCTGCCTGCAGTGGGCCCATCTTGCCCCATTTGTCTTCTCCCCTGACTGAACTGCTCTGCTGTCCCTGCTGAATTGTAGGAGAAACGCTATATTCTGCTCCCCCTGACCAGCGCTGAACATCATCCTGCCTGCCCCGAGCTAACTGGCGGCCCCCGTATGTGAGGAGAGGGCCGCCGCGTCCCGCACATCAGGCTGCGGTAGGCCCGAAGCCAAGCTGTCCCTGATCACGTGACCAGGGAGCTCCTCCGCCCCACCCCCGGGC
This sequence comes from Lissotriton vulgaris, assembly GCF_964263255.1. Taxonomy (NCBI): domain Eukaryota; kingdom Metazoa; phylum Chordata; class Amphibia; order Caudata; family Salamandridae; genus Lissotriton; species Lissotriton vulgaris. Next base: position 1,211,379 of record NW_028249872.1, on the reverse strand, counting down.
GCCACGCTGCCATTGGTCCCGGCAGGCGCACCCTCGAGGCGGGCGACGCAGTTGGCTGGAGCCGTCCCGGGCCCCGATCTGGACCGGCCCCGACCGGAGCTCTGCCTGTGGGCCTTGAGGCACCCGCAACCATCGTGGAGCCTCAGTGCCCCCTCCTTTCAGCCCTGCACGTCGGCCTTGCCCCAGCCCCGGCGCTGGTGCCTGAAAGTTGCCCCTGCACCGCGCCGGACCAAGTGAGGCCCCGGGAGGGTCGCGGACCTCTTCCCGGCGCAGAGTTTTCCCAAGGGCCCCGGAGGGCCGAAGAGCATAAGGTAACCCCCGGGGAGGAGGGCGGTAGGGCGTGTGAGGCCCGAGGTTGCCCCTCCCCCGGGGTGAACTGAGATTGGGCCCCGTTGGCCCCCCTTAATGTGCCTCGAGAATTTGGAGGCTTGGGGACAGACACCTACCCCACGGCATTGAACTGCCATGTTGCCAGTTTCCGGCCTGTAGTGCTTATGTTTATGCCCTATTTACAAGCCTGCTAATGGAATGGTGATCTTTTTCACAACACTGAATTTCTTGCAGGGGCGGGCATCTACAGTTCCTGATGGGGCTTGGTTGTGTTACTTATTGATTCATCCTGATGTTACTCTGATGATCTGATTTTGGTCGTAAGTCTGTTGATATTTACAAGGGGAAATGCTTATGATTTCTTCCTACAGGTCAACCCATGGTTTATGAGACTACCTTCTAGCCTGCTGAATAGTCTAACGTGACCAACTGTGTTATTTGGAGTTTTCTGCTTGACTGAAAGTGTTTAATGAAATGATTTGCCATTTTCACCTGAAATTTATTTTGAAAGGCATTCATGAAACGTTTTAAGGAGAGTCTTTAATGAGATGCCGATGATTTGCTAATGCATTAATTGCCTTGATCTAAAGCCTACATAAAATCACTTGATTTTCAAACACAACTATTGGAGTGGTCTTCTTCATTGCGCCCACTTGTGTCTCAGTGGATGAGTGTGTTGAGTAGCTGCTTTACACGCAAGCCCCTGGCTGCCTTCCTGCTCGAGCCATGCTACCCCCCCGGAGAGCTGGTGGTCCCAGTTCTTACACTGGTGTTAAGGTAGATTAGTCTGGTGTTGTAGAGTATTTTGTAAGTGAGGGTAATTAGCTTGAAGGTGATCGTCTTGTTGATATTGAGGCTGTGTAGGTGTGTCAGGTGGTGGGTGATGTGTCTGCAACTGGGGACATTGATGTTCACTCAGGTGGAGGTGTTTTGGATTTGTTGTGGTTGTTGTAGATGTTTGGCTGGAATTGCTGTGTAAAGAGTTTTGTCATAGTGTAGTCAGCTGCTGATGAGGGCCTGTGTCACTGTTCTTCTTCTTTTGGGTTGGATCCACTTGTAAATGTTGCGGAGTATGGGGAGTGTGTTATAGAATTACGAGGAGGTGGTGTGGACTTGCTTACACATTGAGAGGGAGGAATTGAGAATGAATCCTAGGTTGTGGACATGGTTGGTAGGTTTTGGTACTGTCCACAATGTAGTCTGCTAGCAGGAGTCGTCCAAGGCTCAGGGGGTGGGTCTGAGGATGAGTACCTTCATTTTGTTTGAGTTCATGTTTAGAGAGGTGCTCTTTATGTAGTTGGTGACATCCTTCATTGTGTCGTGGAGGTTGCTTTTGGTGGTATGTCCCTTTTAGGTGAGGAAGAGGAAGAGCTGGGTGTTGTTGTCGTAGGAGATAATTGTAATGGTGGGCTACTTGTGTGAGGGTGGCCATGTAGATGTTGAATAGCGTCAGGTTGAGGGATGAAGACTGGTGGACGGAGCAAATGATGTTGGTGGTTTTGGATCAGAAGGCTGGGAGACAGATGCTCAGGATTACTATTGAACAGTTTGCAAAGTAGGAATTTGACGAATACTATTTGGCCGTGCGGAAAAGTGTGTGAAAGCAATAAAGAGTTTTTGTTGTATATTTTGTCAGCATATATTTGTAAGTAACATTATTTACAGAGTATGGAAATTAATCATAATGCTTTGTTATTTTATGATTGTTTGAGATGTGTCATTTTTACGTAAGAAATTGCTCTTAAAAAAAACATAAGATAATCTTATTGATTGTCTTTTTTTGCCCGCTGTTATGTGATGAGTAGTGTTGAAGTCACTGTTTCTAGTGAAATTCAATATATTCTGAGAACAGCAAAAAAGGCAAATGTAATTATTTACAAATTATTTTGTATTGTTAAACATATATTGTAACTGTATTTTTTGGTGTCTTCCACAGATGGTAATGTTATAATATATAATTTTTTAATATTTATTATGCTTAAGGTAAGTACAAAGAACTGGTAAAAATGGTCGATGGAATGTGCTTCAACCGAGCTGAAGTAACAAAACAAGGATTGGAGAACATAAGTGAGTAAAGATGGTTTGTATTTTTTAAAGACATTTCAAAAAATGATATAGTGAGTGTAATTGTCAGAACCCCTAATTAATCAGTGGATACAATAATGGCTTATATAAACCCTAGCTGACATAGGAGAAATGAAGAATCCGCAAGGAAATAGACTTGGAGTGCTTTAGTGCAACAGAGGAATTCAAATATGGCCGTGTCGAAGAAAGACGCAGTGGCTGTCTAGTCATTTATTACACACCTGTGTGGAATCCTTGGTGAGGCGCGCACTCCCTAACAAGTGCACACTTCACCCACAACGTTCTGGAGTTCAGACCCATTTTGAATTGCTTCAGAGATATTCCTGAAGAGAAAGCACAAAGGTTGCTGATAAACACTAGAGGAGAGGTTAGTTTGAAACACCAAGGAGTAGGTAATTAGTAGCGATAGAATACATTATAGATAAGGAATAGAGATAGAGTGGGGTAGGTTATTAAATAATTGTTCTTTGTTACTTTTCGTTATGTATCCATCTCAATGATACAAAGATGGTTTGTATCTTTTATATAGATTAGAAAATCTTAAAATATAAATATACTGAGTGTTCCAGTATTCTTTGCGTTTCACTACAACACATGTACTAGTTTGAACCAGGTAAGGTGAATAGAGATATTGTACTTTTTTCGGTACTGTATTTTATATTAACAGCCTTTTTTTTCAGATAGTGATAAGGAGTGACTGGTTTGGTAATTTAAGAAATTTTAAAACTGAACGTTCATATAAATAATTTTAATTATATAATGTTATAAAGTAGTTGATAATGGTATTTATATAATATTTATTAAAGGGCAATTTAGTTGATAAAGCAAGTTTTGTGTTCTGTATTAGGAAAAAAGATAAAATAAAGTGTTTATGTTTTTGTAGGAGGTCAGCATAACAAATTTACAATTGAAAATCAAGAAAACAATATGGAAGACGATTTTGAAAATACTAACACTGTCGTAGAAGAGATGAACATAGCTTTTATGAGCAATGTTATTCAAGTGGAAGAAATGAATGTTGGAGATGTCAGGAGTGATTTTCTTGATGAAACCTTGGATGATGCTTTCGTGGAAGCATTAGATGAGATTGTGATTCATCAGACGACTTTTGAAAATGATATCCAGGAAAATGAAATTCCTGATGAAATTATAATGGAAGCTGCATTAACTTGTGAAATGTTACAAGAATAAATGTATTATTATATAATAATAATGGTTTGAGACACTCTGCTTCCAGAATTGTAATCATTTAGCTTCTACCCAAGTAGTCATGGTGCAAAGTGGGCCTTAGGGTATGGACTGTTTCCAACATACGTATTTTTTTATGCACCGGCAAACTTGTCTATTATGGGTTCTATTCCCTAGTGTGTATCATTAGACTTTCACCAAACACTCTCACACTACTGGTTCAATGTTCTAGTGAGTCATTCAGCAGTATGTGCTTATGTATATACTGTTCTAAAAGTGAAGCTGCTATACATTCAACCAGACACTCTCACTTTCACCTGGCAGTTTTACATTCCCCATACAATACTAATGTATTCATTTATTCATTTATGAACTACACTTTCATTTTGACAAACGTTCACAGACTTATATAGAAATATAGTTCTTTATTTGACCAGTGAAGGTAGTACTGATAAAAACTGTTTAATTTGTCTTTTTAGTTTTCTATTTTTGGGTATTTTTTCAACAAGTTATTTTTTATAAAAAACAAAAAATTTTAACTGGAAACAAAAAAGTGTGGAACAGGAACAAAAAAGTTAAAAATAGCAATTCATGTTTTGGACAACGGTGCTCTTCTTTGGTCTTCACAATGAGATCAATAGACTGCTGATTGTAACAAAGTAATTTGTTGCAATATTTCCAATGAAATTTCAGATCTGGAAACTGTGGCACAATAATAGGATGCGGACTGCTTGGAGGAGGTGGTGGTGGAGTTGAGGTAGTAGGAACTGCAGGTTGAGCATTCTCCAGCAACCTATATGTTGCCATCCTTGCATAGTTATTTGGATGCAAATGTTTTACATAGTGAACCATGCTGGTTGTATTGAAAGAATACTTTTTAGTGGGATCAACCCTGAAAAGAGTAACCTCACAGATCTTGCAAGTTACTTTCGGTGCATTTACTTTTTTCAGTCCCTCAGGATATGTACAAAAATTTGCAAATCAAAGCTTCTTTTCTCTTTTTCTGAAGTTGCTCACTAACAAATTCTTCCTCACAAGAATGTTCTGATGAAGTTTCAAAAAGAGCAGCCTTTGTATAATTTGGTTCTAAAGGACTACAGCTCCACAGAATAGATGCTTCTCTTGAGAAAGTCCAAGTATAATGATCAAAATAGGAAGGGTCTTTCAACAGTTTAAATATGAAGTATTATGAACGAATCAAAACTTTCCTTTTATTCTCACATGGCTTTGCATACACTTACAGTGCATTTACTGTGCGTTTACGTTGCGACGTACAGTTGCATTTTTCGTAATTGCTTTCAAAAGTAATATACGATTATTAAAAGTTAAAAAAAGTATTTTCATGATTATCCCAGACAATGTCTTTCCTTAGTATTTACATTAAATACATAAATGTATGTTTTTAAACAATTAGAAACTTTTGCGCCGTACGCACACGGGGAGTCGTACATGACATCACACGGAAGTGTCGATGCAACGCTTAACGTAAAAACATATTCGTAACGTATGCATTGGTACGCGCAGTGCATGATTACTTGTACAAAGTGTGTGCGATCACTGTATGCGTACAGTACGATTATACAAAAAGGATAATGGAAACATATCGAATTTGATTTTCATAAATTAGAAAAATAATAATTATTAAAAAAAATATTTTAGACTTTTGTTTTGTTATTATTTTACATTAAGACTATGAAATATAACTTAAAAAATAAAATAACTATAAATAATTATAATAAAAATGTGGGAAATTAGTATAGAAAGACAGAAATATAATAATGAATACCTTTAAAAATTATCATTTACAAAACCTTTGAAATTCCCTGAAAAAACCATAGGGTTCACACCCGTTATAGTTAGGAATCAGCATTTAAAAAACCTTTGAAATTCACTGAAAAAACCATAGGTTTCACACATGTTAAAGTTAGCTGGACATTTCACTCATACAAAACCTTTGAAATTCCCCCATTATAGTTAGTTCAGCTGATGTCATTTGAGATGTCATCAGTGATAATATGAGTGATGTCACTGACCATGTCATGAGTGATGTAGTATGTGACGTCATCAGCAGTGCATTGCGGGCGAGCAAGTTATAGTTAGCCGAACTAACTATAACGGGGAAATTTCAAAGGTTTTGTATGAGTAAAATGTCCAGCTCACTATAACATGTGTGAAACCTATGGTTTTTTCAGTGAATATTTATATATACACACATATAAATATATGTTGCATGTTATATATGTTATGTATTTGTGCACAAGTCAACAATGTGATTATGTATTTATTTAATGATCATGTAATTTTAGGGTCGCTGAGTTGGTGTGCCGTAGTCAGTATCAAGTTGCATAGTGTTTCCTTTCCCTTTCAAGGGGACATTAATGGAAGACCTAACTATAATTTTACATTTTATTATGCAAGATTGAGTGAAATGGAGGTGCCTCTTGCACTTAATCTCAACAAGACAAGGTGTTAGAATGCAATTTCTTTTACAAATCGGAAATCTATTTATAAATATATGCTTCTATACATAGTGCATGGATTCAAAGCTTTCATCACTCAGCTACACCAAACATGTAATGAAAGTTCAAGTCATCTTCGGAAATCAGTAGTCAGGGCTAGCCAGTTTTGGGAAACAGGTTGATAGGAAACCCACTCTGCACTGTTTATTTGTAGTGGAGCCAGGGCTACAGGTTGGGCACTCATTTATTCGCTGGTGCCCCATACTAATGAAGTTTCTTGGTCTCTGTGTCTGGGTTAAGTGTACAGGCCCCCTTCAAAACTCATCTCCGACCTGCTAATGGATGTAACATTTGAAATAAGGGTCCAGGTAACAACAATGTCCTAACAATTTTGTTGGAAAATGTTTGGGATATTTTAGAAATTAAAGGGCAGCTGGTTTGATGGGTGGAAGTTCTCCAACGTGGTGGGCAGGGTAAAAGTAAAGAGGTCACGTGCCAGGGGGAGGATAGATGCCTCCATCTGTCCCATGAGAAGAATGAAGATTCAGGTGGGCTGTTTGTACGTCAGAGTGGGGCAGTGGAGGTGGTTCCCTCCGGGAAGTGGCACGACTAGACCTGACTTTTAGGGGGGACCTTTCAGTGGGGTGGGACAAGCATTTGTGAACAATGTAAGACGAGACATCCTTCGAGCCAATATGAGGGAAAGAAGTGCCAAACTGCAGTTTAAATGTATTATACAAATAATGTTTATCTGTAGATTCCTCCCTTAAGTTGAGTTGTTGGGTTGTTGGTTGCAGGCCTACTTGCTGAGGCCATATTTTTGATGAGTGATGTTTGATAGATTTACAGCATGAGGATATTTCGATGTGGGATGTGTTTGTTTTGGTGTGATTAGATATTATCCATTATTTGACTTTGAGATATTGTCTGATGAGTCAAAGTCAGATGAGTTTTCATACTTAAGCATGATTTGTTTATTATCTGCTTAACAATAACACTTGAAAATGAAGGAGCAGACTTCGTTCAAAACAGAGCAACGGTAAATGTGAATGAGGGGATGTTAGATTTGGGGGTCTTTGGTTGGCACAGGTAGGTACTTATGACAAGCAGGGACCCTCTCCTCTAGTCAGGAAAAGGGGATTACCCTCCTAAAAAAAAACCTGCTCATCCTCTAGGTAGCGTGGGTGCGAACAGCGAAGCCTTATTGCAGTGACAACACTACAAATGGATACCCCACCAGGTTTATATAAAAAATAAGTCGAGTTTATATAGAGTTACCACAAGACCATAAATGAAAAAATACACACTATGATTATTTTACTATGGTAGATTTAAGCTTAGCTCGGTTCAGTTCTTAGAAGCGACACTCTGCGTCAATGTACCTTAAGTTGCGTCGCACTTCCACGACAAGCAATGTCGCAGCAATGGGAAATGCGGCAAAGTTCAGATACAAAGAAATAAAGACGTGAAGATCTTCCAGATGTGACACGCCTACCGGGAATGTGAGAAACTCTCGGTTTGATGCGTGGTCTGCAGCGGCGACAACCTTACGATGCGAGGGCAACAGCTCGAGCGGCGACGCTCTTCTGCACGATGCGTGAAACTTACGCATGATGCCACAACTACAGTGGTGACATCCAAGATACGACAACAGCAGCTCCGATGGTGGCGCGCTTCTCAGGGATGCAAGGTGCTTTTGGTCAATGCTTTTGGTCGATGCGGTGCAATACGACAGTTCCAGTGGCGACACCCTCCTTCTTCGGAGTTGCAACGGCAGGCACAGCGACGGGGAAAAGCTTCTTCTTGTTGAGTCGCGCTTCAAGCTCCTTGCGACATGCGGCTCCTCAGAAGGCCCAAAACAGCAGCAGGCACTTCCACAAAAACTCTGGGGGGCTGGGGGGTGAAGTCTGTTGTCCCTGAGACTTCAGCAGGACGCAATCTCTTTTCAAAGCCCTTGGAGATCCTTCACAAGTTGAAAATAAAGTTACTCAAAAGTTCCTTTCTCCTTTCTTTGGAAGTAAAGTAACCACTGCAGGCCAATCCCCCAAGCAGCACTTCAGCTTGGGAATAGTCTCTTCTCAGTTTCTTCAGGTTCCTCTCATCAGTCAAGGTTTCTTCTTGTTGTTCAGTGTGATCTAATTTCATGGGAGCAGGGTCCCAATATGTATATCCCAAAATCCTTTGTTCTCTGAGGGGAGATGGGCCTTTGCCCTAGTCCAAACCAGTTCTGAAGCACTCTGTTTATCAGACTTTTCCTCTCCTTTCACAGTGCAAGGCAGAAATATCAGACGCCCCGCAGGCGGAGGAGCCAGCATTGTGGAAGGCAAGTACCGTACCTTGAGTACTCTGTTGACAGTCTTCCTTCTCTTCTTTTAGTGTGCAGGGCAGAGACATCAGCCACTCCCCACGGGGTGGAGCCAGCATTGTGGAAGGCATGCACAGCCCTATTCAGAGTTCAGGTGCACTCCTCCCTCCCATCAAGATGCAGATCTCTCTATTCACCACTAGGTGACTCAGCATGTCTCTCTGAATTTCCCAGCCCTGTCACTCTCAAAAACCAGACATAGAAATACACAACCTAGCAGAGGCAGGTTTGAATGGTTAGACAAGCAAATAACTACTTGCTAAAAGTAGTATTTGCAAACACAGAATATTAAAATAAACTTTACTGAAAGATGTATTTTATTATTCTGAGTTCAGGCATACTAAGCTCGAATTTCTACCATGTAGAGAACAGGTAGCCTTGCAATAGTGAAAAAATGGCTGTAATTCACTATTAGGACATGCCACACACACCATGGCTTGTCCTACCTTATACTTACAATGCACCCTGCCCTTGGGCCTACCATATGGTTGACTAATATGAAGAAAAGGGAAGGTTTAGGGAATGGCAAGTGGGTACACTTGCATTGTCAGCATGACAGTACCAGACACACTTTACAAGGCTACTTCTGTGGGTGGCAACACCAGTGCTGCAGGCCCACCAGCGGGTTTTGGATTTACACGTCCTGGGCACACTCAGTGCACTAGACTAGGGTCTGACAAGTAAACCAAATAGCCAAACATGGAACCACTGATTCATACATCAATTTACAATAGGGAGCACTTGCACTGTGGCACTGAATGGCAGTGGCACAGTGCCCAAAGCATCTAACACCAGCAAAAACACACAAGGCAACAGCAAAAATGGAAGGGAGGCCAACGCCAATGGTGCAAGGTCTAACACATGTCCCCTCCAGCTGAAAAGTGGGGAGAACTACCCTAACTCCTGGGATTTCTCTTCACTAACGTGGAGAAATCTGGACAGACCAACAGCGTTGGCGTGTTCTGTACCAGGGCGGTGTTCCACCATAAAGTCCATACCCTGTAGGGAGATGGACCACCTCAACAACTTTCAATTCTCACCCCTCATCTGCATCAACCATCTGAGGGGTCTGTGGTCTGTCTGAACCTGCAAGTGAGTCCCAAACAGGGATGGTCTCAGCTTCTTCAGAGTCCAGACCACAGCAAATTCCTCACGATCAATAGCACTCCACCTCTGTTCCCGTGGTAGTAACTTTCTACTGATAAAGGCTACTGGTTGATATAGGCCCTCATCATTCATCTGTGACAAACCAGCCCCCACACCATGCTCTGAAGTGTCTGTCTAGACAATGAACTCTCTTGAGAAGTTGGGTGCCAGGAGCACGGGCGCCATGCACATGGCAGCTTTCAGGGCCTCAAAGGCTTTCTGACAGGAGTCAGTCCAAATCACTTTCTTGGGCTGCTTCCTGGAAGTCAGCTCTTTCAGGGGTGCATTAATGTCGCCATACCCCTTGACAAACCTCCGGTAATACCCTGTGAGACCTAGGAAGGCCCTCACCTCTGTCTGGGTTTTGGGTGGCTCCTAAGCCAGGATGGTTTCAATCTTGGGTTGTAGGGGCGCCACCTGGCCGCTCCCAACTTGGTGTCCCAAGTACACCACAGAACCCTGCCTGATCTGGCACTTACTCGCCTGGATCGTGAGGCCTGCCTTGCGCAGAGCCAACAACACTTCCCAGAGGTGGCGCAGATGTTCCTCCCAACTGACACTGAACACTGCGATGTCATCCAGGTAGGCGGCACTGAATTCCTCCAGCCTGGCGGCACTGAATTTTTCCAGCCCAACCAACACCTTTTTGGCCAGCCTCTGAAAGGTGGCAGGGGCATTCTTTGTCCCAAAAGGCATAACACAGAACTGAAAATGCCCATCAGGTGTGGAGAATGCTGACCTCTTCTTTGCCCCATCAGTCAAGGTGATCTGCCAGTACCCAGACGTCAAATCAAACGTGCTGAGGTACCATGCAGCCCCTAGCCGATCAATGAGCTCATCAGCTCTGGGGATGGGGTGCGCGTCAGTCTTCATGACTGAATTGAGTCCTCGGTAGTCAACACAGAACCAGAGTTCGGGTGTGGCACCCGGCGCTGCAGCCTTCGGGACCAAGACCACTGGGCTGGCCCAAGGACTGCTGGATGACTCAATCACCCCAAGTTCAAGCATCTTTGAGACCTCCTCTTTAATGCAAGCTCTGACCCGGTCAGTTACCCGGTAAGAATTGTGCTTCACAGGTAAGCTGTCTCCTGTGTCCACATCATGGGAGCACCACTCTGTGACACTAGGAACCAGGGAGAACAGATCAGAAAACTGTCCCAGCAACTGGTGGCAGTCATTCTGTTGCTCAGGGCTCAGTCTGGAGGAGAGGTTAACACCATCCACTGACCTATCTTGCTCTGAGGCTGACAGGAGAACAGGAAGAGGCTCAGTCTCCTTCTCCATCCCAGTATCTGTTGCCAAGAGCATGCCCACTTCAGACTTCTCTAAGTGGGGCTTAAGGCAGTTGACATGCAGGGGGTTCCTAGGAGACCACAAATCCACCAAATAGGTAACAGGACTCTTGCGCTACAGAACTTCAAAAGGTCAAAAGGTCCGGTCCACTTATCTTGGAGTGCTCAGGGCTCCACTGGGGCCATGACCCACACCTTCTGTCCAGGCTGAAGCTTTACCAGAGTGGCATTCTGGTTATACCATTGCTTCATCTCCTCCTGGCTGCCCTCCAGATTCTCCTGAGCGAGTTCACTGAAGCGCCTGGTCTGGTTCCTGAAGGCCAGCATGTAGCTATATACATCCTGGGGAGGTTTCCTGGGAGATTGCTCCCAGCCCTCTTTGACCAGACTCAGAGGTCCTCTGACTGGATGTTCATAGAGCAACTCAAAGGGACTGAACCCTAGAGATTTCTGTGGCACCTCACATTATGCAAAGGGTAGGCATGGTAAGAGGAAGTTCCATGTATGCCTCATGGGTTCCTCAAGACCCATAATCATGCCCTTCAGGGTCCGGTTGAACCTTTCAACCATTACATTACCTTGGTGGTGGTAAGGAGTGATGAACTTTTTTTTTTTATATATTTTTTTTTATAGCGCATCTGTCACCTAGCAGGTATCCTGGCGCTGAGAGATTACTCCTAAGGTGGTAAGTAGTGGGAAACTGGGAGCAGGTTGTCGGAAAGGGATTTAAGGGAAAAGCCAGGTTTTGATCCGCTTTCTGAATGGAAGGAGTTGCGATGTTTGGCGGATGTCGACAGGCAAACTATTCCAAAGTTTTGCGACTGCCACTCTGAAGGATCTTCCCCCCGTCCTGACCTTGTTGAATCTTGGTACCTTGACAAGGCAGGCTGAGGCGGACTGGAGAGTTCTGGTAGGGGTGTACCAGGTGAACATATTTTGCAAAGATCTGGGTCCCACTCTGTGAAGTGCTTTAAAAACAAGGCAGAGTGCTTTAAAAGCTACGCGCTGCTTCAAAGGGAGCCAGTGCAGCTCGGCTAAAGCTGCTGTGGCCGAGGAGTCCAGCCAAGGGCTAGTTTGGCGGCGGCCGTCTGGACTCTTTGGAGTCGGTCCAACAGAACAGCTGGGGACTCGAGTAGCAGTGCATTGCAATAGTCCAGGCGACTAAGGATAGTACACCTGGCTATTAGCGCTCGGGACTGTGCGGGAAGAAGTGGCATGATCTTGCGTAGAGAACGCAGTAGGGCCGAGCAGGTGGACACTGTTTTTGCGACCTGCATTTCCATGCTAAGCTTGTTGTCCATCATGACACCTAGGTTGCGGACAGTGGTGACCGGCTGTGGTTTTTCTGGGGCTTCCGGGGGCCAGAATACGGCAGGAAACAGGCGAGGAATCCGGTTTCCAGCGCAAAACAGAACGTCAGTTTTGGCGGAGTTGAATTGCAAGGAGTTTTTGTGCAGCCAGCCAGCTGTGTCTCTCAGGCAGTCGTAAAAGATTCTTGAGGGATTGACTCTTCCCCCTCCCAAGAGAGGATGAGCTGGGTGTCATCCGCGTAGTTTATAGCTTTTAGCCTGTGGGATTTGATCAATGTGACCAAAGGTTTGAGATAAACATTAAAAAGGATGGGGCTGATGGATGAGCCTTGGGGCACCCCGTGGGGGACTGGGGAGAAGGCGGATTGAAAAGGGGGAAGGGACACAGCCTGCTTCCTATCTCGCAGGTATGACTGGAACCAAAGCAGGGCGGTGCCGTCAACCCCTGCCTCTCTTAGTCCCTTCAGCAGAATCACATGATTGACCGTATTGAACGCGGCAGACAGGTCCAATAAGATCAAGGCCACTGCTTGGCCCCTGTCTGCACGCATACGAAGTTCCTCCATGGCCGTGAGCACAGCTGTTTCGGTGCCATGGGCTGGACGAAACCCAGAATGGATGTCATCCAGAATGTGATTCTGCTCCAGATGTTTCGAGAGACAAGAGCTCACCCAGCGTTCAACAACTTTCGCCGGGAAGGGTAGGAGAGACATAGGCTGATAGTTTGATAAACACTCAGGGTTCAGTGAGGGTTTCTTCAGCAACGGGGTGATGAGTGCTTGCTTCCAAGGAGTCGGAACAAATCCACAACGCAGGGATTGGTTACAAATCCTGCAGAGGGTGCGGAAGAGTTCTGTTCCACAAGCTTTCCAAGATTTTGGGGGCAGAGGATCGAGGGGGGAACCAGAAGTGATTCCGTGTGCCATTCGCTCGAGATCAGCTTCCATGATAGGGGAAAATACCCGCAGACATTCCCTAGGTGGGTGTCCTGGGCTCACCGGATCAAGGTTGATAGTGGCGGCCGCGGGGCCATTGAGACTATCCAGTGAGAGGGAAGTATTCAGGTTGTGGATAATAGTCTCAATTTTATCCTTAAAAAACAGTGCGAGATTATCACAGAGTGTTTGTGTAGGCGGGATAGTTTTTTTGGCACAGTCGGGATGATTGAGGTTGTTTAGGATCTGGAAGATGCTTTTGGAGCTATTAGCGGCATTAACTATAGTGGAGCAGAAGTAGGTAGATTTGCTACCTTGTAAGTCACACTGCACTCTTGCCACAGGGACTTCATATACTTGGAAATTAAGTGTGTCCCCCAGTCAGACACTACCTCGTGAAGGAATCCCACACGGGAGAAAATTCCCATCAGTGCTCGTCCCACCATGGGGGCCGTCACTGTCCTCAGAGGTATGGCTTCTGGGTACCGGGTGGCATGGTACACGAAGACCAGGATGAACCTGTTGCCCATGGCTGTCTTGGGGTCCAGTGGCCCCACAATGTCAATCCCCACCTGCTCAAAGGGAGTACTGACCACAGGGAATGGCTGGAGAGGAGCCTTGTGCTTCCTTCCACTCTTTCCACTTGCCTGGCAAGTCTAATAGGTCCTGCAATGAGTATCAGAATCTTGCACATTAGGGGCCAAAGAAAAGTTGGTGACAAGCCTTTCAAAGGTCTTGTCCTGCCCCAAATATCCTGCTAATGGCACATCATTAGCCAGCCCGAGTAGGAAGGCTCTGAACTTCTGGGGGACTACCAGCACATGGGCTGACCCAGGTTCAGCAACCTTAGGCCTACTATACAGGAGATCATTCTCCCAGTGAATCAAGTGTGATCCTGACTGATCCTTGGCTTGCAGCCTGTTGCCGCAGACCCACAAGAGAAGGGCATTTGTTCTGCTCCTTGCAAAATTCATCCCTGGAGGGACCTCTTCTTGCTGACAATGGGTCAGCTCAGGCAGGCTTCCCAGTTCAGCTATCTGCTCCCCCGTAGGCTCCAGGGCATACCCCTCAGGGTCTCCCACCGCCTGGGCAGTGGGAACTTCGGGGGCTGGTTTCCAGCGCCCCTAACCACTTCTCTCTAAGGCAGGTACCTGGGCCTCCCTCTCAGGCTCCAGGTCCTCTTGAGAATCCCTACTGGCAGACATTGGTCACGCACGCCCAGTCAGGCAGTCCAACCATTTTCAAGTGAGTGGCTCTCCAAATCATTCCCCAACAAACAGTCAACAGGCATGGCGGACCTCACAGCTAACTGAAGAGTACCAGAGATCCCCCCACTCAAAGGGAACCTGAGCCATTGGACAATGACTCTCTGTGTTGTCAGCGTTAACTTCTCGGCAAAATGCATGAGGTACAATCTGCTCTTGAATCACCAGGTGACACCTGACAGATGTCACACTGGCTCCTGTGTCTCTAAGAGCATTCACCTTGTGGCCATTGATGATCACTTGCTGCCCATATTTCTTATTGTTCATGGGCAGCTCAGCTTCTGAGACCATCGCACTGTCTCCTAAAGAGACCAGGGTAATCTGTGCGGGACCCCACCCACCTTGGACATCCATCTCCTCCCCCAAGGATACACTAGCCATCTGCCATGGCGGAACACCAGTGGGTGCTTTTTTACCAAACAGGCGGCACCTGGGATCACTCGCCTGGTGACCCAGATCACCACAATTGTAACATTTCAAGGGCCCCTGGGGAACAGGACTACCTGTCGGGCCCCTTGCTTTCTCTCAGGGGGAGGCTGGGAACCTTTCACGGGGTTCCCTTGGGGTCTACTTTGGAACCCTTTGCAGAACTCCTTCTGTTTACCCTTGTCCCCCCCAATCTTCTGCTGGGGACCCTGCCCACCTTTGGCTAAGTCTCCCATGTGACCCTTGTGGACCCTGGTACTGACCCAGCGGTCCGCCTCCTCAGCAAGCTTCCTAGGGTTAGTTAGCTTGCTATCTATCAGATGCTGGTGCAGCTCAGGAAAACAATTATCAGACATGTACTGTAGGAGAGTAGGGTCTGCTATCCTATGGTCACCCCAAATTTTTGCTTTTTGCTTCACTGGTTTATGACTTTGTTGCGTGCTTATCTAGGTTCCTGATCGATACTGTGACCTTCTGCCCCTATTCGGCTATAAATCCATTTATTCCCTATATTGGCATAACCGTTCAAGTGCGATTTTCTGAAAAGTCATCTCTGGCCTCACACGAACAGAGCCACATTCCAGCATAGTTCTCTCTGCCACTTCCTTTGCGACCAATTAGTGCAATGACAGACCAGTAGTCACTATCTGATATTCCTAGATAACACTCCGAGTTCTTCAACAAGATAAAAACTCAGCAAACTTGGAAATCCCCTACTGATTAGTAATGGAACTCTAATGAGCAACTGATAACTATCACTTCCTAGTGACATCTTTAATTGACGACTTATGTCCAGCAAACTTGCGTCAAACCCGGCACCTGTCAGGTATAAATATTACCAACGTTGCTTTAAGCAATGCGAGCTACTGTTGCTGATGCCAGCTGCCTGCAAGACCCCGTGTTGGTAAATCTAGCACTCTGTCGCTGCAGCCTGCTGTCCCTGTGGTGGTGAAGCTGCTGATACCATTATCGCTGCTAAAGCGCGAACTATGGTGCAGTACGCTTAAGGAGCTGAACAGCCGTCCTCTGCGAAGACATCCAGCAGATTCCAGCTGCCCGCGGACGCTGTCCCCCCCTCCTTCCTCGACGCGCTGAAGAAAAGCCGCTGTCTTTCTCGTGCAGAGAAATCCAGCTACGGCGTTTCCGGTCTACCCTCGCAGGTGACTGGGATATCGAGAGTGACCCCTGAAGGAGATACCAATCCTCCATCATTCTATTCAGAGGTATGGTGTTGACTAAACCCTTAGACGAGAATTCTTGAAACAAACCTTGGCAAAACCAACTTAAATTAAAGCTACTTACTTACTCCCCTTTCACGTGTTAGGCTTAGGTCAGGCACACTGGGGTAGGCTTAGTTAGAAGCACCAGTTGAGTATGTTAGCCTAATGTATATATGACTGTATATATGTTTTATTACTTTTAAACCATTGTATGGCTAAGAAACCATATCAATGCTTTTACAGTTCTATTTCGCAATCCTTATCTTACTGTACGTACTTTTTATAATAACAATTATTGCAATTGTGGCAATACATTTCTCTTGTACGAGAAGAAAGACTGTTCAATAAATGTTAACCCTTTATTGACAAACGCCCGTCTCTCTATTCTCTACATCTCGTGAAAGTAAACTGCACTAGACTGACTGAGTGAAATACATGTCTATTGTTTCACACGACCCTAGAGATTGACTCTTGATCTGAGGAGCAAAGTTGTCATGTTGCACGGTTGTTGGAAAGCTGAATCCCTTCTTGTCTTTGCCAAGGAAGCTGATCACTTCCTATGCAGAGAAGAAAGTTTCCAGTGACCTCTGAGCTAGTTGGTAACACAACCCAATTAAGTTTAGCATAGTCAGTGGAGGCCTGGAATATCCGCAGTTCCACGTCGATACTACTGTTTATGTTATTCCAATGCGCAGGGCCTAGTGGGAAACTAGGAACTACACTACATGGCGCCCAACGTTTGGTAAGGCGATAAACTAACGCAAGACTTTTAGAGTAACTCAGTCGTGCATATTTCACACCCCTTTCTCCCGTAAATACTCCAATAGACGTCTGGAGTGGGTGAAAGGTTAAAATCCGCCGACCTTAGTAGGAAGAGATTCCTATGTAAAGCTCTGGTTTATTCAACGTTGAAGGATACAGTGTTCCAAAATATTGTGCATCTAATCTTTGTCTCCTTGGAGACCTACTCTGCAAAGCTCGCAATTTTACAATGCCAGAAAACGGAACCTCTGGGGCCGCAGCAGATGCGACTCAGCAAGGTCCTGAATACACAGACCCGGATGCTATTATCATCCCGGTCCACTTAAGAAGATCTATAACTTTAAAACTTATAGAAAACGGACTGACACCACAAGGTGGTACAGTAATTTTCATGATAGAGGCTCACGACTATCGGCAGACAGAGGTATTCTATTCATGATTAAACTTTCCAGCGGTAAACGCTATAACAAAAGAGTTTCACTATTACAAAATAGAGAAACCTCCAGAAGAGTACGCTCCTTTCGAGGAGATTTAAATTCCCCTTAAATTTCAAGAGCACCTGCTCTGGTTTAATGGCGCCCTAAAACATTATGATCACATTACCAGGCTCGGTCCACTAGGTAGACCAGGAGCCACGTGGCCGGTTCTAGCCAGCTACACACCACATCCTGACATTGTAAAAATGTCTAGAGAAGAGCTGTTAGTACAGCTAAACACATTAATAAAAATACATAGGCAATTAGTCCAATACGTAATGCGGACTGCAACAGTCCAGCCAGCTGTTAATACACCACAGCTGACCCCTCATCAGGGGAACACAAATAAAATTACACCGCAGAACATACAGTCATGTCTTGGTAAAACACCCGTAAAACGGGAACAAATTCCTTTCTGGTTAGCACAGAAAATCACTCAAATAGAGGCAGTATTTCCTGATACTACCCCCATTGAGAAACACAGAATCTTGACCATCTGCCTTCCTATGGGAATCGCACCACACGTGGAGGACTGCGACACTTGGGGTACAGTCTTTGCTTCCATTTACACAAAAACACACGGTGTTCCGTCTATGGCGGTAATACCAGAAGTGCTAAAACAAATTCAAAATGAATTCGGCCCAGAGCCCGCTTTAAATCTAGGTATGAAATTACTGAAAGACTTCAAGCAGGTCACGGCTATATTATTAGCCAACATTAG
The DNA here is from genome assembly GCF_964263255.1 of Lissotriton vulgaris. NCBI lineage: Eukaryota > Metazoa > Chordata > Amphibia > Caudata > Salamandridae > Lissotriton > Lissotriton vulgaris. Next base: position 1,193,399 of record NW_028249872.1, on the reverse strand, counting down.
AGGAGAAGCAGCATCTGTGGCGATTCGCCAGAAGTTGAAGGAAACAGATATAAAAGATCCTGTTGAGCTTGCAAAAATCATAGAAAAATGCTATGAAGAATTAGGTAGAGACAGCTTGGGGGGGAAACCAGTAAAGCCCCAACTGCTCGAAAATCCTGAAAAATTATTTATTAAAAATAATTTAAATACTCCTATAAAGAGCTGGGATGTAAATAAACAATCCACTCCCAAGGAAAAAGTTTTCCAGTCCAGAGGAAGGTCTCCTCGACGGAGGGAAAGAACTCCGACTCGAGAACGCCAGTCTCCCCAGAGGGAGCCCTCTGAGAAAAGATATAACCTTAGAAATAGGGATAATCTGAAAAAACCTGACAGATATCAAAGTATTGATACACGTCCCTCTCGATCTCTTCCACAGAATTCGGAAAGAAGAGGACGGTCAGACCCAGGAGAGCACACCAAGTCCAAAGACAAGGAACCTGCTCAGAGTAAAAAATCTCAATTTCAGAAAAAGAAGGTAGCCAGTATTAGAGTAATCAACCATGCCGAGAATACTGAGGACACAGTTGAAAAACGGGGAGTGGGCATTGACAATGTTGGACAGTGCAGCAGAAATCAGTATAGCGTGCAAGATCTTGATGAGTCATCTGGAGACAGTGGACACGAATGAATTCATTCAAGTTGAAACTGCCGACGCCAGACTTAGCGAGCCCCATAAAATATACGAAATAACATTGCGTATAGAGGGTGATAAGACTAGGAAAATTAAGGGTCTATTTTGGGATAAGCTATCAAAAGGCTATGATATTCTGTTAGCTGAAAAAGATTGGCCCCCAGAGTTTGTCAGGGAGTGCCCTCGTGGCGAGGAAGTGATTATGCCTGCCTTCTCGAATCACATTCCGATTCACAAAAAATATACATATGCAAGGAAATGGGCAGTGGTCCAGGCACCTGCATTATATAAAAATCATGCAGGATGGGATGAGGATTCAGCGCCTCACAAAATCCAATTAAAAAGTGAACCAACTGCCCAACGGCAGTATCCCATAAAGAAAGAAGCTGAAAAACAAGTCAGGGAGATCTTAGATCAACTTGAGTACCAGGGGGTGATTGAAACATGCACCTCTCAAATGAACAATCCTTTGTTTCCTGTCTCCAAGCCAGACAATTAATTTTGTCTAGTTTTGGACTACAGACATCTTAATACATGTTGCAAAACTTTTGCAGTACAAAACTCGCATAGTGCAGCCCTAATGAATAACATAGTTAGGAAAAAATATAAAACGACATTAGACATATCTTTTTTTTTTTTTTTTTAAGCGTTTTTATTGTTTGCAAGTAGTGACAAAGTTCATATTAGATCAGTTCCATATTTAACATATAGTTATACATACATTCAAAACAAAAAGGAATATAAACATATAGTAATATTTCTAATATCAGAACTTCACATTACTTCTAAAGAAAGAAAGAAGAAAAGATGAAAGGAAAAAAAATTATCAGTAATGACCTGCTCAAGGCTTTTAACCCTCGAAAAATCCCTTCCATATTTTCTCCTTTTTCAAGAAAGCTTTAGGGCCTCTAAGTTTTGCTAGGGAGAGCTCCATTGTTCTAATTTCATATACCAGTGCTAACCAGTCAGCAATCATTGGGGGTTCTTTAGAGATCCAAACCCTGGCTATGATTAATCTAGCACAGGCTATCAAGATCGTTAAGAGATCTTTGTTGGGACAATTCGTATCTTGAATATCTAACAGAACCCATTGTGCGGTAAAATCTATTGAGCTAATTTGGTAAGAATGAAGATAGTAGGATATACTATTCCAAAATTTAGCGAGTGCCGGACAGTAGAAGAACATATGTTCAATCCCAGCCGCAGCAGTATCACATTTCACACACTTAGATTTATCTGTCAAGGAGTTGCCATGTGACCAACTAGTTATTCTTTGTGGCGTAAAATATAGCTCCGTAACAGTCCTATAGAGTTGCATTCTCAAATTGGAGGAGTGAACTATATCATTTAGATGAGATAGGGCATTAACAATGTGGACTGAATTAATATTCTGGTTTAACCTACGAGACCATTTATCTGCAATTAGGGTTGTATTTTCCTCCTTCCCCTTCATGAGCCACTGATAACCCCATTTAATCAAAGATTTAGTTTTTCCTGAATAAATACCTTCAAGAATTTCAGATTGGCCAACTGCCTTTATCTTCAATTTGTTCCAAAAAAAGTCTCTAATCTGTCTATATTTAAAAAACATATCGTCCGTGAGCCCATATGTAGTTTTTAGGTTATCGAAATTCATCAAACCATTAATATCATACAAGTCTCCTAGCGTACTTATACCTAATCTCATCCAGCGATTTCCCACACCATCTGCGAAGATTCCAGGCAGGCCCGGGTTGTTCCATAGTCTAAGCTCAGCATTGTAAAATGTGGAATTGCTGATGTGCAAAATTTTATCCCAAATTCTGATAGCATGCTTAGCTGTCTTAAACTTTACTCTTTTGAAGTAATTGGGGTCATGAACCCGTAGTAAAAATTGATTGGCATCTGTTCCCAACATATAATAATGAAAAAATAAAGGAGGGGAATTTTTTAATAAACTCCTAATGCGTAAAAAAAAAGAAGCCAAAAAATAAAAATTAAAATCCGGAAAAGTAAGTCCTCCTTTAGAAATAGGTAATGTCAAATATTTAATGGCCCTTCGTGCCTTTTTGTACCCCCAAATAAAACTGCTGCAAATCCCATCTAGTTTCTTAAAGAACAGTTTATTTGGCAGTAGTGGTATAGCTCTACACAAGTAGAGTAGCTTGGGTCAAATTTTCATTTTAATAAGGTTTACTCTCCCTAGTAGGCTCAGTGGTATCTTGTGCCATTTTTTAAAACTTGCAGCTGTCTCTTTGAGAAATGCCCCATAATTTATTTCAACAATTTTCTCCACTTTAGCCATAAGTTTTATACCTAAATATACTGCTTCTTTACTGGTCTTATATATACATGCAGCCGGGGTGTAATTAAGTATGATTTGGGTTTTGTTTACATTTAACTTATATCCTGAGATTTCCCCAAATTTGTATGCTTCCTCTATAATTGCTGGCATAGCTTTACATACATCCGGTGTATATATTGCGATGTCATCCGCAAAAGCAGTTAATTTAAGGGTAGTATCCCCATGTTGCGCAGGCACTATATTTATTTGAGTATTTAAAGCATTTAAAAAAGGTTCTAAAGAAAGAGCAAATAATAATGGTGAAAGGGGGCATCCCTGCCTAGTACCTCTAGAAATCTTAAAGTTATTGGAATCCGTACCTCCGTAACTAATCACCGCCCGTGGTTCATCATAGATTGACATAACCCAGTCTAAATATGGACCATGTATACCCAATTTCCTTAACACTGCCCATAGATAATCCCACCCCACTCGGTCAAATGCCTTTTCCGCATCTAACATTATCATACCGAGTGGGGTGTTAGTAGTTTCGGCTACATCCAAGACTGTTATAGAAGTGTTAACATGCATGGTGGTGTCTCTACCTATCACAAAGCCATGTTGTTGAGGGTTTACAATATCTAACATATGGGGTGCTAATCGATTAGCTAAGATTTTAGCAAAAATTTTCACATCCGAATTTAATAGAGAAATGGGCCGATACGATCCACACTCTTTTTCTGGCTTCCCCTTTTTTAAAAAAAATATGATTTTTGCGAGTTTCCATGAAGAAGGAGCATGTTTAGAAACAATAATAGAATTGATAACCGTTTGTAATAGAGGAGCCAACTCTTGGTAGCAAAGCTTATACACCTCGCCTGGTATGCAATCTTCCCCAACTGCCTTGCCTAAGGGTAAGTGATCTATAGCAATTTTAATCTCCTCCATAGAGATAATTGAGTTTAGATGTTGTATTGTTTCTTGTTTAAGTTCTTGCGTTGAGTTCAAATGTTGATCAAGATATTTTTCGATATTTATTTGGCTCGGTAGCTCCTCTGGGGTATATAGGTGTTGGTAGAATTTAACGAATTGCTCTAAGATTTGATCCTCCTGCCCGTATAGCTCAAGATCTGACCCTATTATTTCTTTTATTCTTGTTTTCGCTTTCCTGTCTGCTGTTTTATAGGCTAATATCTTTCCGATGCGATCGCCCCCTTCATATTGATCTAATTTGTATTTATGAAGACTAACCGCATGTCTTTCCCTTAGCTTCTTCCTAAGTCCCGCTTGTATCCCTACTAGTTGTGTTCTAATCTGATCAATATTGTTTTTTGATTGCAGTGTAGCATCCGCCAGTTGTGATTCCAAATCTAATAATTTAGAAGTCATATCCTTATTCTGTTTAAGATTCTCTGTATTAAGCCTATACACATACTGTTGGACATGGCCTCTGATACTACACTTGCAAGTATCCCATACAGTATTAATGCTCGCTGTATCAATATTTAGCATAATAAACTCTTGTATATGATTTTTGATTGCTGTGATGAATATTTGGTCATTCAATAAGTGTCTAGGAAAGGTAAATTTTCTTGCTTTTGCGTTCTGGTTGTCAATGTTCATTTCCATAAGGAGAGGATTGTGATCTGAAGTTACTTTGGGGCAGATTTCAATCGTGCATTTTTCCAAAATATTATCGGAAGCCCAAATCATGTCGATCCTAGAGCATGATCTGTGCGGGGCAGAATAATAGGTATAACCTGGCGTCTTAGGGTGTTTAGACCGCCATATGTCTCTAATGTTGTTTAGTCTAGCCAATTCTAGAATCGCCATTCTAACTTTGTGCATTCTTTTAAAATTCCTTGGTCCCGTTGAATCCATTTTATAGTTCATCACACAGTTAAAATCTCCGGCAATAATGGTTTCCCCTTCCAATTCTAGTAATTCTATGCTTAGATCTTCATAAATTTTAGGTTTATCAATATTTGGGCCATACACCACACACAGTACTAATTTTGCTTCAGCCCCTTGAATCTGTGCTATTGCCCATCTACCTCTATTATCAGTCACAGTCTTTATAGTATCTAGTTGCAGTGATCTTTGTTTCAAAATAGCAACCCCCCTTATGGTCTCGTTCAACGTAGTACAAATAACTAATTCATAACCTAATTGTGTAAGCCATTTTCTATCCTGATACTTTATATGAGTCTCTGACAACAGCACTATGTTCGGATTATACATTTTTATCTCTTCTTTTACTAGATTCCTTTTACTTTTATTGTTTAGGCCATCGACATTCCAACATAATATTCTTAACTTAATCATTTATTAATTATTAAATTCATATATGGTAAGATCCTATTCCTATTTGTTCTAATCTTCCTTAACATTATAGTGTCATTTTCTCTACACCAAAATAAAACGTCAAAACTTGCAAACACATTTTTCCTTTTAATCACCACCCCCCGCCCCTGCCTTTCGTTGCCACCCTTGCCCTTGCCCTTGTGGCAACCCCACCCCCTCCCTTGCACCTCCCTGTTTCTAGGGGGGGAGCTCCCCTCTAGCATTGCTGCCGCTGGAGTGGCAGCTCTGTGAAGAAGCATGTATGTGTGGTTGCTCTAGCCTAAATTGAATCATATCTTTAGTACCTTTAGTAACTAAATTCAACTCGTATTTCGGAGTATCACAAACTATCAGTCTAACTTTAGATAAAGAGAGAGAGAAAAGGAAGAAAGAAAAGAAAGAAAGAAAAAAAAAAGAGAAAGAGAAACAAGATTGTACATACATATGCCTGAATCTATCCTGCCATCTTATGTATTAAAGATTAGAAAATGGCGAGAAGGACAAAGAGAGAAAAAAGATATAACTCTTAGTTCTCTTTTTCTTTTTGCCTTCTTCTTTCATTATCACATGAGAATTTTTCCAAGCATTGTTCCGCAGTTAAAGGATCAGTGAAAAAAACCACTTGTCCATCCCGAATAACTTTAAGGCGGGCGGGCTCTTGTAAATAGGCCAGACATCCTATATTTTTGAAGGCATCGATTAATTTCCGAAGCTCCCACCGTTTATCCATCGTTACTTTTGTTAAATCAGACTTCACAAAAAAAGTAAAGTTATCAACAGTTACCGGATTATTTGGTTTAGCCTTTAGTGCAACTGCTTGTCGTAAAAGAAAATTACCAAAATAGATCAAAAAGGGTCTTGGGAACTTGCTATTTGTGCTCTTTTGGACTAACGGAAGTCTGTGTACCCTTTGTAGTTGGGAGTCCCAGTCCCAATCTGCGAGATCCACAAAGGCCCTTTGAAAAAGTTTGACGACGAAAGCTCTCGGGTCTGACCCCTCAATACCTTCCTGTATTCCAAATAATCTAAGATTTTGTCTTCTAGCCCGATCGGCTGGAGGCTGGAGACGTGGGTTCGCGGTTACTGGTTGGCGGACCCGATGCTGTGGGAGCTGCTGCAGTACGGCAGGAGCCTGCTCTGCTCCCAGCGCCGTGCGGCGAGGTGCTCTCGCATTTCACTGCCTTTCACTTTCCCGATCAGCTGGGCGTTCCGAGCAGTAACGCGGAGTACACACCTGGGAGTTCTCCCAGGAACACGGCTGCAGAGACGTGCTGGGGAGAAAGAGCGAGTGGTAACAACAGAACGGATTGGAACAGCAGTGGGGCACGAATCGATGTCCCCACGTCAGACAAGGTCCAAGAAGAAGTCCGCTTTGGCCCCTAAGAAACTTACAGGTACCATTACTGCTGTGGCTGTAGGGGTTACGGAAGTAAGCACTCTGGGGGATAAGAAAGAGACTAGCCAAACGGCTTTGAAGGCGATTGTTAATCTAGGTTTGAACACCCTTGGAACTAGCGATAAGGGGTTGTGCATAGGAAAAATGAATGATTCCTCCATGGCTGCTAAAGGGGACGCTAAGGTTGTACGGAATATGGATGCTAAAGCATCAGAGGTACACTCTGTCGGAAAGGAAAAGAATAATGAAAATATGAAAGGGGATAAAAATAAAAATAAAAATAAAAATGAAACCGATGAAACACATGCCAGAAACAAGGAACAAAGTGAAATATCCGGAGCAGAACAGGCGAAGATGGATACCCAGGGCATTATCCAGGATATTGGGCCAATTAATGAGAGGTCTCTTGGCAAAAAAGGATCTGATAAAGTACCTATAGACAAGGGGGCTTTAAATTCTGCAACTGCAACTGCAACTAAGGAAATTAAGGGAACCGGTGAAACAAAGCTAGTTCAGAGTAATATTGAGGCTGATTTAACCAATAAACCCCCACAGATGCAACAAGATCTAGTGGGAGGCACCGAGATCCCGGGTACTAGTAGTACTATATGCAAAAACGCTGATAAAAGTAAACCAAAAGAAAGTGGGCGGGTAGGAGAGACTGATCCGAGTCAGGATTCTGCAACTAAGACAGACGAGGATTCAAACGTTGAATATGAGGAACTATCAGAAGAAGAAGACGGGAATAACGAAACTAACGAAACTAATGAGACTTCTATATTGATAACTAATAAAACTAATAAAAAACAGGCACCGAGGAAAGCTAAAAGAAAGGTCAAGACCAAGCAAAAACTCCTCCTATTAAAGGTAACAGGTAAAGATATGGTGGAAAATAAAAAAAGTCGCTTAATGGATGATAGTCCGCTGAGAAGGTGGATAGAAGCTAAAGGCGGAGTAAAAAATATGGCCTTAAGTCTCTCAGGGGCCTGCCCAGATGAGTACAAAGGGCAACTGAACCAACATCAAGAGGATAAATTAAGCAATAATACAAGCTTAAACGTGGACGCACACACTAATCCCTTAATCAATGTTAATGAAAGTACACTTTCTGTGAACCAAGAGGTCTCAAATAATACGATCTTGGTTTCTGAAGAGGAGAATAATGATCTAAATGTTGGGATACACCTAGAAGCACATGTAGAGACCCCTGCAGAAACCTCTGGCGCTTCCTTTATTTCTACTGACGCTCTAGATATCTCTTCACTGCAAAGTTTATCAAAGGAGATGTTGGTTTTAAATAATGAGGAGATAAATGTACCTGAGGATACTATTGTATCTAGTTTGAGAAAATCCCAGGCACAATCAGATCAAACTGTTATGAGCGCCGAAAACAATCCAGGAGAAGTAGAGGAAAGGGACTCTTCTGTTGCAGGGTCAACTGGCACACAAATAAAGCTGAAAGAACCAATATCTGGAGGATCTTCATTATTAGTCAGGAACTCTCCACAGCCAAACCCCATCCACACTATTAATTCCATACCACCACAGGGCATATCAATGGAGGCAATTATGCAGACTTTGCTAGAGCAGAGGGTTGAGAGTCAACAACAATACCTCCAATTGCGAGAGGATAACACTAAAATTCAAGGAACTATGAGAGATATCTGCCAAAATCTAGGAGGAATCAGCAAAGAAATTGAAGACATTAAAACACGAATAGTGGAGGTAGAAGAAGATGTCAATCATGCCTCCTCAACTATTAAACTGCATACCTCTAGATTGACCTTACTGGAAATCAAAGTGGAAGATTTGGACATTAGACATATCTAATGGTTTCTTTTGTCAAAACATTGCACCAGAAAGCAGATATTTGACCGCTTTCTCTGCATTTGGGTCGCAGAAAAAATTCTGTCGACTCCCACAGGGGTTCAAGAACAGCCCAGGACTATATGGCTGAGATACCCGCCACCCCCTCTCAACACAATCCCCAATGATGGGAAACCGGAAACGTTCTGGACTTTTTGGAAGACGGGAGGGAGTGACCCTCCCGGCCGTATTTATTAAAATATGAAACAAAATTAAAACGTTAAAATAACAGTTTCATAATAATGTACAATTTCATTTCCACATTTGCGATGTTTGGCTAACCTTAACATATTCTCTAATACAAAGGTTCTCCTAGCCGATCTAACATCCTACAAAACTTTAAATTGAAATTGTACATTCCTAACGTTTAAGGGCCAACGGCAAGGTCATAACCGGTGTCAAGATCCCTAAACCAGACATATCCCCCTCACTTGTGAGGGGCGACCGCACAGAGGCGTACCTCCAGTGCATTTACAAATTTCCCTTGACTTGACGGGGGCCCCAATAAACTCGACGCCATTTAAAGGTCGTCCGAGGACTCGTGTGAGGTATCTAGAAGGTAGCGTAGACCCCCTCCCAAACCCCACACAACTTACCACATCTGCCGTCGCAGATGTCCTGGCCCCAGGAAATTCCCCAGGAGGGGGCTGTAGCCCCTCCTACCCAGGAAGGGGCCTTGACCGCCTTTCCTTTCCTTTCGGCGGCCCTTCCTTAGAAGGGACCGCCTCCCCGTTGAGGGGCCAATAGCCACCTCCCTCGAGCGCTCCCATCCGTAATGGGTGACGCCCACCCCTAGGGATCTTCCAATTACTGCTCACCGATCATGACCTTACCGCCCGACCAAAATAAATACGACAATTCTAACTAAATTACTAAATGACTGAATCACTAAAGACAATAACAATTACGATTTATTAAAAGGCATGATTACTGGTCAACACTAGTGCATAATTACTTTATTTGCAAAAAACATACCACAATTTAACCATTCTTTATTGCATATTCAAAGTTATCACGATAATCATCACAACCTGCAAAAATTCAGCGTTACCACATCAAACTTTATTCGAAACCACTTGCTGTCTTCAGGGGCTGGTGGGTGGGTCAAAATTGGCTCTTCGTTCCGTCTCGAGCCCACGTGCAGCGAGGAGGTGCAGCGTCAGAGCACAGGAACAAGAGGATGCTCTCTTGGCTTGTTGCTCCTTTTATCCGTCTTCAGGGCGGGAGTAAACCCGCCCCTGCCTGCCCCGAAGGGCGTGGCCGGCCACGTCAGTGTCTAGGCCAGCCCACTCCAGGGCGGGAAAAAGCGCGCCCCGGCTACGCCGCTTCGGGCATACCAGCCGGGACCCGCCTCCCGCCCAAGATGGCTTCCCGGGGGGATCGTGGTACTCCGCCATAAGTTCGGGGGGACCGAATGGTCGCCCCTTTCCATTCTCAGCTAGGGTAACAGAGTTACTACAAATCTATGATGATGAAGCATTGTCTTACGTAGATGATATTTATCTCACAGACGACGACTTGGATACTCACTTGAAAAGAGTGAACACCATTATACTTGGGTTCGCAGCAGAGGGTTACAAATTCAACTTTAAAAAGTCTCGAATTGCCCATCTGACAGTACTGTTTTTAGGGTACAAATTATCAAGTGAGGGGAAAAGCCTAGCGGACAACTTCTTAGAGAAGTGTGCTGTACTCCAAGCTCCAAAAACGCTGAAGAATTTACAATCCATTCTAGGTTTTCTGAATTTCGGAAGAACATACATTCTAAATTACGCAGAAACCTCTCTACGAACTAATTAAACCTGATTTTAAACAAATCAATTGGACTCAAAAACACACAGAAATTTTGAGATCACTGCAAACAGACATGTTAGCAAAAACAAAATTGGATACACATGACAACACACGTGATCTTGTAATCCGAGTCATCCCAGGAAGATGCGGATTCAAATACCTGACCTCTAATGAGGGAGAAAAGGTACCAATAGCTTACAAATCACATTTGTACACAAAGGCTGAAATAAAATTCAGTTCAACAGAGAAAATTCTAACTGCGGTTCAGACTGCTGTAGCGAAAGAAAGGTCCCAAGCACAAGGTAAACGAATAATAATCGTAACACCCATACCGGCTTTAGAAGCGGTAACTAAAGCAAGCATTCCTAATGCTAAAGCTTTGCATCCAAGATGGATTCAGTGGGTTAATTCTCTTGCTGCAACAGACGTAGTTTGATCCTAACTTAAAAACACAGGAATTTTCACAATATGAATATGAATGTCCTCTGCCAATTGAAATCCTGCCTCTCGAAGAATACGGAAGTATTATATATACTGACGGATCAGAACAACCCGCAGTTGGGGGTAAGCAAGCTTACAGTGCTGCGTGCGCGATTGTAAAAGGTCGCTGGCACAAAGGAAAATTCAGACCACTGAGGTTCCGTGACGATTTGAACCCGTGTTTTCAATATTGTCGGAAATACATAATATTGGTATCAGCGAACCGCAAATGATCCATTTAGCATATCCTGGTGTTTTCGCTATGCTACGAGCAAGAGTACTCTTGTAACCAACACATTTCTGATCTACCCATGGCATCCATCTTAGATCATGGCGGCCATTTTGTGTTTCTTGCCCTCACATACGCAATAACCTCTAATCACTTCATTTCGATTAAGGACACGTAGCCTTAGCCGGAGATTCACCTCTTCCATGACACGTACACCTTGGAACAGAACACGCTGTAGCTGCATGACTCGACAAAGACTGCCTCCTCTGCCCGAGGCCAGCCCTACCAAACTGGTTCTCGTGTCCATTGTCCCGATCGTGATTAGGCGGCCGAAGCCGGTAGCCTTGCCCGTTTACAACCCACAAACATCCCTTATCCCACTTTTCTATCTTCCACACCTGGCTCTGTTCCTTTCGTTCTGAATCTTTATTAGGGGGAGGTAACGAAATTTACGATGAGGCGGTCCGGCTCTTGAATGCAATATTGACAAGGGATTGTGATGAACTAGTGGGAACCCCTCTTCGTAATGTTTGGTCCCAGATATTATCGACGGTTCCTGTGTAACGCCAAATATTTATTGTTCTAGACACAAAGGTTTTGGGAATGTATTACATGTAAAGAATTTGCCCCCAGCTTAAAATTCAGTATATAAGGAGCAACCCTCTTTGTACAAATCGAACAGGCTCCTAGATTCTGCCCGTGTGTAGTTTCTGTGACTTCTGTGTCCCTGCAGTAATAAACCTTTGGTCTTTGACGCCACCATCGAGAAGCCCGTGTTTCTGTTCATTTGTGCACCAAGACAGGTGGAACTCCGGGGTCTTCGGGTGTTGTTCCCTGACACCTCTGGACGGAACCAAAAAGTCCAGAACTCCAATTGGCGCCCACAGTGGGGCGACGTCATTCGGTACCGGTCCAAAAGCCTGAAGAGTTCGAGAAGCTTCGTGTGAAGATTCCTGAGGGAGGCGCCCCACTTCATCGATCCCGGCATATCGCAAAAGTGGCCCGAAGTTCTCTTCCACGAGGGTTCCCGTTCAGGACGGCTGCAGTGGGCCGTTGCCTTGACCGTCGCCCTGTCTTGGACCCGAGGTGCAGTCCTTAGTACAGCGAAACGTGACGGGTTTCTCCTTGGTGACGTCTTCAGTGCCTCAGTTAAGTATTTAGTGGTTGCTAGCTGGTTACTTCGTGAGGGTTGTTAAAATCCTTTTTGGTTCTTGGTTTGGTTTGGTTTCGTAAGATTATCACTGGTTGTTCTGGTTACGATAATCTATTTGGTTTAGTTTGGGTATCGATACATCAGTTCGTTTTTGGTAGGCCTAAGTTCTTGGTTCAGGTGCACATATCTGTTTTGTGTTTTGTTTGTTCTGTGTTCCGGATTGCAAAAATGGTAAGTTGGAGAAATTGTATGTTGTCTTGTTTTGGTTGCAACGGTGATTCACGATTGGAGGACTCATGTCTGGTTCCTCCGATTGGGACTCCCCTATATGACTTGTACTGTAAACATGGTGTGGGTCCTATATCTTATAATGAGGTGTGGGTCCGATATACGAAGAAAGATGGTGTCCTTAGTTGGCCACTGCATGGTAGTTTTGAACCCGAAATCCTTGATAATTTAGAAGCGAAATTGTTTAGGAAGAAAGCCCGGCCGGCAATGTTTGATTCTTTCCGTTACTGGCGAAAAGAATCTAAACAGAGAGAAATGAAAAGATTAAAGAAGGAACAGAAAGAGCAAGAAGAGTTGACTCTAGAACAAGCGGCTAAGCAGCTGCAAGTTAACGAGTCAGAGAAGGCCATAGAGGTGGCCATTAGAGAGCATAATTTAGCGATCGACAAGTGCTATCCTGCCTTGCCATCGAAAACAGCTAAGATACTGGAGGACCCCGAAAACGATCCTCTGTTGTCTTATCTGTTACGATCACCTCCACCGTATGCACAAGGTGCTACGGCTCCACTTGTACCGAATGTTCAATTGCCGGTTGCTGGACAACCTGGTATTCCTGCTCCTGCTCCTCAGAATCAAGCTCCTGTACCTCCTGTGGTCAATGTGAATGTTCCTACGGCTCCTCCTCCTCCTGGATTGCCGACTTCTATACCTGTATCTGTGTCGCTTACACCTACTGTTCCACAAACTATTTTCCTCGATACTCCTACTGTCCCGCTATCTGTTCCTACCTCTACTGTGTTCTCTACGTCTGCGAGTGTGTTGACTCCACTTTCTGTTCGTCGAAAAATCACTGATTCTGTTTCTAGCATTCTGTCTCCTTTCTATAAAACTTTAATCAAGACTCCTACTTCTGACTCTGTTCAAAGACGTAGTCAGCTTCCGAGTACTGAGGAACGGGGAATTTTAGATTCCACGGCTCTCAGATGGATTTCGAAGAGTAGGAGATATAGTACGAGAGATGTGCTAGATACATTTATGCAATGGAAGGAACCAACGCAACGGTATGTCTTTGATGAGATGTGCTCGCTGTTACGTGAGGAGATAGAAGAAGATGATGTAGAATCAAATGTAGAGGACTTAATTAAGGTTCAGAAAGAATTTGCTGCAGGAATGATAGTAAGTCAAAATATAGAAGAAGCGATGGAACTGATTTTAAGTTATAGAAATGACCCATCACTTCGTTCACCAAGAGATTTAGAGAAAAGTAAGACGAAGCTAAGTCGCCAATATCCAATGAGGGAGGTTCCTCCAATTTGGCGCGAAGATGTACAAGCTGATAATGCCAATGGTATTGTAGCCGCTCCGGCCCAATTCCAAAGAGTGTGGATACACATTCCATGGAAACGAGCCGAAGTGCTAGCAGTGAAGCAGGCCTTGCCAGACCCGAGTAAGAATCCTGCTGGATACTATAAGGAATTAACACAGACAGTTGAAGCTTGTATAATGAACTTAGCGGACATCGATATGTTATTTGGTAATGTAGTTCCGCAACCAATTTGGGCTAAAATTCGTAAAGAGAATCATCCAGTTGCCCTAGGTGGTGATTGGGCAGCTATCATTGCAGCGGATGGTCAGCAAGTAGGTGGTGCAAAACCCGAACCCCTAATTGCTAATCTTCCAGGTAGAATAATCGACTTGATGAAGACTCTGATGCCCGCATAGCGTTTTAATTGGGACAAGTTGTCCGCATGCAGGCAAAAGAAAGACGAAAGTGTCTCCGACTTCTTCACGAGGTTCGAAGAGACTTTTGTAGATCATAGTGGTCAGGATATGAGCACAGAAGGAGGACAGAGACTGTTTGTGGATAAATTCGTACATAATTTGTTACCTGAGTTATGCAATAAATTAAAGGATTCCGAGAGTGCGTGGGCTGTTTCTACAACTGCGCAAATACTTGCAACTGCACAGTATTATGAAAATAGGGATAAAGAGGAGAAAGAAAAATCAGATAAGAAAACAAAAGACTTAAAGACTAAAGTTCTCTTGCAACAGGCGTATCCGCCTCGCATGAATCAGACTAATACGCAACAGGGTTCGTATCAAAGAACAGATTATAGCTCACCTAGGCCTCAATATCAGTGGAATCAGTGTGCGTACTGTAAGAAAGAGGGTCACTACAAGAATGAGTGTCCGATCTTAGCGCAAAATAATGCAGCAGCAGCTCAGAGAGGTCGTGGTGGTTTTGTGCAAAATTCTAGAGGTCGAGGGCGAGGTGCTATGCCTCCACAGACGAATGATCGTCCTTCCAATCACTTTGATCAACGAAATGGACAGTCTACTCAGCAAAATAGATCTCAACAATATCTTGTTGAAGACTATTGTGAAGTGGATGAGGGATTTCAGCAAAATGGGTACTAGGACAGCCATGGACAGAGAGAGGGAGTAGTATCAGTTCCAGTGGATCAGAGTGGGCCTTATGTCGCAGTAGCAACATCAGGTGTAGTCGAACCGTTTCTGTTGGATACTGGTGCAGCAAAAAGTTCTATCATTCATGCGAAACTCCCTGGCGCACCTTTGTCCGGCTTAACAAATGTTTCTGTAGGTTTTTCAGGCGCCCCTGTTTACAACCCCATATCTGGTCCTTTGTCTATTTCTGTTGGACCGTGTCAATTGAAAGCACCTCTAATTTTGACGACAGGTTGTAATGAAAATCTGCTTGGTTTAGACTTGTTAAATCGACTATATGCGACATTGTACTGTTCTCCGGAAGGAGTACAGCTTACATTGGGCAAAAGAATCACCTCTCCGATGTACTTGTCAATGGATGCACTCCCGCCAGAGCTGCGTTCACTCCCTGATTCTCTTTGGGCGACTGGTCCTAATGATGTAGGCCTTTTAGAAATACCACCATATGTAGTCACCTTGAAAGCAAATGTAAAATTTCCACGAATCCCTCAATAGAAAATATCTAGTGAAGGTGAGCGTGCACTTCTATTGATTGTACAAGATTTGATTAGGAAAGGTGTGGTTGAAGAAACTAGAGGAAATGTTTGTAACAGCCCTGTATTACCGATCTTGAAAAGAACTGATCCTACAAAGCCTCCAGTGTATAGGTTTGTCATCGACCTCAGAGAAGTTAATAAGATTGTGGTCCCGCAGTTTCCTGTGGTTCCAGACATTACTGCCTTGTTAACATTGATTCCTGCTACAGCTACTTGCTTTTCAGTCATCGACTTAAAGAATGCCTTTTTCAGCATTCCGATAGCCGAAGAAAGCAGGGATATTTTCGGCTTCTGTCTAGGAGGTTGAAGTTTCAGATTTAAACGCGCTCCACAAGGCTATTGTGAGAGCCCATCTATTTACAGTCAAGCATTAAAAAGTCAGTTAGATACCTTTGTCCTTCCTCCAGGTTCTGCTCTAGTACAGTATGTAGATGATCTTCTAATGGCTGCCGATGACAAGGAAACTTGCAAAGCAGCTACGATTTCGTTATTACATCATCTGTCCAATTTGAATCATAAGGTATCACCTTCGAAAATGCAATACTGCTGCCAAGAAGTGACCTACCTTGGTCATCTCTTGTCAAAGGAGGGAAGGAAGTTGACCCCAGAGAGAATAAAAGCAATTACGCAGATGAGTGTTCCTCGCACGCAGAGAGAAGTGCGTGCCTTTTTAGGTATTACCTCTTACTGTAGGCAGTGGATCCCAAATTTTTCTCTTTTAGCAAAACTGTTGGTAGCTTTGACTGGGAAAAATGTTCCGAGTCTGGTGCCATGGTCTGATGAATGTCAGGAGAGTTTTTCTGAGTTACGAAATGCACTATGTTCAGCTCCTGTATTAGGTACACCTGATTACAGTAAGCCATTCACGCTCTATGTTCACGAGAGAGAAGGTTGCGCGTTGAGTGTTCTGACACAGACATTTGGTGATAAACAACGCCCTTGTGCGTATTTTTCATCAACATTAGATCCGGTAGCTAGAGCGTTACCTAGTTGTTTGAGAGCTACAGCGGCAGCTGCGGCTTCCATTCGGCAATCTGCTGGTTTGGTGATGAACAACATGCTAGTGGTCATGGTTCCTCATGCTGTGGATACACTCATGAACCGAACCAAGACACAACACCTTACCAGTGCGAGATTATCTGGTTATGAGCTGACATTATTAGCGAGTCATATACAGATCAAAAGATGTAATGTATTGAATCCAGCAACGTTGTTGCCGGCTAATCAAGAGTCGAGTGATTCCGAGCCCCATGATTGTTGTTTTAGAACGGAGGAAGAGACAAAAGGACGTATTGATTTAAAAGACACTCCATTATCAGATCCAGATGGCACGTTGTATGTGGATGGGTCATGTTTTAAATTGGAGAATGGTGATGTGACTGCTGCTTATGCGGTAACGACTTTGAAGACGATTGTGGAGACTGCAAGAGTGAGTCAGAATTCTGCCCAAGCTGCAGAATTAATAGCTCTAACAAGAGCGTGTGTTTTAGCTAAGGGAAAGAGAGTGAATGTGTTCACAGATAGTCAGTACGCGTTCGGCGTGGCCCATAGTTTTGGCCGTTTGTGGAAAGAAAGAGGTTTCATTACGTCCCATAGGACTAAGATTCAACATGGTGAGCTAGTTAACGACCTGTTGGAATCTCTAACCTTGCCGACTGAAGTTGCGATTGTAAAGTGCAGTGCTCATAAAGCAATCACGGATGATGTTGGTCGTGGGAATGCTTTTGCTGATGAAACTGCTAAACAGACAGCTAGAGACATGATGAGCAGAATGTATGTTGCTACATCTGCAAGATGGATTGCTGAGTCTGGAATGTGTGAGGATACAATGGAAAGTGTGAAAGAGATTCAGAAAGAGGCAACTGAGGAGGAAAAACGTGTATGGAGAGAAAGTACGGGCAAGTTGGATTCGAGTGGGTGTTGGATTGATATGTCAGAACAACAGCGTTGGATGTTGCCTGATGCGTATGTGCTTGCAGTGGTGACAATGGCGCATGGAGTAGCACATATAAGTTCTAAGGGAATCTGTAAGATGTTGGCTCCAGTCTGGAAGAATGATGGGATCAGTAAATGTGCAGAGAGAGTGGTGAAAAATTGTATGGTATGCCTGATGCATAATCCTGGTAAGGGAACTCCAACTCCTGCTGGTCACTTCGCTCCTCCTTCCTGCCCCTTTGAAGTGATTCAGTTAGACTTCATTCACATGGATCGCTGTAATAATCTGAAATACGTCCTGGTGGTAGTCTGTGCTTTTTCCAGATGGATCGAAGCATACCCACTAAAGGACAATACTGCCCTATCAACTGCCAAAATTCTTCTCAAAGAATATTTCCCTAGATATGGTATGCCACGGATTGTATGGTCAGATAACGGAAGTGAGTTTATAGGGTAAGTTATGCAGAGTGTGTGTGCCGGTCTGGGCATAAAACAGAAGTTCCACAGTGCGAACCATCCCCAGTCTGCTGGTTTAGTTGAGGGTTACAATGGCACCCTCAAACTAAAACTAGCCAAAATACAAGCATCCACAGGTTTATCCTGGCCAGACGCACTTCCCTTGGCTTTGTTATCAACGAGAGCAACTGTACATTCTAGAGTAGGGCTTAGCCCCTATGAGATTGTCTTTGGCCGCCCGGCAAATGTGTGGGGTGTGCCTAGGCCAAAGGAGTTTTGTTCTCTAGAATATCCTATGTTGATCGACTACCTTTACGACTTGACTGCTAAATTGAGTCTTATTCACCAACAGGTTTTCGATGCATTGCCAAAGCCTCCGGAGAGTCCAGGGCATCAGCTGAAACCCGGCGATCAAGTCGTAATCAGAAACTTCGCGAGGACGAAGAACCTTCAGCCCAGATACGTCGGCCTCTTCCAGGTCCTGCTTGCAACGAGAACTGCAGTTCGTGTAGCTGGTCGCAAGCACTGGGTGCATGCGTCTCATGTCAAACGTGTACCTTTGCCACTTCCTTACGACGACTGGGTGAAGAAGGGAATTGGTGCCTCCGAATTTGAATAAACGCCAAAGTTCATCCCTTTCAGCGATGCCGAATTGATTACCGACACTCCGAAATCTGACTCTCCTCCTGAAAAGACTCCTTTGAACTCTGAACATTTGTCCCCTGCATCAGAAAAAACTCTGTCATCTGCGAACTTGAACACTGCAACAACTACTAGTGATATGCTATTTGCCGATCAAACAGTACCTGCAAAGCAAAGATACAATTTACGACCTCGTAATATGGACAAATAAAGCAGGCAACTGCCCGTTGTGATTTTGAAATTTTGAACTTTTGCCTCCAGCCAGGAAGTTTGCTATTGTTTTATTGTTTTTTTAAAATTGCCTTGCCGTCTGGGTAGCCGTAGGGTCGTGGCTGTGTGCCTAGTTGAATCTGCGGGGGTCTGACACAAGGTCGATCTTTCTGTTGGTTCTGGGAACTCCGAGGGCTGATAGAGGCATTTTCATCTACGTACACATCATCAGTGGTCGCGAGCGGATTGTAGAAGATGGAGCTTCCTGCGCTGCAACGAGAAAATGTGATTTATGTTCGCAGAAACAGACTTTACAGAATTCTTCACAGCAAATGCTTTTTAATACAATGTGCCATTACATTTTTGATTGTTTTGATAACGTTGGTGGGTGGAATCGTCTTCGGTATGAGTTTGATTTTTGTGCCAGTAACCACAGTACCTCCCCTTGATCCTGCTACTTCTACTGTTTATTCTATACACTCTTTTCATTCGTTTCCTGAACATGAGCAAGCTCGACGCTCAGAATTCATTAATAACACCTTTGTACAGCTCTTGCACCAACACCAACTGGTAGTTAACACTACAGACTGCTGGGTGTGTGGCTTGATACCCCACACTATGGATAAAGGTATTCCCTATCTGGTTTTGCCTTTCAGCTATAATGGATCATTTCAGGCCCTTCAAACCATCTTTGCTTATGCCCTTAAAACCTATCCTCCGCGTCCACCACGTTCCACTAAATATAACTCTGCCAACAAAGCTTTAGTCCAGGGAATTATTGACATGATCAAGGACGTCAATAATACTCCATCTTACCCTAGAGACGAATTGCGAGTATATTTAAGTTGGAATTCTTCAGAGTATCGCCTTAGTTTGGGAGAAAGCAAGCGTAAAAGCTCAACTCCAATCTGGGTCGTACCTCACCGAGGTCAAGTCTGTTTGCAAGGTAATGGGAGAAATCCGAGAGCTCAGCTAGGGAGGAGTGAGTGCGTAGAGACTTACGTGTTTCCGGCTAACTCTTACCCTGCTTTTCTTACTGCTAGGGGTACCTACTTCATCTGTCGAGACAGAGCTTATACATGGTTGCCTGCCGACTTTTCAGGATCATGCTATATTGCTCGATTGTTGCCTCCAACATACACTGCTTCATCTGACTACCACAAGACCAGAGTAGCGAGAGGTGTCTTCAGCAAGGAAGATACTGCTGGTCAGGAAGCTGGAGACTTCTTCAAAGGCTTCCTTCCGTTCTGGGGGCCTATGGCCAATAGTAGAAACATACGTCAGCTAACACGGGTAGTTGAATCTACTATTACCGAAACTGCTGGTGCCCTTAGCAATCTGACAGCTGAGCTTCAGGCGGATAGACTCATGACGTTGCAGAACCGTATGGTTCTAGACGTTATACTTGCAGATCGAGGTGGGGTATGCAGAATGATCCAATCGAGCTGCTGTGTCTTTATTCCTAATAATGCTCCAACAGTCTACGAGGCGATCTCGAAGCTACACAAGATTTCCGACTCTATTCATGTAGACAAGGGAAACTGGTCCTTCATGGAGTGGTTTTGGACTCTGATCTCAGCGTGGGGATGGAAGGTTCTAATGGTCATTGGTGTCATCTTAGTATTCCTATTCTCATGCTGCCTGATTATCCAGTGTGGTCCTGCTCTGTGTAGTCTTTGTGCTGCAACCTGTTTTAGGAAACCACCTGCGTTTGGAGAAAAGGCGCGAGAAAGGATGATGATACAACAGCATGTCACTGACCTGATGAGCATAGAATTAGACTCTGACATAGACTGAGTAATTGCCTATGTAAGGGCAAAAGGAGGGCCTGAGGTTCCGTGATGATTTGAACCCGTGTTTTCAATATTGTCGGAAATACATAATATTGGTATCAGCGAACCGCAAATGATCCATTTAGCATATCCTGGTGTTTTCGCTATGCTACGAGCAAGAGTACTCTTGTAACCAACACATTTCTGATCTACCCATGGCATCCATCTTAGATCATGGCGGCCATTTTGTGTTTCTTGCCCTCACATACGCAATAACCTCTAATCACTTCATTTCGATTAAGGACACGTAGCCTTAGCCGGAGATTCACCTCTTCCATGACACGTACACCTTGGAACAGAACACGCTGTAGCTGCATGACTCGACAAAGACTGCCTCCTCTGCCCGAGGCCAGCCCTACCAAACTGGTTCTCGTGTCCATTGTCCCGATCGTGATTAGGCGGCCGAAGCCGGTAGCCTTGCCCGTTTACAACCCACAAACATCCCTTATCCCACTTTTCTATCTTCCACACCTGGATCCGTTCCTTTCTTTCTGAATCTTTATTAGGGGGAGGTAACGAAATTTACGATGAGGCGGTCCGGCTCTTGAATGCAATATTGACAAGGGATTGTTGTGAACTAGTGGGAACCCCTCTTCGTAATGTTTGGTCCCAGATATTATCGACGGTTCCTGTGTAACGCCAAATATTTATTGTTCTAGACACAAAGGTTTTGGGAATGTATTACATGTAAAGAATTTGCCCCCAGCTTAAAATTCAGTATATAAGGAGCAACCCTCTTTGTACAAATCGAACAGGCTCCTAGATTCTGCCCGTGTGTAGTTTCTGTGACTTCTGTGTCCCTGCAGTAATAAACCTTTGGTCTTTGACGCCACCATCGAGAAGCCCGTGTTTCTGTTCATTTGTGCACCAAGACAGGTGGAACTCCGGGGTCTTCGAGTGTTGTTCCCTGACACCTCTGGACGGAACCAAAAAGTCCAGAACTCCACCACTGGTCACTAAAACTCAATCTCTAGGAGATTGCTCGGCTCAACGAGCTGAATTAGTAGCATTTAAGATGGCGCTAGAAAATACCGATCGCGAATTCCCCACACTAATAGTGTGCGATTCTTTTTATTGCGTACAATCTTATAATGAATACTTGCAGAATTGGGTGGAAAATGGTTTCAAAGATGCAAAAGGTGGCACAATAAAGCATAAAATGCTTTGGGAACAGGTAGTTCTTTTACAGAAAGAACTACAAAAGACTCACGTGATACATACACTGAGTCATCAGCGTGATGGCGTTCACGTTGCAGGGAATTCATTGGCTAATACAGCCAAAGCGGAAGCAACTAAACCGGCTTCCGTAGCCACAAAAAAGCGTACAGATAAATACATAGACGGGGAAACAATGCTGGCAGTAAAAACGACCGTAAAAGGCGACTGTGCAGCACTACCCGTAAACTATCCACTCAATTATGCATACATAATCGATGCAAACTCCGTTCCTTTTGCTCGAATCCCTGGAGTGGGGGACAGAGTAATTCCAAACAGGAGCAGGAGGGGCTTCCTCTTACTGGAAGCACACATGGGGTTGGGTCTGAGACACCAAACAATCAAAGCCTCTCTGAAAGAATTACAATCAGAGTACTGGTGGCCAGGAATGAGTATAGATATTCAATGTTTTGCTCAAAATTGTGAAAACTGCAACCGAGATCGCAGAAATGAACAGGCCAGTGTAGTTTCAGGATCCCTTCTAGACAGCATAAGGCGGTCTATCTGCGCAATCAAAGAAGAGAAGCGCGTCCCAGTGTACACCATTAAGATGAAAAGCACTTAAAAAAAATGAGGCCCCCAGCGCTCGGCTGACGCTAGAACGGTTATAAAAGATTTGCGAGTCTATATCGGCATATACGCAATTACCACGTTCCATTCTGACCAGGGTCCTGCTTTCAGCTCTCGAGCCTATAAGGAGGCCATGGCCAGCATGGGAATTGGGTTGCGGTATTCTTGTCCGTCGCACCCCGAAGGGAATAGTGTGCTAGAAAGAAAAAAACGTGACATAAAGCAATCTATAACAGCGAAGGTATTAGGTTCAGGCGCTGGGTGGGTCAAACATTTAATAAGTGTCCAGACTAGTCTTAACAACATGCCAAGAAATTCTCTAAAAGGTTTCAGCCCATACGAACTATTGTTCGGAATTAGAATGCGAATTCAGGACCTCGATAGTCAGATGCCAGTGGTACAAGAAGAAACAACGCACTTTGATGTAAAAGATTGTTTGGCTGTTTTACAGGAACTGAATGAAACAAAAAAAACATTAAGCAACATAAAGTTAAAGCAACAGCCAAGCACCACTGACGAGGCACCACCCGCAACAGCCCCAGCAAGGCCTGTCTGGATTCCAAAGACTGGGGATCTAGTCAGAGAAAAGATCGCGGTTAAGAAGGAATTTGGGCCTTCTTACAGAAAAGCAGTACCTGTCTTAGCAGTCACCGGAACAAGATCAGTTGTGCTACCGCCCCTTGCTGGTAAAAAGGAGAACAGAGTTGTGTCTATCGATCTGGTAAAACCACAAGCATGTGGCCTATAATCAATAGTAGGCCCAGTGGACTCCCAAGAAACAACAGAATACCCAAACTTGCAACAATCCAAGAGGTTCAAACTGAAAGACTAATCACATTCGATCAGCCTGCAGTGCACAATGAAGGACTATGCAATAATACCATGGAACTCGTGCCTCTTGAAACACAGATTGAAACAGTTCGTCAAGAAACAACACCAGTCTACAATGATGTGGCATCAGAAAGTGCTACCGAAAGACAGATTGAAAGAACAATCCCATCAATTGACAGAACTGCCTCTGGTTATTTCATCAACTTCGACAACTTCTCTGAAGATTTAAACGACCCCGAAGTGATGCCAGAAACTAAAAAGACTTTTAAAGAAAAAGCAACGGAACTCTTTCATCAACTGAAGGAAATCTACCTAATTTCCCCTTGGCTAGAGATCTGGTTCGGTCTAGGTGTATTTTTCCTCCTGCTTTGGCTCATCATGGTACTGTGTTTGGGAAAATTCATTGAAGGAAAATATATTACAATTGAATGGACACAGCAAGTCATAACATCAACCTAGTCCTGAAACCACACAGATCATCCCACGTGAAGAAAAGAGAACTGTCAACAGTAAATGTCACAGCAATTCCAATACCTGGTGGGGTAGTATGGGAGAAAACAGACTATGAGATCTATGGTCCGGTTGAAATCCTGAAGTATCCTCATCAACTAAAGGTTTCCTTAAGTGACTTTGTGACACCTAGTACATTCTCTGATGATTGGGACTTTAACAGTATTAATGACATGATGTCTGATTTAGTAATGTCAGCTAGATTCACAGATCATGATTATTTACAAGGTTCATCTAGTTATGAGCAGTTATTCTGTTACACCCACTATGGGGATCATTACTTGCATAAATCTGCACAGCCTAGAAATGTTTTTATGTATAATCAATGGGAACATTGTTCTACACCACCTAAAAGCAGTTCTAAAGCATTTTTTGAGAAATTCAAATACTTCTCAGGGTTTAACACCAGTGATGCAGAAACGTTTTATTACAAACTGTTAGATAAAACAGGAATGAAAACAATGCTGACAAATTCTAAATTAAAATATTCAGAAGCATTTTATGACAAAATGATGACATTTGGTTTTGATTATTGGAAAAATAATATTGAAACGAAAACAATTTGGGGTACAAAAGATTGGCAGGTGCAAGGCATTGAAGCACTATTTAGAACCTGCATGATACCTGAACAAATGTTATTTTTAAATGACACAATACACCAAACATCTTGTCTTGGCCTAGCTAAGATCAAAGACCTTAAAACACCGTCTATTCCGAAGCCAATACCTGAGAATACAACCACAGATATTGAGTTAGACGTGTCACAAATTTTACATTTCAACAGAACAAATCCTGATTGGAAAAATTGGTTAATCCGGCCTACAGACACAAATAGCTGTCAAGATAGATTCCTGAATAAAACACAGGGGTTAAAAATGACCAGATTAGACTCGAGATATTCCCAGAGACAACATCCAGGGATTATAACAACATACAGTGTAGGGAAACTCTGCCTTGAATGGCTAACTTCGTCCACACTGGCTGACATTAAGCAACACTTGTTTTTACTAAAAGATGGTGCTGATTTGCGCGATTTCATTCTTGGACCACGCAAACAGCGTCACAAGCGTTTCATAGCGACCAGTATCTATGCTGCTTACAACGAGGCTTGGAAAGTAAAGCAAATTGAAACTGCTGAAAAAATACGAGAAATTGATCGTATTAATTTGGAGAAATCACTTTCTGTGGTAGACAATGGGTTAATGACTCTGCCTTCCAGAATATATTCGTTGGACAATATTGTATCCTCTGCCTTTGATGTGATAGACAGAGATTTGCTAATGTTACAACATGGCCAGTCTCAATTACGCTCTATTATAGAATTAAGGAACACAAGGGTGGCTGGGCCCAATGGGAAAGAGGGTAGGCAGGGCCTCACAATATGAAAATAGAAAGTTTGCCTATGCCTCCAAACTTACTTAAAGTACATACTAGTTCATGTACAAGTAAACCACAACTAGTTAGTTTACAAAAAACAATTTTTTTTGTAAACTAACTAGTTGTGGTTTACTTGTACATGAACTAGTATGTACTTTAAGTAAGTTTGGAGGCATAGGCAAACTTACTATTATAGAATTAGGCTGGACGCTGCAAAATCTTTGTTCAGGCTATGTGCCTTGGCGTTTAATCAACACAACGTAATTATTTTCCAGTTTTAACCTTACTGATAAACAGATCAGTTTGGCACAGAAAGGAGCAGACTATACAATCCTGAGCATCGAAAAACTCGAGAGATTATCATTGACAATGTCAGAGAGTCCTGTCATTGAATGGATAATACACGGAATTATCACAATTCCGATAACAACTTTCCGATTTAAAAAGTGCCTTGAGTACATACCTGCTGGCCAGTATGAACAATTGGGTAAAGGATATGTAAAATCCGAATGGAAATTACCATACACTCATTCTTGCTATAGTGACAGGGACAAAAATGTATTTCTTAGTGGTGACAACTGTAAACACTCACTAAGCGGTATACTTTTGTGTCAGGGTATTAATTTACACGGAGCATGTGATGGAAATTCAAACAACCTTTCATGCCACCAGCTAGTCACACCTGCAACTCAGATAGAGCCCTTCTTTATGCAACTCGCGAACAGGAGTTACATTCTTAGAACGGATCACAGATGTTGTGGCCTCGTGCCAGGGAAAAGTTATCTAGTAGAAGTAACATCCATGGTCAAATGCTGTATGCAAGCATTGTTTCCGAGTGGGCCTCCAGACATAGTGACTCCCATCTGGCCTCGTCTGAATCTCTATTCTATACGAATTGATACATTCAGCAAAATGAAATCTGTACTTTTACAGACAACAGTGCCTATAACGTCATCTAAAGAGACGTATGATCTTCTAGTTGCAAGGACAGCTACTGAAGTTCATGACCTTTTATCAACAAATTGCCGCGTGCATTTCGTAGAATTGTTGAGCCAACTCCTTAACATGTCTAGTGCAACAAGCATCCCAGGCATATTTAAGACAGTCTTTACGGGACTGCTAACACCCTTCCAGGCAATTTTGGGAATCTTTCCTAATTTTGTGCACTCCATTTTTGGCGGCATACCATTATTTTTGGGACTCGTCGCAGGGATTCTATTTTTGACCCTTCTGCTACGTTATGGCAAGCCTCGGCTCAGACATAGCTCCCATGGGAATGGAAGAGACAATCCTAGCAATGCGCTACCGGGACAGGATAACTAACGTCCTTGGATTGGCCAGGCTGAGAGATCTAAACATGACCTGGTTCCTTTCATTCAGACCGATATGGCAAAATTGCATTTTACCTGTGCTACGGTGTATGCTTTGCGGCGATGAATGCGTGTTGGACATCTGTCTTTCACTGCCATCAGCAGTACCAATGGACGTCGATACTTTGCTCAGTCCAATAACGGCTCACGCATTTTGTTGTCCCCAGCGGCTACCAATCCTGATGACGGCATTCGTGGAGACTCCTGTACTACAGCCAAGTGGTAACAGTGGAGCGAGTGACAAAAGCAACATCATCCAGGTACAACGTTCTGTGAGCATTGCTGGTCCTGCCTTCGATGACAGCAATCATTCTCACACCTGCCAAGTTACAGCGCTATCTAATTTGGTTGAACTATCACCTGATTTTGTAGACCAATTCTTTGAGAGCCTGTCTGATACGATGTTCTCACCCGTACAAAAACAATAACTTTTGAGAAGCTTTCCGACACACAGCGTTCCCATGAACTCTGAATTCGGCCTTCAGTTTTGATCAACAAAAACTGCCAAGAGCTTTGGAAATCTATTTTCTTTGAATTGGACAATTTTTCTAATATTGACCTTTTTTGGCACGAACAATTCTTTGCTTAACGTAAAAACTATTCTTAGAGAACAGAAGCTTCACACTTCTATTTCTATACACATCTAGAGACATAACAACACCAGCCTCTAGCACACATGTTATTACAATGCATTTTTATGTGATGATTTATCTCGCCTTTCTTCTGTCAGAGATACTTCATATGTAAATTCCTTTTGCATAATCGTTCATTGATTTCATATGCAATAATTTTTTGAATGATTACTATGCTTTAAAAAACGTACAGTACCTAAAATTCATGTATTACAAGTACGCCTATTTCGAATGCATTTATGTATTTTGGGGTGGGCAATGTTACACATGCATCTAATTGCTTTAGTTTTAGTAATTTTGATGGACATTAACCCGTGGAGTGGGTGTTGCGTGTTTATCTAGGTTCCTGATCGATACTGTGACCTTATGCCCCTATTCGGCTATAAATCCATTTATTCCCTATATTGGCATAACCGTTCAAGTGCGATTTTCTGAAAAGTCATCTCTGGCCTCACACGAACAGAGCCACATTCCAGCATAGTTCTCTCTGCCACTTCCTTTGCGACCAATTAGTGCAATGACAGAGCAGTAGTCACTATCTGATATTCCTAGATAACACTCCGAGTTCTTCAACAAGATAAAAACTCAGCAAACATGGAAATCCCCGCTTGCTATGTTTTGATTAGTAATGGAACTCTAATGAGCAACTGATAACTATCACTTCCTAGTGACATCTTTAATTGACGTCTTATGTCCAGCAAACTTGCGTCAAACCCGGCACCTGTCAGGTATAAATATTACCAACATTGCCTTAAGCAATGCGAGCTACTGTTGCTGATGCCAGCTGCCTGCAAGACCCCGTGTTGGTAAATCTAGCACTCTGTCGCTGCAGCCTGCTGTCCCTGTGGTGGTGAAGCTGCTGATACCATTATCGCTGCTAAAGCGCGAACTATGGTGCAGTACGCTTAAGGAGCTGAACAGCCGTCCTCTGCGAAGACATCCAGCAGATTCCAGCTGCCCGCGGACGCTGTCCCCCCCTCCTTCCTCGACGCACTGAAGAAAAGCCGCTGCCTTTCTCGTGCAGAGAAATCCAGCTCCGGCGTTTCCGGTCTACCCTCGCAGGTGACTGGGATATCGAGAGTGACCCCTGAAGGAGATACCAATCCTCCATCATTCTATTCAGAGGTATGGTGTTGACTAAACCCTTAGACGAGAATTCTTGAAACAAACCTTGGCAAAACCAACTTAACTTAAAGCTACTTACTTACTCCCCTTTCACGTGTTAGGCTTAGGTCAGGCACACTGGGGTAGGCTTAGTTAGAAGCACCAGTTGAGTATGTTCTAAGCATGGGCGGAAAATCCGTTTCGCTCGCGGATTTTGCGGATTTTTGGGAAATTCGCAATCCGCGAGATTTGCGAATTTCCCGCAAAATCCGCAAATTCGCACGCAGCGGATTTTTTTTTGTGGCGCGCGGCGTTGGTGATACAATTTTTGCGGCACGCGGCGTTTATCATCGTTTGCCGGGTTGTTTTTCTCGATAGTTTGCGAGTGCTGCGCCATTTTGGATCTTGCTGTGTGATCCCGCGGGAATTGGCGAGCGCGCAACGTCATCGCGGATTGCCAGCGAGAGTTTGTCAACGCGAGTACGGCGAGATCACGTCTCGCGGTACTTCGCAATTGCGAGATTTGAGATGCGGCGAGCGAAAATATAAAATTTGCAATTCTGCACAAGAAATCCACCAGCAAGCAGCATAAACCTTCTAGAAATGATGATTTTTATCTGAATAACTCCTTAGGTTGACATTTGCCTGCACTTTTTTAGCGAGGAGTCCATTTTGGGGAGGGGGAGAGGGGGGTGGGAGGAAGGAAGTGCCCCAGAGTCTTCAACTTCCTGTTCCTGTTCAGCAGGCTCCTCCCAGTGCTTTGTCCATCTCCTGGTCACTTTTCATTTGGATCTGGAGCTGGAAGGATTACTTTTTGTGGATGCTGCTGGATATTTGGATTTGAGGCCTTTTTGACTTTCTTTGGATCACTGTTGGATTAGAAATTTTACAAGTAAGTTTGTTTGGGGCATTACAGTTGCTGCAACTAACATTTTGGAATTTTCGATTTTTGGGCTGTTTTGGGGCCTTTTGCCCAGGGGTACTCAGTGGTGGGTGGACTGAGTCTTTCTGTGGGTTGTCTTGAACTTAAACATCGTGGAGGCCATGGATGGATTGGGATTGTGCTGATTTTTCAGTGATTTTCGTTTTTTGGGGCTGTACTTGTGGCCTTTTCACCAGGGGTATTTGAGTCTAGCATGGGCCTAGTCTTTCTGTAGGTTGTCTTGAATTTAAACATCATGGAGGGCATGGATGGATTGGGATTGTGCTGATTTTTCAGTCATTTTCGTTTTTTGGGCCTGTACTTACGGCCTTTTCACCAGGGGTATTTGAGTCTAGCATGGGCCTAGTCTTTCTGTGGGCTGTCTTGAACTTAAACATCATGGAGGGCATGGATGGAATGGGATTGTGCTGATTTTGCAGTGTTTTTCGATTTTTGGGGGTGTTCATGGGGAGGGACAGGCCATGTGGCTGGTGGCCATTTTGAGTGCAGCTACAGGCACTGGCCATGTGCTGGCAGGCAAGTGGTCATTTTGAATGCAGGCTTTGTTGTTAGGCCTGCAACCATTTTGCCTACTTTTCAACCTTTATTTATGCCCAGGGGAAGTGAGTCTTGCATGGGCCTAGTCTTTCTGTGGGTTGTCTTGAATTTAAACATCATGGAGGCCATGGATGGAATGGGATTGTGCTGATTTTTCAGTGATTTTCGTTTTTTGGGCCTGTACTTGTGGCCTTTTCACCAGGGGTATTTGAGTCTAGCATGGGCCTAGTCTTTCTGTGGGCTGTCTTGAACTTAAACATCATGGAGGGCATGGATGGAATGGGATTGTGCTGATTTTGCAGTGTTTTTCGATTTTTGGGGGTGTTCATGGGGAGGGACAGGCCATGTGGCTGGTGGCCATTTTGAGTGCAGCTACAGGCACTGGCCATGTGCTGGCAGGCAAGTGGCCATTTTGAATGCAGGCTTTGTTGTTAGGCCTGCAACCATTTTGCCTACTTTTCAACCTTTATTTATGCCCAGGGGTAGTGAGTCTTGCATGGGCCTAGTCTTTCTGTGGGTTGTCTTGAATTTAAACATCATGGAGGCCATGGATGGAATGGGAGTGTGCTGATTTTTCAGTGATTTTCGTTTTTTGGGCCTGTACTTGTGGCCTTTTCACCAGGGGTATTTGAGTCTAGCATGGGTCTAGTCTTTCTGTGGGCTGTCTTGAACTTAAACATCATGGAGGGCATGGATGGAATGGGATTGTGCTGATTTTGCAGTGTTTTTCGATTTTTGGGGGTGTTCATGGGGAGGGACAGGCCATGTGGCTGGTGGCCATTTTGAGTGCAGCTACAGGCACTGGCCATGTGCTGGCAGGCAAGTGGCCATTTTGAATGCAGGCTTTGTTGTTAGGCCTGCAACCATTTTGCCTACTTTTCAACCTTTATTTATGCCCAGGGGTAGTGAGTCTTGCATGGGCCTAGTCTTTCTGTGGGCTGTCTTGAACTTAAACATCATGGAGGCCATGGATGGAATGGGATTGTGCTTATTTTGCAGTGTTTTTCGATTTTTTGGGGTGTTCATGGGGAGGGACAGGCCATGTGGCTGGTGGCCATTTTGAGTGCAGCTACAGGCACTGGCCATGTGCTGGCAGGCAAGTGGCCATTTTGAATGCAGGCTTTGTTGTTAGGCCTGCAACCATTTTGCCTACTTTTCAACCTTTATTTATGCCCAGGGGTAGTGAGTCTTGCATGGGCCTAGTCTTTCTGTGGGTTGTCTTGAATTTAAACATCATGGAGGCCATGGATGGAATGGGATTGTGCTGATTTTTCAGTGATTTTCGTTTTTTGGACCTGTACTTGTGGCCTTTTCACCAGGGGTATTTGAGTCTAGCATGGGCCTAGTCTTTCTGTGGGCTGTCTTGAACTTAAACATCATGGAGGCCATGGATGGAATGGGATTGTGCTGATTTTGCAGTGTTTTTCGATTGTTGGGGGTGTTCATGGGGAGGGACAGGCCATGTGGCTGGTGGCCATTTTGAGTGCAGCTACAGGCACTGGCCAAATGCTGGCAGGCAAGTGGCCATTTTGAATGCAGGCTTTGTTGTTAGGCCTGCAACAATTTTGCCTACTTTTCAACCTTTATTTATGCCCAGGGGTAGTGAGTCTTGCATGGGCCTAGTCTTTCTGTGGGTTGTCTTGAATTTAAACTTCATGAAGGCCATGGATGGAATGGGATTGTGCTGATTTTTCAGTGATTTTCGTTTTTTGGGCCTGTACTTGTGGCCTTTTCACCAGGGGTATTTGAGTCTAGCATGGGCCTAGTCTTTCTGTGGGCTGTCTTGAACTTAAACATCATGGAGGGCATGGATGGAATGGGATTGTGCTGATTTTGCAGTGTCTTTCGATTTTTGGGGGTGTTCATGGGGAGGGACAGGCCATGTGGCTGATGGCCATTTTGAGTGCAGCTACAGGCCCTGGCCATGTGCTGGCAGGCAAGTGGCAATTTTGAATGCAGGCTTTGTTGTTAGGCCTGCAACCATTTTGCCTACTTTTCAACCTTTATTTATGCCCAGGGGTAGTGAGTCTTGCATGGGCCTAGTCTTTCTGTAGGCTGTCTTGAACTTAAACATCATGGAGGCCATGGATGGAAAGGGATTATGCTGATTTTGCAGTGTTTTTCGATTTTTGGGGGTGTTCATGGGAAGGGACAGGCCATTTGGCTGGTGGCCATTTTGAGTGCAGCTACAGGCACTGGCCATGTGCTGGCAGGCAAGTGGCCATTTTGAATGCAGGCTTTGTTGTTAGGCCTGCAACCATTTTGCCTACTTTTCAACCTTTATTTATGCCCAGGGGTAGTGAGTCTTGCATGGGCCTAGTCTTTCTGTGGGTTGTCTTGAATTTAAACATCATGGAGGCCATGGATGGAATGGGAGTGTGCTGATTTTTCAGTGATTTCCGTTTTTTGGGCCTGTACTTGTGGCCTTTTCACCAGGGGTATTGAAGTCTAGCATGGGCCTAGTCTTTCTGTGGGCTGTCTTGAACTTAAACATCATGGAGGGCATGGATGGAATGGGATTGTGCTGATTTTGCAGTGTTTTTCGATTTTTGGGGGTGTTCATGGGGAGGGACAGGCCATGTGGCTGGTGGCCATTTTGAGTGCAGCTACAGGCACTGGCCATGTGCTGGCAGGCAAGTGGCCATTTTGAATGCAGGCTTTGTTGTTAGGCCTGCAACCATTTTGCCTACTTTTCAACCTTTATTTATGCCCAGGGGTAGTGAGTCTTGCATGGGCCTAGTCTTTCTGTGGGTTGTCTTGAATTTAAACATCATGGAGGCCATGGATGGAATGGGAGTGTGCTGATTTTTCAGTGATTTTCGTTTTTTGGGCCTGTACTTGTGGCCTTTTCACCAGGGGTATTTGAGTCTAGCATGGGTCTAGTCTTTCTGTGGGCTGTCTTGAACTTAAACATCATGGAGGGCATGGATGGAATGGGATTGTGCTGATTTTGCAGTGTTTTTCGATTTTTGGGGGTGTTCATGGGGAGGGACAGGCCATGTGGCTGGTGGCCATTTTGAGTGCAGCTACAGGCACTGGCCATGTGCTGGCAGGCAAGTGGCCATTTTGAATGCAGGCTTTGTTGTTAGGTCTGCAACCATTTTGCCTACTTTTCAACCTTTATTTATGCCCAGGGGTAGTGAGTCTTGCATGGGCCTAGTCTTTCTGTGGGCTGTCTTGAACTTAAACATCATGGAGGCCATGGATGGAATGGGATTGTGCTTATTTTGCAGTGTTTTTCGATTTTTTGGGGTGTTCATGGGGAGGGACAGGCCATGTGGCTGGTGGCCATTTTGAGTGCAGCTACAGGCACTGGCCATGTGCTGGCAGGCAAGTGGCCATTTTGAATGCAGGCTTTGTTGTTAGGCCTGCAACCATTTTGCCTACTTTTCAACCTTTATTTATGCCCAGGGGTAGTGAGTCTTGCATGGGCCTAGTCTTTCTGTGGGTTGTCTTGAATTTAAACATCATGGAGGCCATGGATGGAATGGGATTGTGCTGATTTTTCAGTGATTTTCGTTTTTTGGACCTGTACTTGTGGCCTTTTCACCAGGGGTATTTGAGTCTAGCATGGGCCTAGTCTTTCTGTGGGCTGTCTTGAACTTAAACATCATGGAGGCCATGGATGGAATGGGATTGTGCTGATTTTGCAGTGTTTTTCGATTGTTGGACCTGTACTTGTGGCCTTTTCACCAGGGGTATTTGAGTCTAGCATGGGCCTAGTCTTTCTGTGGGCTGTCTTGAACTTAAACATCATGGAGGGCATGGATGGAATGGGATTGTGCTGATTTTGCAGTGTTTTTCGATTTTTGGGGGTGTTCATGGGGAGGGACAGGCCATGTGGCTGGTGGCCATTTTGAGTGCAGCTACAGGCACTGGCCATGTGCTGGCAGGCAAGTGGCCATTTTGAATGCAGGCTTTGTTGTTAGGCCTGCAACCATTTTGCCTACTTTTCAACCTTTATTTATGCCCAGGGGTAGTGAGTCTTGCATGGGCCTAGTCTTTCTGTGGGTTGTCTTGAATTTAAACATCATGGAGGCCATGGATGGAATGGGAGTGTGCTGATTTTTCAGTGATTTTCGTTTTTTGGGCCTGTACTTGTGGCCTTTTCACCAGGGGTATTTGAGTCTAGCATGGGTCTAGTCTTTCTGTGGGCTGTCTTGAACTTAAACATCATGGAGGGCATGGATGGAATGGGATTGTGCTGATTTTGCAGTGTTTTTCGATTTTTGGGGGTGTTCATGGGGAGGGACAGGCCATGTGGCTGGTGGCCATTTTGAGTGCAGCTACAGGCACTGGCCATGTGCTGGCAGGCAAGTGGCCATTTTGAATGCAGGCTTTGTTGTTAGGCCTGCAACCATTTTGCCTACTTTTCAACCTTTATTTATGCCCAGGGGTAGTGAGTCTTGCATGGGCCTAGTCTTTCTGTGGGCTGTCTTGAACTTAAACATCATGGAGGCCATGGATGGAATGGGATTGTGCTTATTTTGCAGTGTTTTTCGATTTTTTGGGGTGTTCATGGGGAGGGACAGGCCATGTGGCTGGTGGCCATTTTGAGTGCAGCTACAGGCACTGGCCATGTGCTGGCAGGCAAGTGGCCATTTTGAATGCAGGCTTTGTTGTTAGGCCTGCAACCATTTTGCCTACTTTTCAACCTTTATTTATGCCCAGGGGTAGTGAGTCTTGCATGGGCCTAGTCTTTCTGTGGGTTGTCTTGAATTTAAACATCATGGAGGCCATGGATGGAATGGGATTGTGCTGATTTTTCAGTGATTTTCGTTTTTTGGACCTGTACTTGTGGCCTTTTCACCAGGGGTATTTGAGTCTAGCATGGGCCTAGTCTTTCTGTGGGCTGTCTTGAACTTAAACATCATGGAGGCCATGGATGGAATGGGATTGTGCTGATTTTGCAGTGTTTTTCGATTGTTGGGGGTGTTCATGGGGAGGGACAGGCCATGTGGCTGGTGGCCATTTTGAGTGCAGCTACAGGCACTGGCCAAATGCTGGCAGGCAAGTGGCCATTTTGAATGCAGGCTTTGTTGTTAGGCCTGCAACAATTTTGCCTACTTTTCAACCTTTATTTATGCCCAGGGGTAGTGAGTCTTGCATGGGCCTAGTCTTTCTGTGGGTTGTCTTGAATTTAAACTTCATGAAGGCCATGGATGGAATGGGATTGTGCTGATTTTTCAGTGATTTTCGTTTTTTGGGCCTGTACTTGTGGCCTTTTCACCAGGGGTATTTGAGTCTAGCATGGGCCTAGTCTTTCTGTGGGCTGTCTTGAACTTAAACATCATGGAGGGCATGGATGGAATGGGATTGTGCTGATTTTGCAGTGTCTTTCGATTTTTGGGGGTGTTCATGGGGAGGGACAGGCCATGTGGCTGATGGCCATTTTGAGTGCAGCTACAGGCCCTGGCCATGTGCTGGCAGGCAAGTGGCAATTTTGAATGCAGGCTTTGTTGTTAGGCCTGCAACCATTTTGCCTACTTTTCAACCTTTATTTATGCCCAGGGGTAGTGAGTCTTGCATGGGCCTAGTCTTTCTGTAGGCTGTCTTGAACTTAAACATCATGGAGGCCATGGATGGAAAGGGATTATGCTGATTTTGCAGTGTTTTTCGATTTTTGGGGGTGTTCATGGGGAGGGACAGGCCATTTGGCTGGTGGCCATTTTGAGTGCAGCTACAGGCACTGGCCATGTGCTGGCAGGCAAGTGGCCATTTTGAATGCAGGCTTTGTTGTTAGGCCTGCAACCATTTTGCCTACTTTTCAACCTTTATTTATGCCCAGGGGTAGTGAGTCTTGCATGGGCCTAGTCTTTCTGTGGGTTGTCTTGAATTTAAACATCATGGAGGCCATGGATGGAATGGGAGTGTGCTGATTTTTCAGTGATTTCCGTTTTTTGGGCCTGTACTTGTGGCCTTTTCACCAGGGGTATTGAAGTCTAGCATGGGCCTAGTCTTTCTGTGGGCTGTCTTGAACTTAAACATCATGGAGGGCATGGATGGAATGGGATTGTGCTGATTTTGCAGTGTTTTTCGATTTTTGGGGGTGTTCATGGGGAGGGACAGGCCATGTGGCTGGTGGCCATTTTGAGTGCAGCTACAGGCACTGGCCATGTGCTGGCAGGCAAGTGGCCATTTTGAATGCAGGCTTTGTTGTTAGGCCTGCAACCATTTTGCCTACTTTTCAACCTTTATTTATGCCCAGGGGTAGTGAGTCTTGCATGGGCCTAGTCTTTCTGTGGGTTGTCTTGAATTTAAACATCATGGAGGCCATGGATGGAATGGGAGTGTGCTGATTTTTCAGTGATTTTCGTTTTTTGGGCCTGTACTTGTGGCCTTTTCACCAGGGGTATTTGAGTCTAGCATGGGTCTAGTCTTTCTGTGGGCTGTCTTGAACTTAAACATCATGGAGGGCATGGATGGAATGGGATTGTGCTGATTTTGCAGTGTTTTTCGATTTTTGGGGGTGTTCATGGGGAGGGACAGGCCATGTGGCTGGTGGCCATTTTGAGTGCAGCTACAGGCACTGGCCATGTGCTGGCAGGCAAGTGGCCATTTTGAATGCAGGCTTTGTTGTTAGGTCTGCAACCATTTTGCCTACTTTTCAACCTTTATTTATGCCCAGGGGTAGTGAGTCTTGCATGGGCCTAGTCTTTCTGTGGGCTGTCTTGAACTTAAACATCATGGAGGCCATGGATGGAATGGGATTGTGCTTATTTTGCAGTGTTTTTCGATTTTTTGGGGTGTTCATGGGGAGGGACAGGCCATGTGGCTGGTGGCCATTTTGAGTGCAGCTACAGGCACTGGCCATGTGCTGGCAGGCAAGTGGCCATTTTGAATGCAGGCTTTGTTGTTAGGCCTGCAACCATTTTGCCTACTTTTCAACCTTTATTTATGCCCAGGGGTAGTGAGTCTTGCATGGGCCTAGTCTTTCTGTGGGTTGTCTTGAATTTAAACATCATGGAGGCCATGGATGGAATGGGATTGTGCTGATTTTTCAGTGATTTTCGTTTTTTGGACCTGTACTTGTGGCCTTTTCACCAGGGGTATTTGAGTCTAGCATGGGCCTAGTCTTTCTGTGGGCTGTCTTGAACTTAAACATCATGGAGGCCATGGATGGAATGGGATTGTGCTGATTTTGCAGTGTTTTTCGATTGTTGGACCTGTACTTGTGGCCTTTTCACCAGGGGTATTTGAGTCTAGCATGGGCCTAGTCTTTCTGTGGGCTGTCTTGAACTTAAACATCATGGAGGCCATGGATGGAATGGGATTGTGCTGATTTTGCAGTGTTTTTCGATTGTTGGGGGTGTTCATGGGGAGGGACAGGCCATGTGGCTGGTGGCCATTTTGAGTGCAGCTACAGGCACTGGCCAAATGCTGGCAGGCAAGTGGCCATTTTGAATGCAGGCTTTGTTGTTAGGCCTGCAACAATTTTGCCTACTTTTCAACCTTTATTTATGCCCAGGGGTAGTGAGTCTTGCATGGGCTTAGTCTTTCTGTGGGTTGTCTTGAACTTAAACTTCATGAAGGCCATGGATGGAATGGGATTGTGCTGATTTTTCAGTGATTTTCGTTTTTTGGGCCTGTACTTGTGGCCTTTTCACCAGGGGTATTTGAGTCTAGCATGGGCCTAGTCTTTCTGTGGGCTGTCTTGAACTTAAACATCATGGAGGGCATGGATGGAATGGGATTGTGCTGATTTTGCAGTGTTTTTCGATTTTTGGGGGTGTTCATGGGGAGGGACAGGCCATGTGGCTGATGGCCATTTTGAGTGCAGCTACAGACACTGGCCATGTGCTGGCAGGCAAGTGGCCATTTTGAATGCAGGCTTTGTTGTTAGGCCTGCAACCATTTTGCCTACTTTTCAACCTTTATTTATGCCCAGGGGTAGTGAGTCTTGCATGGGCCTAGTCTTTCTGTAGGCTGTCTTGAACTTAAACATCATGGAGGCCATGGATGGAAAGGGATTATGCTGATTTTGCAGTGTTTTTCGATTTTTGGGGGTGTTCATGGGGAGGGACAGGCCATTTGGCTGGTGGCCATTTTG
Source organism: Lissotriton vulgaris (assembly GCF_964263255.1). Classification (NCBI taxonomy): domain Eukaryota; kingdom Metazoa; phylum Chordata; class Amphibia; order Caudata; family Salamandridae; genus Lissotriton; species Lissotriton vulgaris. The sequence goes on along the minus strand of NW_028249872.1, from coordinate 1,155,761 downwards.
AGTGCAGCTACAGGCACTGGCCATGTGCTGGCAGGCAAGTGGCCATTTTGAATGCAGGCTTTGTTGTTAGGCCTGCAACCATTTTGCCTACTTTTCAACCTTTATTTATGCCCAGGGGTAGTGAGTCTTGCATGGGCCTAGTCTTTCTGTGGGTTGTCTTGAATGTAAACATTATGGAGGGCATGGATGGATTGGGATTGTGCTGATTTTGCATTGTTTTACGATTTTTTTGTGCTGTATAACTGAACTGATGTTCCTCTGTCTTCCATTGTTTTAGGTGCACAAGACTCAAGAGAACCACCAGTGCCAGGAAGAAGTCCTGCAACGGTGTGTGTGTGCAGCATAACGTCACGCGACGTCACGTCTGGCCTCAGACAACTCTACAATTCGTGCAACTGCGGCCTGCTGTCTGACCTGCTCTGAAGAAGATGGCCCCAAAAAAAGGTCTCCGTAGCTCCTCTAGCAAGAAAGTTGCTAGTAAGGAGCAGAAGAAGCAAGTTACCAAGGAGGCTGGTGTGCCACCCGCCACGTTTTTTGGGAGAAAAAAAAAAAGTACGCCTGCAGCAGCAGGATCTGCTGGGGACCAAGCTGGGAGCAGCACCCCTGCTCCATTGGGTTCAGTGCCTCCACCACCACGCCAACTTAAGTCAAAGCCCTTGAGTGCTTCAGAGGCAGTCAGTGTACTTCTCCAATCACCATCGACCAGTGATGTTGGCTCATCGCAAGAAAGTAGCAGCAATGTCCCTGAATCAACACAGGTTGTTGTAACTCATCTGACAAGTGTTGAACAACCACAGCTGCAACAACAACACCATGTGCAAGTACACGCCCAAGTACATGTGGAAGGAGAGGCAGCAAAAGGAGATGCGCAAGCAAAGGTGCATGGAGGTTCACAAGTGCCCACAATAGTTGTTCCTCCCGAAGTAGGGGCACATCAGGAAATCGACAATGAAGCCGAGGTATCATTGGAAGCCACTCCTCCTGATGATCATTCATTGTCTTCCACATCCCTAGCAAGGAAAAGTTCAAGGGGGGTGTCTACATCTTCTTCAAGCCCACCTCCTTCTGATGATACAGCTCCAGCTTGGGAACCACAACTGCGGTCTGACAGTGGGGCACACCATGATCTGACTCCGGTACCTAAGCGTAAAAGGAAGGTCGTCGAAAAACTCATACCTATGGAGTGTGATGAGGCTCAACAAGAAGTGACAGATACTGCTGGTGATGAAGCCTCTCACGATGACGACGAGCCAGTCATCACAATGGTCACTGCAGCCCCACCGGGCATGCAGCAAAGAGACATTTTGACCCTATCCCGAGAAGCTGCTGAGCGTGATGATGATGTCGACGAGGAGGCAATGGAAATGGAATCATTAGATTTGGAGTTAAGTAGTACACCAAAACCTACCGCTTCCATATTTCTTCCTCGCAAGAAGGTACCCACCTCGACCTCAATTTGTGGTGGTGAAAGTGCAAAACGTACTGAAGTTCGGCAATCCACATCCTCCACTTCATCTGGCATTAGCAGCAGGACCACCACCACCAGTATCGCCGCCTCCTCCGGCCCCCAAAGACATTTCAAGTCTCCAGTTTGGGACTTCTTTAGTGTTTGCCCAAAAATGGAAAACGTAGCCATTTGTAGCCTTTGTAAAGTTCGAGTTGGTCGTGGTAAGCTTGGTTCTAACTATGGTACCGGAGGCCAGAGAGGTCATCTTAAGAGAGCGCACCCTGTCCAATGGTTTCCGCACCTAGAGGCGTTTATGCAAGCCAGAATTGCACGTAATGAAAGCGTTGATTTTTCATCTGATGATGACGAGGAAGAAGAAGACGATTCAAACACTTCACTTACACCCAGTACCCCTGTCAGCGGCACACCCCATGTGAGGCACACTAAGAGTGTGGGAGAGAGTGAGACATCAATGCGGAAAAGTTCATCAGCGAGCGTAACTGGGTCGAAGATATCATCATCATCCCGTAAATCCTTGGTCCAGGGCAACATTAAAAAGATGTTGTTTACAGAAACGCAATATGAACGCAACCACCCACTGACGCGTCTGTATAACACTAAGCTGGCTAAAATGCTAGCTCTGGACCTTCTCCCTTTTTCTTTTGTAGAAGGGGTTGGTTTTCTAGAATTAGTGGCAGCGCTCTGCCCTAAATGGAAGGTTCCTAGCCGGTTCTATTTTGCCCGAGTTGCGGTTCCAGCACTACATGAAGATGTTCTGAAGGTGATTGGGGCAGCTTTGCAGAAGAGTGCTGTTCACACTATACATCTGACAACAGACATGTGGACCAGTGGCGCAGGCGCTGATTACATGTGCATCACTGCACACTGGGTCTCTTTTTCAGGGGCTAAAGCAAAGCTAAACGCAGGTGTTGACACGGACATTGTTTTTAAAGCTGCTCGGAAACATGCAACAATAGCCATGTTTGGTTTGGAGAAACGTCACACAGCAGAAAACATTTTGGATGTCTTTAACACAAAGGTCCTTAACTGGCTGTCCCCACTAAAATGCCGGGTTGGTTATGTTTCCACGGACAATGGCGCCAATATAGTTAAGGCCATGAGGGTCAGTTACTATTTCAGAGTGCCGTGTTTGGCGCACTGTATAAACCTGGTTGTCCAAAAATTCTTGGCTAATAAAGCCAGTGCAGCGTACAGTGTATTGGACACCTGCCGAAAAATGTGCAAGCATTTCAGCCATTCTTTTAAGGCCCGGAAGCAGCTGAGGAGCCTGCTATATCAATGTAAAATTCCAGTGAAAGCACTCATCCAGGAGGTGGTAACACGTTGGAACTCAACCTTCTACATGCTTGAGCGTCTGTATGAGCAGTATATGGAACTCAATCAATATTTCCTTACAGAGGGTACAGAGGAGCTGAGGATGGGTGGGCCACAATGGAACATAGTTCAAAGCATGACACGCATGCTTCGTCCTTTTGAGTTCTTCACGCGTGCAGTCAGCAAGGAGGACTCTAATTTGGGAAAAGCTATCCCATTGTTGTACATGCTGGAGGACCAACTGAAGGAGGTGTGTTCTGTGTTTGAAAAAGATGACAAAAACCAAGACTCTTTGCTTCTGGCTGAGCAATTATTAGAACTCCTACAAGGTGATGAACGTCTTAAAAAGATCCACTCAGAAGAGCATTACATTTGTGCTACTATTCTGGATCCACGCTACAAAAAGGCGCTGGCAGGCCAAGCATTCTTTCCTTTTGATGATCAACATGTTCCAAAGTACAAACGTTGGCTAGCCTTGTCAGCCAAGAGGTTTGAAAGAGAACGGCTGGAAATTGAAGGAAATGGCAGTACATCAGCAGGCCATCCCCAGTCAAAACAATCCACTTCTGCACCTGTGGCTGTGGCACAAGTGACCTCTCAGCCGTTAAAGACACCGGCAACCGGATCATCTGCACGAGACACAACAGAAACATTGGAGGCTGAAGAGGATTGGCTAGCTCTGCGTGGGTTTGGTTCTCAAAAGGTCAGAGGCACAGCAAGAGCTAAGCAAAGTGGAGGAACCTTGGAAGAGGACCTTGAGTCGATGGTGAAGGACTATCTGAATGACTCAACAGAGGTCTATGTTAATTCTGACCCATTGGCGTATTGGCATGGGAAAAAAGAATTGTGGCCACAGCTCACCAACCTGGCTTTAAACTACTTGTCTTGCCCACTCGCAAGCGTGTCTTCTGAACGGGTTTTCAGTGCTGCTGGTGGCATTGTAACTCCCAAACGGAGCCGCCTCTCGCCCAAAAATGTGGAGAGGTTAACAATGATCAAGATGAATCAGCACCTCATACCACCAGATTTCAGAGTACGAGAAAGCGTGCCGGATGAAGAGGAGGTGGCCAGCAACATAGATGAGGGAATTTCTACTCTGTCAGGTGACACTGAGCTCACCCTGCCTGAATTCGCAGAGTATGATGACGAAGCCTTATTCTTATTCCTGGACCTTGATACCGAGCCCTGAAAATGAGACAACGAATCAATAACTTTCTTTTTCGTCCCTATTCACTTTTATTCCTGTCTGTCTGTCTTTCTTTGTTGTGCACAGTTAATATATTTCAAACTTTAATCAGATAATCACAAAATCAAGCCCATCAGCAGAACTGTCTTCACTGGTTTGCTAATTGATTTGAAGTTGCCGCAGTCTGCATTCCTCAGGTTCACAATTTCAGAAGAACATGCTCCTCTATCCTCCTCCTCCAGACTCCTATTTCCATCAAACCAGAGGGCTGGTTTACGCCCAATGAAGAAAGACTCAGCACTTGTGGGGGTGTTGTTGTACCTCTTTGCAGGTGAGTTGACAGCTCTGGGACCATTGTTGGGAAGCTCTAATACCGGATAAAAGTGGTTTGGACCAAATCCCAGGAATAATTATTTTTGTGTTTTTGATGACTTGCTTGCCTTTTAGGTGCTCTTAGGGAAGGTTCCGTCTGTTTGTGGGTGAGTTTCGTGGTCTGGGAGCATTGCTGGGACACTCTAATCTTGATTGGATTTGCTTTTCAGGAAATCCGTCGTGGCAACCCCGACTTATGGCCTAGCTACGCAGCGCGTTTGGACCAAAGGCCGAGAAATATTGCAAGTATGAGATTTTGCTTTTGGCCTGTTTGGGGGTGTTATGCTTCTTGGCGGGTGGGTTGGCGGGTCTTGGGGCATTCCTGGGAAGGTCTAATACCGGGTAGAAGTTGTTGGGACAAAATCCAGGCCGATTTTTTTTTGGCTATTTTGGACATTTTGCTCAATGTAGCGTTTTCGGGGGCCTGTTTGGGGGGCTTCCTGGTGTTTGCGGGTGAGTTTCGTGGTCTGGGAGCACTGCTGGGACACTCTAATCTTTGGCACTTTTTGAACTTAGGGTTCGTTAGGGTTAGCCCTAGCAGCAGGATTGCATGTGTTTCGGGGGGTTCTAGATTTTTGCAACTGAGTTCTGGGGTCTTAGAGCACTCGTGAGAATGTGTAATTTTGGTTGCAAGTCATTTGAAGAAAATCCATGGTGGGAAAGGGGGGATTTGGCATAGTTAAAGAAAGCCTTTGCCACTATTCTTAACTTAGGGTTTGTTAGGGTTAGCAGTATTTCTATTGCATGTGTTTGAGTGGGGGGGATTTCGAGTCTTGGAGCGATGCTGGCTATGGCTACTTTTGCTTGGTTGCTTGCAAGTGGTTTGAATGCAATCCACGGTGGGTAAGGGGTAATTAGGAAGGGGGTACTTCGGCCTACTTTTACTTTCAAAGTAAGTTTTGTCACCAGTTTTCTGCTAGGCCTCGTTTTTTGAGATTTGATTGGGGGTCTTCTACATTTTTGCGACTGGCTTTAGTAAGGGTCTGGGTGGGAGCACTGCTAGGAAGATCTAATTTTGTTCTAAAACACAGTTTACAGTACACCTAGCTTGAGGGGCAAGATCCGCTACATTAATTTGCCCATACTTATTTATCCTCCAAAAGGTGACTCAGAGTACGCACTTTCAAAAATATTGTACTGTCTACTAGGAAAATCAAATTGTGACTTTTTGCACTCCACAGCCTACATACCTTATATTTATTTATCAGTGGTGTTGTAATATTATATCACTTCCTGTTTTTCGTTGAATAATTACAGGCCGGGTTTCAGTCTCTGCAATGGGGAAAAAAGGATGGAGTCAGGCTTCACAGTAGCGAGCCACAATTCAGCATCAGGCAGGCAATGGACAGGGTGTCTTCTGGTGACCAACATCGATGGACGAAGCGTCGGCTGCAATGGAGGAGTGCCGCTAATAAGAGGATTTTTTTTCTGCAGGCAACTTACTTACCACTTCCAACAGGACCACTACAACCACATAGATACAGTATCCCTTGTCTTTTTCTCTGACTGTGACTGCATTTCTTGGATCTCTCTCTGCTTCTAAATTGATCCCTTAACACATCACTTAGTCCACTCCACTATCACATCTGCACCACACATAGTCATTTGTAAGTGCTCCTATGTAATTTGCAAGTCGCAGCACGCCCCAGCCCATAGAGGACTGGGATGGCCCCAATGATGAAGCATGTCACCAAGGGGCAACCCTGGTGAGTGAGGGGACACCTAGAAAAAAAGCAATTTCTCCTTTTCTATCTACTATACCTTCCAGAACAACCCCACTGAGTGTTGTTGTGAATGGATTTATAGTGACCAGCAAGGCTCTCGGGTATCTGGCTACAGAGACCTTATGTTGAATATCGTTATCAATAATTCCACACAGGCCCTGTACTGTCGCATTCTTTCTTCCACAGTTGTCGAATGTACTACTTACTTTTCACTGACATGCATGCAGTAGTGCATGCACTTTCAAAGATTGATGGATAGGTTTGTACCCAAAGAATTGTTTATGTTCAATTGTTTGTCTATGCTGTGCTTTTTTTTACAGGGTGTCTTTTGGTGACCAACATCGATGGACGAAGCGTCGGCTGCAATGGAGGAGTGCCGCTATTAGGAGGATTTTTTTTCTGCAGGCAACTTACTTACCACTTCCAACAGGACCACTACAACCACATAGATACAGTATCCCTTGCCTTTTTCTCTGACTGTGACTGCATTTCTTGGATCTCTCTCTGCTTCTAAATTGATCCCTTAACACATCACTTAGTCCGCTCCATTATCACATCTGCACCACACATAGTCATTTGTAAGTGCTCCTATGTAATTCGCAAGTCGCAGCACGCCCCAGGCCGTAGAGGACTGGGATGGCCCCAATGATGAAGCATGTCACCAAGGGGCAACCCTGGTGAGTGAGGGGACACCTAGAAAAAAAGCAATTTCTCCTTTTCTATCTACTATACCTTCCAGACCAACCCCACTGAGTGTTGTTGTGAATGGATTTATAGTGACCAGCAAGGCTCTCGGGTATCTGGCTAAAGAGACCTTATGTTGAATATCGTTATCAATAATTCCACACAGGCCCTGTACTGTCGCATTCTTTCTTCCACAGTTGTCGAATGTACTACTTACTTTTCACTGACATGCATGCAGTAGTGCATGCACTTTCAAAGATTGATGGATAGGTTTGTACCCAAAGAATTGTTTATGTTCAATTGTTTGTCTATGCTGTGCTTTTTTTTACAGGGTGTCTTCTGGTGACCAACATCGATGGACGAAGCGTCGGCTGCAATGGAGGAGTGCCGCTAATAGGAGGATTTTTTTTCTGCAGGCAACTTACTTACCACTTCCAACAGGACCACTACAACCACATAGATACAGTATCCCTTGCCTTTTTCTCTGACTGTGACTGCATTTCTTGGATCTCTCTCTGCTTCTAAATTGATCCCTTAACACATCACTTAGTCCACTCCACTATCACATCTGCACCACACATAGTCATTTGTAAGTGCTCCTATGTAATTCGCAAGTCGCAGCATGCCCCAGGCCGTAGAGGACTGGGATGGCCCCAATGATGAAGCATGTCACCAAGGGGCAACCCTGGTGAGTGAGGGGACACCTAGAAAAAAAGCAATTTCTCCTTTTCTATCTACTATACCTTCCAGACCAACCCCACTGAGTGTTGTTGTGAATGGATTTATAGTGACCAGCAAGGCTCTCGGGTATCTGGCTACAGAGACCTTATGTTGAATATCGTTATCAATAATTCCACACAGGCCCTGTACTGTCGCATTCTTTCTTCCACAGTTGTCGAATGTACTACTTACTTTTCACTGACATGCATGCAGTAGTGCATGCACTTTCAAAGATTGATGGATAGGTTTGTACCCAAAGATTTGTTTATGTTCACAATTGTTTGTCTATGCTGTGCTATTTTTTCTTGTCTCCCAAAACCTTTCCCAAAAACCCCCGTATCCATCCATTTTTCAAACCCTAACCCTCTTCCCCCGGGCTGTGTGGTTTTGATTGATGTGTGACTAAATTACAGCAATAAATCCACACACTTGCTGGGGAGGATAAGGTGATAGCAACAGGCTGGTGAAGAAATCCGAGGATATATTCTTACTCTGCTTGACAAAGAACCATTGCTAATGTGAAAGAACTTCAACCGAATTAGTAGTTATACTTTACCATTTGTTAGGCTACAATGTGGCACTGTTCTACTGTACTTCTGTCACCTGCTATATTCTCAGTTGTACCGTTGAATTGCTCAGGAGGACAAACCAGATTTAATTTTCTTTTTTTTCATAGGCATGCAACTGCCACTGTGTCACACCACTAGTACCACCGCTATGAGGAAATTTTATCCGACCAAGATTGCCAACCTTATTCGCTGTTTCCCGTGGAGCCAGCCCTGGGTCTAGCCCTACTTTCAAACACAAATTACAGGTAAGATAAGCGTTTGGTGGTTTGGGGGTATAATGGAGTATTAGTACGAGAGACGAGAGACTGAAGGTAGTACTACTAAAGTCCTAGGACTCTTGGATTCACTTCACTTAGTCTGTGAGAGGCACTTAGTATTGAAAACATTTGGGCATTTACACTTAAAGGAAGAAAATGGAACTAAACTTTCAGGAAAACAAAGTCACTGTTAAACCCCCACCCACCAGGCAAGCAATAAGAAACGGGTATGCTCAGATAAAGTTTGAAAAAGTATATTTATATCCCTAACAAAATAATCTCCCGCAAGACCCTCCCTAACCCCAACGATTGTCCTTCAAAAGTCCCCAAAAACCCAACTCCCAATTCCCACCCCCCAAAAGTCTCTAAAAAAGGGGCAAGGGACACTATGGGTGGATGCTGTCAACTTTTTGGGCCAGGGCATCATGCTCCTGGCGGAGCAAGGCGTGCTCTACGCGGAGCCCCTCCAACTCCTTTGAAAAGTGGTGGAGCTCCTGCTGGAGGCGGGACACCATCAGGGTACTGCGGCGCAGGCGTGCCTTCAATGCCTTGTAGGTGCAACGGCTGTGAGAGGAAGCTGTTGTCCTTGCTACTCGGCGGTGGCGTTTGGCTTTGGCCGCCCGACTCAGTCTGGGTGGACCACTGTGCTGGGTGGCACTGGCAGCCCGTGGGGGAACGGAGGCCGATGCAGACGACGTAGTTGTTGTGGTCGACTGCACACTTTCTTCGTCCTCCAGGGCCACCAGCCGCCGATATTCGGCCACAGTGGCATCGATCCTGCGTTGCCGGACCGCTCTAGCCAGCTCCTTCCTCCTTGTTCGTTTGGAAGGAGAACCTATATGAAAAAAGAAAGACATAGTCTGTAACCAATGCTCTTTAAGATTAACTCAATCATTCAGCAGAAATTTGTGTTGCACTACAACTAGCAACTTGCAAGCGCATTACATAACTATTGAGGCCAGTATCTATCTAACCTCACACTTCTTCATCCTTGCTCTAACATTAGTGGGAGTTTAAGGAACAAATTCTATGAGCACTATGGACTTCCATTGGAGTCGACTATGAAAGTACACCAGTCTTATTCTTCTTCTTGTCTCTTGTTTAGGAAAATTGGTACGTTATCTTCTGCAAGCCGGCATAATGCCAGCGCAGTAAACTTGCACCCGAGAAAAAGAGACGCACGCCATGAGGAGTGACCTAGACTTGCGTTGCGTTACTGTACCCGTCCAGTACATGCAGGTGGTGAAGCTCTTACTTTTCTATTATGGGTGGCACTGAGAATACTCTGTTACAACTCAAGGGCTACTGCTTAATTAATTTAACTTTCACCCTACAGTGGAAATGAGTACTAGAAATGGAAAATTGAAGAAGATAAATAATCTGATTATCTATCACTTCACATGGGATGTTTTTGCTTATATATGGGATGACTTTAGGTGCTTTGCTTTTTATTGAGTGACCAGTGATACATCCACACATGAATGACTGAGTACTACTAAACTTATTAAGAGAGGTAGGGAGTGGCCACCGTAATAACCGGATCTATGCTGTGCTTGCAATACAAACTACTGCTACTATTGATGGTAGTATTTGGACAAAATTAAAACTTCCTTTCCTTGCCTTTCCTACACTGGAACGGACGTGCGGGTGCAGTGTTACATGCTCTTCAAAGTTACACTTCGTTCATCCACTGACCGTCTACTCTCTCTAGATCATGGGTACTCACAAACTTTCTCTCAGGGGCTAAATTTACAGTGTAGTTTGTGGCCGAGGGCCGCACTGGTGGGGGCGGAGTCAGAGGGGGCGGGGCTAAAGCAAAACGATAACTTGTGACCATGAGGTTGCACACAGGTCCCTGCAGCAGATGCCCTCATCCACTGAGCCACCAGACCCAGCATTTACATACATCTCTCTCCCTCCTGCTCTCCCTCCTGCCCTCCCTCTCCATCTCTCTCTCCCTCCTGCCCTCCACCTCTGTCATCTCACTGTGTGTGTGTCTATCTGTGTCAACCTTCAGCCCGGGTTGAGACCGCTTCCTCAACGCGCACACACAGACAACAACACCAAAGTACTTAACAGGTCTTTAAAATACCATTAACATATTATTGAGGCTTTGTTTGTTGTAGCGCCCCTGCTTCTCCACCCTGACAATCACTGCTTGCCCGGCCCCACAGAGCAGAGGCTTTGTTCTATTTCACCTCGTTGTGGCCTTGCATCTCCACTCTGCTCTGTGGGGGCCAGGGGAGCAGTGATTGTCAGAGTGGAGATGCAGGGGCGCTAACAGGTGAAATACAAAAAAGCCTCTGCTCTGTGGGGGCCGGGGGAGCAGTGATTGTCTGCAAGGTCTGCGCACCGCCAAGGAAGGCTTGCCGGGCCACCACCGGCCCGCGGGCCGTACTATGAGTACCCCTGCTCTAGATACACATATGCTATCTAAGAGTCAGATAGTAGCATGATCCAGGTATATGGACACATACAGTTTCTGTGTCACCCACCCAGGCTGTTGTCCTTCCACCCATCATTGCTTTATCATTCACCCAGCCATGCATCTCATATTCTTGCCTTCCCAGCTAGTCTTCAATCTCAATAAGTAAGGAATATATAAGAGCTTACCTCTGGCCGCCACCACCACCGTCTCAACTCTCACAGCCGCCGCCTCCTCCCCTGAAGAATCGCCCTCCGCCTCCGTGTCGAGCACCACCACCTCCACACTGGCCCCGCCACCAGATGTTCCACCTACAAAGTACATTTAAGAATGTTAGAATAAAGCACTCACTAGTCTTTGGTCTAGGAATGAAGACATGTGAAAACAATGTAATTTGTGACTGTCTACTTTAAAGTTAAAAAAAAGTCCCTTTTCCAGGGAAGGTTGTCTTGCTGCATTTTTTGGCACAACTGATGAAGGCTGTTTTTTTAACACGCACCATTTTCTCCACACAGACAGAAGATGGACTTCTAACAACAAGATCAAGTTGAAACCAGGTGAGAGCTCGGCTCGACCACAAGAAATGTCTTCAATTAATCGTCAGCACTAACCACTTTTCCATTATCAGTTAAACGTTTAGTTGTATTATGACTTCATTTTAATAAATGTGTTTACTTTTAATAAAGCTTTTAAACTTAAATACAATCTGTGTTTTTTGGTCCAGACTAGAGTGACTGAGCGAAAGGTTTTGCAATTTTTGCAAGCATGAGTCCAGATAGAACACTTCAAAAGACATTATGGACAATCCCAGAGGACTGCACTAAGTTGATAGAGCTATTGCTGACTAGAATCATGGGAGTTTCGCCAACCGTGCAATCTTAGTTAGCTACACAGACAGACTAATAAGAATAATCTAGTAATACCACAGGGAGTCATAGTAGAGGCAGGATAAGAATTTAGATACAGTCTACAAGAAGATCAAAGACAATTTTGAAAAAAGTCAAATGAGGAACGCTAGGAAAAATAGGTACTAGTCTAAAATGAAAACTTACTGGGGCCAGCAGAGGAGCCCTCGCCTGCCCGATCCTGGCCCTGTTGAACAGCATCCGCCGCCTGCTGCTCCTGTGTCCTCCTCTCGCCCCTGGGGGGAGCTGACGTACAACATGAAAGAAAGTACAGAAAACATGGATGATTGTTGCTTGTCAATGTCAACCAAATCAAACATTTCAAAAGAACAATAACAAAATATTTCCGCGAAATTATATTGATTAGGGTTAGTTTTCATTTATTTGCGGACCTGTGACTTGGAAAGTCACGTAACTCACTAAACAAAGTACTGAAACGTTCACCTAGGACTGGCAGGCAGCAGTCCGCAGGCAAGACGCAAAGTGACAGACAAACTCCATTGTGATTTCAGTCAGATCAGTGACAACACTAACAGTTGCCTGCTACATTACCAGTCATTTAAATAGTCAAACTATCAATCCACCGCCACTATTTTTCCTATTGTCAGGGGTACAAAGGAAGGGGCAGATTTAAGCCCCTTGCGGCTCTTTTGCGCCGTTCTTGCGTGACTTTTGTGACGCAGCAGCTAAACAAAAAAGGGCACCATGGTGAGGCGTATAATATTATAACAACGTGACGCATTTGGGAGATGCATCCCGTTATAAAGCCCTGCGCCATCAGGGGGCGTTCCGGCGCAAGGGAGGGCATTCCTGCGCTGGAACACATCCTAAAAGTGGCTGAGGGAAATCTACAAAATTTCAATCAGTCACCTTTAGGACAATGATGCGTCACACAAACCCTGCACCTGCTTGAAGCAGACGTACGGCTTGACCCAGCATTGGGGAGATAGGGTACCCCAGAGCATTACTGGAGCTGCGCCATCGTTGCGACGCAACTCCAGCAGTAAAGCTTCGGTGACGTTTTGGGCCCATGGTGCGCCGCATTGCAAATACGGCGCACCATGTTTGGTGGTGGTAGCGGGCCGCACAATTAATGGCGCATCCCTGCTACTTTGCAGGGATGCGACGGTAATTGCAATTCTGCCCCTTAGGGGCATACTTACTTACGCGTTCTGGCGCATCTCCAGAGATGCGCCAGATCAAATGCGTCACGCAAAACTACCCTTGCGACACGGCAGATGCGCCTCATTTACTGTGCGGCGCGCCCTGGCGCAAGGGTAGGCACTTGCGTGACGCATCTCGTCACGTAAGAGCGGCGCATCGCTGGAGTCACGTCGCCAACGCAATGCAACTCCAGTAATGCTCAGGGCCACCCAATACTTATGATGCTGTGTCAGTCCTTTCGCCTGCTTCGAGCAGACATAAGGAATTGAATTGACGTAGCAGCGTCGCAGAAGTGCCTGTGTTAAATCTTATAGATTTCACGCAGGCAATTTTGCGAGGCGCACAGCCGCCGGACCGCCCACCCTGCGTACTAGGAACGCACCCATTGTGGTGCAGGCCCATGGCTTTATAACGTGACGCATCTCCCTAGATGCGTCATGCTGTAAATGACTCGCAGGGATGCGGCACGTTTACGCCGCTGTTGCGTCACACAAGGCAACGTAAACGTGGCGCAAGGGGCTTGTAAATGTAATCTGCCCCCTAGTGTCTAGCATTACGCAGTTCTGTAAAGTACACTCATACATAATAGTTACTCAGGCCAATGAGACCACGAAATAGAAAACAAATAAGCATAGTAGCAACGCCACTGAGAAGGAGAGCAGTGCACCTGAAATGCACAGAAGATTTTGAAATATAATTTAACTACAATGTAATCGTCATCAGCGGCATTATTGGCTTGCTCCATGTAAAAAACAAATATTTGCAATACAACAACACAGAGCAGGAGAAAACATCATAGTAGTGAGTGATTAAATGGCTACTACTACTCACCAAGCCCGGGGATCTCCAAGCCGAGCTGGTCCAGCAGGTCGCGCTCGCGGTCCAGGAGGTCCGTCCAGCGATGGGTGACCTGGCTGTAGGTGCGCTGGACCCCGTAGAGGTGGGATATGGCCCAGCACAACTTCTCCCACCGCTTCTGGCGCTCCCGCATGTTGTAGCCGCCGGCCGCGATCCTGCCATCTCCCGCGATGGTCCTGGGCAGGCGGCGCTGGACGAAGTAGACCAGCGCGCCCACTTCCTCCGGGCTGAATATCTCCCGTCGCGTCACCTTCTCCCCCCTCAATCTCCCACATGCTGTCCTGGCACTGGGTCCAGCACTACTCCCCGCCGCCGCTGCGGCCCTCAAGTGCCTGGGCAGCTTCACGGCGCCTGGCTTGACCATGGTCTGGGCAGGTAAGGTAGGAAGAAGTAGAAAATTAAGAAAGAATAGGATAGGGAAGAAGAAAAGAAAAGAGTTTAAAAAAGTAGTTTAAAAGTAAAGAAAAATAGCAGAAAAGACCAAAATATACAGCTAGGAAAAGAGAGGGATAGATAAGAAGCAAAATCGTAAATAAAAAACTGAAAACAAGCAAAGGATGGCAAAGATACCAAGAGGATTAAACACCATGCCCAGACACAGGAAATGAATGAAAAACAAGATGGCCGGCGCAAGTTCACGAGCGCGAAAGTAAGTTCGCGCGAGATTTTCCTCGCGATCTCGTGCGAACCTCTAGATTTCCCGCGCGATCTCGTGCGAACCTCTACTCGCAATGCGCTTACTGCGCGAGATTATACATAGCGGGCGGAAACGGAAATACGTCATGCAAACAAAATGGCCGCGCCCGTACTCGACCTTGGGGTAAATTCGCGTGTTGCGCTGCAAGCGGCTCGCGAATACTGCAAAAAAACTCGCGAAACAACAAGCCGCAAAAAAATAAAATGCTCATTCGCACGAATTGGCGGCTTCCGCGGTCGGTTTCGCACGACGCCGCACCGCGAATAGCGCGAAAAAACCGAAAAACGATTTTAGCAAAAGCAAAAGCAATGAGCAGGTGCAAAAGGTCAACCTCATGATTTGTAACGATTCTCAGTAGTGCTTCCTGAGGGGGCCCTCCAGAAGTTGGTTGCCTGCTTGCAACTATTGTGTGACCCTGCTCTGACCTCAACTGTATGCCACAAAGGTCCTGATTTACAGCTAAAGGAGCAGACAAGCAGGTGCCAGGCTGGAACTTGAAATTCTTTCAGTGACACATTAATTAGCCCCTAATTCATTATTGTCAGTTGGGGCAGGGCAGGTGTTGTTAATAAACTAACCCCAAATTAATTCATGTCAGTTCAAGCAGGGCAGGTGGGCTTGCTTTCCCCCCCATCTTCTACAGTGATGATGAACCAGAGGGTGGCATTGATGTAACAGAGGGTGGCATGGGTCAAAGAGAGGGTGCCAGTGGTGAAACAGAGGGTGCTGGGAGGCTGTGATGATGAACCAGACGTAGAAACAACATAGTCGCGACCGTTGCGAGCCGACAAGTAAGTTCGCAATTGCGAACTAGTACCAAATCCTCGCGAACTGGGAGAAACACTTGCGAACACAAAAAAAAAAATCCGCAAATTCGCGAGAATTCGCGGATTTTGCGGATTGCGAATTCGCAAATCCGCAAAATTCGCGAACGCGAGATTCGCAAAATTCGCCCATGCTTAGTATGTTAGCCTAATGTATATATGACTGTATATATGTTTTATTACTTTTAAACCATTGTATGGCTAAGAAACCATATCAATGCTTTTACAGTTCTATTTCGCAATCCTTATCTTACTGTACGTACTTTTTATAATAACAATTATTGCAATTGTGGCAATACATTTCTCTTGTACGAGAAGAAAGACTGTTCAATAAATGTTAACCCTTTATTGACAAACGCCCGTCTCTCTATTCTCTACATCTCGTGAAAGTAAACTGCACTAGACTGACTGAGTGAAATACATGTCTATTGTTTCACACAACCCTAGAGATTGACTCTTGATCTGAGGAGCAAAGTTGTCATGTTGCACGGTTGTTGGAAAGCTGAATCCCTTCTTGTCTGTGCCAAGGAAGCTGATCACTTCCTATGCAGAGAAGAAAGTTTCCAGTGACCTCTGAGCTAGTTGGTAACACAACCCAATTAAGTTTAGCATAGTCAGTGGAGGCCTGGAATATCCGCAGTTCCACGTCGATACTACAGTTTATGTTATTCCAATGCGCAGGGCCTAGTGGGAAACTAGGAACTACACTACAACTTAATGTGGCTGTGGGCCTGCTAATCAGACCCACAGCCTGCTGTTCTCTCTCTAATGTAATGCCAATGCACTCTAGGTGCATTACGAATTCGAACTGGTTCACCTTATAGGCCCCTCTAACAGTGTACCCCAGGTACCCAGGGCATAGGTGAATCCAAGGCCTACCAGGGGCTGCAGCATGTATTGTGCCACCCCTGACCTGGCCTATATTTGACACAACTGGCTGATCAATCAGCTGGGGTAAGTTGGTGTAATCACCTCTTACATAGATATAGTATACCTATATCTAACCTAACTGGACACATGTTAACCTATAACCCACTCCTATGGAAGGCCTCTACAATCCTGGAGGCAGAGTGCTTGGTTTCACGTGAGATGGTGCTCTGGCACGAGCTGAGCCTGTCTGCAGCTGTCGGGAACAACTCCCTTAGCTGTTCCGGGATATTGCCATACCATATACTCTTAAGTGCAATATAATCCTCGCTGTTTCTTGCTAACTTTGGTTTGGCTTTATCAAAACATGTCGAGTAAAGTGTCATACAAATTGGGATACTACCCCCTTGCCAGTTCTGGTGACGGGGGTAGCATTCCACCCTTCTAGAGGGACACAACATGTACATAACCTGAACCCCGGTTAAAGTTAAACTAGAACCTCAACATCACAAAATGGATGCTGCCACCACATACACAAGTCTGACCTCCTGCTGCTGGGAGTCCTTCCTGCGAGGGAGGCTTGGACAAAGGGTTTCCTGCCGTGGGAGGTGCTAGCACCACCCCAGACAGGATTTTGTGTATTGGGTAGGACAGGGCTGAATAGAATGAGACATGTCTGGGGCACACAAGGTGTCCCAGTGCATAAGCCAGTCCAAACCGGTGCTGTGGCTTTCCAGCCCCAGTCCTGGCGCGGAGCTGGACAAAGGAAAGGGGGTGTAACCACCCCCCCTTCCTGGTCCCACCCAGTGGAGGGACCTAGCAGGTGATCCGGCCCCCAGATTTGGAATAAAAGTAGGAGCTGTGTCCCAAGACTTCAGATCATCCTGAACTCGACTTGAAACTAAAAAGAAAACTGGACTTCGACATTCTGCTGCACAGAAGACTGAAAAGCAACTCCCTTGTGGCCAAGGAGTGACCACCCTGTGAATACAGGCACCATCCAGCAACTAGACATCTGCTTTGCCACCGCCTCCCGCCGGAGCCCGAGCCCAGAGCCCAACAAGACCCTGATTCCCAGACATCTCAGAGCCCGATCCACAGTCCCTGAAAAGAAGAGACCCGTGGAGGCACCGAGAGACGTGGGACCGGACCTCTTGAACGACCACCGAGAAGCTGACTGCGCAGCACCCGAGGCACCCTCGATGCTTTACTTTGAGGTTTGAGAAGCCACACCACCGAGCAGCATTTGCACCAAAGATCAGCCCCCCAGCATCTCCACGATTTGCGTGGGGCCCTTTTGCACTTTGCCACTCGACGCGCCATCCCAGCCACTTGCCACGTGGCTAGCGGCCATCTTGGTGACGAAACCTACAAACAACATCACTGGTCTGGATGCTCCAAATTGGCCCTCGCTCTCCTAAAAAGGAGCACCCGCTCTGATCTTGCTGGTCCGAGTGAGAAGCTTGCATCGATTGCTGCGTGACTTGCATTAGCCAAGGCCTGTTTGCTCTGATTAAGAAGCCGACACTGCCATCAGCTAGAGCCTTCGTGGGACAGCTCATGACCAATGCCTGGATGTCCTTGACCTCTTCGTGTCCACGTGGCTGCAGAGACAATCTTCCCTTCTTCCCCTGTTTGCACCCGACATCGCCTGGTTCCATCCTGGTTTCACGGTAGTCACTGGCTTGTGACTTTGAACATTGTTACTCTGCTTTCAGGTCTTCACCTCTTCAGATCCACCCTTGGATCCACCGGAACTCTTCTCGACAACCCGCCTGCAGCATCTTCATCTTCAGGCACCATCGACCTGCGTGACGAAACCCGACACTACTTCGCACCTATGTGTCCGCCACGGCATAGGCAGTTTGTTGCAGAGGGTCATCTTGGCAGTACACTCACTTCCACCTACCAGACGGAAGCAAAGGCAGCGCTCTAGTCAATCTGGCCTCCCCTCCCTACTTAACACCGAGGGAGGCGCGGACGCGCACAGCGGCGCGCCAGCAGCGCGCCAAAGGCGCGCCAAAGGCAAGCCCGTCTGCGTCAATCCGCGCCAGAACGCCGCCAGATGCCTTGCCACCATTCCCTATTCAATCGGGTACCTATACTGTATCAGTATCCCGGAGAATGATCACAACCACTTCACCCCATATCAGGTACGAACGAAACGATTTGTTAGATTTGAGCCCCCTTTCCCCTAAAATATCAGAAGACCTATTAACTGATCTCAAGAAAGCCCCCTGTGCCTGTGTTAAGAGAGATAATGCTCAAACTGATTCTGCCAGCCCCCCACACGGTAAATACACAGCCATATATTTTAATGCTAGATATATTCCAAAACACGCTCTTGAGAAATGGAGTCTGCTTGATTCTGAAGAACCGGACCTATGTTTTATATCAGAAACATGGCTACATGAGCACGCCATCCCTGATCTTCAAACAGCGTTTCCCCCCCAGTACTCAATTATTAGGCGTGATAGAACAAAGGGAAAAGGTGGTGGAGTACTCATAGCAGCCAAGGAGAACATAAATCTCCAAATCATAGAAAGCCCTGTGGTAAATGACTCTGAAATCATAATTTTCAAAGCAAATAGGCTAGGAAAAGAAGAAATATGGAAGGGTGCTTTATTAAATGTTAACATTCTATTAGAATCCATTGCCCCTCATGCACTGACAGCCGACAATTTTTTATTATTAGGTGATTTTAACTACCACATCGACGACCTGTGCAACACTGACATAGAAAAATTAATTTCTGCTATGAACACCCTTAATCTGACACAAAAGATTACAGGCCCTACCCATCAAGCTGGGCATACGCTTGATCTTTTATTTACTAATTCCCCTAATGTTTCACCAATTACTCCCATTCCACTATTATGGACCGACCACTTTCTTATAAAATTCTCCATAAGCAGCCATAGATCAGAAATCGCAAGAAATAAAAATCAAAAATCATGTAGGAATATGAAAAAAATTACTCTAGCTGCCTTTTCTGAGAATTTTGTGATAGATCAGAAAAACGTAAATGAAAATGTCAATCTCGGAGCCCTGTATCTAGAATCCGCTGTCCAAAAAACACTAGACAAGATAGCCCCACTTCGAAAGGTGTATTGTAGGGAGAAATTTCGCCTTGGTTCACTGACCAGCTAAAACACCTCAAAACCTTAACAAGGAATGCCGAAAAAACATGGCGTAAGCATAAAGATCCTAAAAATCGTAAAAATGTATCAAACCCTACATACCAAATACATGAGGGAAATAAAATCAGCGAAAAGAACACACATAGCTGAACGGATAAACAAAGCTGAGAACTCGTCTAAAGAGCTCTACCATATTCTAAAGTAATTTACCTCTCTTAAAAGTCCGCAAGAAATGCCAACAACTAATGAATGGACGGAAAACCTTTCTAGATTTCTAGATGAAAAAATTATGAAAATATGTAAATCCTTTGAGTCAAAGAACACATCCCTCCAACACCTGGAACAGGAGCTATATGCGACTCAAGCGGTACACCCGCATGATTCTTCTCCGAGCTGGTCCACATTTGATCAGCTGGATAACGAAAAAACTATGCTAATAGGATGTAAAATCAAATCAGGCTCCCCTAGCGATCAGCTGACTTCAAAACTATTTACCATTCTTGCACTAGTATTAACAGCTCCTCTTTCCCGCCTTTTAAATACATCACTGATAGAAGCGGAATTTCCCAAAATTTGGAAGTCAAACCTTTATTGAAAAAGTCCGGTGCCGATGTGAACACCTTGTCTAATTACCACCCTATCTCCCTGCTGCCCTATCCAGGAAAAGTACTGGAGGCATTTGTAAACAAACAGCTGGTAACATACCTTGAGACAAATAATTTACTCGACTCCTCACAGTCTGGTTTCCGTGCTGCGCACAGCACGGAAATAGCCCTGGTCGAGGTTGCCGACAGCATCAGACTTGCTTTAGACAGACGCCAATCTTGCATTCTGGTGCTTTTGGATTTATCGGCTGCCTTTGACACCATCTCCCACCAGATCTTGATTAGTAGACTGTGGGAGTGTGGTGTCAAGGGGCAGGTTTTAAAATGGTTTATCAGCTATCTGTCTAATCGGACAACTACCTTACAAATAGGGGAGACCCTGGCCAGTACTCGGGCTGTTACAAGAGGTGTGCCGCAAGGCTCTATTCTTAGCCCCTCGCTTTTTAATATTTACACGGCCCCTTTGGCTAAACTGATCAGGACATACGGATTTGACGTGTTATCATATGCGGATGAAACGCAAATACTGGTTACCCTTGGCCCGGACGTAAATGACACCAAAAAGCGTTTTAAAATGTGCCTGACAGAGGTAAAAAACTGGATGAGTTTAAACCATCTCCAGTTGAATGGCACTAAATCTGAAATATTGACCTTCGGGCAAGCAGGCGAACATTGGACCCATGACTGGTGGCCCACGGAATTGGGGGAGTGCCCCATCCCAAAAGAATCAGTCCGTAACCTAGGATTTCACATGGACAACAAACTGTCCATGAAGGACCATGTAAACCATACGGTAAGCACCTGTTTTGGAATCATGAGAAGTCTACGAAAGGTCTTTAAATGGTTACCAACAGAAGCATGCAGAACTTTGGTTCAGGGACTCATATTAAGCAGGCTAGATTATGGTAACTCTCTTCTTCTTGCCATAAATGAGTGCCACATTAGGAAATTGCAAGTAGTGAAAAACACGGCTGCTCGCCTGATCCTGGGTTTACCCAGACGATCCCCCTCTATGCCATGCCTAAAAAGTCTACATTGGCTCCCTGTTAAAAAAAGAGCCATCTTTAAAACCATGTGCTTGGTACATAAACACATGAATGGCTCAGGACCAAAATATCGGAATCAAAAACTGACATGGTACTAGCCTGGTCGACAACTGAGATCAAGTTCCAAGTCACAACTTACTCCACTAAGAGTTCTAACTGCTAGAAATGGAGGACGCACCTTCTCCTTTATGGCACCATCCCTATGGAACAAACTCCCCCTAGACATACGTACGACCACCGAACTCATGTGTTTTACGAAAAAAACTGAAAACATGGCTCTTTAGTTAAATTCTCATTTTAGACCTATCTTTTTTTCTGGGACTGTCTGCATGCGCCATGAGACTTCCCCTGGAAGTGATATGCTGCGCAATACAAATATCCAGACTAGACTAGACTAGACTATGCACCCGCTTCCTGTGGGTGAGCTAACTCAGCAACGCCGCTGTTCCTACACTGGTACACACCTCTAGTGTTCATCCTGAACAGCCCCAGCGATTCCCCAGGCCCTAGGCCTACTTCCTTTTCGATTGGTGGTACTTAAACCACTATTTTAGTATATGGTTTAGGTGGCCCCTAGGGCTCATCCATGTTGTGCAACTTTTGTTTTAACGGATTTGCCTCTGTGCTCATAAAGAGTATAGGGGAGACTTGTAGTAAATAAATATATATATATATATATTCAATATATATCTGTGTGGTTTCCTTTCATTTGCTATTCAAGGGGATTGTGTATGGTAAAACAGCTTGCTTCAAATGCCTTTACAGAGTTTAGCCTAAGACTGCTTTGTCCACGCTACTAGGATAGCTGGTCTTTAAGGTTGACTTACAACCAGTCATCATAAGGGTTGCTTGGCATGGTACAAGTTGATCACTAGAACTAGTGAGCATCATATACCAGGCCAACTTCTCACAAGTGCTCCCAAGCATTCAAATCAAAAAGACCTTGAAAATCATTAACCTTGCTGCCCTTTAGCCAACCATCCAATGCTCTGCAAAAGAAAATGACATATTCAACCCAAGTACTGTTTTCTAACTTTTTGTATTTCCTGAACCTCTGTCTATAGAGCTCAGGTGTCAAACCATATCTAGACATCAATGCATCTTTCATGTGGCTGTATGAAGGCAAGTCTAACAATGTATCCCGCCCCTCACTAAGGAACCTTCCCCACAACCCCGCTCCCCAATCTCTCTCAGGGACCTGGTGGGAAGACATGGCTACCTCATAGGCTCTGAACCACTGACCAATATCATCACTTTTATAAAACTCCTTTACCACATCCTTGGGAATATACACTCTACTTTCTGTATGTACTGACGGTACGCTGCCACCAGAGGGAGTCATTTATAAACTTTTAGCTTTTAACTCCAACTCCCTCAAAACTTTTTCATGCTCAAACTGTATTTTCTTTTCCTCAAGATCTAATCTCCTATTTTCTATTTCCAGTTGACTAGTCACCTTGAACTTGGTTATTTCCATTTCATGTCTTCTTGATCTCTCTCTGTCCTCCAACTCTTCTGGAGTCAGACTGTTGTTAGAAGCATGGCTACTTGCAGGGGAAGGGGGCCTCTTTCCTCCTAGGCTCAATGGCCCTTCCTGTTGTACTTCTGCATTATCATCATCCTCAATCACAGGAGTTTTCCTTGCTTCTACCCAGGCCCTCAACGCCTTGTAGAATTCTTCCTTCACTTTAAATCCAGAAGTGGAAACATTGAATTTTTTGCAAAAGTACTTCATCTGCTCTACTGTGTAGCATTCCAGCCTATCTTCTTCCCATTTTCAATTAAGGGAGACTATGGATTCTGCTCTCTCCACTGAATTAGGCATCTTTCACAAATAGGCAATCCAAAAATTCAAAAAGGAATCTACCAAAAAGTATGCGGTATCGTTATGGTCTGCAGTCACTAAGTAGTGTTCACCATTCACTGCACATGAGTCACAAATGCAAATCCAGAATCCTCACTGCTGACCGCCAATGTTAGATTTGGGGGTCTCTGGTTGGCACAGGTAGGTACTTGTGACAAGCAGGGACCCTCTCCTCTAGCCAGGACAAGGGGATTAACCTCCTAAAATAACCCCTGCTCAGCCTCAAGGTAGCATGGACGCGAGCAGTCAAGGCTTATTTCAGAGATGTTGTAAGTTAAGCATTTGTGACCACATACAGTTAACCAGTGACAACACTACAAATGGACACCACACCAGGTTTATATAACAAAAAAGGTAGAGTTTGTATAGAATTATCACAAGACCATAAACGACAAAAATACACACTATGATTACTTTAAGATGGTAGATTTAAGCTTAGTTCCGTTCATTTCTTAGATGCAACACTGTGTTAATGTACCTTAAGTTGCGTTGCGCTTCCACAACAAGCAATGTTGCAGCGATGGGAAATGCGGCAAAGTTCAGATACAAAGAAATAAATACGTGAAGATCTTCCAGGTGCGACACGCTTCTCGAGGATGTGAGAAACTCTCGGTTCGATGTGTGGACTGCAGCAGCGACATCCTTACGATGCGACGGCAACAGCTCCAGTGGTGACGCTCTTCTCCACGATGCGTGAAGCATCCACACGATGTGACAACTACAGCGGCGACATTCGAGATGCAACAGCAGCAGCTCCAAAGGCGGCGCGTTTCACGGAGATGCGAGGTACTCTTGGTCAATGCGGTAGAATGCGACAGTTCCAGTGACGACACCCTCCTTCTTCGGAGTTGCGATAGCAGGCACAGCGACAGCGACACGCTCCGACCTTATTGCGAGATTCTTCTCCTGATGCGGTGCAGTACGACAGCTACAGCGGCGACACCCTCCTTCTTTTGAGCTGCGAAGGCAGCAGCAGCGACGGTGACGTGCCCCCTTTTCGTTGCGGCACGCTTCTCTCTGATGCGGTGCAGTGCGACAGTTCCAGCGGCGACACCCTCCTTTCTCCGGAGTTGCGACGGCAGGCACAGCGACGGTGACACGCTTCTTCTCTTTGAGTCGCGCTTCCAGCTCCTTGTGACACGCAAGTCCTCAGAGGGCCCAAAACAGCAGCAGGCACTTCCACAAGAACTGTGTGCAGGGCAGACACATCAGCTGCTCCCCATTGGGTGGAGCCAGCATTGTGAAAGGCAGGCACAGACCTATTCAGAGTTCAGGTGCCCTCCTCCCTCCCATCAAGATGCAGATCTCTCTTTTCACCACTGGGTGACTCAGCCTGTCTCCTGGAATTCCCCAGCCCTGTCACTCTCAGAAACCAGACATAGGAATACACAACCTAGCAGAGGCAGGTTTGAATGGTTAGACAAGCAAATACTAACTTTCTAAAAGTGGTATTTGCAAACCCAGAATATTAAAATAAAGTTTACAAAAAGATGTATTTTAATTATTTTAAGTTCAGGCATACTAAACTCGAATTTCCACCATGTTCTCTGAGCCTGTTAGGATTATAAAATGTAACAATCCTAACAGCCCATTCTGGCCTATGAAGAACAGGTAGCCTTGCAATAGTGATAAAAACTAAAATGGCTGTAATTCACTAGTAGGACATGCCACGCACACCAGGGCTTGTCCTACCTTATACTTACAATGCACCTGCCCTTGGGTCTTCCATAGGGGTGACTAATATGAAGAAAAGGGAAGGTTCAGGGACTGGCAAGTGGGTGCACTTGCCCTGTCAGCATGACAGTACCAGACTGCACACAGCCTCTGCAATGGCAGACGTTAGACACACTTTACAAGGCCTCTTATGTGGGTGGTACAACCAGTGCTGCAGGCTCACCAACAGCATTTGGATTACACACCCTGGCACACTCAGTGCAATAGACTAGGGTCTGACAAGTAAACCAAATAGCCAAACATGGAACCACTGATTCATACATCAATTTACAATAGGGATCACTTGCATTGTGGCACTGAATAGCAGTGGCACAGTGCCCAAAGCATCTAACACCAGCAAAAACACATGAGGCAACAGCAAAAATGGAAGGGACTCACGCCAATGGTGCCAGGTCTAACAGGGGATACAAATCTTTGCTACATCTTCTGAATTAAATTAATGGAGCTGACATGAAGGGAGCCGTGAGATGATGATCTGTCTGATAGAAAAGATTCAACCTGACTCAGTCATGCGCACTGCTCTCTGATGTTGTCAAATCTCTGTAGAAGCTGGTGATGATGAACGATTTTAAATACAAGAAAGTGTTCAAGTAAAAGATATGCCTGCGGTTTGAATCCACTGTTGTTTTATAATCATCTACTGTGGAAATCACTGCTGCTTCTGTGCCTCAGCTATACTAGAATCTCTTTTGCAATTCTTAAAGCAGGTCATTTTCTTTGAATGTAGGTATATTTTTTGAGGCACTTTGGTCTGGAAAAGCTTTCATGTAAGGCACATAGACTAAGCCTGGGCAGAGTTCATGGGGTTCTGCAATGTGGAATCATCGCCAACACCACCATGCACAGCACAAGTGGGTGCTTCTTCTTTTCTGCCACTTGAGTAGCAGCTTTTTAAAAGCAAGCAGACAGTTTCTCAATGTTCGCCAGTGCTGAGAAAGTTATTTACACAAACTGTTGAAATATATAGTGTACATGACAATGACATGGACACTTGCTTTATGAATTGCAACTTTTGAATTTTTCTTTTTTTCTTGCAACCTATTCAGTTCTGCATCTTTTTGATTTTGTGCATGGGAATAACGCGGAGCTCCACCAACGGTAAGGAGCTCACTGCATGAATATAGAAGTACTTTCCCAAAACTCCTCGGAGATGCCAGAAGGCTAGCGTTAACACACGCTTTCCATTTTTTGTTTTTGCAGAAACGACATTCCAACATAGAACCAGACCCTCGGGAGATTGTCCCCGACAACTTTTTTTACAGCGCAGGTAGGCGCATACATACACAACAAGAATGAATCAGAGCATGACGAGCGTGTATGTTTTAATGCAGTGCACTTATTGTTCGTCTTTCCCACTTGTTTCAGCATTTCCCCCCAAACCACTCCTTGCATTTTTGGAATACAATTACCTGTTGGAGCCATGACCCAACGCTAAAGGTAGGCTGATGGTGGCCAGGGTGCGAACTAGGTGTTGATCTCTTGCGAACATCATAGACATGATTGTTTTCCTTTTTCTTGTAGTTATTGTTTGGTCCTGAGGAGAACCCTGCCAGTCACAGGGCTCGAAACGCGTCGACCGACCAGGTCCCAGGTCATTCCCCTGATTTGTTTGAAATAATCTTGAGGAACTTGTAGAAAGACTTTTTTGCTTGCCTTACAACTATTATAATTGAATGTTAGATAGGTCAAAGAACGGACTATTCATTTATTGAACAAAAAAGTTTATTTTGACACTGGGACCAGTGTGTATGTCCTGTATGAATGGATGGCCACGAATGTGTTGCATGTAAGTTGTGAACTCACTGTACATACCTTATTGTGTGTTTATTTGTATTTCATGTTTGTATATACATGTACATAGAATGTTTTGTATTCCCATGCACAAAATCAAAAAGATGCAGAACTGAATAGGTTGCAAGAAAAAAAGAAAAATTAAAAAGTTGAAATTCATAAGGCAAGTGTCCATGTCATTGTCATGTACACTATATATTTCAACAGTTTGTGTAAATAACTTTCTCAGCACTGGCAAGTGTGTTGTTTTGTTATAGTTTACATTGGCTCAGCCTTGCTGAGTTTAGGAGCCAAGACCCTTTTTGTTTCCTAAATTGTAGTGCGGGTGTGCAGGCTCGCGAGGTCCTGTTGGGCAGAGAAGCAGCTGCCACAGGGTTATACCCTTCATTATTATTAGGTTGTTCACATGGTGAACCAGGTTGTTTGGGTTTCCATAGTAGTGTGTATTTTGTGTTAAGTGTTTCCCTCCACACTCCAATTGTGACTATTATTATTGTTTGGCACGTGTGTTCAGTTTGTGGTATGGCTGAACAGGACACAGTAGCTTTCACTGAGGAACACTTTCAAAACCTTCTAAGAGATCCACCTCCGTTTGCATCGGCCACTCTTAGCCTCACGGCTAACACCCAAAACGAGTCAGAAAAGTTACTCCGACTACGGAAGAAACAAATCAGGACGGACCTCCACGGACATTTTCTACTTCAACATTTAAGATCAGGCACTATCCCCTCCGGCCTCCAAATCCGCAATATCCCAGTGGTTTTCACGGATGATCCTGATTACAAAAAGGGTTTCAGTGGGATAGAAACAAAGTACAGCAGGGGTTTGATGGTCCTTACAATTGAGACAGCACATAGAATCTCTGTCAAAGAATTAGAAGAAATCTCAGCTTTGGAGAAAGAGATCCAAGATAACCAACTAATAACGGATTCTAAAGGACTGCTGGAAAAGGTAGAAAAAGAAATAGGAGAGTTTAAGGACTTCACAGTAGCCCCAAAGAACAACAAGTTTGAATTAGACAAGAAAAATTTCTCCCTGGAATCCGTCTATCCGTACCGTAGGAAAGATTTCTACTCAAACACTGATTCAAGAAGATTCCTACAGGAAAACCAAGGGCGATCACGCCGCAAGTTTGTCACATTTTCAGACACATCCTCCTCTGGAAGTGAATCAAATAATACAAGTAGATCTTACCAGAATAGACAAAGCAACCAACAAGACCAACAGCAAAGACAGCAACAAAACCAGCTTCCTTTTTTAGGGCAGGGCCAACAGAAAGGGAGAGGTCGCACAAGACCAGTACAACCATGGGAAATGAGGACACGGTCCCGATTTTACAAGAACTAAATCTTCCCCCCCATATTCAATTTATCTGACAAAAGTTTGACGGAAGCGGAGATATCAATTTTGACAAAAGGACTAGCATTTGTACCATCCCGACCTACAGACTTTGTCAGAATGAAGTTAGAAGCCTTAGAATTCTGCCGCAAGATTAGGCTGAAAACATTTTTTTCAGATACCATCGAAGACCACCAACTCAAAGTGACAGGTCTAAAGAAAAAATCCACTTTCTGTCCAACGGGTTCTAAAATTCCAAAAAAAGTCATCACGTTTGAACGCACTATTCTATCTGGCATTTCTTCCTTGGAGAAAAAAAGAAGCTATGTGAAATATAATCTACCGAAAACAGAAAAGGAGGCATTATTTGCATTGAAAAACGACAAATCAGTTGTCATAAAACAAGCAGACAAAGGAGGGGCAGTGGTAGTCTGGGATGTCAATAAATACAAAACAGAAGTCCACCGACAACTGAATGATGTCACTTGCTACAGACGCATTCCAAAAAATCCAACAAATGAATTCCAAAATCAACTTTTTCAAATCATTCAAAAAGGATTTGACCAAGGTTTTGTAGGCCCTAAGGAGTTGACATTTCTGCAGAATAAAAATCCTAGAACCCCAGTATTCTACATACTGCCCAAAATTCACAAAGACGAAAACAATCCTCCTGGGCGTCCAATAGTTTCAGGTTGTGAATCCCTTTTCGAACCAGTAGCCAAATACATAGATTTCTTCTTAAAACCATTCATTGAAATGGTTCCAGCTCACATCAAGGACACGACTGCTTTTCTTCAAAAGATTGAGACAATACAATTTGATAACAACCAACAACTAATGGTCACATTAGACGTCGTCTCACTCTACACACAGATCCCCCAAGACCAAGCTCTGGAGACATTGTCATTCTTTCTGGACAAACGTGATAGACCGATCCAAGTACCAACTGAATTTATAGTAGAACTGGCAACTTTGGCTCTACAAAAAAACTTCTTTACATTTGACTCCAAATTCTTTTTACAGATAAAAGGAGTAGCTATGGGGTGCCCATTTGCCCCGGAATTAGCGGTGATGTTTATGGGACTATATGAACAAAAATTTGTCTACAATGACAACCCTTTCAAAGATCAGATTTCCCACTACATGAGATACATCGATGATGTATTCCTCATTTGGACCGGCAGCCCCGCAACCCTAAATCAGTTTCTCAACTGGCTCAATTCATGAAGTAATGACATAAAGTTCAGTTGTACATCATCCAACACTTCCATCACATTTTTGGATGTCAAAATTGAACCATTTGAGGGAGGTCTTGCCACCACCCTCTTTCGAAAAGCGACAGACAGGAATAAGGCATTACTGTATTCAAGCAACCACCCACGCAACCTAAGACAAAACCTACCTTTCGGCCAATTCCTCAGGGTGCGTAGGAATTGTTCACGTAAAGAAGACTACTTTGAGCATGCCAACCAACTCAAAGAAAGACTCCTCCAACGAGGATACCCCAACAAACTATTAAAAAACTCATTGAAAAGGGCGTGGTGGACACCGCGTGAATCCCTTTTACAAAAAAAGCCTAAAGTGGAACAGAAGCGACTAGTCTGTGTACCTACGTTCTGCCCGGCTACTAACCAATTAAAGAAATTGATGACATCGAACTGGCATCTAATAAAAGATTTACATGATGACTTCAAAATACCTCCCTTATTCGCGCACAAAAAAGATAAAAGTGTGGCCAACCACGTTGTTAGAGCCGCTTTGCCCATTGAGAAAAGCCCGAGCATAAGAAGTCTATTCGGGTTTCCACCAACTACTGGGCACCACAAATGCGGAACATGTATCTGCTGTGAGGAAACGATAGAAGAGTCAGTCTTCTCCTTCCACAACATCAATTGGAAACATGACAGTTTTACCATTTGTAAAACCAGAAACGATGTGTATGCCGTAATGTGTCCATGCCCTATGTTATACATAGGAAGAACAACTCAAGAAGTCAGGCATCGCATTACCCAACATAAATCTAGAATACGGAGAGAAGTGGAAAATGCACCGCTAGTCAATCACTGGCTAATCATGAAACATGATAAAACCAAGCTCAAGTGGACGGTGATGTCTAAAATTGAAAACGACCCGCGAGGGGGCAATATTGAAGCAAGGCTAAATCAGAGAGAAGCTATGCTAATGATGAAGTTTAATACTGCAGTAACAGGACTCAACGAGATGTCTGAAATTTACAAACCCACTACGTAAGTTTGTTCACCTTCCCTAGTCTAGATTCAAGGACTACATCTCCCACAATCCTTCCACCTGCAGCCACTCCCACAAACAGGAACAGTTAGTTTGCTCACTCATCCACAACAGACCGAAGGGGCAGGAGCGAACAGTACGACAAGCGGTCCACTTCTAGAACCAGCACGGAGCATGACTAACGGTAAGAGGGGTAGCAGACGGGGACTCCTGTCAGTTCTGAATATTCCGCAATGAAACGCCCAACGGCAAGCGCTGACACACGCTTTCCTATGGCTGAGATACCCGCCACCCCCTCTCAACACAATCCCCAAAAGGAGGGAAACCGGAAACAGTTCTTAAAGTTTTTGGATGTGGGAGGGAGTGACCCTCCCGGCCGTATTTATTAAAACAAAAAATTAAAACATTAAACGTTTCATGTTATGTACAATTTCATTATCACATTGCGATGTTTGGCTAACCTTAACATATTCTCTAATACAGAGGTTCTCCTAGCCGAACTAGCATCCTACAAAAACATTCTCTAGAAACACTGAAATTGTACATCCTAACGTTTAAGGGCCAACGGCAAGGTCATAACCGGTGTCAAGATCCCTAACCAGACTTACCCCTCCCACTTGGGAGGGGCGACAGCACAGAGGCTTACCTCAAGTGCAACTACTAACAATTTCCCTTGACTTGACGGGGGCACTTAAGACTCGACGCCATTTAAAGGTCGTTCGAAGACTTGTGTGTGGTATCTAGAAGGTATCGTGGACCTCCCCCCACCCCACACAACTTACCGCATCTGCCGTCGCAGATGACACTGGCCCCGGGAAATTCCCCCAGGAGGGGGCTGTAACCCCTCCTACAAAGGAAGGGGCCTTGACCGCCTTTCCTTTACTTCCGGCGACCCGCCCTTAGACGGGACCGCCTCCCCATTGAGGGGCCAATGGCCACCTCTCCCGAGCGCTCCCATCCGTGTTGGGTGACGCCCACTCATAGGGATCTACCAATTAGTGCTCACCGATCATGACCTTACCGCCACAGGTCCGGATAGTTGACCGGCTATCCGGACCCCCCACAAAACTCCTACCTAAAGGTCATGTTTTAACGATTTTAACCAAGCTAAGAAGTCTCCTATGAGTAACTCATTCCCCACCCTCGACAAATGCACACCATCCCCCAAATACATACTGTCATCATTAATACAACTATGCGAGATCGAATGCAATGTCTTGGAACGGAACAACCTACTCACTTTGTTATTCAATTTTCTAACAGAATGATTCAAAGCAGGGATCGAGATAGCCCCCCGCCACACTTTTCGTGGGATCATATGAGACCACGCAATTATGCACCCCGGAACTCTCCTCGCTAACCAACTTACCGTGGAAAGCATAGCCTCCAGGAGAAGTCGTCTACCGGTGGTGACCAAATCATTGCCCCCCAAATGCACTATGACTATGGACGGCGGTGACCTCATCCGCTCTAACAAACCCTCAAAAAATTCCTGAAACTGGTCAATACAGAGACCGCCCCTTCCGTAGAAGGACACTCTGTACCCGTATTCCCCAGGTACGTGAATCATGTCACCTGCTTTGAATACGTCTGCGGCCCGTCTCACGTATGAGTGGCCCACGACCCACACCTCCTTCCTCACAGCCGGTGACGTGCGACCGCTGGCCTGGTGTTGGGTCGACTGCACAGTCCGCCCTGCCGCGTAGGCTTGCGCAACTGAAAACAAACAAAAGACAAGAAGCGTGAGTACATGATTACAGCTTCACAACATGTGCAATCGCACGTACCTCTTATAACAATTGGAGGACCAGCGCCCCACACGTTTCACTTGTTCTACATTAAGACCCCTGGCTGTAGCTTCAGTGGCAGCCCCTATTCGAAAGGAATGGGTCCCAAATTCGCCCGGGTCCAAGCCCGCTGCGGCAATGGCCATTGCAAGCACCCGCTGAAACTGAAACCTCGTCAGCGGGGTGGCGTCTGCATGCCTCAACAATGTCCCCCCCCATGATGCCACCCTTCGTGCTAGGTAATCTTCTAAGCACTGTACCGGACACATGGATGACTCGGGGTTCCTGCGAATGATCGTGCAGTCCCCTCTCCCATCTTGGTCAGTCTTGGACCTGAGAAAGGAGACAATCATCGCATCACCCCTGATCTGAACATGTTCCCTGCACAAGCCCCCCGTCACATCCTGTTTGTTCCTTGCAACTAGCTCACTAACTCTCATAGCCCCGTGAAATGCCAGCGTAAATGCAGTCCGGAACAAACAGGTCTCGAAAGGGGACGAGCATGTGTTAGGGAGTGTGGCCAGTAACTGGGACAACCTGTCTAGACCTATCGGTCGTCTTACGTCTACTCTGCGACCCTCTAGGCGTTGCCACCCACGCAGCGCTTTCTGTACTGTAAAAGACGCTGTTGGGTCCAGGATGCCATGGGCCCTGGCAACAAAAGAAATGGCGGCACGATGCCTTTGGGCCGTAGCCACCGATTTCCCAGCCCTACGTAAGGACATCAGAAAAAGTACTACCCACTCTTCCTGACCCCAAAGTCCCCCTCTCTCTGCCCCCAAAAAGGCTAAATAGGCCTGGAACGCCCCTTCATATGCCTTCCTTGTCCTGGGTGCTAGACTCTCTCCCACGAGGTGACGAAGTTCGGGGCACCGAGAGACCAGAGAGCTTCGGGGAAGGGTGCCGGCTCCGGGTCCGCTGAAGGAAGGAAACCCGAGAAAGCCTGCATGTGAAAACGAGACAGTGCATCAGCAGCCTGATTCATCACCCCTGGGACATGTTTTGCTCTGAATACCACGTTCAGTTGCATACACAGTAGGACAATTTCTTTGAGCAGCCTCAAAATCAATTTACAATGGGCTGCCTGACTATTGATGCATTCTACCACGGTCATATTGTCGGACCAGAACACGACAGAATGATCTCTGAACCCTTCTGGCCAGGTTCTCAGGGCCACCAGAATGGGAAATAGTTCAAGGAAAGCAATATTACTCGTTAGCCCCTTCTCGTGCCACCATAGGGGCCACCTTTGAGCAGACCATTTTGTGCCGAAGATGGCGCCAAAGCCTATGCTTCCTGCTGAATCTGTCCATAGCCCAAGCTCTTCTGAGGACACGGCTGGCTTGTTCCAGACGACTCGGCCATTGAAGTCCGCCAAAAATGCTAACCAAATCCGCATGTCCTGGCGGACCTCAGCCGATAACCTCGTGCGATGATGACCCTCCTTTAGGCCAACCATCGCTTGGGCAATTGAGCGGGAAAAAGGGCGAGCCATTGGGATCACCCTCAAGGCAAAGTTCAACTTTCCCACTAATTGTTGCAACTGATGCAGTGTAACCTTAGATGCATTCAAACATACTTGGAGGGCTGCCCTGAATTTTAACACTTTGCTAGCTGGTAAACGGAAACACCCCTCCCTTGAGTCCAACTCGATCCCCAAAAACTCGAGGCAAGTCGTGGGACCCATAGTTTTACCCGGTGCCAATGGCACGCCAAAATGACCCATCAACACACAGAATTCGGCTAAGGCCTGAGCACATTCGGGATTTCCGGCGGGACCAAGGAACAAAAAGTCGTCAAGGTAGTGCATTACATTTCGGAAACCCGTTTTCTTAGTGAACACCCATTGCAGGAAAGTACTGAATTGCTCAAAATAAGCACATGATATAGAGCATCCCATTGGCATACACCTATCCATGTAAAATGACCCCTGGAACCCGAATCCCAAAAGACGCTGATCGTCTGGGTGTACCGGGAGCAACCGGAACGCTGACTTGATATCTGATTTCGCCATCAACGTCCCGGGCCCCAGGCGATTCAAGATGGCTACTGCCTCATCAAACGATGCGTATCGCACCGAACAAACTTCTGGATCAATTGCGTCGTTCACCGAAAGGCCGTGTGGAGCAGACAAATTATGGATCAAACGAAACTCACCTGGGTCCTTCTTGGGGACCACCCCCAACGGGGAACAAACAAAATCCGGTACCGGGAGTACACTAAACGGGCCAGCGACCCGTCCCCGGCTAACCTCTTTCTGAATTTTTTCTTGCACCACAGATGTATGTTGTAAAACAGAAAGTTGATTTTTGCAAATCCCTACACCCTGAAAGTCCCCCACCGGGATGCGGAAACCATGTGAAAAACCGTTCCGCTGCACCCCAGCAGAAGTACGATCCGGGTATTCACTGAGCCAGGGAATCATTGCCAAGGTATCAATCGGGGTTGGTAAAGGCGCCCCTCGGACTAGTTTAGACCTGTTTGGCGCCTCCCTTACCCCCATTCTCACCAGTTCTGGCTCTGCACGATGACTCAGGATGGGACGACCCACACGTACTACACTCATGTTTGAATTTACACGATCCCGGAGGTCTGGTACATTTCCCTTTGTTGAAATTAAAGCAGAAACCCTTCCTCCCTGTATTGCCTGCGGGCCTCGACTGATCGTCGGTGCTCGTACTTGGTCGAAAGGGCGTCCCCACATTTTGGCGGGAGTAATCTACAACATTGCTCCCAACCAATGGCATCTTTAACATTCCTGATTCTTTCATTTTATCCCATGTTACAGAATCGTAACAATCCCAAGTCAAACCCTTGTTATGTTCCTTTTCTTTCCTGAACAGATTGTCATAACAAAACCAATGGTTACCTTGATACGCTGTCGAGTAACCCATAATTCGTGATTGATAAATGGGAAATTCAGAAAGCAACTCGGGCCTACGTTCCCCCAAAATCGATGTAAAAATACCCCACGCATTGCCCCAGTTGCCAATATTCTCATTTACCTTAAAGGCGGCCATTTTTGCGCGCCAAACACTCGGATGCATTAGGTCCTTCTGACTTTTAACATGCTCCACCTCATAATGATCAACAAGCAAGGAGAAAATATTCATGTACTCCCCAGCCCAGATCTTTTCCTTGATAGCTAAAGGCACATGTTGTCCCAATCTCTCTCTACGAGAGGGTGCTGACTCGTCCCTTGCAATCGGCAATGGCCGCTTACCTGCACCGGACGCAGCTTCGGCCGCTTGCGGCTTGTCTATTCCCGCCAAATGCGCAGTCACTTTAGCTGCATCTCTCTTCTCACGAAGCCCTTTTATCAGCGCCTGTGCCTCGGCAGCCGTGGCGCCATCACTACTATCCCCCAACCAAGCTGCTAGCTGTGCTGCCAGCTCGGGGGGCATGTCTTCTTTGGATGTCGGGGTGACGACAACGGGGATTGGATTCCCCTCCATTGGTACTGGGGTCGGCGCCTCGAGCGGTACAGAGGGGACCGGGACGTCTCCACCGGCTGGAACCCTTCTCGGCCTCTTAGGTCTCCCTCCAGCCGGCGCAGGGCCCGAACCCTCCTCCCCGTCCCGTTTCGCCAACCGTTTCTTTATGTCGGACACCTCTTTGCAAAGGGCCCGCACCATCTGGTCGGTCGTCATTCTCTTTGCGACTTTCTTTGGCATTTCTCCGACGAAGTATCTAGAAGACAAAGAAAAAGATCAAAACGCTCAAAATTGGCTCTTCGTTCTGTCCCGAGCTCACGGGTAGCGAGGAGGTGCAGCTTCGGAGCACAAGAACAAGAGGACGTCTTCTGGTCTTGCGTCTCTTTTTATCCGTCTTCAGGGCGGGCGAGAACCCGCCCCTGCCTACCCCTAGGGCGGGGCTGGCTACGTCGGTGTCTAGGCCAGCCCACTCTAGGGCGGGAAAAGGCGCGCCCCGGCTACGCCGCTTCGGGCATACCAGCCGAGACGCGCCTCCCGCCCAAAAATGGCTTCCCGGGGGGATCGAGGCACTCCGCCATACGTTCGGGGGGACCGAGTGGTCGCCCCTTTCCATTCTCGTTTGTTGCAGACTAACGTCATTTGTTTAAGAACCGCATTCACGGGCGAAGCCTCCCCGGCAGTAGTGAAGAGTTCAACTTTGAGAACTAACGCGGAGCTCCACCAACGGTAAGGAGCTCACTGCATGAATATAGAAGTCCTTTCCCAAAACTCCTCGGAGATGCCAAAAGGCTAGCGTTAACACACGCTTTCCATTTTTTGTTTTTGCAGAAACGACATTCCAACATAGAACCAGACCCTCGGGAGGGTACAGAGCAGGAATATCGTCGTAAAAATATCGACTAACATAAATATCGCTGCAAAAATATCTACAGGAAGAAATATCGATGACAAAAATATCGTCTGACCAGAATATCGACAGACAGGTAAGTAATATCGTTAACATTAATATAGTTGTAATAAATATCGTTTACAAAAACATAGTTTACAATAATATCGTTTTTTAAATAATTATAAGTAATGTAGTGTTTTTAATGATTATTTTTAGTCAAAGTAGTATTTTTAGTAGTATATTATTATTTAATAATGTATTTTCAGTTGAATTTAGTATTAATAGTTCCGTAGCGGGTTGTGGGTTTATAGGGGAGTAGGGTGGGAAGTAATTTAAATATAATGAAATAATACATTAATTAATGTTTTAAATGAATATAAATAGTGTAATAAATAATAGTTAATTAATTTCAATTAGTTAATTGAATAATAATTATGTAATTAATTATGTTAAGTTTTTTAATAATTTTTAGGTGTGTGTACAGGATTTTTTTAGTGAAAATGTTTTTGGGTAAAGGGGTATTTTAGGGTTCAGGGTCAGTTTTCAGTTTTTGGGTAAAGGGGTATTTTTAGGGTTCAGGGTCAGTTTTCAGTTTTTGGGTAAAGGGGTATTTTTAGGGTTCAGGGTCAGTTTTCAGTTTTTGGGTAAAGGGGTATTTTTAGGGTTCAGGGTCAGTTTTCAGTTTTTGGGTAAAGGGGTATTTTTAAGGTTCAGGGTCAGTTTTCAGTTTTTGGGTAAAGGGGTATTTTTAGGGTTCAGGGTAAGTTTTTAGTTTTTGGGTAAAGGGGTATTTTTTGGGTTCAGGGTCAGTTTTCAGTTTTTGGGTAAAAGGGTATTTTTAGGGTTCAGGGTCAGTTTTGGGTTTTTGGGTAAAGGGGTATTTTAATTATATTTATGTATTAATGTTGTTATATAAAGTAATGTGTAAAATCAATTTATATGTCCACATTTATTAAGTTTATAATTAAAAAGTGTAGTAAATTTTTTTGAAATAGTTAAAAAATAAAAGTAATGTAATGTATTTTGTTAATAGTACTTATATTTATTTATTATTTAATGTAATTTTAATTATTTTAAAAAGTCGATATTTTTTACATCTATATTAATTACAACGATATTTTGGAGTCGATATTTATGTACTTACCTGTTTAAGTATAGGGTGTCGATATTTTTGTAAACGATATTTTTGCAACGATATTTATGTCAGCTATATTTTTGTTATCGATATTTTAACACCCTACCCCTCGGGAGATTGTCCCCGACAACTTTTTTTACAGCGCAGGTAGGCGCATACATACACAACAAGAATGAATCAGAGCATGACGAGCGTGTATGTTTTAATGCAGTGCACTTATTGTTCGTCTTTCCCACTTGTTTCAGCATTTCCCCCCAAAACCACTCCTTGCATTTTTGGAATACAATTACCTGTTGGAGCCATGACCCAACGCTAAAGGTAGGCTGATGGTGGCCAGGGTGCGAACTAGGTGTTGATCTCTTGCGAACATCATAGACATGATTGTTTTCCTTTTTCTTGTAGTTATTGTTTGGTCCTGAGGAGAACCCTGCCAGTCACAGGGCTCGAAACGCGTCCCGGGTCGTTCCCCTGATTTGTTTGAAATAATCTTGAGGAACTTGTAGAAAGACTTTTTTTTTTGCCTTACAACTATTAT
The DNA here is from genome assembly GCF_964263255.1 of Lissotriton vulgaris. Lineage (NCBI taxonomy): Eukaryota > Metazoa > Chordata > Amphibia > Caudata > Salamandridae > Lissotriton > Lissotriton vulgaris. Next base: position 1,118,182 of record NW_028249872.1, on the reverse strand, counting down.
AATTGAATGTTAGATAGGTCAAAGAACGGACTATTCATTTATTGAACAAAAAAGTTTATTTTGACACTGGGACCAGTGTGTATGTCTTGTGTGAATGGATGGCCACGAATGTGTTGCATGTAAGTTGTGAACTCACTGTACATACCTTATTGTGTGTTTATTTGTATTTCATGTTTGTATATATATATGTACATAGAATGTTTTGTATTCCCATGCACAAAATCAAAAAGATGCAGAAAGCAAGTGTCCATGTCATTGTCATGTACACTATATATTTCAACAGTTTGTGTAAATAACTTTCTCAGCACTGGCAAGTGTGTTGTTTTGTTATAGTTTACATTGGCTCAGCTCTGCTGAGTTTAGGAGCCAAGACCCTTTTTGTGTCCTAAGTTTCTCAATGTTAGCGCTTGCTCACACTCGCCAACTTGATGTTGATGATTGCAAACGAGGAAAAATCTCGCTGAGAGGTGGATTTTTCTCACTTGCACTCACCATTTTGCGTTGATGAACGCGAGGGAAAACACTTTTCGGAACTCCACGAGCTCTGCGTAATGCAGAGTGCAAAAAACTCCACAAACTTCAATCGTAGTAGAGTTCACCACCCAGACTTAACTTAGAGTTCCTTTGCGAAAATAACTATACTCAATGAGTCGATTGTTCTGACTGGATTGGCTGCAGAGTCTATCATTGATATGGGTCTGCAGCAATTATGCTGGCCTAAAGGCATTTGCAACATTAATGAAGGATTGTTGAAGCCTTGATGAAATAAGAGGTGAGTGAAGGTAGATGTTTTTCTGTTTTGTTATCTGATAAACTATATTGAGCCTCTGGAATTATGGTGGAGCAGGGGATAGGGATACAAGGAGAGTGAAATTGGTGGGTGATATCCAATACAGGTTTTCCCTCCACAGAGCATTGGGTAGTGTTGCAAAAGCCTTCAGTTGTACTGCCAAGGAATAAGGATTTTATAAGGTACTACAACCTCAGATGTTATGGCTGACAGACCCTTTTTCAACTGAAATCTTCTAGTGGGTCTGTCATTTATGACCTTGAGGCCTCTCATCGGATCTGCATGCCCCTTACTTTCTTTCTCTATTCAAATTTTCTGCCTCATGTTAAAGGTTTGTGGCTACTCTCAGCTCTGCACGTTGTAGCTAAGCTCTCCAAGACATATGGTGTTATAAACGAAATTGAGGCTCTGTCTCAGAGGCACAAATCATTCGTGTCACAGAGACAGGCAGGCTCTTTCACACAGGCAGGCCCTTTGACCTAGATTAGCCCTCCCTTCACAATAATGAGCAACAGAGAGGCTGTCCCTTATCTGATCAGTGTGCCCTGGGCACAGAAGACGGTCCATCCTAAATACGTAATCTCCATGTCCAACAGTGACTACCCTAAGTCACAACAAATTCTTGGAAACAGGCCCTTTCTCCAAGAACACACATTCTTGGAAACAGACCCTTTCTCCAAGAACTCATCTTCCTCTGACCAGCTTTGTGTCAATCCAAGGCACCTATCGGGTATAAATATACCTCCCTTTGCCCAAGCAAACCAGTGGAGTCCAAGACTTCCATGCCGGAGGCACTGCAACCTGCGTCATGCTACAGCTCCAACTGGCAGAGGTCCATCACCCATCTGTGGGTGTCCAGCGTGAGATCAGGATGAAGTCCCACTAAGGTAATAGGGTTAGACTAAATCCTAGGGGGATTCTTGGCTCTCTAAAGACCTACACACATGCTAGGTAATGTAAAATGTAATGTAATGTAAAAAGGATTTATAGAGCGCAACATACACCGGACGGTTTCTTGGCGCTGTTCACTAAATCAAGAGGAGACAGAGGAGGGAGGGGGAGATAGCGTATGTGTAAGCACAGCGGAAGAGGTGAGTTTTTAAGAGAGACCTAAAGTGAAGGTAGGAGGAGGAGAGTCTGAGTTCCAGTGGGAGAGAGTTCCAGAATGAGGGGGCCAAAAAAGAGAATCTGAGGCCACCGTGCTTTTTGCGCCTAAACCTGAGCGTCTGAAGGAGAGCATGGTGGGAAGATCGGAGGGGTCTAGAAGGGGCGTACGGGAGCAGGAGCGACGAGATCAAGAAGGGGCCGATGCCGGCCAGGGATTTGTGGGTCAAACAGCCTAGTTTGAATTTACAACGCTCTGATACAGGAAGCCAATGAAGGGCTTTAAGTAGAGGACGAACGTGATGATGTTTTGGTTGGTGGTAAATCAGGCGGGCTGCCTGATTCTGTATCAGCTGTAATCTTTTGATTTGGTATTGTGGGATACCTGCGTACAAGGCGTTGGCATAGTCAACCCGAGAGATGACTAATGCCAGCAACGTCAGGGTGAGAGCTTCAGTGGTCAGAAAATGGGCTATTTTACGATTTTTTCTGAGCTGGTGGAAGCAGGAAGACACTGTAGCACTGACCTGAGGTTGCATGGAAAGATCTTGAGAGATATAGACCCCCCAGCTTTTTACCTTGTCAGCAGGGCAAGGGGAGGGACCAAGGGCAGGGGGCCAGAAGGTGGAGTTTCAGGGGTTGGATGGGCCTCCGACGAGAACAAGCTCCGTCTTGTCAGGATTGAGTTTGAGATGGTGAGTGCCCATCCAATTGCTGATATGACAGAGGGTAGACTGGAAATCCTGAGCCGCATCCTGCGAGGAGTCAAGATTGAAAATGAGCTGAATGTCATCTGCATAGTTAAATGCAGTGACGTTCCTTCCCCGGAGGAAGCGGATCAGGGGGGTAAGGTACAAATTAAAAAGAAGTGGGGACAGAGACGAACCCTGTGGTACACTTAGGTACATCTAGTTAGGCATCATAGGGGTATAGGCTCTATCACAATGCATTCTGTATTTAATGTATGTGTTCATTTTTTTTGCAAAATGGTAGAACAATGCCTTTTTATGCACTGCTGGCCATAATTCTCTGCTACGGTCCAACAGTTGTCGCAGCACATATAACCAGTACTGTTTCTTCTAAGTACTTCTCTGAGATGAATGATTGAATGAAAAGTAGTATATTGTTTCCACAATCCTGAGGGATCAGGGTCTTTTGTTATGTGGTTGCCAGAAGCTATTCTCTTCTTGTCTTCGAGAAGTTTCTAGTGGCCTCTGAGCTAGCTGGTACACAGTAATTAAGTTTAATATACATAATAGGGGCATACCGACCTCAGTCGTATGCCAAGCCTATTGTGTATGTTATTCCAATGTGCAGAACCTATAAGGGAAATAGGAACTACACAACATGGCGCCCAACCGTGATTGCGGCACTTATTTAATATTAGAAACGGAGTATTTCAGTCATGCTTACTCTCAGAGACCCCTACTCACAAAACGCCAGAGACGTCTGGAGTGGGTAGGCACAAAATTCCACCACAGCTGAGTAGGCAAACTTCTGATGTATTGGCTGTTGGATAATCAAGCTTGAAGGAAAAAGTTCCCGAACAATTGTGCCTTTTTAAAACCTTATCTGAAAACCCTTTTTTAGGACATTTTGTTTTCACAACTCAATGTCTGCCGAAGCAGCTGCTTCTGTCACTGGGACACAGGTCTCAAACGACAAAGAGGAAGCAAATTCAATAAATTTTGCACCCAAAGTCAGGCATACACTCACACAAAAACCCAACAGACATGGTTTAACAGACCGAGGAGGTACAGTGATAATTATAGAGGCACACGAAGATTATCAAACAGATATGTTCTATTCTTGACTTACATTCCCAGCAGTAAATGCAACAACTTAGACTTTTCATTCTTACATACATGATAAAGTCCCAGCGGTCTACACTCCTTTTGAGAGATTAGGATTCAGCTCACTAACCAGGACTACAATTTCTGGTTTAATAGCACCCTACAACGAATAAATAAAACAAGGCTCGGTCCACCAGGTAGACCAGGAGCTACATGGCAGACATTAACCGGCTACACACCACATCCTGATATTAATAAAATGCCACAAGATGCACTGCTCTTACAACACAAAGAGTTGGTAAAACTTTTACAGAACCATGACGCAACTCGTCATGAGGACACTTGGTGTCCAGCCCACTGAAGCTACAAATAATACAGCTCCTACACAGAGCACTGCTACTAAAATCCCTCCACAAAACGTACACATAGTAATGGGTAAACTGCCCACAAAACATGAATAGATTCCTTTCTGGGTAGCTCAGAAAATCACCCAGTCAGAAGCAGTGTTTCTAAATACCACACCATTTGACAGCATATAATGCTAACACTCTGCTTGTCCATAGGGATCACACCACAGTTAGAGGACTGCACCAATGGGGTAAAGTCTTTGCTGCCATATATATCAGAACTCATGGTATTCCTTCCTTAGCAGTTATTCCAGATGTCTTACGGCAGACACAGAACAAGTATGGAGCTGAACCAGCTCTGAGCTTAGGTATGAAATTACTAGGTAATTATGACCAGGTATCAACAAAAAATACTAGCTCACATTAAAGGGGAAGCAGCTTCAGTGGCGATCCGCCAACACCTAAGAGAGGTCAGTCTTTGGACCAACCACAAGAACTTCCCAAAATAATTAAAACTGCTTACGTAGAACGGGGAATGGACAGTTTTGGTGGGAAAGCTTTTAAAAACCACAGCTTATGGGCAGTCCTGAGAAGGATACGTCTAAGTAGACACCTACTACTTCTAAAAAAGAAGTGGGAAAATAATAAAAAATCAACATTTTTCAGATAAGATTCTCAGTCCCGAGGTAGGTCTCCTTAACAGGAGCCCTCTGCAAAGAGGTATAACCTTTGGAATAGGGATAATAATAGGAAACTTGCAGTGCTTAATTTGTAAAAAACGTAGTACCGGGGATCTCAACAGGAGGACACTAGAGCTTGCACCATCCATTGCCCCTGGAAGCACTGTCAATGACAGCACCAACACACTACTAATCATCACACTCTTAAAAGCATGACAACTCATACTATTACAGGCCCCCAAAGCTACAATAATGGCTTTGGAGGCAAATACTACTAATTGCAAATTTAAATTTAAATAGTGAACAGAAGTTGGTGTGCTCGTACCTAAATTGGCAGACAGCACTACCATGTGGCAGACAGTAATAAGCCCCGGCACAAATTAAACACTGGAAACATGACAGGTATCAGGATACAGATACACATTCCTCCCGATAAACAACAGAGGGAGAGAATGAAAGTCAGCACACAAAGAAGAGCGCAAGCAGTCCAGGTACAAAGACGCTCAGGACTCTTCTAAAACAGAAGACAAGTCACACCTCAATTTAAAAAATAAAAAATAAAAAGAAGAAAGTTGCAGGTCTCAAAGTTAGACTTGCACAGAATCCTAAAGACTCAACTTTTGAATGGGGATTGGGCTCAGACAATGCTAAGACAGAGCGGCAGAAGTAACAATAGCTCACCAGAACCAGAAGGAATTTCTGGACAGCAAAATTGAATGATTACATCACGGTGGAAACACCAGACAAAAGGGTGAGCGTCCCACACAAGTTATATGAAATAACACTACCCTGGAGGAGGACGAACACAGGAAAGCAAAAGGTCTCTTTGCGAAGAACCTATAGGTAGGTTTTGACATACTGTTAGCAGAATAAGATTACCTGCAAGTATTTGTCAGGGCGCGCTCAAAAGGAAGAAAGTATATTTTTCCAGAATTCTCCAACCATGTTCCCTGTTCACCATAGACATATGAACAGGAGTGGGCAGTAGCCCAAACTCCAGCATTGTATAAAAGTCACGATGGATGGGATGAAGGCTCAACCCACCATGTGATCACGTTAATAGTTTCACCACATGCTCAAAGACAATATTGTATTAAGCAAGAAGCTAAAAAACAGGTCACTTAGATCTTAGATCAACTTGAATCCAAAGGGAATTGTTTGAAACTGCACTTCACAAATGAACAAACCCTTGCATCACTTATCAAAACCTGATAATACATTTAGTCTAGTTTTCATTTACAGACACTTGAACACTTGCACAAAGACACATGCTGTCCAACATGCAGATAGTGCCGCATTAATGAATAACATTATGCAGGAGAAAATACAAATCAACACTTGTTGTCTCAAATAGATGTTTCTGTCAAACTATAGCACCTGAAAATAGGTACCTAACAGCATTTAGTATATTAGAGTCCAAGAGACAAATTTTTTGTCATCTCCCCCGTGGGTATAAGAACAGCTCAGGGGTATCTTCTGAAAGAATTACTGAATTGCTGAAGCACTTTGATGAAGAAGCGTTGTCCTATATCATATGGATGATATTTATCTAACGGATGACCTATTGAGGAAACACTTGACCAGGGTGAGCACCATTATTATGGGATTGCCCTCTGGGGGCTACAAATGTAATTTTGAGAAATCTGAAATTGCCCACCTCAGTATTCTATTTTTGGGAAATGAGCTTTCAAAGTGAAGGCAAAAGCCTGGCAGATAACTTTTTAGAAAAATGTGCGCTGCTCCAGCCTCCAAATACATTAAACAACTTCCAATCAGTACTGGGATTCCTAGATTTTGGCAGAACATACATTTTTGATTTCACAAAGCGAGTAAAACCTTTCTACGATGTTTTTCAAACCTGACTTTCAGTCAAACACTGGACACAAGAACACACCAATATTCTTTGTTCACTCCAGGAAGATATTATTGCTTCCAAACACATGCACACATGTGTAAACTTGCACCACTTGGTACTCAGTATCATTTTGGGTCATTGTGGGTACACTTAATTTACCTTTTAATAAAGGTAAAACTGTACCAATCATATATGATTCTCATCTGTACACAAACACAGAAATGCATTTTAATTCAACAGAATAAAAAATTCTGACAACCATTCAGACTGCTGTAGCAAAATAAAGAGAACTGGCTCATGGGAAGAGGCAATATTGTCGTCACCCAAGTACCGAGGCTAGCATTCCTAATGCCAAAGCCTTAAATCCAGAATGGATACAAAGGGCTATCTCTTTTGCTTCATCAGACTTTGAATGCAGACTCGATCCAAGTTTAAAAACACAGGCATTCCTGCAATATGAAAAATAACACCATCTAGAAAAAATTAAATATAGCCTCTATATCAGTATGAATTTTAATTTACACTGATGGGTCTGCCCCACCGGCCGTCTTTGTTAAAGATCAGATGCTGGATGGCAAGTTCCGTCCTCATTGCACCAAAAAAAATACCTCTAGGTAATAGCACAGCTTGGTTGGAAGCTTTAAAAGCCCTGATACTTGTACCATTAAACACAGATCGAGAATTCCCCACACTCATTGTGTGTGATTCCTTTTACTGTGTGCAATGATATAATAAATATTTACACCATTGGGAAGAAAATGGGTTTAAAAATGAAACATGGTGGCACAATTAAACACAAAAATTATGGGAACAGGTAGTGGAGTTGAAAAACGACCTACCAAAAACTCACACGATTAACACGCTGAGTCATCAACGTGATGGCCTGCACGTTGAAGGGAATTCATTGGCTGTTGAAGCCACAAAGGTAGGCTGTTCACATAGCTTCCATAGCTGTGCACACTCGTACATCAACGAGAATAGACGGTTAGAATATGGTGGCTATAATTGCTTCATGCAAAATCAGCGCAGCAGTGCCTAAGAAAATTCCACTCAAATACTCCTACAAGTTATATGCAAATAAAATTCTATATGCTCAGATTCCTGGAGTGGGGGATAGAGTATTTCCAAATATGGATAGTAGGCAGGAATTAATCATTTAAAGCACACACGGGCTTGGGCTACGCGCATTCAGGGGTAATAGCTACTATTTCTTCATTGCAACAGTGCTATTGGTGGCCTGGGATCACAAGTCAGACTATTGGCTTTGTCTTGAACTGCAACATCTGCAAACGAATGCCAGGCTACACCATCACAACATCCGCGCAGGTCCCATTGCTAGACAGCATCAGACTGTCCACTTGATCGTGTCATGTAAAGGACCACTGCGGTCCCTCAAATTATGAGGTAGCTTAAAAATATATCTTAGTGGCAGTGGGTCCTTGCTCAAGTTTCCTATAAGTATGGCCTCAACGCTTGGCTGACGCTCAAAACTGTCCACAACAGTAGATACGCAATCAACGTTACAACTTGACTGTCGCCCAGCACTTGGCTCTCGAGCCTACTAAGAGGCCATGGAAGGGATGGACGTAGTATTGTGGAACTCCTCTACAACCCCATCCTGAGGGAATTATGGTAGAGGAGAGGAAGGACTGGGGCATATAGCAATCCTTTACAGCTAGGGTATTACGCGGGGCATTAGTGGGGTCAAACACTTATATGGATTCAGGGGGCAATACACACTAAGCCAAGAAGCTCTCCAGGAGGTGTCACCCCATTTACAAATGTGGAAACCTGATCATACATGTGAAAGCACAGTGACGGATGAAAACCATTCTGTATCTATGATCGTTTGGCTGTTTTACAGGAACTAAAGGAAACAAAGAACCAAACAAAGATTCTGTCAAAGTGAAACAGGCCGCCCCTGGGAAGTCCAGGTAATCACGGCAAGTCCTGTCTGCATCCCAAAAGTCTTGGATTTGGGCAGAGAGAGAAAAAGATCGCGGACAAAAAGGAATTTGGGCCCTCATACAGAAATACATGTGCCAGTCCTTAAAGAGAAAGGAACAAGAACTGTACTTTTGCCGCATCCTGCCAAGATAAAAGCACCAGATTATTTTCAAATAAAGGAATCAACCAAAACCTATGTGGCCAACACTGAGCAGTAGGCCTCGTGAATTCCACAATAGTAGACGTCCCTCTCACTACTATCAAGAAATTCAAACTGAAAGGCTCATCAGGTTTGAGAAATCAAATCCATGGAGTGGGGGACTGCTCAACAATGCAATGGAACCAGTTCTCCTGGAACCAAACTTTCAAATTCAAAATAAAAGTCAAGACAACACTCAATTTGGCCAAAAACAAATGTGTACACCAACTTTTTTTCAACAAAAGCATCAATTACTAAAAGCTTAAATGTTTTTTCAACAAAAACATCAAATAATAAAAGCTTCAATGTTTTTCAACAAAAACATCAAATAATAACATGTACATCTGAACGTTTTTCCAGCAAAAGACATCAACTATTAACTTCAACATTTTAAAGTTTTTCAACAAAAACACAAGGAAATAACTTCAACTAAATACGATACAATTTCAACAATTGATCTTACAGCTACTGGCTATTTCATCAACTGTGATACGTTTTCCATGGCTCCGTGTAAACAGGAAGCGACAGCCAGCCCAAAAAAACTAACGAACATGCAAGTACAAACTTTTAAACCTTTTTCTTTCCAAAAGATACAGACCTGGCTTCACAATGAGTAGAACTATGGGGTATTTCTGGGGTCATCTTTTTCTGTTCTGACCTTGCTTAGAGCTAGCTTTTAGTATGACTCTTAGTGGACACTTTCTACATCACAGGATCAACATAAAACTGAAGCCACGTCCATTTTCAATTCAAATGCAAAAGAGACTTATAAATGTATTCGACCTGAACAAACCTTTATATTCTAAATGATGTACTTAATCATCCAGTTTTTAATTCTGATTAATGTATTTTGAAGTATCATTCATTTTCCTTTATTTTCATAATGCATTCAGTGATGTCATTACCTTCAGTACATTTTTCTGAAAATTGGGTTACTGATACAGTGTATAATATGCTGTCTGTTTTAGGAATAATTGCTACATTTTCAGATCATGAAATGTTAGAGATTTATTCATATTGCAACGCTGTATACCTGTTACCTTCATTAAGGTTTTTAACTTCTACAGAATTGAAATGCATCTAGAAATGTGGTTGTTTAAACACCAGTAGGAACGTTGCCAAACACCACCAAACACCATTGCACGGGGTGGGATAGTTGACACACATCAGCAGGGGCAACATTAGATGCCATTTACAACACAACAGGACAGACCCAGTTAGGAAAGTATGGGTGGTTTGGCTTTTTGACACAAATACCTGTCACAAAAATGATTCCTGAATGTCACCATGGGACTCAGTATACATAGGCCAGGCTTACGTTATATACAGATAACATCCAGAGGTAGTGAAATCCTACAGTGTAGGGAAGCTGTGCCTTTTTTAAAAAAAAGCCCCAACACTGACAGTAGTGAAACAAAAGTCCGATGATTTACCTCCCTTTGCCCAATCAAACCAGAGGAGATCGAGACTTCCAAGCCGGAGGTGCTGCAACCTGCGTCATGCCACAGCTCCAACTGGCAGAGGACATCACCCATCTGTGGGTGTCCAGCTCGAGATAAGGATGAAGTCTCACTAAGGTAATGGGGTTAGACTAAATCCTAGGGGGATTCTTGGCTCTCTAAAGACCTACACACATGCTAGGTAAACTTAGGTACATGTAGTTAGGCATCATAGGGGTATAGGCTCTATCTTAATGCATTCTGTATTTCATGTATGTGTTCATTACTATTGCACAATGGTAGAACAATGCCTTTTTATTTACCTGCACTGCTGGCCATAATTCTCTGCTACAGTCCAACAGTTGCCGCAGCACATATAACCAGTACTAGAATAACAACTGTGCAATAAATTTTATTGTAAACACACCCAACTGTTTCTTCGAAGTACTTCTCTGAGATGAATGACTGAATGAAAAGTAGTATATTGTTTCCACGATCCTGAGGGATCAGGGTTTTTTGTTTTGTGGTTGCCAGAAGCTATTCCCTTCTTGTCTTCAAGAAGTTTATACTGGCCTCTGAGCTAGCTGGTACACAGTAATTAAGTTTAATATACATAATAGGGGCATACAGACCTCAGTCCTATGCCAAGCCTATTGTGTATGTTATTCCAATGCGCAGAACCTATAAGGGAAATAGGAACTACACTACAATGGCAGGTCCACCTTGAGGAAGGTATGTACCAGGTCTCAAGGAGCGTTAACTTTACTGGCTACAGTCAGCTTTCCTTGCTACCAACTCATCATTTGTGTGAAGAAAACAAGACATACAAACTACTCAATATTTAGAGGGTGCGGAAGAGCTATTCCTGAATGTGTGCACTATGTATAGATGGATAATGATCGGAAATAATGTATATTTACATCAATGATTGTACACAAATATGCACCTATTTAGTACCCACAATATAGAAAATGTATAGGAGTCAAGTAAACATATATGTACGGAAAAGATGTTAGGATAGCCCTATTAATCCCTGAGCATGCTCTGGGACTAAGATTGTTCCGTGTGGGGTGTGCAGTTATGTTGTCATGTACTGAGTGCGTGTCTCCGACTTATATCTAAATCTTTGATATTGGCTCTAGGCTCACGCTGATATCACATGTGCTTAGGCCTACTACTGTCCATGACACAAATGAAGTCTTGCAAATATCCTGTGACCTGGAGGGGTGCACAAATTGTGTTCTTATTTTGCTGACAGTGGATTACCGCCACTGTCATGGGTTTAGCATGTACATTGGTGGTGGCAGCATAACATGTTTTGTGAATCCACAATTGTGATCAGACCTTCTATCTGTGTAGACTCCCCCAGTTCTGTAAAGTTCTGCATTAATGTGTAACCTACATCCTAGTATTAACAATCAAGCACATTGTGTGTGTTTGTGGCTAGTGTAGTGCATGCAGTATGTGCATGAGTGAGCCAGAGTAATGGAGGCCTTCAGGTCCCATTTTAGAAGGCCCTAGCCTTTGAACAAGATAGGTGAGGCTGTTTTCACAGACAGTGGAAGATTATTGCTATCATTACTGAAAATGGATGTAGGTGACATGGCTCCTTTAAAAATCACTTAAGCAACTCTTGCCGAGTGGAGCTGCTGATTATTTTTCCTTCGGTACTGGTCTTTGGTAGGTATTCTGGATGGGACTCTCATCTTTGTTGTTCAGGGTGAGTGAGATCTTTTAGGTTTAATCAGCTTTTTGTCATGATCCCTGTTTAGTGTGGCTCGTGAAAAGCCAGTTGCAGTTGTTGTGAGTACTCCAGGCTGGAGACTATCCTGCTCTGAAGAGCGTCACTCTCCATAAAGGCTCTGTCTGGCAAATAGCCTATAGAGGACACTTGACAGAAGAAGCAGCCTAAACCTGTCCTGAGACAGCAGACTTAGAATCCATGTTCATTATCTACTTTGACTGCGTACAAGCGAGAGCAACCTGCATCGTTGTTACTCCAGTTCCAAGTCCTTTCATCAAGGAGGAGAGTATTCTTCAGCATATTTGGAGGACTGCTGTAAAACAGCCAGAACTGATGTCTATGAGACAGCCAACTTCCCAGAGGAAGGGGTACATCAACTGCAGTATTTACATGCTGTAAGAGCTTTACTCCTGACCTGAAGCACCTGGTTGCCAGCTTGCCTGCTGGGAGACTGAAAGAGCCTGTCAAGCCGCAGGAAGTGTGACTGTCCAGGTAGTGCCAGAATGTGCCAGACATGTGTGGAGGGTCTACCAGGAGAAGGAAGACTGCATAAATGTATCTGCAAGTCGAAACAGGGTGGTCAAAGTCTCTCTAGAGGTGCAGTGCCAAGAGGGAATCACGAGCAGGCAGCCAGCATTGCATTAGATACAATCATGGTGACCTGGAAGCTTAAATTAAGAGCTGTTCCCATAGTGAATGTAGCCACTGAAACCCAGATCTATTCCTGTGGCTTTTGTTACCACAGAAGTCAAAACCCATGTCCTTGATGGACGTCTCTATTGTAGCCAAGACTTGTACACATGATGGTCACTACTACATTATTTACAAAGTGCATTCCATGGCTGCTGAGGTGCTGTTGTGACACTTGCATTAATGATGGCCAGTCTGCTGCACAGTGATGCAGAAGCAGATCTTATGCCTTCATTGTGTCCTCACTGACTTCTATTTCCTGCCTTCAATGAAGAACTCACAGCTGCAGCCTTGGCTGCCTCATCCTCGAGCAGCCTATGCAAACCCAGGGACACTCCTGCAACCATGCCGTCCCATCCTGGATGTGGGCGAGATCGGAGACGCAAGATGGTGAAATGCATACAGATCTGCATTGTGGTGTGGCTGTATCCAGGAGACTGTACTGAACTGAGCACAATCATAATTATAATGAGGTACCTGCACGTGCGCCTTGAATAATGTCTCACAAAAATGACCAAACGGTGACCTGCCTAGACTCACAAGAGGAGCAACTCATGTGAAAGAGAGTAGAGGAAGACAGTTAAGACAGTATCCCAACATGCAGTCGCCTAAGTGGCGGGGCATATTATTGTACCTGCGGCGGTATTCCATTCAAAACGTATCTATTAAAGTGCATTCCTTATCAAAATAGAACACTGGATTGTACAAACAGATTGCTTTGCTGGGTGATCTGGGCTCTGAGTTTCCATACCTGTACACTAACTCCATGAGAACAGTGTGGCTGCTCTATTGTGCTTCCACTGAGAGACAAGTGCTGAGAGTTTGTATATGGATGAGTTTGTAAAACCACCATAATAAGACAGACTCTGTGTCATCTGAGGCGAACCACTCCTGCCCTGATGGCTGAGGCCCTGTAGACTCTACTTGCTCAGGGTCCCCTGAACTGGATCTGACACATGCCTTCTGCCAGAAAAGGATATGTATTCGGAGTGACCAACTATACACTGTATGGCATCTAAGTCTAGTGTCCTTCCCTTAATGCTACATTTCCAATGGGAGTCAAGGGCAGAATGGGCTCAGTTAGAAATGCAACAAGAGTCACTAAAAGCATTGAAGAAAAGAATGAAAACAAAGATTATTTTTAATAGACCAAATACTGTTTTAAAAAACACCTTTGGATAATCACCAGTACTCCACAACAAATGACATAACTCCTTGTCTTATTCATGAAGTGTTAATGCACATACATTAATGTATAGAGTTATAATGTGATTTTTTAAGCACCATATTTAATGTGTTTCATGACTTCTGAGATGTACTTTTTAGGTACGGCCATCTCATACCTTATGTGGTCAACAGAAAAATGTTTTAAGAAATGCAACTGTCAGAGAGACTTTGGGTTCTCCCATATATTTACCTTTTTACAGCTTTTGATTGGGCAAAACTTGTTTGGTGCTGCTGAGAAAGAGTGCAGCGCTTCTTCCACTTCTATTGACCCCTGAGTGATGCCCCTCACCTAAATGGCTACCCCATTAAAACACAGTAACATGGCAGTGTGCAAGAAGAAGACCTCTCCACAATGATGTGATAGTTATGGCTCAGAATATTACTCTGTGAGCCGACAGCAGTATAACTGGTACAAGTATTGGTGAACAGAGCTTCACAACAAGGCATTTCTTTCATCCATAATGGTTGCTATGTCCAGCGTGATGACGCAGTAGCATCCAAGCCTGGTGGCTTTTTCTTCTCCATTTAAGTTAGTGACATTCTAAACAAAAAAGTTGTTTTGCCCAAACTTCCTTGCAATCCAGAAGTTCTTCTCACTGCAACCTTTGCCTGCAGTCATTTGTCACAGAAGAATCATCCTAGTCCTTCATCCTACATCAACCTACAACCTTACTTTACTCTCCTCAACTTCACTGCCCCGCCATGGACTCTCCCATCTCACACACCAACTGTAGCCCCAGCACCCTCTCCCCTCCAATACCAGCCCCCGCAGAGCACTATTTTTATGCAGACCAACAGTGCCCAGATGGTGGTCCACATATTTTTTCAGTAGCAGCAAAAACAGCACATCTGGTCATAGATGACCCTCCAACTTTCTTCACAGTGGATTTTATGAAGGTCAATGGAGCTCAGAGCAGGGCCAATGAGTATCTCTTGAGCTGTAGATTCTTCTCCAACCTGCACCACATACCACACCCTTAGCCTGCAGGACCAGTCCCACTGCCACACTATATCACAACAACAGTTGCAGGGCTTCATCCTTAGCCTGTTGTGCTGCTGCCTTTGCCTGCTTTCACCACTCTCTCTTGTCTGATGCCTACAGCCTTAGACTGATCCCGGCTCCCACACCAGCCCCCACAGCCCAATCTCAATCACCTTTCTTGTACCATCCCACAGTCTTAGTACACTCTCCCCTCTTGCATTGCACCTGTAGTTAAGGATGGAACTGACTAAGCATTGAGCACTGTGGGAAGGATAGGTGTATATATTTGTAGACATACAAATGTTCACAAGTGTTCAGTAGTTTAGTGTGTGCTGTAAGCAGTAGCAGCAGCCATCATTTCAGGACACATGGGTCAGCAAGAGAGGACAGCGTCTTCTCATCACCTACAGCTACTGGTCCATCTCTTTCCCTGCACCCCGTGCACAGGAGGAGGTATGATTAGACCTTCTCCAGTGAAAACTTGGAACTGACAGACCAAGCTCAGCCTGCTTCCCTCCGGTCCTCCTCACACTAAACCTACAATGGGTGTCTGGCTGTGCATGTCTCTTCTGCAATTAATCCACCTCTATGCTCTAAGATCCATTGGTTTTTCCAAGCAGATTAACTCTCTTTGTTTATTAGGTGCCTCTTTGTGGGTAAAAATGATAGGTGTCCCCCAGAATTGCCAAGCATAGTTGTCCTGCATTGAACTAAAATACAGCTTTGTGCAGCATCCCAAGGAAAATAATGGCCTACCTGGATGGCATCAAATGGCAAATTTCAGGCAAATCATTTCCAGCCTAAGAAGCATACATTTTTAGTTTCATTAGTTTCTTATCACATCTTCTGGAGAGGCGCAGGACAAGAACTCAAGTGAGCAACGTGAATCTAGGGATAGAGAAGCACCTGAGAGCGAGCGCATTACTGACCAGGGCAGATCATTTATCCCTTGACTAAGGACTATGCCAGAGCGAAATGCACTGGGATGGGATAAGAAACTGAAAGTGCATGCTTCCTATTCTGGAAATTTGTTTTTAGAAATGTGATCGTATGAAGAACACCTGATACCACCGCTGGAAAATAAATTCAGATAGAACTCATCTACGACTACAGTCATGAACTTGATACAAGACCTTCTATTGGGACACAAGGCAGTACAACAGGAGACGTTCCACAGTAGGGGCACACTACTTCACTGTGATTTTGGACCCAGGAGGGCTCCCTCCAGGACTAACCCACAAGGCTTAAGGGGCTCAGATATTAAGTGGTAGAGGAGACTATTGAGAAAAGTAGAAGTGAAGCAAGAACAGTGAGGAGGACCAAGGGAGCACAGATGAGGAGAGGAAGCAAGGAGTGTAGAGGACCAGGAATCTAACAGGCGGTGATGTGGTGAGGAGTGACGTGTGAATGTTATGTTGAGGGAGGATGGAGAGGAAGAGAGGGGATCAGAGGATAGCAGGGGGTGATATGTGAGGAGGAAACAGTGAAGGACAGAGGTTAAACGAGAAAAATGCACGGCAGCCATTTGGGAGGTACTGATGGTCACACAGTGTGGAAATGAAAGATGGCACTGGGGGAGTAAGAGGATCAAAGAAATGCATGAGTTGTGAGTACACAGAAGGCCATGAGAAACAGTGGAGAAAAGGAGAGCAGCTAGTGAGAGAGGGTGAGGAGGAAAGAGAGGGCATTTAGAGAACAGGTGCGACTCAAAAATGGGAGTGGAAGATAAGAGAGGGCTGAGGAGTGTACATAGCGCCATTGCTGCTATCGGAATATATCTACATAGAGGTTGACTAATTCTTCTCAGCAGCAGTATGACTAACAAATTTGGTTGACAAGTAATGTTTTAACTGTGATTTATGTATCTAACTTGCTTTTAGTCTTTCTGATGAGTTTTAGATAGTGAGTATTGAAGAAGGGGCTGGACAACTTTTCTGTAATTTTAATACTCTGACTTTCTTTTAATTCTTAGTCACTTTCTGAGTGCCGTTTTCAATAGCGCAATAGTAGTTTGTGCTTCTAACTAACTTTTTCACCGCACATCCCTGTCATATGGATAATTCATTACATATATTGTGTTAAGTTAGCATGAGTGTATTACATGTTTAAACAGCCATTTTTCCTTCGGCTTCAGTTTTGCACACGACACCTACTTGTTGTTGTCGCTTTCACCCTAGAAGCGGTGATGTGATTTATTTGAGAATAATATGTTATTACTATGCTATCAGCTTTGCCTGGTACACTTGGTACAACTGTCTGCACACTGAGAGCTGCACACTCTAAGAATAACCTAACACAAGGTTGCTGGGAGGCCTGATCCTTGCACCACATTAGACATAACACAAATAATGTTGATGCCAACATTTTGGGCTCTACGCGGGTTTAAGATAGAGTTACAGGGAATGAACGTTGACACTTGGTGCTGCGCATGAAGAGAGCTGGTAGCTGTTGATGTGATCTACTCCTACTGACATTTAGAGGTATGGGTCCGCCCTGCTAAAGCCCGAATGAGACCTTCTTAGATATAAAATAATATGCTAAATAGGGTGCGCGAAATATAGGTGATATAGATTTCTATAGATTTTGCATTGTAACATGCTATCACCTTTTGCTTACTATGGATTAGTGACTATGCTGCTAACTCTGATTTTTATAATATGCATTTTGGTATTATACAAGATACTGCGTTTGAGAACCTTGCATTGAATAATAAATATTTCAAACTTGCACGTGTGTTCTTTGACTCTCAGTTTTGGTTTGAAATGATTATATAACGAAAGAGTGTTCATGTGTTCCACGATTCCTGAGGTATTCTAAAGATCATGTTCTGGTTTGTCTAAGACATGGATCATTTGATAATGATCCATGAGACACTGTAGCTAGCTAGGTAAGGGGATTTCTGATACTGAGATGAGTTTTGGATCATCCTAACTCACTGAGGTTCTAGATCTCTATGCACAGTTCTGTGGGAGAACGGAAACCCTGTAACATCCCTTCATGAGTTATTTCATACAATTTTAAAATGTACATCTGTTTTGATGAAATGTTTGTATATTATTGTTTTTTTTTAATGTTATGCACTGTTTTATGGTTTTATGAGCCAAATAAAGATCAAATTGAATTGAAGAGATGAGTGTAAGGAAGGCAATATTAGGAAAGAAAATATTACAGGATAGCAGGAGATGAGGAAGCAGATTTATTATCATTGTATAGTGTGCGTCAAAAAACAACCAAGTGAAAATGTTTTGCACTGAAAGAAGAAGCAATTGATTAACCACAGGCGCTTAATAGATGTTGTTAAGCAGGGGATCTCTTCCTCAATAATCAATAAAGGTTCTTTCTCCAGCTTAGATAAAAACCTTTACACTTGCACTTTTCACCACCCAGCCTGGCTTTGGAAACAGAAACTTGGCTGGTGTACCTCAGATCCCCCCTAGCTTCAAGGTATTACTTATTGGTCTCCGTCTAATAAATACAACCACCCATTACCAGTTCTCGTAGAAATCCACCGTTTTCCTTCCAAGCAAAGATTATATTTAAAATCAGAATCATAACTTACTACTCTGCTCTCCTAACATGTCTAATGTTTTAACACATGTGGTCGCTAAAGAGCTCTCTATTCTTTGACACTGCTAATTTTAAGATCTCACAGGAGCTAAACTGTGTGGGTGCTGCTGAATCCTTCTGGATACTCCCTCACTGCAAACTATTAATTGCATCAAGTCTGCAAACACTAGGAAAACAACAGTGACTGAATTCTACCTCATCTGGTTACACCTGAAGAACTGTGCCACCCACTATACCTGGTAGACATTCCAGTACATAATTGTGCTAACTTAGCTTCAGTTCTCTGTTTTTCTTTGTCATTAATGTTTGCTACGGCTGTACTATCACATAGGTTGCAAACTGCACCAATTTGTTATGGTACAGGAGCACTACATACATCTTTAAAATGCATAAAAAAACAAATACGTGCATGTCTTCAGAAATAGGAGAGGTAAGGAGGAAAGAGGACAGTGAGGGATAGATGGAGGTGAGAGAATAACAGACTTTAAAGTTGAAGGGAGGAGCATGATTGACAAAGGGAGCAAGAGGAAATTATTAGCTAAATGGTGTAATGAAGAAGGCAGAGAGGATAACATGCTGAAGAAAGTGGAAAGTGAGTGATAGAGGGAGCAGAGGGTAACATGAGCTAAAACTGTAGAGATGAGTGTGAGTGATACAAGATGAGGAGGCCAACAATAGCTAAAAGATTGTGGAGGTGAATTAGTGATAGAGGGAGCAGAGGATAACACAAATTAAAATGTGTAAGAGCAGTGTAGGTGATAGAGGGAAGACATGATAAAATAAGATAACATTTTTGGAGTGGATTGTGAGTGAGAGGGAGAAGAGGTAACATGAGCTAAAAGGCATAGAGAGGAGAGTGAGTGAGGGGGTGGAAGGATAACATCTGCTAGAAGGTGTAGAAAGCGGAGCACAGCAGCACAACATGAACAAATGAGTAGGAAGAGAGTGACTGATAGAGAGGATGAGAGGATAAAATCATAACATGAGGCAAAAGGTGTAGAGAGTGGAGTGAGTGATAGAGGAAGGAGGAAATGACAGGAACTAACTGTCGTGGAGAGAAGAGTGAGTTATAGAGGGAAAGGAGCATAATCCAAACTAAAAGACTTATAGAGGACAGTTTGAAATAGAGAGAGGGAAGGTTAAAACAGGTTAAAAGATTTAGAGAGGTAATTGAGGGAAAGAGGGGATCAGTGGATAACATGAACTAAAAGATGGGAACAGGAGAGTGAGTGACAAAAAGAGGATGAGAACAACATGAGCTAAAAGTTAGAAAGGAGAGTAACTGACAGAGGGGGTGAGAATAACTTACAACTCTCTACAACTAAAAGTTGTAGAGAGGGGAGTGAGTGATAAAGGAGGTGAGAGGATAGCACAAATTAAAAGGTACAGAGAGAAGAGTGAGTAAAAAGTGAGCTAGAAGATGACATGAACTTAAAGGTTTAGCAAGGAGAGTGTTTGATAGAGGTGTGAGAGGATAAGAAGCACTTAAATCCTTGTAGAAGAATCTGAGTAATGGAGAAAACTCTAACATGAGCTGTAGGGTAGACAGGAGAGTGAGAGAGAGAGAGATAGGAGAGGTTAGCATGAGCTAAAAGATGTCGCGAGTGAGTGAGTGAGTGATAGAGGAGAGGGTAATGTGATATAAAAGCTATAGAAGAGAGTGAGTGATAAAAGGTGAAAGGAAAACACAAACTAAAAATGGTAGAGGAGATTGAATGATAGAGGGAGGAGAGGATAACACAAACTAAAGGGTATAGAAAGGAGAGTGAATGATAGAGGAAGCAGTGAATGATAGAGGTAGGAGGTGATAAAATGAATACAAATATGTGGAGTGTAGAGTGAGTGACAGAGGGAGCAGAGGGTAACATGAGCTAACGGGAGTGGATAGTGAGTGATAGAGATAATGAGAGGATACCATGAACTAAATAATGTAGGTATGAGAGAGAGTGAAAAGGTGAGCAAAAATATAACATTAGCTAAAAGATAAAGCGAGAGTGAGTGATAGAGGAAGTCAGTGGATTACTGAGCACAGAACAAAGGTCAGTTAAGAGGACAGGTGCCAAACGAAACAGTTATCAACTTTATCATGAATTATTTTATGAGGAAAAGTAAATATATTTTGGAGAAAAATTAAAAATGTGGAAATGCAATATTGGCTTATGGTTGTCTACTATAGCAGGAAAGAGGGTATATTTGTCTGTCTGGTAGCACATATCACCATCTTTTAGTTTATTTTCTTTGTACAACAATTTGTAGCACTTTCTGGATTGTTTATGTAAACTTTTAATACATTCCTCCACTTCACTAATCTTTCAGAAGAGGTTTCCTTTTGTTAATGAAATGTTTCCCATTACTCATCCAGTATTCAATCACATAAAAACTTGTTGAAAGTGATGCTCTAGTAACAGACACCCATATAAACAAAAAGCAGACATCAGTCTGAGATACAATACATACATGTACTCATTAATGAAGTAAGGTTTTGTTTTAAAGTCGACTACTGGACCTTCAGCATCATTTCCAAACTGCATCACTGCACCCAGGATCAGGGTCCCATCTCTTCTTGTTGCTGGATTATCGGCTGTTTTTAAGACACAGCTGTGGTTTACTGTTTCACCAGCTTCACCTGCGTCAATCAACATCATCAGCAGCACAGGAGTGATGTATATCAAATATAAGTCACTGAGCACCAACAAGGTCCAACTGTACATTGTTCTTAGACAGGTCTTCGTGAAAATAAACTGTAATCTGGCTTAAAATCAATTTGTCATTCATTGAGGATTCAAGCAACCGGCTGAGGGCAGGAAACAACAACACAAAGTGACAAAGGTATATTAAAAGTTTGAAGACTTGAAATTAATGTTTCAGTATGAGTTGTTCCTTCTTTTTTCTCATAGACTTTGTGTTGTCATCTTTGTCCAAAAACAATTGTTATTCGAATCTGCACACTGTAGCTCTGGTGCCTATTTATAAAGTGATTCAGTGCTGTCCCAACTCCTCCCAATGAAGACACTCTGTTTGCACATAAACCCCCTAAGGACTTTCATGTGCTGACTACTTGTATGGTTGCTCAGTCTCTTAGTGGTAACAAACCACAGGAGTCAATTAACAAGTTTAATGATTATTAATAAATGGTTTGGCCTCAAATGAAAGCCGAAAGGCTCCAATGGATACAGAGATGATCACTTCTAAATGTGGACGTCTCAAGAGGATCCAGGACAAGAACACAGATTCACAACACCTGCAGGGGTTATTGTTTGCAAGGCAGAGATTCTGAACCAAGATAGACTGTGTAAGATGACCAACTACATGTCTGATCTCCTTGTGGCAGGACAGTAGTGTTGGGGTCCATGGGATATGGATCACCCCAGGGACAGATTGCACACATCATACAACAGGCCACAATGCAAATTAACGAAGGGGTCAGCAAGCACAGAGACTGACATCTTCTCAGAAATGCTCTGTTCACTGCTGTAGTCAATTAAACACCTAGGGTTTAATGTATGGGTCAAGGATAATGGCCAGACATAAAGCATAATTAAGTACAAAATGATCATCACACATGTCTTAATTAACAACTCTAGCAGACAACGCTTTAAGGAAGTTCCTCTGAGTGACCTGTGCTGGTTATTTGTGATTTCACAGGATAAATGGTACTCATCCATAATGTTTCAACTTTATTTTATGTCAAACAAGTCACAATACGTGTTTTAGTATGTTATCAGGCAGATGCACCATTAGTAAAGTCCACAACTGGATCCAATAATAATAGTAGTGTTAGACCACACCACAATATCATCCCAACTAACAACTTTAAGGACTCCCTAATCATGGCAGTTGAACCCATTTGAATTACTAACTGTGCCTGTTGCAGTGTCAAGGTACTCCCTGCACTACAGTTCCTAACAACTGGTTCCTTCACAGGACAAGTGTTATTGCTTCAGACATGTTGCAACCCATCCTGCTCGGATGCCTGAGTCCTTGTTCTGCAAAGTCTATACAACTGTGCGTAGTAACATGTCATTGTGTCATTTTTCAGAAGGGAGTAATTTTTTTTGATTGTTCTAACTATGAAGACAAGAACCGAGCTTCAGTGGTAGTTGGACTGCATGATTGCCTGGAAGGGCGGATCCATATTCAGTTTCCAGCCATACGTTATTCAAGAATCAGATGCAAGTCTGTATGGGTAGGGAGTAGGCCTGGGGGTAAAACTAAGCTCATGGAGTTTTCAGATTGTGGGAACTCCGTGGACAAAAGTGGAATTCCTGAATTCCTGAATTCAGACTCTCATGTGTGATGCAGAGTTTTTGTTCCTGTTTGCGACCTCAAGTTTTGTTTAGCACTAACTCACAAGTGCCAAGATACTCTCGGGCTGCTTGAGAGTGCATGCAAGACTTCTTGCACTACTAGTGCCCTCTCACAAGACTTCACGATTACTTGCATAGCTTCCTGCTGCGACAGCGCCAATCTAGTGCCGATCATGATTGCAAACGGAGAGCTTTAACAGCTTTTGTGCTTGAGATGCAGCTGAGAGGCTTTTGGAGTAGTTTTTCTTCTCAAAAAAGCCTTTTGGAGTTGTTTATTTTTGTGTGAGAAGCATATTCTTTTTCCTTTTTTTCAAACAGTAAGGACGTGCCCAAAAGACTCAGCTTCCTGTTCTTGCCCAGCATGCTCCTCCCAGTTATTTGTCCCTCTCATGGTCACTTTTATGTGGAATTTGGAGCCGGAAGAAACACTCTCCTTGTCTGCTGCATGAATACCATTGAATTTAAGGGCATTGTTTTTGGGATATCACAAGTAAGTTGAAAAACTGGTGTTTAAGGCTTTTTGTTGCAAGACTGGGGGCATGCACCTGGATTTTTTTGTACTTTTATTCAATTTTTAAAATGTATTGTGGTAGGTGGACTGCAGTTTTAGTAGGGGCCTAGTTTATTTGTGCATGAAATTATCTTGCTTTGTAAAAGAAAATGTTGCACAGTTCAGTACATTGTCTTCTCCATGTTTTTTAATAAGTTTGCAATATTGATGTTATTCACGATATGGCTTAGTCTGCCAATAGGCCTTCCAACCGAATGCCCAGTACTAGTCATTGGTGCATGAAACAACTATTGCCTTGGTGTCTGTTGAATTGAAACATCATTTTGGCCATGGATGGCATTGAATTATATTCCACAATGTGTGTTTTGGGGTATTTCATTTTTTTTATGCACACATGATATAGGCGGGGTAATTACATGTCATGCCTTCAAAGTATATGTGTATTTCTAAAATTTCTCAGCCCAGTTATTTTTCGTTTTTGGCATTACTGAACTAATGCTCTTTTTTCTGTGTTACCAGTCCATGCCTTCCTTGTCTGGCCATTGTGTGGGTGTGTTTGCCATAGGCCACCATTTGTCTTTGTTCTCAATGTCATGTGGCCACGGGCCATTTTTTATAGTCAGTGTCCATCTTTGATTTCTAGGCCTCCAGCATGTTCTTTTGGCTATGTGGCTGGCGGTCATTTTGTGTAGCCAGCCTGTGTTTTGTCATAGGCCTGCATGTCTTCTTTGTTGTGGCCATGCCTTCATGTTGGTTGTTGTGACCATATGGTTGATGGGCATTTTGTGTAGATAGCCAGTGTGCTGTTGCCATAGGCCTGCATGTGTTCTTTGGTTTCCAAGCCTCCTTCTTGTTGTTTTCTACATGTTGCATGTTGGCCATGTTGTGTAGGCAGCCAGTTTGCTTTTGCCATAGGTTTGAATGACTTATTTTATTGTGGCCATGCCTCCTTGCTGGTTTTCTGGTTGTTGGTTACCATGTGGCATTAGCTGGCAGCCATTTTTTGCATGCAATTGTTCCTATTTTGTACAGGAAAAATGTTGCACAGTTAAGTACATTTTCTCCATGTATTGTAATATTTTAATACATGTGCAATATTGATTTAATTCACTATGTGGCCTAGTCTACCAATGGTCCTTCCAGGCAGTAACCTCTGTACTAGGTATTGGTGCATGAAAAAACTATTTCTGTGGTGTCTTTAGAATTTAAACATCATTTAGTCCATGGATGGTAGTAGATTAAAATACAAAATGTGTGTTTTTTTTTTAATTTTATTTAAAATGTTTTACAGCATTTGTTCCCCTAAATCCTCCCCCCCCCCCTGCACAGGACATGACGAAAGCAAAAAAAATGCAATCAAGTTTCGATTTTCTAGGACATTTCTGCATCTCAGGTTACAATATTTCAACCTAGCAAATTATAATAGGTAACCAAGAGCATCAATCAAAACAGCTGGAAAAGAAAAAACGTGGAAAGAGGATCAAATAATAAACATAACCCCATGAATGCAGCATAGTTAATATTCCTGATTTGTGTTTAGTGGTATTTCAAAATGTTTCATGCAATAGTGCATAGGTGGGGTAATGCCAATGTGTGTTGTTATAAAAATGTTTAGCCCTGTTAATTTTCATTTTTGGCATTGCTGAATTAACGCTGAATTAACGCTGTGTTATCTGTGTTACCATATCTGTGTTACCATGTCTCCTTTGGCTGGCCAGTGTGTGAGTGTGTTTGTCATAGACCACCATTTGTCTTTGATCTCCATGCCATGAGCCCAGAGGCCATTTTGTATAGTCAGCATAAATAGTCCACAATATGTTTTTTGTTTTCAGGCATCCTGCTTGTTGTCGTGATCAAGTGGCTGGAGGCCATGTTGTATAGCCAACCAGTGTGCTTTAGCTATAGACCTGTATGTTTCCTTAGTACCCATCTCCCTACTTGCTTGTTGCTGTTACCATGTGGCAGGCTGCCATTTTCTGTAGGCAGCTAGTGTGCACTGGCATAGGCCTTCATGTGTTCTTTATTGTGGCCATGGCTCTTTGCGTACTGTTTCACCATGTGATTGGTTGCCATTTGTGTAGGCAGCCAGTGTGCTTTTGCTATAGGGTTGCATGTCTTGTTGGTCCCCAATGCCTTCTTGCTCAGTGTTGTTATTTTTGATTATGTGGCACTGGCTGGCAGCCATTTTGTGTGTTCAGCAAATGTAACTGTTTGCCATAGGCTTGCATCAATGGTTGAGATAGTAGTTTAATAAATGAAATGCTTGAGGATAATTTAACTTATATATATATATATATATATATATATATATATATATATATATATATATATATATATATATATATATATATATATATATATATATATATATATATATATATATATATATATATATATATATATATATATATATATATATATATTCACTGAAAAAACCATAGGTTTCACACCAGTTATAGTTAGGAATTAGCATTTAAAAAACCTATTAAATTCACTGAAAAAACCATAGGTTTCACACCAGTTATAGTTAGCTGGAAATTTTACTGATATAAAACCATTGAAATTCCCACGTTATAGTTAGATGGACTCACTATAACTTGCGCGTGCAATGCACTGCTAATGGCATCACATATTACATCACTCATGACATGGTGAGTGACATCACTCATGACATCACTGATGACACCATCCAGTGAATGTGTGTCTTTCTGAAAAATAAATATATTTTATATATGTATATGTAAAAGTTGATGGAAGAATAAATGTTTAAATAAGTGTCTAAATGGATGGTTTTTAAAAATTGATTGGTTAACTGGCTTAATAAGACATCATCAGCAGTGCATTGCACGCGCAAGTTATAGTGAGTCCATCTAACTATAACGTGGGAATTTCAATGGTTTTATATCAGTAAAATTTCCAGCTAACTATAACTGGTGTGAAACCTATGGTTTTTTCAGTGAATTTAATAGGTTTTTTAAATGCTAATTCCTAACTATAACTGGTGTGAAACCTATGGTTTTTTCAGTGAATTTCATAGGTTTTTTAAATGCTAATTCCTAACTATAACTGGTGTGAAACCTATGGTTTTTTCAGTGAATTTCATAGGTTTTTTAAATGCTAATTCCTTTGTATATCGAGTTTCTAACCTTTTTTTTTTTTTACAATTTGCTGTTTTTTTTTAAGTATTCATTTTTTTTATATAATTTTTTTCTTTTGCGCTCTGGGTGCGCGCTCCGGGAAGCTTTCAGCTAAGCTCTCCTGTAAGCTTCTCCGAGAGCTCATCTGAAAGCGCACCCAGAGCGCAACTGTCGTTCGTGAAAAAAAAATATGAATGAAAAGTTAATAATAATGCAAAACATTTCGTACCATACAAATAAAATTTGTTTTTTTTAATATGGAAAATGATTATGCATTTTTATAAAAGATTGATGACGTCACTTCGGCGCGCAACGTAAGTGCCCTCGGAAGCGCCTACGTGCGCAGCGCCTAAACGCACGCAAAAGCGCCTACGATCGCGCCACATTTGCGCCCCGGAAGCGCCTACGATCGCGCTGCGTAAACGCACCGGAAGTGCTCCGGAGCGCGCAGCGTAAACGCGTCGGGTCATGTGACCCTAAAATAACACTTTTCATTGGTTGCTAACAGTTTTTTTTTACAATGAATGAAATCCCCACCCATTTCCTTCACTTCTTCTTTCACTTTTGTGACTGAAAGACCTGCCTTTTATGCTGCTCCATATTCCTGGATTCATCATGGCTGCCAGACCATCCAGCAGTGAAGATGACTCCAATGATTTCATTGATGAAGAGCCTCCTCAGCCGAAGGTCAAAGAACATTTCATCTGGAAATTTTTTAAGTTTCCAGCAGACCAGAAGAAGGTGAATGCACCAAAAGTAGAGTGCAGGATCTGCAAACAGGTCCTGTCACGGGGTAACCCCCCAAAAAAATACTCTTTTGGCAACTTCACCATGATTCGCCATGTGGAGAGGAGGCACCCCCAGAATTTTGCCCGGGAAAGTGTCAGGGCTCTGGCACAAGAGGTTCCCAGAGATGGGGCCTCTACATCAACAGGAGGAGCAACTTCTTCTGGAAGAGAACAATCGCAGGGGCAGGTAGCAAACATTCAACCTGCATTTAACCATGGGGTCGTCAGATGCAGATACTGCAATCAACTCCTCACCTATGGGGAGCAAAGTGTCCTGCTCATGGTTCGGGCATTGGAGAACCATCACTGCCCTTCCCACCCCTAATTTTTTTCTTTTCTTTTTGCTCCTGTTGAGCAGTTTCTATTCCCTGTTTTTGTTCCTGTTCAGTTAAAAGAAGAAAACCAAAAGTTCTTTTCAGAACTACCTCCAATTCTCATCAAAGAGCTATAATCTTAAAAAATGAAGAGTAAGTGGAATATAGTGCATTGATAATTGAAAGGAGAATGAGTAAGAAAGAACAGAAAGGTATGAGAGGTGAAAGGAAGTGAAGTAGGAGGAATGAAAGAAGGTGAGTGTTAGAAAAGAAAGTTCTGACACAGTGAATAAACTGGAGGCCTCATTTCTGAAAAGTGACGCATCGCTACGTGAAAACAGCGATGCGTCACTTTTCTGGACGCACTCCTTATGACATTCCAGATATGTCATATTTAATATATGACTAATCAATTCGCAAGGAGTTACAGATATGTCAGTATTTCTGACATATCTGTAAACACAAAATTAACGCATTGCAGGAGTGCGTCACAAAAGTGACGCAACTCCAGTAATGTGTCCTTTCACATGGAAAAAGCACCATGTGAAAGGTTTGCTGTGAAGCAGGCGCAAGATTTTGGCGCAACTGCATCCTAAAAGTGACGCACTGCGTCATTATTACCAAGCTTTTTGCAAGGAACACCCCCTCTGCATGCATTATACCTGACACTATTTTTTAAAAAGTGACGCATCTAGGTACATGGGTCACTTTTTAAAACTCTGCGCCATATTGTATCTGCATCAGGTATAATGTATGCAGAGGGGGCAATCCCTCGCAAAAAGCTTGGTAATAACGACGTACTGAAATCTATGAGATTTCTCTGCGTCACTTTTAGGATGCTGTTGCGTCAAAATCTTGCGCCGGCCTCGCATCACTTTTATGTTTACAGATATGTCAGAAATACTGACGTATCTGTAACTCCTTGCAACATGATTTGTCATACATTAAATATGACACATCTGGAATGTCATAAGGACTGTGGACAGAAAAGTGACGCATCACACCAGCAGTGTAATAAAATGTGCCTCGTTGCACTATATTTAAAGGATGCAACAGCATCCTAAAAGTGACGCAGTGAAATCTCAAACATTTCACTGCGTCGCTATTACAAAGCTTGTAGTGGGGGAACACCCCCTCTGCATGCATTATACCTCACGCAGATATAATGTGGCGCTTGATTTTAAAAAGTGACCCATCTACCTAGATACCTCACTTTTTAAATATAACGCAACGAGGCACATTTTTTTACACTACTGGTGCGATGCGTCACTTTTCTGTGCGCACTCCTTATGACATTCCAAGTAACGCATTGCTGGAGTGCGTCACAAAAGTGACGCAACTCCAGTAATGTGTCCTTTCAAATGTGGAAAGCAGCATGTGAAAGGTCTTGCCTCAGTCTAACACCTGCTGTAAAGCAGGCACAAGATTTTGACGCAACAGCATCCTAAAACTGACGCAGTGAAATCTCAAAGATTTCACTGCGTCGCTATTACAAAGCTTTTTGCGGGAGAACACCCCCTCTGTATGCATTATACCTGACGCTATTTTTAAAAAGTGACGCATCTAGGTACATGGGTCACTTTTTAAAACTCTGCGCCACATTATATCTGCGTCAGGTATAATGTATGCAAACGGGGCATTCCCCCGCAAAAAGCTTGGTAATAACGACGTACTGAAATCTATAAGATTTCTCTGCGTCACTTTTAGGATGCTGTTGCGTCAAAATCAGATATGTCAGAAATACTGACGTATCTGTAACTCCTTGCAACATGATTCGTCATACATTAAATATGACACATCTGGAATGTCATAAGGAGTGCGCACAGAAAAATGACGCATAATACCAGCAGTGTAATAAAATGTACCTCGTTGCACTATATTTAAAAAGTGACGCATCTAGATAGATGCGTCACTTTTTAAATATTGCATAACAATGCGCATTTTTTTACACCGCTGGTGCGTCACAAAAATTGACGCACAAGAAGCGCAAAACTAACAGCGCAAGGCCTTCATAAATATGGTCCTGGATTTTCCCCGTGCTTCGCCGGTGCGCGTACCATGCGCTTCCCCCGCGCAAAACGTAAAAAAAATTTTAATGCCCTGCAGGACCCTATTTTAGTCCCTACATCAAACCTAGGGGGTCAGAGGGGGTCTACTCTTCCCCCTTATGGTCATTTGCCCCTTTTTTTTTCAAACCCCTTGTGTCTCGATTTTACCGAGACACAAGATGGCGGCCGCTCCGCACTGTTTAGAATGTTTACAGACAACTGAGAGCCAATCAGCTTCCTGCGCGCAAGTCGCGTGTCGCGCCTGGAGCGCACTCCGGTGCGCGCACGGGAGAGCGCCTATAGATATATATATTTTTTTGAACCTAAATTACTCAAAATCCACTGGAGCACATATCTTGAGACATAGCAAAGGCACATCGGGCTACCAGTCCCTACAATTTTGCCAAGTTTCGTGGAAATCCATTCAGCCGTTCGGGCTAGAAGTGAAATCGACCGCCCTATGGAAATTAACATGGGGAAAACGCGTTTTGGGACCCCCCTTTTATCTCGGCCCCCGCTTAACGTATCCCCCCCAAACTTTCAGGGAAGGACCGGAACCCTGCGAGGCCATTTTCAGGAAATCTTCAGGCAGATTCGTCAACCGGCGCCAAAGTTATTCCAAATAGAATTTTGAGATTTAACATTGAAAAAAATCCTAACTATAACTACCTACTGGCGACCGCCAGTAGGTAATATATATATATATATTCACTGAAAAAACCATAGGTTATAGACCATATATAGTTAGGAATTTGCATTTACAAAACCTTGAAAATTCACTGAAAAAACCATAGGTTATAGACCATATATAGTTAGGGATTAGCATTTACAAAACCTTATTTTACTCGCACAAAACCATTGAAATTCCATATATAGTTAGTTGCACTAACTATATATCGCGCACCCGCAATCCATTGCTAATGATGTCACATATTACATCATTCATGACATGGTCAGTGACATCACTGATGACATCACTGATGACATCTCAAATGACATCACTGATGACATCACTGACATCTCATTTGACATTACTGATGAAATGAAATGAAATGAAATGAAATTTGATTTGTAGAGCGCATGGCTGCCCGGAAGCGTCCCAGCGCTTGCTTAGGGAACCCGTCCTGGTATTCCCCTGCGAGATAACCCATTACTGGGCATCCCCAAGGTGAAAGCCAGGCATCCCGCTGCGAGGGGCCGTTGTGGAGATTAAGCAAGCTATTGCCCAGAGTTACAGAGTGGGACTCCATGATTGGAATAGGCACGAGGCGAGAATTGTCAGGTCCGGGGAAATTTGAGCCCAAGACCCGCCGAGGCGAGGAATTGAACCCTGGTCCGGGCCAGACCTCTGCATCAGGGTCTGCCGCTCCAACCACTTGAGCCACACATCTCCACTGATCACATCACTGATGATATCATTTATGTGATAATACAATGAACATCTTCAGACTCTAATATAACCTTAGATACAATCAGTATAAACAGACACTCACAGACTGTCACTTATCCATGGAGTTACTCACACACCTACTCAGTCATGCAAAAGATTAATCACACCTCCATTTCCTCAACTATACAGTTATACACACCTTACTTATTCAAACATATACTAACACATATTTACTCTCTTATACAATCCCTGATACAAGTTCACAATGATCGATACAGCCACTCTCACATTCACTAGCTCTTATGTTCAGTTATTTATATATGTCAACTCTCACATGGACTGTGTTTTACATATGTACTTACTTTGACATGTAGCACTGAGATATCCATTCACTCACCAATACACTCATGCAGTCAGTCGACCGCCCATACAGCTGTTTCCACATGCACTTTTGAACCCATACATTTAGTTAATCAACTGCTCACACATCTATGCACAGAGTCATACACCTCCCAGCCACCCACACACATACTCAGTCTCCCATACAAATACTTGGGCAACCATTCAATAACCCATATAGTTACTCATATAGCTACTGATTTAAACATGCAGCAGTTTACAGAACAACATATATAATGATTGCCAAATTAAGACAGTTTAGTCACTAACCCATGCACTCAGTGAGACACATTTAATCACTCACTCATACAGTCAGTCATGCACCTACTAAATCCTTCATCCAGACACTTATACATCCACTCATTCTTCAATATGTAAGACATATTTTAACTTTACAGAAACATACAGTCACTGGGTGTTGTCATCAGTGATGTCATCAGTGAAGTCATTTGAGATGTCATCAGTGATGTCATCAGTGATGTCATTTGAGATGTCATCAGTGATGTCATCAGTGATGTCACTGACCATGTCATGAATGATGTAATATGTGACATCATTAGCAATGGATTGCGGGTGCGCGATATATAGTTAGTGCAACTAACTATATATGGAATTTCAATGGTTTTGTGCGAGTAAAATAAGGTTTTGTAAATGCTAATCCCTAACTATATATGGTCTATAACCTATGGTTTTTTCAGTGAATTTTCAAGGTTTTGTAAATGCAAATTCCTAACTATATATGGTCTATAACCTATGGTTTTTTCAGTGAATTTCATTGGTTTTTTAAAAGCTAATATCTATAGCTGTAAAATATATTCTTTATTACGTGACGTATCACGTAGCCCGTGAGACGCCTCATGATGCATCGCATAACCGTGACGTATCGTCTCTGCAGCGCAAACCAAACCCATAACGTAAGCGCGCCAGAGCACGCTTAAAGATATATATATATTTTTTTTACCTTAATTAGACAAAATCCACACGTGCACATATCACAAACGTTCCAAAAACACAATATGTCGGACTCCCATTACGCTGCCAGTTAGCTGCCCGGTTAACGTACCGGAAAGCACCTCTACCGCGAAAAATCGCAATATTTTTTTCTTTTGCCCCGCGGGCAACTTTAATAGCCCCCTCATCAATCCTAGGGGTTCACCTTACCCCTTTCCTTCATTTACACCTTTTTTTTTCCACCTCTTGTCTCTCGATCTCCAGACTGTTTACAATGTTAACAGCCAATCAGCTACTCCTCAGACTCCCGTTACGCTGCCGGTTAGCTGCCCGGTTAGCTGCCCGGTTAGCTGCCCGGTTCGCGTACCGGGACGCGTCTCTACGGCGAAAAAATCTGAATTTTTTTTAAATTTTTTTTTTGCCCCGCGTGGCTCTATAATATCCCCCTCATCAATCCTAGGGGGTCAGAAGGGGTCTACCTTGCCCCCTTTCCTTCATTTCCCCCTTTGTTTTGGCCTCCTCTTGTCTCTCGATCCTACCGAGAGACAAGATGGCGGCCGCTCCGGACTGTTTACAATGTTGACAGCCAATCAGCTACTCCTCAGACTCCCGTTACGCTGCCGGTTAGCTGCCCGGTTAGCTGCCCGGTTAGCTGCCCGGTTCGCGTACCGGGACGCGTCTCTACGGCGAAAAAATCGGAATTTAAAAAAAAAAAAAATTTTGCCCCGCGTGGCTCTATAATATCCCCCTCATCAATCCTAGGGGGTCAGAAGGGGTCTACCTTGCCCCCTCTCCTTTATTTCCCCCTTTGTTTTGGCCTCCTCTTGTCTCTCGATCCTACCGAGAGACAAGATGGCGGCCGCTCCGGACTGTTTAGAATGTTGACAGACACCAGAGAGCCAATCAGCTTCGCATCGCAAAGTTCCGATACGCGAAAAGTACGCGAACCGGAGCGCTGCCCGGAGCGCTGTTACAGATATATATCTTGTTTAAAACGTTAATTTCTCAAAATTCACTGAAGCACATATATTGAGACCTAGCAAAGGCACATCGGGCTAACAGTCCCTACAATTTTGCCAAGTTTCGTGCAAATCCATTCAGCCGTTCGGGCTAAAAGTGAGTCCAACCGCCCTATGGAAAAATGAATGGGAAAAACGTGTTTTGGGACCCCCCTTTTTTCTCGGCCCCCCCTTGAAGAACCCCCCCCAAATTTTCAGGGGCTGCTCAGGAACAAAATGTGCCATTTTCCTGAAAATTTCAGCCAATTCCGTCCACAAACGCCAAAGTTATTAGACATAGAATTTTCAGAAATCCCATAGGGAAAAAATCCTAACTATATATACCTACTGGCTATCGCCAGTAGGTAATATATATATATATATATATATATATATATATATATATATATATATATATATATATATATATATATATATATTACCTACTGGCGGTCGCCAGTAGGTATATATAGTTAGGATTTTTTCCCTATGGGATTTCTGAAAATTCTATGCCTAATAACTTTGGCGTTTGTGGACGGAATTGGCTGAAATTTTCAGGAAAATGGCACATTTTGTTTCTGAGCAGCCCTTGAAAATTTGGGGGGGTTTTGTGGAGGGGGGGCCGAGAAAAAAGGGGGGTCCCAAAACGCGTTTTTTCCATGTTAATTTCCATAGGGCGGTTGGACTCACTTTTAGCCCGAACGGCTGAATGGATTTGCACGAAACTTGGCAAAATTGTAGGGACTGTTAGCCCGATGTGCCTTTGCTAGGTCTCAATATATGTGCTTCAGTGGATTTTGAGAAATTAACGTTTAAATCAAGATATATATCTGTAACAGCGCTCCGGGCAGCGATCCGGTTAGCGAACCTTTCGCGTATCGGAACTTTGCGATGCGAAGCTGATTGGCTCTCCGGTGTCTGTCAACATTCTAAACAGTCCGGAGCGGCCGCCATCTTGTCTCTCGGTAGGATCGAGAGACAAGAGGAGGCCAAAACAAAGGGGGAAATTACCATAAGGGGGCATAGTAGATCCTCGTTGACCCCCTAGGTTTTATGTGGAGGTTTTAAAAGGGCCTAGGAGGGTCCAAAAAAAAAATTTTTTTTTTGCGTGGTAAGCGCCAAGTTCGCGAACCGGAAAGCGTTCTGGGCAGCGAACTTTAAGGATAAAAGAATGATAGACTTTTGTAATACTGTATGTTAATTATTTGTTGTTTTTGTTCGTTTTTTTATTTATTTATTTATTTTGATTTAAAAAAAAATTATTTATTATTTTCATAGTTCATTAAAACTTCCAGCATTATATCATCTGGTATCTCGTCAAACATGGATGTTTCTGTCTCTTGTAAGGTTTGAATAAATTGTTCGTCAAAAGATTGATCCATAAAATCTTCATCCACATTTTCTTCATTTACAATGTCTTCGGATGTAATCTCGAAGGAAACATTACTTTTTTCTTGCTCCCCTTCCATTTTTTTGCTGTAAATTGCATAAAAAAAATAATTAAATTAGAAGAGTTAGGGCACTGTTGGGTTTAAGTTCAGACAGGTAGTTCTGTTTTTTTAACAGTGAACTTAAAGTAAGTAAATTCATAATTATAGCAGAGAAGTGTAAGTCAATCAATAAATATAACAGAGGAGTCTATCTGTATCTATAACTATAGCAGGGGGACAGTAAATAATTATCAAAAACGTTTTAAAGTGCCACTTACAAATTATCAATTTAATTTTCAGGGAGGTGAAAAGGCTCTTGAAATGTAGTTCAGGAAGTAGTAGTCAAAATGGCTGTGTTTCCTTCTCTTCCTTTATATATATTCAGGTACATAACCAATCAAATGTCAGGAAAAAAAAATTGAAAATGAAAGTAACATTTTCATTGGTTGTCAATTCCAACACTTCAGATGTGTTTTGTGAAGTAATTTACCTCACGGTACTTAGAGAGGTCTACAGGCTTAATGGCTAAATGGAATTTCAATCAAATTTGTGAAAATGAAAGGGATTGTTATGTAGTATGAGCTAATCTATATTTGGTGAGAGTGTCTCTAGTCGTTTTTCTGTAAATTACTTTCCCACCTTTTTTTAGGACCGCTTTCCGGAAAGCGGCCCGGTTAGCGAACCTTAAGCGTCACGGGAGTCCACCATTTTGTGTTTCGGTCGCATTAAGATACAAGATGGAGGGCAAATAATGTTTAGAATGGGTAGAAGGGGTCATGGTAGACTTATCTTGAACCCCTAGGTTTTCTGAGGGTGGCTGAGGAGGCTTATATGTGCGGAAAAAAAACATTTTTTAAAAAAATCCGCGAGGTTAGCTTTCGGTTAGCGAACCGGGTAGCGCTCCGGGAAGCGTATTTTGTGGAAAATTAGTGAAAAAAGTTAGAGAAAAATAATAATTGTGAGTGATCAGATGTAGGGTAGCTCTGAGAAGAGCTTTTGGGTTTATGGTACATTTAGGTACTTATAAGTAGGTACCAATGCACAGTCTTAAATTCAGAATGAAAATTCTGTTGCCCTCATCTGAGAAGTGAACTCCATCTCCTCTGTAGATATCTTGCATGTAGTAACGCAAGTTATTGTTGTACAGAGAGCCCATTCCATGGTCTCTCATGTAAGCTGAAACAGATTTGTTTACATGCTTCCTCGCTTTCTCAATCTGTGGACAAAATTGGTTGGACCACCTCCATTTCTGTCTTTGGCATATATTGGAATATACCAAGGCAGTTTGAGGAAAAAGTGCCATTAATTGCTCAAAGGTGTCCTTTAAAAGCATTTCCAGACCTACCCCTGTCAAAGTGCCCAAATCATTACCTCCACAGTGCACTATTAACAGGTCAGGTTTTGGCAAATGCATAAAGGTTTTCACCAATGGTATCAATTGGTGACATTTTAATCCTCTTTGGCCCAACCACTTAATTTCCACATCTTGTAAATTGAGGTTAGGTAAATTTCTGTTCTCAGCATACCTTTGAGCCCAGTGGATGTAACTATGTCCAACAATCCAGACCTTAAACATGGTGGGAGAAGGTTGTTCTGCAGTCAGATGAAGTGTGGTAATGAAAGGGCAGTTGAAACAGTAGGAGTTTCTAAAGAAAAAAAACTGTGGATTTCCAATGCTAATGATTCATTAGCAGTGATTGGTGCATTTCCATTTCTGAAAACAGAAAGTTAGGGTGCATGGATGTGTTCTTTGAAACATGTAATTTGAATGGTCAAGGAAGAAACATTTAATGAAAGATTGCACTGGATACGCAGGTGCACTGAGAGTTCAGAGTTCAATTGAAACATTGTTGTGTGAATTTGCAAACATGAGAGGTCTTCCAGGAGGTGGTTGCTATGGAAACAAGGCAGAGAGGGCAGAGGGGGGAAGGGTTTTGATTTGAAAAAAGTGAGGGAAGAGGTATGATTGGCTAATATGAGAGATATGTGAAATGAATATCTGTATTTCTGTGCTTTCAATAGCTGCAGCCTTTGGAGTGCATCCTTTTTCTTCTGCTGAAGACAATTTGGTGTATTTCTGAGACTGTTTTCAAAACTCAAAAAATATTTGCTAAGGTGAGAAAAGATTTATTTAATTTAGATAGAGAATAGTATGATTTAAGGAGAAAATGATGAAGAAAGCTGTGTTTTTAAAATGTGGTTTTGTCTCTAGTGATATACTAATAGAATTAGTTTCTTTGAGAAATTGTAATTGCATATTCGGTGTAGCATTCTGGCATGCAGTAACACAAGTTATTGTGGTACATGGAGCCCATTCCATGGTCTGTTATGTAAGCTGAAACAGATATGTTGTTTTTAAAAACGATTTAAGAAATCAATTACATTTCTGGATATGTACTGCTAGAGCTTCATAGGTTGTTTTGAGCCATATTTATAAGGCATTTGAGTGTCTTTGATGTTATGTTTTCCTTTTAAAATGTAAAAGTAGATATGGAGAAACTGAGTCTTCTGTAAGTGTCAATGTTAATGCTTACAGAGCTGTACTTCTGGGTACTGTTTTTAAAAAAAAAAAAATGAATAGGCCTCACCTCAAAGAAAGCTCTTGAAAGCACACATCTTATTTGCATCCTGAAACAATCATTTAAAATGTTAGACTCAATTTTATGATGGCTTTACATCTTTTTTGCGCTGCTATTGCATCACTATTGTGAGACATTAGCAGTGCAAAAGAAGCACCATGTTCCAAAATAGGCCTCAGTTCATCAACATCAAGATACAGTTTGTTTAAAATATATATGTTTAGGATTGTGTAGGGGACGTAGAGAAGCAGAGGCTTCTGTAAATGTCAAAGTTGTTGAAAAACTGTTTGTTCTTGAACCTTTTCCCTTGTCTTTTCTAATTTTTAAATACATGTTTTAATATTTTTGGAAATGTTTGTTCTCTCTTTTACAGATTGAAAGTATGAAAAAATATTTTAAAAAGGTAACAAGAATTATAAGGTAAATGTTTTCTACTCTTTTTACCCGCAATGCACTGCTGATGATGTCACTGACACTATCTCTGATTTACTCTCTATAGCTGTCTTTCTTTTTACATTATTCTCTGTTTACTTCCCTTATACTAACTCTTCTTTTTTTTAAAAAATATTTTTTTGGTTCGCTTCAAGTTCGCGAACCGGTCAGCGAACTTGAAGCGAACCAAAAGAA
The DNA here is from genome assembly GCF_964263255.1 of Lissotriton vulgaris. Classification (NCBI taxonomy): domain Eukaryota; kingdom Metazoa; phylum Chordata; class Amphibia; order Caudata; family Salamandridae; genus Lissotriton; species Lissotriton vulgaris. The sequence goes on along the minus strand of NW_028249872.1, from coordinate 1,080,339 downwards.
ATAGAGCTTGCCAGAGTGATAAACATTCTAGCAATTTTATTTGAAAGGGGAGGTAGTTCTGAAAATAACTTTTTTTTTTGTTTTTTTTGTTTTATTTTTATTTATTTTTTTTCTGAACATTTTTTGATTTTTTTGTATTTTTAGAACAGTTTTATGTTTTTTTTGTGTTTTTTATGGAGGGGAAACAACAAAAAAACAGGCATTGAAAAGGGCTCAACAGGAGCAAAAAAAAAATTACTGCTTGGGTGCGTTAGGGCACTTATGGTTTTCGAACACCATATTGATCAAGTTCACGCTCATGTTCCCATACGAGAGCATAGCACCACAATATATACAGGTAAACTTCATATGTTTAAAGTTTGGCTGAATGTTTGGCACAGTTTCCTGTGACTCTCTTCCTGTCAAAGACATTGTTGACGTAGATCTGGTCACAGGAGTTGTCGGGGGATTATCTTGTAGGTCCCTTAACTCTGCCCGGCTGTAGTTTAAGGGATGCCACCTGGCCATATGGCGATGCATAGTATAGTTGCCCATACTATATTTTTTCTCTGTGCCTCTAGACAATCTGTATTTACAGATGAGGCAGGTGGCATATTTAGCATTGACCTTCTTGTCCCCTGGAGGGATGGAAAAAAACTGCCAGATGAAACTTGTTTTCCTCTTAGAAACACGGGGCAACTCCGGGATAAATTCTGGTTGATCTCTATCCTCTTCTTCTTCTTCCTCCTCTTCCTCCTCTCTGTTGGAGATAAATTGACTTGGTGGTCCTCTCTTCTTATGAGGAGGTGGAGGTGGTGGTGGGGGTGCACCAGCTGCAGCAAGTATAGAAGCCATTGCTGAACTCCAGGAAAATGGTCTTTCTCTCACCAAGATGAAAGTCAGAGTGAGGAAAGAAGGAGGGGTTTACATGATTTGGGAAAAGCAAAAGTTCTGAACCAATGAAAAGTGTTATTTTTACGTCACATGACCTAGTCATACATCATTTGGAAACCAAAAGTGAAATGAACCAATGAAAACTTTGATAAACAAGTCACATGACCTGTTCCGCTTACGTTACGCGGTGCGCGCCGCGTCTCGGATCGCTTCCGGTTCGCGGTCCGGAGCACTTCCGGGAGCGCTAACGCGGCGCGTCATTAGACGCATTACGCGACAACGTGATACGTCGCGCTTCCGCGACGCGTCACAGTTCCGCTAACGTAACGTTTACCGGTTCGCGGACTAGGTCGCGGCATCAAGATGAGCTAACGGAAAGCTTCCCGGTTCGCGAACTGGAAACGAAGAAAAAAAATATTAAAAAAAAAATTATTAATAAACATCTAAAATATATTTTAAGATTTAAAGAAGAATACATTTTACAGTTACAGATGTTAGCTTTTAAAAAACCAATGAAATTCACAGAAAAAAACATAGGTTATAGACCATATATAGTTAGGAATTTGCATTTACAAAACCTTGAAAATTCACTGAAAAAACCATAGGTTATAGACCATATATAGTTAGGGATTTGCATTTACAAAACCTTATTTTACTCGCATAAAACCATTGAAATTCCATATATAGTTAGTTGCGCTAACTATATATCGCGCACCCGCAATCCACTGCTGATGATGTCACATATTACATCATTCATGACATGGTCAGTGACATCACTGATGACATCACTGATGACAACATCCAGTGACTGTATGTTTCTGTAAAGTGTAAATATGTCTTACATATTGAAGAATGAGTGGATGTATAAGTGTCTGGATGAAGGATTTAGTAGGTGCATGACTGACTGTATGAGTGAGTGATTAAATATGTCTCACTGAGTGCATGGGTTAGTGACTAAACTGTCTTAATTTGTGCATTATTATGTCTGTTGTTCTGTAAACTGCTGCATGTGTTGATAAGTAGCTATATGAGTAACTATATGGGTTATTGATTGGTAGCCCAGGTATTTGTATGGGAGACTGAGTGTGTGTGTGGGTGGCTGGGAGGTGTATGACTCTGTGCATAGATGTGTGAGCAGTTGATTCACTAGATGTATGGTTTCAAAAGTGCATGTGGAAACAGCTGTATGGGCGGTTGACTGTGTGCATGAGTGTATTGGTGAGTGAATGGATATCTCAGTGCTACATGTCAAAGTAAGTACATATGTAAAACACAGTACAAGTGAGAGTTGACATATATAAATAACTGTGCATAAGAGCTAGTGAATGTGTGAGTGGCTGTATGGATCATTGTGAACTTGTATCAGGGATTGTATAAGAGAGTAAATATGTGTTAGTATATGTTTGAATAAGTAAAGTTTGTATAACTGTATAGTTGAGGAAATGGAGGTGCGATTGATTCTTTGCATGACTGACTAGGTGTGTGAGTAACTCCATGGATGTGTGACAGTCTGTGAGTGCCTGTTTACACTGAGTGTATCTAAGGTTATATTAGAGTCTGAAGATGTATTATCACATAAATGATATCATCAGTGATGTAATCAGTAATGTCAAATGAGATGTCAGTGATGTCATCAGTGATGTCATTTGAGATGTCATCAGTGATGTCATCAGTGATGTCATTTGAGATGTCAGCAGTGATGTCATCAGTGATGTCACTGACCATGTCATGAATGATGTAATATGTGACATCATCAGCAGTGGATTGCGGGTGCGCGATATATAGTTAGCGCAACTAACTATATATGGAATTTCAATGGTTTTATGCGAGTAAAATAAGGTTTTGTAAATGCAAATCCCTAACTATATATGGTCTATAACCTATGGTTTTTTCAGTGAATTTTCAAGGTTTTGTAAATGCAAATTCCTAACTATATATGGTCTATAACCTATGGTTTTTTCTGTGAATATATATATATATTCACTGAAAAAACCATAGGTTTCACAAGTGTTATAGCTAGCTGGACATTTCACTCATACAAAACCATTGAAATTCCCCCGTTATAGTTAACTATAACTCACGCGCCCGCAATGCACTGCTGATGACGTCACATATTACATCACTCATGACATGGTCAGTGACAGATCACTGACATAATATAGAACAACAAAATATAGACTTACCAAAATATAGAATGCCAAAATATCGAATTCCTATCTACAAACAGGTAAGTACAAAAATATTGAATCCAAAATATAGTCTGTAAAAAATATAGTCAGTCAAAATATCAATTTTTTTTAAATGTCTTAAAAGTAATTTACAATTAATGAAATAATAAATATAATTAACCAAAACATACTTAAAAATACTCAAATAACCATAAAATTAAGATATAATCAATTTAAGTTATTAATACAAAATGTACAATATTTTACCGTAGGATAGCAGGAGGGTAACATTTAACATTACCACTCCAGTGAGTGCAACAGTAGGGAAAGCGTTGGATAGCGTAGGGGTAAAAAATACTATTCCCACTCCAGTGAGTGCAACAGTAGGGAAAGCGTTGGATAGCGTAGGGGTAAAAAATACTATTCCCACTCCAGTAAGTGCAACAGTAGGGAAAGCGTTGGATAGCGTAAGGGTAAAAATTACTATTCCCACTCCAGAGAGTGCAACAGTAGGGAAAGCGTTGGATAGCGGGAGGGTAAACAATACTATTCCCAATCCAGTGAGTGCAACAGTAGGGAAAGCGTTGGATAGCGTAGGAGTAAAAAATACTATTCCCACTCCAGTGAGTGCAACAGTAGGGAAAGTGTTGGATAGCGTAGGGGTAAAAATTACTATTCCCACTCCAGAGAGTGCAACAGTAGGGAAAGCGTTGGATAGCGGGAGGGTAAAAAATACTATTCCCAATCCAGTGAGTGCAACAGTAGGGAAAGCGTTGGATAGCGTAGGGGTAAAAAATACTATTCCCACTCCAGAAAGTTCAACAGTAGGGAATGCGTTGGATATCGTAGTGGTAAAAATGAATATTCCCACTCCAGAGAGTGTAACAGTAGGGAAAGCGTTGGATAGCGTAGGGGTAAAAAATACTATTCCCACTCCAGTGAGTGCAACAGTAGGGAAAGAATTGGATAGCATAAGGGTAAAAATTACTATTACCACTCCAGAGAGTGCAACAGTAGGGAAAGCGTTGGATAGCGGGAGGGTAAAAATTTCTATTCCAACTCCAGAGCGTGCAACAGTAGGGAAAGCGTTGGATAGCGTAAGGGTAACAATTGCTATTCCCACTCCAGAGAGTGCAACAGTAGGGAAAGTGTTGGATATTCAAAGGGTATAAATTACTTTTTCCACTCCAGAGAGTACAACAGTAGGGAAAGCATTGGATAGCGTAGTGGTAAAAATTACTATTCCCACTCCAGAGAGTGCAACAGTAGGGAAAGCGTTGGATAGCGTAGGGGTAAAAAATACTATTCCCACTCCAGAGAGTGCAGCAGCAGGGAAAGCGTTGGATAGCGGGAGTGTGAAAATTACTATTCCCACTCCAGTGAGTTTAACAGTAGGGAAAGTAATGATTTAATATATTATTAAAAATAAATTAAATATCAATCCCAATAAAACATGAATTGAAATGAATAACCAATTTATTATTATGTAATAATTAATTAGAAATACAACGACATATTAGTTATTAAAAATTAATAACCTATTCATAATTATTTAACAACTAATTCATTTTCAATAACAAAAACAAATTAATAATACAAATTAATACCAATTAAAAATTAACAGTAAATTAATTATCAATACACAAAAAGTATTTTTAACATGTAATTAATTACAATTACATTACTTCCCACCCTATTCCCCTATAAACCCACATCCCACCACAGAAAATACATTAATACAATTATCATAATTATCAAATATTTAATTAATACAACATAATTACCAATTAATTAAAATTAATTGCCAATTAATAGAAATTAATTGCCAATTAAAAATGAATTAACAATAAATTTAAAATCAATACCAATGAATGAAAAAAAATATTTACTTAATTACAATTAAATTACTTCCCACCCTATTCCCCTATAAACCCACAACCCACTACAGAAAATAAATGTAGAAAAATAACATAATTAATATTTAATCAATTAATACAAATTAATTGGCAATTAATAAAAATTAATTATCAATTAAAAAATAACAATAAATTCAAAATGAATACCAATAAATAAATAAACATATTTAATTAATTACAATTAAATTACTTCCCACCCTATTCCCCTATAAACCCACAACCCGCTACAGAACTAAAAAGCTAAATTTAATTAAAAATTAATAATAATTGCTAAAAATTAATATTTAATTTAATATAATTAAATTACTTCCCACCCTATTCCCCTATAAACCCACAACCCGCTACAGAATTAAATCACGCAAAAATTAAATACCATAAAATTACTTACTTAAAATACATTAAACATACATTACAAAAAATAATATACACTTTTCACACATATACTAACATACAAAATACTTTAAAAAATTGATATTATTAAAAAATCGATATATTTAATGCCTATATTGTATATTTATATATTTTGACTTCTATATTTTGAAAATCGATTTTACTTACCTTAAATTCGATAATTTTAACCACCATATTGTGTCCATTCGATATTTTGTCTATTCTATATTTTTACTTCGATATTATGTCCATTCTATATTTTGGAATCGATATTATGACTGTTTACCGTCAGTGACATCACTCATGACATCACTCATGACATTTCAAATGACATCACTCATGACATCACTGATGACATCATCCTTATGGAAGAGTGACAGACCTCCTCTCAGCGTAATAGTGTAATATAACCCTTGATACAAACATGTAAGAATTGAAATTAAAATTTTCCAAAAAAATTGAAAAACCAATTCCAGTAAGAACAAGCTATTCAGTAATTCTGAAATCTACATACACATCCAGTCATTCACTAACAGTTCTATATTGGCACTCATACATGTACTCAGTCATCATGTGTACTCATACACCTATACATCTTATTACACACCGACACTCATCTATAGAGTTACTCACACACAAAGTCACATATGCAAATAAACTATCAAACATCCATTGACTTGCATATACAGCTACACACCCACCACTACACTACAGAATTGTACACATACTTACTCTCTTAAACAATCACTCACAGAAACTCATACTTATTTATACAGGAACTCTTACAATCTCTTGCTCTCACATGTACTCACTTATATACATCAATACTCACATGTACTAGTTTAAAACATATGTAGTTACTCATAAAGATACTATTGAGACAGTGATTCACTCACTAACACACCCATACACACATTCATCCACCCATACAGTCCTGCACACATATTGTCTTCAAAACACATAGAAACGGCCCATTCCTATGGGCCAAAAGGCCCATAGGAATGAATTGGGAGTATTCCTTATTTGTGATTAGCAATTAGCTAATCGCAAATAAGATAGCGATTGAAAGGGTGCCAGGGGTGTCCAAAGAACACCCTGTAGCACCCCTTAAATGCTAATATGAACAGGGGTTGCGCACACACATGCAACTCAGAAAAATGCTTTTAAAAGCATTTTTCTGAGTTATCGCTATTTACCACGTGGTTTGACCTCGCGGTAAATAGCGGCCCGAAATTGCGATTTCGCAATTTTAAAATGGATGATGAATTGCATTTAAGGAATCTCAAATAGAGATTCCTTAAATGTAATCCATCGCAAATTTGCGAAAACGCAATTACCGATTTTTGCATTTGGGATGATGAATCCCAAATGCAAAAATCTCACTCGCAAAGGGCCAGATTCTCAGAATCTGGCCCTTTGCGAGCCGAATCGGGCTCCATGAATTAGGCTGATTATTTTTATGTTTGTCTGTAAAAGTTTGTCAGAAAGAATATGTAGTTCATAAATGAATGAATGAATATGAAAGTGCAAAACTATAAGGATGTGCTATAGCATAAAACTATACGGTGTTTACTTATAGTATACTGTAGTACCTCAGAAGCACTGAATGTAACATATGCATATAAATATGTTACAAGTCTATGCTTCAATTTGCACTATTGATTAAACTGCTTGGATGAATTTGTATGTATTAAGGGCGGTTTTACAACCCCCTTGTGCCTCTTTTACACAACCGTTGCATCACATTTGTGATGCAGAGGTGGTGCAAAAGATGTACCATGATGTATGCTATTTTCAATCTGACGTAATTGGAAGGTGCGTCACATTGTAAAGCTGTGCGCCAAAAGGAGGCTTTCCTGCGTAGATGGGTTATATTCTGGTGCAGGAACGCCACCTAAAAGTGACTAAGTGAAATTTATAAGATTTTATTTAGTCAATTTTGGGCTTATACTGCGTCAAAACCCTGCACCTGTTTGAAGCAGGTGTAAGGATTAAAACAGCATTACGAGCATAGGGCCCAAACAACATTGCTGCAGCTGCATTTTGCTTGCAATGCAAATCAAACAATGTGCCATCTTCACAGCACAGATACATCACATATCTGCACCACTTTTGCCTCATAGTGCACCACATTGTAAATATGGTGCATCCATGCTGGTGATGTCACAGTGCACAATAACTGTCATATCTCTGGGGATCTACCAGTTATTGTACATCTACTAATTACTGTTTTAATGTAGTGAATGCCTTACTACACACTCTTCAATGAGTCACTAGAATAGTATACCAAGAGTAACAGAGTGTTTACTGGAAGTGAAACAATAGAAATTGCAAAATTCAACACAAAAAAGGCAAATTTGCAGGTGCATACAATAATATATGCACAGTCTGTAGGGGTTTGAAGCACTCTATGCCCTTAGGCCTACTTTGCACAATGAGTAATTGCCTACTCACATCGGCCTCATTTATAAAAATGTTGCCGTAGTAAAGTGCAGCAAACCTTCCTGCTATGCTTCCCTACGAAAAAAGAAAAAAACAGGAATGTGCCATATCTATAAGATGCAGCATATTTCTATCCTTTTCCCTTGTGCTAGTTCACAATCATCTGCCTGCACCAATGAACAAACCTTTGCACAAAGGAGCAAAGGTGTCTGTGTTGCAAGGATGATTATTTTTATAGAGATAGGCAAACCTTTCTGTACAAAAATAATCTCAAGATGCTTTTCCTTTTTCTACTTATGTTGCAGAAAGCAGCACACATAGAGAAAAGAAAAAAAAAGGGGAAATAAAACTATTTCTCCCCATTGCGCCTTCTTTATGCCTCTCCGGGGGAGGCATACATTTTTCACAGTGCCTCAGATTTACAATTTCTTGTAAATGTAGAGCACTGTCAAAAGGCCATGGGTGTTTCTGGAAGCACCCCCAGCAACACCCATTACACACCCCTTTAACACAGAATACTACATTGAAAGGAATGATATTTATCAAGCAACAGTACACCAAAAAAAGTGCATGTATGCTGCCTGATAAATATTACGCTGACAGCTGTGCCACAGAACATCACAACAAGTGACTAGAAACCTTCCTCAGAAAATCATAAGTAAAATCAAAAGTATATCTATAGAAGCTTACCATACTCTATACTGTGCTCTGTACAGTATGCGAAGGCTACGCATACCTTCCCGAGCACAAGCTGCATGCTGATTGAATGTCAATTGTCTGGTTGAATATATAGCATCTTCACTTTTAGAATATAGCCTTATAGCTCACCGTAAAGGGCTATACCGGCTATTAAAGGCTCTCTCCAGCATTAAAGGCCCGAGTTGAAGGTGAGGGCCTTTAACAAGGGAGAGGGACTTTAATAGCCGGTATAGCCCAGCTACAAAGGGATATAGGGTATTAGAACATTCTACCATTAGAAGACAGAATGTTCTAACAAAAAAGAACAAAGCCTTCAGGGAGTGCGAGTGGATTGGAATCCCCTCAGGCTCCCTGAAGCCTTTATTGACAGCCAGAGCAGTGAACAAAGTAACATTGGAATGTTGGAGCTCCAGGCTAATACCAGCCATTGTAAGCCAGGAGCACACCATTGTTATCAGTGGAGCTCCCAACATTCCAATGTTCTAATAGTTTATAGATAAGCACATAGTGCTGTATGGTTCAATACAATACTGAAACAGTAGAGTGAGAGTTATAGATGAACGTGTAATAAAATAGACTGGAGAATTAATTATAGAAAACACTAGTTTGCAGGTACATAGAAGACTATACGGATAGTCTATGGAGGTTTAAAGAAGTCCACAGCCTAAGACGTACTGTCCACCATGAATATTTGGATGCTGAGTAGATGATTACAGTTCTGCAAGCAGACTGCCTACTGAATTTTAAATAACTTCATTTTTAGCACAGGGCATACTGAAGGATAATCTGTTAAATAGCTCTGTACAATACGGAATCACCAATCACAGAGAGTTTGCTGTAGGTCAAAGGATATACACCTGGAAATAAATATTATAAAACACAAGTTTGCTGGTGCATAGAACAGTGCATAAAGAATGATTACAATTCTGCAAGAAGAGTTTCTCAAACCATTTTTATTTTTTAATCATACATTTTTTTTTGTGACATATCATAATTTAATAGAACTTCCAGCATGATTTCATCTGAAATTTTGTTTTCTTCATCATGAATTTCAAAAGTCATATCATGAAACTCAATGTAGTTTAACGCTTCAAGAAAGTTCTCGTCTAAAGTTTAATCTAAAAAATCGCAGGTAATATCTCCTGCACCAATACTTTCTTCTTCATTCTCACTCTCCATGAAAGGTATATTTAACTCTTCTATTAGAGAGTTAGTAATTTCAAAACTCTGTACCATATTCTTCTGCTCCTCTTTCATAGTGAATTTTATTATGCTGTTGTTCCTTGCAGAAAAACAAAAACACTTAATTTTATCATTTTCCCTAATACATATTGCAAAATTAGCTTTATCAACTATTTTGCTCTTTAAAAAATATTATGCAAAAAATATTCTCAACTACTCTATGTGATTATATATATAAAATTTGCTTATATGAATTTTTAGTTATAACATTTGCTTACATTTTCAAACCAGTCACTCTTTATCTGTATAAAAAAATTAAGGCTATTATAATAAAATGCAGTACTAAAAAAAGTAAAACATATCTATTTCAGCTTACCAGTTCCAAAGCAGTTGATGTGTTGTAGTAAAATACAAAGAACACAGGTACACTCAGTATATTTTTTAAAAAATGTCTTCAAATATGTTTCAAAGAAACAAACCGTCTTTACAAACTTTTGTACACCATGGCCTTTCTGTTACTTCACCTCCGTAGAAGTACATTCCATCGATTATTTTTGACAGTTAGTTATACTTACCTTCAAAATAACAAATTAAAAAAATATACATAACAAATTTGGCATCTGTAGAAGACAAACAAAAACGAGTTACAATTTATATTTTGCAACACAAAATCATTTCTAAAGCATTTAATTTGCCTTTTTTGCTGTTCTCAGAATATATTAAATTTCTCTAGAAACAGTGAGTTCAATAGTACTCATCACATAACAGCGGGAAAAAAAAATAAAATAAAGAAGATTATCTTAAAAAAAAAACAACGATCTCAATAGGAAACTAAAAAGTAGAAATAAAACATATCTTAAATGTTTTTTTCTAACACCAATTTCTTCCTTATCAATGAGGTATGTCAAACAATCCTGAAATAACAAAAGACCATCTTTATTTCCAATATAAATAATGTTACTTACAAAGATATGCTGACAAAATTTGGAACAAAAAGTTATTAAAGGTTACACATACTTTTCTGCATGGCCAAATAGTATGTGTGAAATTCTTAGTTTGAAAGTTGTCCAATACTAATTGTGAACATCTGCCTTCCAGCCTTCTGATCCAAAACCAATGATATCATTTGCATTGTCCCCCAGTGCTGATCTCTCAGGCCAATGCTATTCAACATCTTCATGACCACCCTCGCACAAAAAGCCCACCATCTCAACCACAACATCATCTCTTACGTCAACAACACCAAGCTCATCCTCTTGCTCACCAAGGAGCCACATACCATAAAAAACAACCTCCACAACGTAATTAAGGAAATCACCAAGTGGATAAAGAGCAGCTCTCTAAATCTGAACTCGCACAACAAGAAGATACTCATTCTCAGACCCACCCCCTCCGCTTCAGATGACTCCTGCTGTAAACAGTACCAACAGCTACTGTAAATATACAAAACCTTCAATTCATCCTCAACTCCTCCCTGTACATGTGTAAACAAGTCTACAGCATTTCGTCCTACTGCTATAACACCCTCCACATTCTGCACATCATTTACAAGTACATCCTAAAGAAAACAAGAGGAAATAGACAACTCTGTGGCAACACACTCTACACAAGAATTCCATCCAAACAACTATAATGACTACAACCAATCCAAACTACCTCCACCTGACTGATCTTCAAAGTCCCCTGCTACAGCCACATCACCCACAAAATGATACAGCTACACTGCCTCAACATCAACAAGAGGATTTCCTTCAAGCTTTTTACCATCAGTTACAAAATACTCTGCAACACCAGACTAATCTACCTTTACAGCAGTAATCCTGAAAGGCCAAATTTTGATCTTAACATTTTGGCTTTAAAAATATTAGGTAAGAATTTGGTAACTCTTTAGGCAGACGTTTGCTGAAAAACTAATTGACTATCATTACAATGTATCCAACCTTTCAGACATTTTAAATAAACAGTGTAATGTTCAGATGCTGTAGAAGGTCCATCATGAAAAATAATTGCAACAGCTACAAAAGTTCTTCCTGATATTGAAACTTGACCCGCTACAAAATGTATAATTAAAGTTTCCAATTTTCTTCAATCAGCTCTACAATGTTGCAGCATTAAAATACCATACTGTCCGTATCTCTGTATAAATAATGTTGATGACATTTCTGATTTACATTGGCTACGCTCCATGTTTTGACTAGCTACTCTTACTAGATTATTAAAAGACACAGATTGACAGTCTGGTAAAGTCAAATGTATGAATCTTTCAGTGTCTATATTAGTGCTACATGTAAACAAACAATTTTGACAGTCATATTGCCATTTATTAGAAAGGCCAAAAATATTTTCAATACCTATACCTTCATCCTCCAGTACATTAATCAATCAATCAATCACAGCATTTATATAGGGCACTACACACCCAAAGGGTCTCACGGCGCTAGGGAGGGGGGTCCGCTACTGCTCGAACAGCCAGGTCTTGAGTAGCTTCCTGAAGGCGAGGGGGTCCTGGGTCAGGCGGAGGTGGGTCGGGAGGGAGTTCCATGTCTTGGCGGCGAGGTAGGAGAAGGACCGTCCTCCTGTGGTGGCTCTTCGGATGCGGGGGACGGCGGCGAGGGCGTAGCCGGTCGATCGAAGCTGGCGTTTGGGAGCGTAGAAGTTGAGGCGGCTGTTGAGGTATCCCGGGCCTTGGTTGTGTAGGGCTTTGTGTGCGTGGGTGAGGAGTCGGAAGGTGATTCTCTTGTTGACCGGGAGCCAGTGCAGGTCTCTCAAGTGTCCGGAGATGTGGCTGCGCCGGGGGATGTCCAGGATGAGACGTGCTGAGGCGTTCTGGATCCGCTGAAGTCTCTTCTGGAGTTTGGCGGTGGTTCCGGCGTAGAGGGAGTTGCCGTAGTCCAGACGGCTGGTGACGAGGGCCTGGATGACCGTCTTCCTGGTCTCGGTGGGGATCCACCGGAAGATCTTACATAGCATGCGCAGGATGTTGAAGCACAACGAGGAGACGGTGTTGACTCGTCTGGTCATGGGGAGGGAGGAGTCCAGGATGAAGCCCAGGTTGCGTGCATGGTCTGTAGGTTGGGGTGCGCTGCCCAGGGCGGGGGGCCACCAGGAGTCGTCCCAGGCGGAGGGTGTGGATCTCAGGATGAGGACTTCCGTCTTGTCCGAGTTCAGTTTCAGGCATCTGTTCTTCATCCATTCGGCTACCTCTTTCATCCCTTCATGTAGGTTGTCTCTGGCGGTGGCGGGGTCATTGGTGAGGGAGAGGATCAGCTGGGTGTCGTCGGCGTAGGAGATTATGCTGAGGTTGTGTTTGCGTACGATGGTCTTATATAGTTAGGAATTAGCATTAAAAAAAACTTTGAAGTTCACTGAAAAAAACATAGGTTTCAAGCCTTATAAAGTTCGGAATTAGCATTTAAAAAACCTTGCAAATTCACTGAAAAAACCATAGGATTCAGGCCTTATATAGTTAGGAATTAGCATTTTAAAAAACTTTGAAATTCACTGAAAAAAACATAGGTTTCAGGCCTTATATAGTTAGAAATTAGCATTTAAAAAACCTTTAAAATTCACTCAAAAAACTATAAGTTTTAGGGGTGTTATAGTTAGCTGGACATTTCACTCATACAAAACCATTGAAATTGCTCCTCTATAGTTAGTTGTACTAACTATATTTCGTGCACCCGCAATCCACTGCTGATGATGTCACATATTACATCATTCATGACATGGTCAGTGACATCACTGATGACATCTCAAATGACATCACTTATGACATCACTGATGACATCATCCATGTGACAATCACATACACCTTTTTCATACACTAGTAAAATCTTTCATCACTCTTTGTAAAATACAGACTATCATACCTGAATCCATTGTCACAGCAATACAAGTATCTAAAAACCCACTCACTGATTCATAGATGTATACACACATCTAATCACTTACCTGTAGATTCACTCATACATGCTGTCAATGAACAATAGAACACTATCAAAAATACTTACTCACTTATGCAAACAATGGATTATACATATTTACTTAGCTACACACTTATACAAACACAACTTCATCTATTCATTTAGATAGTAAGTCATACTTAGTATATTATAAAATCAATATTACAAGTATACAGTTATCCATACAGTCACTCACACAATCATTGAGTCTTATGTATACTTATTTATATACAACTGACACATACACTGCCTTTTATTTTTATTTTATTTTTTGTTGGGCATGTACCATTGAGAAATATATTTGCTTATCACCACACCCATAAAGATATTCAGTCACCCAAACAATTGTTAGAACATGTAGTTTTAATTTCATATATCTAGTGAATCAAGTATTCACACATCTTTGGGCAGTCACACACCCCCCACCGAACCACACACCCATTCACTCTCCCATACACATACTCAGTTAACTAATCATTAACTAATATAGACTTTCACATAGCTAGTAACCAACTGGAGAACCAGTTTACACAGCAACTGACAAAGTGATACAGATATTCACACAGTTTAGTCACTATCCACTATATTTAGTGAGGCACTATAAATTGGTCAAGTAAACAGTCAATTACACTGCTACAAAATCCTCCATCCAAATATTTATTTTTATCTATCCACTCATTCTTCAATGCAAATTGCTATATATATAATGCATATTTAAATAACGAAGCAAACCACATTCACTGGATGATGTCATCAGTGCTGTCATCAGTGATGTAATTTGAGATGTCATCAGTGATGTCACTGACCATGTCATGAATGATGTAATATGTGACATCATCAGCAGTGGATTGCGGGTGCGCAAAATATAGTTAGTACAACTAACTATATAGGAGCAATTTCAATGGTTTTGTATGAGTGAAATGTCCAGCTAACTATAACACCCCTAAAACTTATAGTTTTTTGAGTGAATTTTAAAGGTTTTTTAAATGCTAATTCCTAACTATATAAGGCCTGAAACCTATGGTTTTTTCAGTGAAAATGTTATTGGACATGACCAAAATGTGCCTTGAACAAAATGTCTTCATCTTCAATGGTGCCATCTATCAACAGGTCAGAGGTGTGGGATGGGGGCCTGTTTCTCACCTAGCTACGCGTGTTTACACGTGGGGCTATGGGAGGAACAGGTCCTAGCCGGCCAACACCATGATTTTATTTCCAACAATATTTCACTGTACCTACGTTACATTGACGATGTATTTCTTGTTTGGAAAAGTAGTGTTGAGAGTGCTAAAGCCTTCGTAGATGTGATTAATATAAACAACATCAATTTACATTTTACTTCTAATATGAGTTCCATCTCTATATGTTTTCTAGATGTAGAGGTATTCGTAGAAGGCAGTAAATTGGGCACCAGACTATATAGGAAGCCTAGTGCGGGCAATACTATTTTACACGTAAATAGTCAGCACCCAGCGCACCTGACCTGGAGCATTCCCTTTGGGGAAATGCTCCGGATCAAAAGAATCTGCAGTACAGAATCCGAATGTGCGGCTGCACAGGAGGCGTGCAGGTTGCGCTTCCTAGCCAGAGGTTATTCCAACTCCAGTCTGGTGAAAGCTATTCAGCGATCTAATTTGGTCAGCAGACAAGAAGCCTTAGTTCCTAAAGACAGAATCAACTTGAGAGACGACCAACAAGAGGTTGGGGCCCAAACAACTTCCACACAAGTCATTTTGACTTACAATCGCCAACATGGAGATCTTAGAAAAATCCTATACAAGAACTGGAATTTAGTGCAAAGTGACCCCTTCATCGGGCACAAAGTGAGCAACACACCTATGCTCACTTTCCGCAAATCCCCCTCCATGTCCAAAGCACTGGTCAGTAACACCATTGAACCTAAGGCTTTGAGCACTTGGATGGAACTCAAAAAGGGTTTCAAAAATTGTCCCCAATGTAAAGCCTGCTGTTTTGGCAGCATTAGGACACATTTCAAGAGCCCTATCCGTAAAGAACTTATTGCCATTACCAAGTGGCTCACCTGCAAAACCGAATTTGCCATTTATGTGTTGGAGTGTCCTTGTGGGCTGCATTATCTGCGCAGCACTAAACTGCCCGCCCACAAACGGATACTCCAACACATACGTGCAATTTTGGGACATGACCAAAATTATCCGGTTGCCAGGCACTTCCTAGTTAAACATCAAGGCATACCTGATCAGCTCCAGTATTTTGTAAATGATGCAGTTGAGGCATCAAGAAGAGGAGGTGACCGTGAGGCCAAACTCCGTCTCCTTGAAACTAGATATATACTGGAGCTCAACACAAAAAATCCGAATGGATTAAATGACAGGGAAGATCTTTATACCTGCATTTAGAATCAGATAATATGACCATAAGACCTGTTTGGATAATGTCACATACTGCCCTGGTTTTAGTCAATCTATTCTCTTTCTTATCGAAACATTTTAAGAAATGTGGTGATTCTCTTGGATTTTCTGTAAACTTTTTTAATCCTTTTATAAAATATTAGGAATCTGTTGTTGTTTCTTTATATACCATTGCACTTTATAAAAATATTTTGCACAATCACTGTTTTGCACTCTATATGCTTTAGCAAGCATTGGTATTGTGGCAGGCCCACTTGGGCTCTATTCCAATTTTTGAATTATTCAAATGAGATTACATCAGTTTTACAATACTGGAGTTTGTTCACCAGTTCATAAAATCCAACGCTGTTTCTCCGTCAATTAACATGTAAACTGTTTATATATAAAAGGCATATATTTAACATTAATTCATCCTGATAGATGTTACAGATGATACCATTATACGATCTATTGATTTCCTTACATAGACGAATTTGGTTGCCATGTTTATTTAGGAATATCAAATTTTTACATTCCTTTAGAATGCAATCAGATGTATCATGTATACATAGTTTTAAAGTTGAATTGATCATTTTAAAACTATTTATATTTATAAACAGTTTTTAATTCTATTTTTAGCATTGTCTAAAGATAAAGAGATCACGGCGTTGTTTTGCACAGTATTTTTACTATGTTTATTGTATACCATGTTGCACTGTCACTTTAAATTGTCCGCACAATGGCGAGCAGTTTGTCATGTGATAAAGCCTCCTTGGAGGCGAAACGCGTCATGGTGGCAGTGCTGGCATTAATTAAATAAACCACGCTTTGCACCAGCAATTTTTGGGTCGACTCCTCGTCATTTGGCAATCGGGCAGTGTGATTTTGCGACGTGTGGCAAGCTTCATATATATAT